>NW_028259134.1:5635000-6260000 GCF_977971745.1 Zootermopsis nevadensis | reverse complement strand
AATTGTAAGGGGCTAACTACAAATTGGTTGCCAAACTTGCTACATGTATAGCACAAGCACATTCATTCTCATCCAGATTGTGAATTCATGGTGAAAACCTTGTAGCATTGTAGCTCCCCAATTTCCTGACGATGCTGGGTTGGCACCAGTCCCATACACCGGTCGAAAATTTCATGAGAAATTTCTTTCCCCGAGACTCAAACCAGCGCACATTCCATATCACTCTTCAAAAACATACCTCATAGAAATTAATTAAGGCATACCTTATGGTGTGTGAGTGTATAATTATCAGCAAAGGCACGACCACACTCATCACAGACGTATGGTTTTAGCCCGGCATGTCTGCGTTCATGATTTGAAAGGATTCCTGCTGTGAGGAACGCCTTACCACAGAGGTGACACACATGTGACTTTACACCGGCATGAGTGCTTTTGTGATATGCCAAGTTTCCCGACTGTGAATATGACTTCCCACATATGTCACACTTATAAGGCCGGATACCAAGATGTAATCTCTTATGAGCTTCCAGTGTATTTGCACTACTGTAAATACAAGACATTTATCATTCTGTAACACTATCTCATTGAAGTCATAAGGAAAGTTAAATGATGATATATACACCTTCTTCAGCTGAGCAAGTTTTACCTTCATGCAGTATTTTCATAACCATTTTTCAGCAAAATAATTAGGGCTGTCAGTTGACTTTGTAAGATTTTCAAACCTAATCCATTACATTTGAAAGTCTGCTTCAATCAAACTTACTATTAGCCAGATCTTCATACATGCAGGTCACACAGTCAAGTTCTTTTCCTTCACTTAAGGGCATTATGTCATTATGCCACAGAGAATGGTAAATATGAGCAACAAAGGATGTACAAAAAGTAATGTTGGCATATTTTTAGGTAATACCTCAGAGCCTGGCCCAAGGAAGTAAGAAAAAATAAGTAAATTTTCTCTTAGATCTTGTTTCTGGGTTGGCTTAAAATCCAAAACTTTCCACATATACAGCAGGAATGCCAACCACTACAATATAACATTTATTCTTTTGTAAAAATGGAGATAAACAACACTTAATCCATGGATAATCGGCATCATTAAAATAACATGGTTTTAACACATTTCTTGCAGATCTAACTGCCACCTACAAAAGTTAGGAGCTACAATGGAAACAGGGAAGAAACACTGACATAATTATTTTCAGATAGTAGTTATTAAATATATACTACATCCACGGACACCTTACACTGTTAAAAATATATCTTATACAACACAATAATCCTTCACAAACAGTCCAGTACTGCCACTGATAATGTTTTATAGACAGTTCCAGGAAAGATCATATTTATATTGAACTAACTAACTAACTAGATGGCTTACCGAACCTGAAGGTTCATCACCGAATTAACCAAAGCCCTCCACCGGACCCTGTCCTCGGGCAACAAAATCCAGTCTCCCATAGATTCTGCTTGACATTATCCTCCCATCTATGTCTAGATCTCCCCAGCGGTCTCTTCCACTCAGGTATCCCAACCAATACCTGGTGCACACCTCTTGTCCCATCCATGCGCGCTACATGACCCACCCATCTCATTCTTCTCAACGTAATCACCCTGACAAAACTGGGGGAGGAGTATAAATTTTTAAGTTCGTCATTATGTAGTTTTCTCCAGACCCCATCATCTTTTCTACTAGGCCCAAAAATCCTCCTCAACATCCTATTCTCAAACACCTGCAATCTATGTTCCTCCCTCAGAGTGAGATACCATGTTTCCCACCCATACAAAACAACAGACAAAATTATTGTTTTGTATACTTCAATTTTCAGGTTCTCAGACGGGAACACAAAATATTTTGAACTGAGAAGTAGCAAGCATTTCCAGAATATAGTCTCCTCCTAACTTCCTCATGAGTATCATTTTGATTTGTTATTGTTCCCAAATATTTCAACTTTGTAAAATTTTCAAAGGATTTATTATCCACCCTAAGATAAATCTGTCTGCCTGTCTGCTGACGGGATACTAACATGTAAGTAATAATGGTGATGGTTCTCATCATAATTATTTTGCTGTAATACTGTATTTCCAAAAATCTTTCAATCACTGTTATAATTATGTATTTATATTTGTACTAGAAACAAGTATTGTATTTGTGCTATGACCTGTTCCACATCCTTGGCTTAGGCCTATGAAGGATCTATGGAATGCAAATATATTCTATTCTAGTCCCCTACACAGCACTTATGGAATACAAACAGTGAGTACAAAGAGGCTGAAGACAAGATGGAAGGTCAAGAGTGTTTTGCTTTACGTGAGAGAAGTACCCAAAGCTTGCAGGGAAGGGGAACAAACATCAGGAAATCTGAAAAAGGAAACACTCATGACTTGTTCTGAGATATACCAGCATTTTCCTAGAGATAGAAAATCCATGGGAAACTTCCTACACCATATTAGCAAATATTCTAGCTCAAATTCTACCAAATGTCACAGATGAATTAGTACTCAAGGCCTGTGTTCAGGTGATGCTGCATTTCAAACCCTGTCCAGAGATGGTATTCAGAGGTTTCTTCATGATTTTTGTTGGTCACTCCAAGCAAATTATGTATTAGTAAAATTAGCTGAGACTACTTCTTTCACATCCTTCCCAAATCAATATTTGAAATTATATCACTGGTGCAACTCATTTTAGAAATACATCACTAACTTTTGCTGTTCTTGTCAACAGCATATACCATTAGATACTAGGACCACAACAATCTACACATAAAATCCCACATGGAGCACTGACTTTATCGCAGCCATGCTTGCCCCTTTAGAAAACAGATGAAATTATGGTCTTCTCAGCATGATCACACCCCTTGACAGAAATTTCTATGTTCAATGAATGAACGTACAGGTACATTTACAGTCCTCAGAATGTTAAATAACCTGTGAATCAGGAATCAAGCCAATTGGTACTTTTAATGGATACCCCTCAAATACAAAGCACAAGGGCTAACCACTACACCAGCAATGGTTGGTCTACAAGCACTAGATGTATATATTTCCTACCTGAAACCCTTGTTGCATACATCACACACAAATTTTTTCTCCTCAGTGTGCATTCGTGTCACATGAATAGACAACCGAACTGTCGATGTAAACTCACGATTACAGTGCTTGCACTTGTATATGTTCGTTTCTTCGCGTTCAATGTGATTTAAACTATGTGCCATAAGGCCAAGTTTTGTATTAAATGTTTCTTTACATGACTGGCATGTATGCACTTCCTGCAATTGCTCTGTTCTCAGAACCTCTGATTCAAACCTAGGTTCTGTATTATTATACTGAAAAAGTGCACTTGGTTGACTCTTTTCTTTGGTAACACTCTGGGGAGGAATGTCATTGTTGGTGCCAGTATTGTTACGATTACGCGTATGGACAGATCGCATGTGTGCCTGAAACTCTGGAAGACCTGCAAATGTTAAATTACACCGTTCACATTGAAATGGGATTTTGTATACACAAAGACAAAAGTCTGTAGAGAGGGCTTTACCACAGCGATGACATTTTCGTCGAGGTGTATCACACTTTATCTTAACCTGTCTTTTCTGACAAGTAAATGACCTAGTAATGACTCGACAAGATTCTTGCTCTGAAGACGATTCACTGGCAGAACTGGCTTTCTTGTATTCATCAGTTTCACTGGTTGAACTATGCTGCTCTTCCGGATTTTCATCATCATCCACTTCATGAACTTCATCTTCATCACTGCCATCTTCAGATTTGTCTGCCATCATCATCCATTACACTACTCCCAACCCACACAAATCTGAACAACCAAGTAGTAGAACAGACGAAAACATTACACTGGGAAACCAATTTGACCATTCACACATTTATCTTTACATCATATACATCTTCTCATAGTACTACGTAAAATACATAAGTACTGACATTAATTTCCTTTCATATATTTTACCTTACAACACATACTTCCGTCACACGCCTACCACCAGTCATCAACAAGAAACACTAAAATAAAAATTACAACGTTCCATAATCGATTACGGGAGTATACTCATATCGAATACATCTGCGAAATCGCTCATTTATAAAGCTGGACCACAAAACAGTACTCCACTCGCGATACCAACATACTGGCATTGAACACAAATTGTACCATACTACCAATTCTTCTCGTTAATTCAACAACAGTTTACAGTATACCCTGTCCTGGGCAGTTTGAAGCATACAGTTACGAGACTTTCTGTAGCATACATTGCTTGATTTAAAATTTTAATTTCTTAGCAACGGAGCAATGTCCACACTATCTATTTTTTCTCTAGAATGAACATTTTTTATACGTGGCAAAAGTTTCAGCTTTCTAAATGCAATCCGACAATCCTCTTTCATGCTTTTATAGAAGGATGGTGTAAATGTTATAAAACCAAAATTACTGAAGACATGTGCACACATTTAACATCGATAGATTCGTTGAGATGAACTACTGCTGGTCACCAAATTTTGTATATGACATTTTAAATAATGTTTGTCAAGAATGGCCTGCCACGTCCTAAAAAGTGGCTAAATTTATTAATGTCGTGGGATTGTCACAAAAACTTAAACTCTGGGAAACCCTTGCTTCATGAATATCTAAATTTTCGATAAAAATCACAAAAACTGATAACGGTGTGGTTGACAAATTTTTTTCGAGCGAAGTTCAAGATTATGGGAAAACGTTTGTAGGGGTCCGCCGGAGTGGCGCGGCGCTGGCCGTGCACTTGAAGCTACGTCGATATATCTGGACCATAACCACAAATTTTAATCATAACAATCCAAAACTGTCAGGAAAACTATGTTGGTACAAAGTGTGGTGTGAGACCGCCAAAGGAATACTCCTCCCAATCTGGAATGACGTTAGGTTATCTATGAACCTGATGGTTTCGAGTGGTATCGAGTAGTAGCGATGTATCGATTATGGCATCGGTTGAGCAGTTTAACATATCGACAATTATTTCATGGCGTCATTCCTGTACTTAATACACGACTTTAAGCTCTTTGTTTTAATGGTACTTCCAAAATTTACTTTTGGAATATGTTCATAGTAAGGAGATACTGACTACGCAAGTTATAGAATTTCAATTGTGAAACAACGTTAGTTTTTCCGTGCTGTGCCTTGTAGTACAACCTGTACCAACAAAGTGTTTGTTCCTTTTCGTTTCCATAATGGATCTTAAAAGAAAGGCAGAAGATCTAACAGTAGTTCTGGCTAATAAGCGAGCAAGAAATGAAGTTGCTAATATCAGCAAGGGAACAAGTATCGTCCAAAGTGATATACCGCGAACATCTAACCTTACAGCCCCTATTATGCTACTTGAGGGACACCAAGGAGAGATTTTTACGGTAGAATTTCACCCCGAAGGGCAGTATTTAGCATCTGCAGGATTTGATCGCCAAATTTACATTTGGAATGTGTACGGGGAATGTGAGAATATATCTTTAATGACTGGTCACACTGGGGCCATCATGGAATTGCATTTTTCTACAGATGGTAACACGTTGTTTAGTGCTAGCACCGACAACACTCTGGGAATGTGGGATATTGAGACTGGAATTCGTGTAAAGAAACTGAAAGGCCACACCACATTTGTGAATTCATGCCATCCTGCAAGACGTGGACCACAGCTGGTGTGTAGCGGTTCTGATGATTGTTCCATTAAGTTATGGGATCCACGAAAACGTGGACAAGCAGTTACCCTTAATAACACATATCAGGTTACAGCTGTAACATTTAGTGACACAGCTGAACAGGTATTGTCTGGAGGAATAGATAATGATATTAAGGTGTGGGATCTTCGGAAAAATGCTCTCTTGTATCGATTAAAAGGCCATGGAGACACAGTTACTGGACTAAGCTTGTCTCCAGATGGATCATATGTTCTGTCTAATGCAATGGATAACACAGTCCGAATATGGGATGTGCGGCCATTTGCTCCTCAAGAACGCTGTGTCAAGATTTTAACTGGCCATCAGCACAATTTTGAGAAAAACTTATTACGGTGTGCATGGGCCCCAGATGGTTCAAAGGTAAGAGGGCTGTCAGTTTGTAATCCCATATTTACTACTGCTTCTGTAGCATGCATACTTTTAGGTAACTGAATATTCTGAATGTTTTCACTTTTAGATGTCAGAAGCACATATTCAAGTACAGTCAGTTCTGTAATGTGGTTGCATAATTCAGGTAGCCTGCATTTTAGAAACTCTTAATGTAATAGGAATAAATGACATTGAGAAGATGGCTGTCGTCTGGGTTGTGCCATGTAGTCTGGTAGAAATTTACCAACGTTTCAGAGGTCCTTGCTGCCTCCATCATCAGAGTGATGAGTCATAGCCATCTTCAAACTCACCACTGTGAAAACCTCAAGTCCTACAAATGGCATTTTCTTTGAGCTGTTTCTTTGGAATTTAAAAATTCTGTTGTAATGACCACATTGTATCTTCTAGTTTCATCCCCATTGTAGATTGTCATCTGTAGATTACAGTATGTGAATAGCTTTTGTTTAAATTACATTTTATAGTTTACCAGAAATGAAAAATATTAAAACACAAGAACAGCTACAACTTTAAATGCATGTGATTGTTTTAGGTTTCTGCAGGATCAGCTGACAGATTTGTCTATCTTTGGGACACAACATCTCGTCGGATTCTCTACAAACTGCCAGGCCATAATGGTTCTGTAAATGATGTGGACTTCCATCCTAAGGAACCTATTATTATGTCAGGTTCTAGTGACAAGCTTGTATATATTGGTGAGATTGAATAGGCATGTTCAAGATACAGTCTGTACTAATGTTGTTTCACAATATTATACTTTTTTCTTCATGATAATAAATCCAGTTATGTAAGAGAAGGTAATAAATCAGATAATTGATTCTGTATAAAATTGGTAAAAAGACCTGAAACTCCATTTGAATGTTATTTTTGTAATGAAATATGGATGTGAAACAGGTCAGTATTATATGCTGTAAGTAAACATATGTAATATCAACATCATCTGCCTTCAAGGATTGGGCCATTGACCTGTTCTGGGACAGTTGCTCAAGGCAACTTGTCCTTATTAGTCCTTGAAGTGTGCATTTGTGAGTAGTGAGTGACAAGCATACTGCCTCTGCATAATTTCTACTTGGTCCTGATTTGTCTGCTAGAGCCATCTAGTAGAGACATGGGTGAGAAATGGTCACAGAATTTTTCGTATGAAACATCTTGTTCATGCTTGTAAGGTTCTTTTACATGCCATAAACTGTGACATGGGACTGCCAGCTTTACTTCCCCCCCAAAGGAAGTTGTGTTATGGATTTTTATCACCCTTAAAGATCCATCAACCTTGGCAAGGTTTGAACCTGTGAACCTTGGGTCCATTGGCGAGCACACTAACCACTAGTCCATTGAGGGTGATATGTGTAACAAAGATTAATAAATGTGCCTTCAGAAAAAGCATTTCTTTTGATGAGGCATAGTGTGTTACATCACATAATTCATGGCATATGTAATATATGCACCCTCAGTGTTTTGTTATGGAATGAAAAAATGATTCTCCACACTTTTCATTATTACATTTAAATGAAGATACAAATGAAAAGTTTTGTTGGTAAAGTTTGAAAGTAATAGTTGAACGTAAAGGATCTAACTTTGCTTGTCGCTCCTCTTTTCCTGAAGATGCTCACGTGTATGTGATCTCCTCACCCACTGAGTCACATACTAAAACTGCAATATGTCAATCACCAGTGGGCTGTCTTGTCCACTCGAGTGTCATTTAGTTTATCACATAATAGAGAAGGCAGAATGTAGAATATGTCCATCTGATTGGTTGATAGCCAATCCACAAGCTACTTAGTTAATGAAGTGCTGATGTGATGCTTGAAAAGTACTCACATAAAACTGAAATTTCTTTTGGATACTTAAAACTTTTTTAAAAAAAAATTAATCAAAGTGAACTGGATATGTCCTCATCTTCAGGTTCAGTGAAAGGTCTGTGGGGTCCATTAGAATGAGCTAATCCCAATACATCAGACAAGGTCCAAAAACCCAACAATCCAGATTACATTATACCTTCATCAAAACTGAATCAGAATCAAATGGTCAAACTGGTTTACCTAGTGGTTATTTTTGGTGCATTTTGGCTAGCAAATGACACAAATGCAAACCCGTAGAAGCTGGAGGTTATTTCTAGAATGTTTAATTAAGCACCTCCATGTTATTTCTCTCATTCATCTGAATTTTGTAGTCAGTTTGTGTAGCCAATTGTAAGTGTTTCAAAGTCATTCATCCAAATTCTATATCTCCGAGTATGAAGAAAATGGCTTTCTTCTGGGTTGTAGCACTAGGTAATCTGGTAGAAGTTCACCATTATTACAAAGCTACTTGCTCCTTTTATCATCAGGACAACAAGTTCCTCTAAAATGTTGGCAAACCTGCACCAAACTACATTGTGCTACAACCCAGGAGACAGTCTTCCTTATGTATCTCTATTTCATATACTCTGTCAATACTGACAACAATAATCTATATTTCATAATTAATTTGAAAGTTCAAATTTGTTTATAAAGTTTATAATTCTTTGTAACTCCTATTAATTCCTTGAAAATGTACTGAAGTTGTATGGCTAGAATCTTTAAACCTTGCATACCGTGTAGTGTATTGGAATATAAAAAATGCATACAAACAAAACTGTTTACACTACGAAGGACACTAATGCCATATGCATTTTGACCTCAAGAGATCATCATCAGTGGCAAAAAAAGAAGTTAAATCATATACAGGCATACCTCGGAGATATTGCGGGTTCGGTTCCAGACCACCGCAATAAAGCAAGTCACACAAATTTTTTTTGTTTCCCAGTGCATATAAAAGTTATGTTTACTCTAAACTGTAGTATATTAAGTGTGCAATAGCATTATGTCTAAAAAACAATGCGAGAACATTGCGAGAATTACCAAAATGTGACAGAGACACGAAGTGAGCACATGTTGTTGGAAAAATGGCGCCGACAGACTTGCTCGATGCAGGGTTGCCACAAACCTTTCATTTGTAAAAAACGCAATATCTGCGAAGCATAATAAAGTGAAGTGCAATAAAACAAGGTATGCTTGTAATATAAATCAAAAGCTAGAGTTTTACACCACAAGCTCTGATATCTACTAAGCTTTAATCACCAGTGTTTCTTATTCTCTACCCCGTACACTGCTGAATGCCATCCTTTACAACATCTATAATTATAATAGCCCACCTTGCTACAGTTGTGGAAATGCCACGGCCAGATTCAGGTCCTATAAACAGGTGCAGCGAGCCCATTTTAGCGAGCTAGCCCACAATTTTGTTGCCATCAATTCCCCTGTGTCCTAGCACCCACATCACCTGTACTTGTTGCATAGAGCCATTGTCACAATGGTTTTATGGCAATTCCAGACCAACCTTGAGTAAATTTTACAATTGTCGAGTACTTTGATTACAGGTTGACTATCTGAGAGAATATAAATGTGCCTATTATGATAGCCCATTTTAATATTCTTATTGGCGTATGCTTTAATAGTAGGGTTTATACAAAAACCGACTTTTGAAAAACCGGTTTTCGAATTCCAGTATTTACAAAAAAGTGGTTAAACCGGTTTTCGAATTTTTACAAAAAAACAAAAGAACACATAGTTGAAACATTAAAAAATATTTATACTTATTTTAAATTTTTTCAGTTTATTTAATATTTATGGAACTACAAAAATATAACAAAATAAAATATACTTATATAAAACCAAATAAAAAAACTAAAGTAACTAAAATCCGTACAAAATGTGAATTATAAAGTATGTCATTTGATAGATCCAAGTTAAAAATTTGTAGCTTCTCAGAAACTAATTCTAATGTTTTCTTAGCATCGCAGGAACTAGCTATTGGAACTAAGCCCAAATTAAAATCTTGTGCAAAATGGTGTATGTTGATATTCAAATATCTGCGATTTCTTTTGCTAGTCCACTCATCTAAAGTTATAGAACATTTTTTCCCATTCTTCTTAATACAATCCAATTCATTTATAGTTTCACGTTTGGCATTGTAATAAAACGCATGAATGAGATCCATTACTCGAGAGTTGTTTTTTGGTAATGAATATCCCCGTTGTTGCAAAGACTCTCGTATGAACGAGCTTGTTGTAATGTTATTAATGGACAATCCATCCATCGCAGCAAGTTTTGTTATAATTTCTTCTAAACTGTTCTTTTTCACGAAATTAAAAATGGAACGCTTTTGTGGATTTGCATGTCAATCATTCGCTTGACTCATGAAGATTAGTTTTACTACAATATGCTTGTGCCCGAGGCGATTTCAAGTCAAAATTCTAACGTTTTTAATCAATTAATTAACTAATTTTTCCATATTAATTCTAGTATCTAAAACCGGTCTTTTAGATTTTAAAAACCGGTTTTCTAATTTTACAAATTTATCCAAAAAACCGGTTTTTAAACCTGACAAACCCTATTTAATAGCATATATTAGTAATTTGGCCTGGAATACCATGGTGTGCCACCCTAGACTGAAGCAGAACTTCCACCTCATACCATGGCCAAATGCCCTGGCTCCAGTGCCTTCATTTTTCTGGATCCATCTTTGTACCAGATGTGTCCCCCTTGCCTCATGGGTACAATTCCCCTACCCCCATTCACTTCTATTAACCATGAATGGTTTGTAGAATGCATATCTTGGTATCATTCCTCATCTATAGGATGGACTTTTCTTCATGCCCCAAGCTGTACTCATGTGCCCATATTTGGGTCTCCACTGCTCACTGCAACTGAGTCTAAATTCCAACCTGGGCCTCAGTTTCTCCATTCAAATGAAGAGGACAGAGCCCCAGGAGGGCCTCAATTACAGCAGTAGGAACCATCCTCATGGTTCTTCTAATACAAGGACAGGCCAACCTCCGCAATTTGCTCAGCTTGGCATGACTAGTCTTATATTTCAATGTAAACCACCAAGTCATGGCAGCATAGGTGATTGTGGGTCTCTCATCACCACGGTTTAAGTCCCCTTGTCTTCCCAAAAGTGCCTTTACAGATCCAGAAGGCCCTATTCCTAACTTTATCCTGCTGCGCACATCAGGTCAGTTCCTTGTCAGATGTCAGTCCAAGGTACTTGACCTCTGTGAACTTGAGTCGGTTTATTTATAGAACTGAGATTCATCTGAAACAATAGGTGATCCTTCTGGTTTCTTTTGCTCTTTTAAATTTCCAGGATGAGTTGAAGATCCACATTTTGTCCTAGCTTCATCAAGTGCAGATTTGCAAGTTTCCTTCTCAGGCATTTCAGTCCTGTGTTGCAAAAATTCTTCTCATCCAAGTGTCTTTTCAACGTATATTTTGGAACAGAATATTCAATCTCTGTGATATAGTCTGAGGATGGTGACCTTGGAACCCAGCGCAGTACCACCTGCCTCACACTCAGCATTGCACATAAAAGAGGATTTATAGAAATTGATTTTTCTTTGCGGATTACCCATGAATATCAATAAATAAATAAGCTCCCCAAAATTGCTTGAAATAGTTGAAACTGTGCAGTCTGAATGAAGATTAAAATGGCTTGATACATTTTTGTAAAATTCTCTGATAATTCAAATTTAATCAAAATTGGTATAATTCTAAAGCTGGTTCATCCGTACAAAGTTATTTTAATGGGTGCTTCACCAGACTGCATATGCCGTTAAAGTAATCTCGGTCAGGAAACTTTGTATTCAGGCCGAGACTTGAACCCAGGACCTCCCGAATACAATCATTTGCAGACTGCCAATCGTGCGACAGTGGGAATGTCTGTGTCAGGCGTCTTGTGTGGGTGCGAGTGTTGGATTAAAAATACTGAATAAAATGTTTCGAACGAAAGTTGTAGCTCTTAATGAGACTTTTTTTCCCAACTGTCACATGCACATGGTTTGTTTCTTAATTTGGTGGTAACCAAAATTTCTCTGTGTGCCGCTCTGAGTCACCGGATTTCCATCCAAAATTCTTCGTTTCTTCCCAGTGCGGAATTTTGGTACGGAATAAACTTAGAAGACAGAACAACATTACAGTGGGATGTGGCTCAAGATCGGGTGCTGGCTAACGGACTCGTTAAATAAAAACAATTAAGAAATAATCACAACTACACTTCAGAAATGCGTTCTAGTTAGAGAAAAAAACTTGTAATCTTCGCTTTCAGTGAGAATAAAAGCCGGAAACATGTAGATCTATCATTACGTTGTGGTTATAACCCACTTTTATCAACTAAAAGCACCACCTGGATACCTTTCCACGTATTTATGGTTTATTTAACGTGGTTCTACTCAGTCATCCCGCGTAAATGCCTGAGACGGATTACAGCATCCTTCCCAATTCTTTGTTCACTTATAATTGCGTCACTCGACAGCCTGGGTGTACTCTGGGCTGTAGACTCTACACACCGTTAAACTTATTAGTTCTTATGCTCTCTGACAAAAGGAAGTCGTTCCTCCCTCGGGCGGCTTATTTAAATCGACAAATTCCGGGATCGAATGTTGCGGTCGAGTAGAAGTCCGAGGTTCAGATCTCGACCCGGAGACCGGCTATTCCGATTGAGGAATTTTCGTTGATTTCCTCCAGGCAAATGCAGGTTCCTTGCTTATCCTTTTCAATTAATTAGTCACGAATTATCATTCGACGCGGTGTAGTCTAAATCACAAATAATATTCTTAATGTTAAATTTCTGGTGTTCACAAATGCTTTTAGTTAGAAAGATGCGTGAAATACAAACTTTTTCCCCCCTCTCCTCTTGTTGGTTTGTGCAGTTGCAAAATCTGATCTCTCACCATGCAGGAAGAACAAGGACTGCAGAGGGAATTTCTGGACCTAAGAAATACGAACAAGTGTGGGTTAATCTGATATGTAGCACGCACAGGAAAATTAGAAATACGCGTACAACATTTTCGTTCGAAAGGCTCAAAGCGACTATTAACATGTGTTCTAGAGAACTAGGCTGTGGAGATGGCGATTGGATTAAGCTGGATCAGGGTAGTATAAAGTTTTGGGTACAGTATTGAACCTCCTGGTTTCTTGAAAGAAGAGGATTGTCGGATTGGTTGAATAAACACAGGTGCTGAGTCCCGTCTTACTGTGACATGAACGCAGCGGAAAGGGGATTTCTGTAACGTTCTGTACATAAAGCGACCTACAACCGACACCTTGCGGTTTGTAGTAGCGGTTGACCTTGATTCTGTTGCCAGAAGGCCAGGCAGGTGAACGGTACCTCAGCACGTCCACACAGACTGCCATTCCATGTGTGATGCTGAGATCCTCATTGGCCGTAATGTTCACTGCACCGTCTTGTTTTTGTTGCACCGAAATCATAAAACAGCAAGATACAAATGCTTTTGGAGCGACCTCGAGAGATACAGCACTTTTAAACTCTGAACAATATTACGTTGAGCTGTTTCAATTCCCACTGGAACTGTAATTTGCACAGAAAATTTCTGGTTACTCACGATGCTTATTCACAAAAACTCCGTTCTGGATATTGCTGAGAGATTCTGTGTAATCTCTGTGGTCCGGATTCGCAGCATGTGATTCACCGCTGCAAACAATTTCGACATAATTTGTCTGACGTATGAGACGGTCAGATCCCCTGGCAGGGGCAAATAATTTTCCTTCTAGCCTCTGCGCCAAGACCAGCTCTGGAGCCACCCAGCCACCTATTATCCCCGGGGCTCATAACACCAGTCTCACAGATCCCGAAACTTTCACAAAAGCGGAGAGAAACAGGGAGTACCAATAGTAAACATGCTACCACTTCCCACATTAGCTCGGATAGGTGTACTCTTTGGAGTACACTCATATTTCAATAGTGTTCTTCACGCCACATCGCGTTGGTCCTTATTGCCCCAAGGTATTTATTGTATTTTGTGATACGAGTTCATTGTTTCTGAACAATGAACTGCAACTATGTGTCCTTCAGTTCCGTTGTTGAGCAGCAAAATTCCTGGTCATGCAGGTTGTACACCCCCGTCGGAAAAAAGCGAAAGACAGGCAGGACACACTAGAGCGTGAAGAATACCTACAACTGAAAGCTGCTCAAGTGTTCGAAGCCACATCTAATACAATGTTGCCAACCCTTGTCACGAAAGTGCCTTAACTGCACTGCATATTTATAACTTTCATAGCGATTGTTTCTAATAGCACTTATTATCTCGATATTTGAATAATTTACTTATTTATAATTTATTTAACGACGTTTTCTCAGTAGCTGAGACTATGCAGGGTCGAATGAGAGGATGACAGTGAATAATGAACTGATGCAGACATTGCACTGGTTGGTAAAGATAAAATCGTCAACTTTCCAAATGCATGGCCCAGCCCACAACATGGCTGCATATGCGGTAAATGCAGTTTATGGATTACACAACCTTTTAGTCGTACTTCCGTATGTAATAACGAAATGCTGAGTGGACCAGAAGAGTTCGGTGTCTGTAACACGTTTCGTTGCTTTACTACACTGAACTTGCGTCAAGGTCAGTGAGTGATATATGGAATCCCAGGAAACGCATTGTAACATTTCAGTACACGCAGGATTTGAGGTTCTCACGGCGGTGAGAACTAAGATGGCTGCCTTCTGGGCTGTAGCGATGTGCAGTCTGGTAGAAGTTTACTGACATTTCAGAGGCCTTACTGCCTACGTCTTCATGCCCTGATGATGGAGGCAGCAAGAATATCTGAAACGTTGGTAAACTTCTATCAGATTACACGGTGCTACAGCCCAGAAAACAGCTGAGTACACATTTGCAAGCACTGCTCCCTGTGTGTGTGTGTGTGTGTGTGGATACAGTTACAAGTTTCCTACTACTTAAGGCAAATGAGTGACAGAAGAGGATCTAAAAGGGACACTGACCCTGATATGTGAATGAGGGGAAGGGGGTTTTGGTGACCCACAAACCACCGTTAGACAGCCTCGGCAGCGGCTAGTGGAGCTACAGGAGGTCAGTGAGACCTATTGCAGTGCAGCACAGGATACGCGAGGTAAGAGCTTCTTCACTACTGTTCACTGGCTCTTGGCTTGCTTAACGTCGTGAGACGAGAAGGCAGGCGATCATGAACGGTGAGTAGTGGAATGAATTCAAAGTAGGTGGTCGTAGCCTTCCTCAATCTCGGCATTTGCCTCAGTACTATTAAAACGCTGTCTGGCTAAGATTCAAACGAGTTTCCCAGAGCGTTACATCAACCTTTTACAATAAAACTTGTTTAATTTACGTTGCTGTATCGCACGCTGCAGTTTGGTTGAAACAAGAATGTGACAGGTGTCGTGGCCTGATGATAAATCGTATCGTCAACCAGACACTGCCGGCATCCAGCAGCACACTTGCTCATTCATGTTGATCTTCATTGTGTTCTTTTAAGACGCTGTTTCAGCTGCTTTGGTTATTTATCGTAGAGTAAGGATGACTATAGCCACGGTGGTCTAGCGATTAGAAAGCTGGCCTTGTAATTCTGGGATCTCGGGTTCGATTCCCGGCGGTGCCCGAATTTATAACTTGTGTTGGGCAAGGCCGTGGTCTAGGCAACACGGAGTTTTCCTCCGGGGGCTTCCCCGGTTTCTCCGTGGCATCCCAACAATTACTCCATTCACACACAGAAGAAGGCAATGGCAAACCACTTCTGGATCATCTGCCAAGAACGTATATGAACAGGTCCCAGTCCGAGAAAAGGATGGAAGGATCCTGTTCATATGGACCTGTCATCAGACACAACACTAAATAAAATAAAATAAGGATGACTGCAGGTAGTTAATCGTGGTGGGTGTGAGATGGAACGTTTGAGGCCTATTTTGAAACACTACCTCGAAATTTATTCCGACGGGCTGAATAAAATCAAAAATATCCTCGCTGCAGGTGCCAGAATTCGATTCTGTTACCTTTCGAATGCGGACAGGACGAATTGAAGAACGTGGGTGGCACAGATCCGGAAACGAAAAATAAACCGAAATATTTCGTTGGAATTATAACTGATGTTGCGGAAATAGTTGTGGAACTGGTTTGCGACAGTTCAGTGTAACGCCACGATCAGTCAGGCCAAGATGACGGGGGCCTGAACAAGCAACTGACGTTGGCTGTGTGAGCTTCGTATTAAAAATCTTTGAAGTCCATAGGACGGAGACTTGCGTTAATGTTCATTTCACTGCATTTCAACATCCCAACCTGTATTTCATTACGTAGTCCGGCGCAATGTAAATTAAAAGTAACAAAGACGCGCCTATTACATTTACCCTGTCTGTCTGTCTGTCCGCATTTAATAATTTGACATATCCAGATAGAGTATAAGTCAAACATTCCCATTTCAAGACCAGACACTTCTCTGACCGTCTATCTCGTTGACATTTTACTGACATCGCTGACCTGCTTAAATTAAATGTGTGATTATTATAAATTTGTGTTCATGCCATCAATAAGAAGATATAAGCCACATATGCATTCAAACATATCGACATGCAAGAGACACAGAACACATACATTTGCCTTTACGTCTCTGTTGGTGCGTGCAGTTCGCTTCATTTATCGGTCGTCCTTCGTAATCCTGCCGCTCAAGACACTACAAGGAATTCGTCTGCGTCCTTCTCGTAGTCCTCGGCCACCGTCTTTCCATCCACAATTTGTTCATCTTAATTTATATGAAGATACCGAACTGTATGTCGATTTGATCCTGGTCCTAAGTTTAATGTAAATTCCTAGCAACAGGGAACTTCGGTCTGTAATAGGCCTTGGCTTGCTAGTTGCGGCGAGATCAAAAAGACTCGATGGAATGCCTCCCCTTGCATTTAGAGAGACATTAGAGCTCGTTTTCTGACACGTGTTGTCCGTTTACTGAAGACGATGATAAGGACCGCTAATTCCTCCATCTTCAGGGCATGTAAAACCTGATCGTAAATTTCCTCTCATGAAATAAACCGGGGAGCCCGTGTCTATGATCACTTCCAAATTCAACTCCCCAACTTTAATAGCACGTGTAGACTCGCTCCGACTTCTCTCGTCATTATCGCGTTTGTATTGATGAAAATCTTCTGAATCTCTCTGTCTCTCTTCCTCCCGTGTCCACGATCTTGTTCTTTTTCTCGGGGACATCCAGGTCATTAGCGTGCGAGTGGCCTCCAAGCTGAAGACGTCACTTCGGCCGCAGTGACGTCTAGTTTCGGTTTTCCGCCGAACGATATCTACCCCCCCCCCTCTTAAATACAAAGCACTCCTCTAAAATTACCACGCACGATCTCGCCGATCAAATGAAAATGCAGTCTGTTTCGAACAATGAAACTAAAATCCGCCCACACACAAATTATACGTACCCTACGCTGTTCCAGGTAAGACGACAAGCGATGTAAGCGAAACTTTCATCCAGAGTCATTTCGAATCAGTGTTCTTGTTTCTTCAACGAATGAAACATCAGTTGTTGCTACTCTTCGTAGCTAAAACGATTTGGAGCGTCATATTGGTTAATATTCACAAGATACGCGCCACATTTTATGGTTGTAAACGTTGCTTTAGCCCACCTTGCGCGTTCGACTAACGGTGGGTGCGTATTTACTGTAAGAGAGCAGGACCGAACTACTTTAAGAATTACCCATGACGAAAAGTTTTGTTCATTAGTGATAACGGTTGTCTGAAAACTGACAGAATGTAGTAGGCAGATATCACTTGAGCAATAAAGTATCAGAACAACAATATATTTTGACAGAGCAGTGATATTTCTATTGCGCCTTTAAAACAGTTGGGAAAGAGAATTTCTTCTTTTGATTACCTGTTATGTTACGGTGAGAGAAATCATAAGAACATGTACATGCCAAACTAAACCCGCTATAAGGCTACGACAGCTTCTATCATCATAGCTTTTCTGTCCAACACGACCTGCTTTAGAATAACCACACTCCGTCTTAAAGTAATATGTCCGGAACACCTAAAAGCATTCCAGACTTCCAAAAATTGAGAATCAGTTAATTTACTCGTAATTCATCATGTGGACAAGTGAACGCAGATGGGTGAGAAATGTCTCACGGCCTCGGACTAGATCTTCCGTCCCAGTTCACGCGAAGAGCGCCGTGGACAGCATAGGCGTTCCTCGGAATTACCAAAAGTCTATGACGTCCGCTCTCATTCTGGTAAATTTCTGTCCAATGCTTCCAGCTCTGTCAAGAGCGTCACAGCGTCACGAATAGTTCGTGGATGTGCGATTACCCAAGTCCTCGTGACAAGAGGCCCGTCTGACAGGTTTCGGGGACGACCGATTCACTTGTTCCATCGAGACCGTGGCAAATCCCGTTTTGTTGTTTTCTCAGAAACTCAAATGTTACACTTGCTAATTCATTCTCTTGGTTTAATTTACTTATTTCCTAGCTGGCTTTATTCTATTTCCGCCCTGTCGTCTTCTCAACGCCTGTGACAAGGGTTTCCAAGCCCTCCTTTTCTTTCGCAACACTCCATCGACTTCCCAGACTTTCAACAATCTGCACATTGTCTACTGATTCCAGTGCAAGGCTTTCCACACGAAACTCATTTATGGAAACGTAAACAGTGCCTTAAAAATAACGGGGGTGTGCGCTTACGCTAACGGGAGACATTTCCGGCGCGCTCTGAAACAGTATTTATAGAACTTGTAAATTTTTGTTGCCACAAGATGGTAGGCGGTGAAACAGCTGTAGCAGCGCTCCTTGTGGTGGTTGTGGCAATGACACAGGCCCAGGTTCCCGCGCTCGGTCCGTGTCCAGACATCGAGACCATGCGAAATTTCAACTTACAGAAGGTAAGTAAGAAAAGTGGGATATGTTTGCGGGCTTCAAGGGCTTTGGTTTACTTCGTTCACACCTGAAGTGTATTTTCTTAACAGAAAGAACGCCAAGTAGAATAGAAAACAGCGTTCAGACATCACGTTGTGGTTGGAGAAACGAAAAATTAGACTTCACGCATTCAAAAACCTTGGCCAATGATTTGTTTCACTTTCCTGCTGCTTTGTTCCGGAACCCGTTAGAGAGACAGTAGGGCTCTACCAGTATTCGAACCCTGGTCGCCCAGCCCAGTCAGCCAGCATCCTGGTAACGGTGCGTGCTTGCTCGCTCTGTTGCAGTACCTGGGTCAGTGGTACGAGGCGGAGCGATACTTCGCGCTGTTCGAGTTCGCCGGCAAGTGCGTGGCTGCCAACTACACGGACGCGGGGGATGGACGCATCAGCATCGTGAACCGACAGATGAGCTACCTGTAAGTACTCCGCCAGCCATCCGTTGTCATCCTGAACAGGTTTAAATTCACGGACTGGAAAAACAGTCGGGTACTCTCTCAATAGTCTACGGACCTGTCATCGGAAACACGTCTGCATTGTTCGCCTACCCCATAAACACTAACATGCAGGTGGTCGTACTGTGAGGTCGGTACATAACGGAAAGATGTCACAGAAACGCGACTTACCTAATGAGAATGCAAAAATGAGAAGTAATTTTAAACACAAAACAATTTACTTTTATAGGTTAGCTACTTAAAGATTTATCAGCTCACGGAAGAGATACAAGGTGATGAGAAAAACCGTGTAGACGGGGATCTTGAAGGAAGGTTCTTTTGCCACGAAGATGAACCGACTCTGACTTAGGACGTTCCTTGCCAGAGCGTGCTAGGAAACGTCCTTGAAAATTAATAGGAAGAAACTGAATAAAATCGAAATAGAATTTCATTATACTGATACCGTACTGGGTCCTGCCCATTATCTGAAATACATTCGATATATACGACGTTTCGGGAGTTAATTTTATTTCCGTTTAGCTTACTAGCACAGTAATGAAACCGTACCGGGTTGCCCCATTCGTCGTCATTAATATAAAAATAAAGATTCATACGACGTCACATGACAGAACCTAAGTTACGTTACGTAGAACCCCGGCCGAGGTCTGAATCGCTAATTTATTCTGCCATAAGCTTGCATCACAGCCTATTACTACAACATGCAGCTGCGTTTTGCCACTTACCCTTGGCCACGTACAGTAGTAACAGGCCAGAGACCGATCTGAGTATAGAATTCCAGGTTCTCATGGCGATGTAAATTTGTTGTGCCGCGTAGTCTCATGGTCGCATGCCGACAGCCTAAACCCTGAAGCTTTCAGCACTTCTTCTTAAGACATCCTTCCCAATTTATCATTCATAATCATCATTCCACCTGAAGCGATATAATCTTTGCGGATGAAAACGCCTAGTTAAATCACGAAGTAACAATAAAGACAATTGACTGGAAAAGCACCCAGCATTCTGGTTCCTATTGCAGGTGTAAAGTCGGCCGGAGGATGACGCTAACCACTTGTTGTGTGTTCTGATATGTCATGTCCGTTTGAATGCGTGCAGGCAAGAGATACCCAGAACTTAGCTTCACGTTTGATTCAGTACTTTGAGTAAGCAAAATGAATTAACAGACAAAAGACTGCGTAAAGATAAAACAACTAATGTAAAACTTTTTTTTACGAACTCGTCATACGCCACAATTTATGCTCGTATCGCAGTATAATTTGACTCGCCTTCCACTGCGGCAACTTCTCCGCCACGTCTGTAACGCGTGTGCTAGAATTCAAAGTTTGCAGGCGTTGATTCAACTGCTCGACTCACATGCGAATTTACACAATTTCTAACTAGGTTAGGTCAATGATAGCAAGATGGCCGACGTAACAGGCCTAGATGCGTTTGTTCACACGGCCTCAACTATCGCCAACATTATTATCGACAGTTCGAATTCCGTTGTGGTCACGGAAGTTTATCCTTGTTTCTTGGTGAAGATACACATTTACGACGGAATGATGCATCCTTCGAACAGAAAGTCTACCGGCTGTCTCAGCCAGATCTTTGTCAATTAAAGTAGTCCATGATACAGCCTAGAAGTTGACAAGCTGATATTAGCTCAGCTGGTAAAGGTGTATGTTAAACGCCGTAAGACCGCAGCTATACAATACATTCAACCGATTTAATATAATCCACATCCTTATAATCTCGTATATTTAAAATCAAATGTTACAGTTTTCTCCCGTCTACGACTAGGTTTACCAATTATACTTTTATCTTGAGGTTTCGGAGAAAATCTACTACTGGTGACACATAATTGTACTGATTCCTTGTATAGTTAGTAAACGTTGGTGAGTGTCTCTTTAAAATACTCGCTTCCTGCATTAAAACGTATCTGAATTATGCCATGCCCGGAAACACTGCTGGAAACATTTTTGCCTCATAGCTTGAAATTCCCTAAAATAATTTAAAATTATATAACTGCAAATACATTTTTAATTTCAGGAACATTAAATGTCATACGGAACAAATCAAACAAATCGAGCAATGACAGCGGATTTTTGAACCCTGGAAGTTGTTAACTCCTTCTTGTACTAAAATTATCCTACCGAAATGTCTGAGATGGCGCAATGTCATGATCAAACACAAACAAGCCTTGCCAGAATTTTCTTTCTTGAAGGGGTGTGGGGTTTCTTGGCCGGTTGTTTAGAGGAAGAAATCTGCAACCGGCAGCTAACGTTTCGGTCTCTGAGTCTCCAGAGAATTCCATTGGGGACTGCGGAAGGAACTGGAAGACCGATTTCCCATCACAAGTTAATGTTTTACTAGAAAATCAGACATTCTGTTTTGCTGAAAATTTTTAGTAGATTTAGTCTCTCCTCGTTTCCTTTTAGTCCCTGACATCTCACGTCATTTTGCTGCACACTTTCATGTTTCGACAAAACCGATATCGTCGTTACCTTTATTCACGTTGTACTTTGTTATTTTTTATCGATCGACGATAATTTCCCAGAGTTGTCGGGCGGCCAGAAATTTAGTCGTCTGTAACATCTTCCCACCCATCCTGAAGTAGTTAGCTTCTGTGTACGATTTGAGGTTTTCACAGCGGTAAGTATGAAGATTTCTGTCTTCTGGGTTTTTGCGCTGTGTAGTCTGGTCGATGTTTACCAACGTTTCAGAGGTCATACTGCCTCCATCATCAGGGCGATGAGTATGAAGATTTCTGTCTTCTGGGTTGTTGCGCTGTGTAGTCTGGTCGATATTAACCAACGTTTCAGAGGTCATACTGCCTCCGTCATCAGGGCGGTGAGTATGAAGATTTCTGTCTTCTGGGTTGTTGCGCTGTGTAGTCTGGTAGATGTTTACCAACGTTTCAGAGGTCATACTGCCTCCATCATCAGAGTATGAAGATGTCCGTCTTCTGAGTTGTTGCGCTGTGTAGTCTGGTCGATGTTTACCAACGTTTCAGAGGTCATACTGCCTCCGTCATCAGGGCGGTGAGTATGAAGATTTCTGTCTTCTGGGTTGTTGCGCTGTGTAGTCTGGTAGATGTTTACCAACGTTTCAGAGGTCATACTGCCTCCATCATCAGAGTATGAAGATTTCTGTCTTCTGAGTTGTTGCGCTGTGAAGTCTGGTCGATGTTTACCAACGTTTCTGAGGTCATACTGCCTCCGTCATCAGAGTATGAAGATTTCTGTCTTCTGGGTTTTTGCACTATGTAGTCTGGTCGATGTTTAACAACGTTTCAGAGGTCATACTGCCTCCATCATCAGGGCGATTCATCTTCTAATTAGCTTCTATTTTCCTCACTGTTCCCTCTCCTTTTAACATTTTTTGAACGGGAGACGAAGTCTCCTCTTGCTCCACTGAAAATTTAATGCCTACTTTCCGTTGCATCTATTAATAAACCATGTTATATACTAGGCAAGTACTTCGCCAAAGAAACCTGCTGTAATCACACCTAACAGAATCCCAGCTACCTTTTTAACATAAGACTGCAGAATATCGTAGTCGCATATTCCAATACGCGCCATCTATGCTGCTTTGTCAGCTGATGTAGCAACACATCAGTCCAGTTATTCAACTGTCCAACATCGCATATGTTTCTCATTCCCCTCGAACGCTCTACGTGCCCTGTCATGTTCATCTTATCCTCCGCCTTCATTTGATTTTATCAGTTACCAGTACTTTTACGTAGTTTTTAATTGTGTCATTTTTATTGTCCTTTGTTACTAAGTGTCTTTTGTTCGAAATGCTTTACAGCTATACTTTGTTCTCAAATGCCCTCAAATTCAGGTGAATTCAGAACAGGGACATGGGTTCAATGCTCTCAGTGTGGTTTTCTGTGTCGGACTGCAAGTATATCCTTGTACGATCCTCCGATGTGTGTTCGCAGGACGGGTATACGTTCCATGATTGAAGGTGAAGTCCGTATGACTGGGCGAACCGAGGAATCGAAACTCAGCGTCAAATTCCCGTCATTGCCAGGTACGTACCTGCTCATATCGCACTGTAATGAAACTGAGGGAACAGCCATCTAATGGCGAGGAACCTCAGACATGTGCTGAGCACGAACTCAGCAGACAATTATACACTCTCATATGAAAATTGAAATGCTGATCACTGCTTAGGGTGTGATATTATTGCTCTAAATGTGCATGCGCGAATTGAGGATAAGTGTGATGATATAAAACGGCAGCTTTCATGAGGAACTAGAGCGTCTATTCAGTCAATTTCTTAAGTAGTACATGAAATTTTTGGGGGGAGTTCAATGTGGAGGCAGGAAGGTAAGCTATTAAGAGTGAGGCTGACAGCTCACATGAAAATAATAACGATAATGGGGTTAGTATAGTACAGTTTGCCACATAAAATGATACAATTATCAAGAGTACAAAGTTCCCATATCACAAAATTCGTAAATACACTTGGGATCCTCCTGATGGAAACATAGAACCAGACCGAAGTAAAGCATATTTGGTGTCAGTTTCACTGGGGCAGGTCTTTCTCAGAGTCCTTCGGTTTTTCCCCATCAATATCACTCCACCGTCGCTCCATATTCACTCGCGTATCATTTAAAGGATTGACAAAGGACCAGTGGCCGCATTTCCACATAGAAACAGTCTCGCCCTATCATAGCAAAGAAAGATGTCCGACAATACTGACCTCTGGTGGCTTCAGAACTACTTCGGCAGAGGCTATCACTAAGCAAACACTTGATATGCAAAGATGATATCAAGAATCTCAAAGTTGCAGACGTTAAGGAACATTATAAGGGCAAAATTTTAAGCAATGGAAAACTTGGATAACAATGTGAACAACAATAGCGCATGGGAAAATATCAGAGAGAATACACAAATTTCGTAGAAACCGTAAGTCATTACGAGTTACACCACCATAAACGGTGGTATGATGAATGTAAATAATATGGATAATGCTAGTAGAACTTTTAGGAACAAAAGAAGGAAACATCTGAAAGAAATAATTTATGAGCTTAAAACACAGAGTAAAATAAAAGAGACATGTACAGAGGAATGCATAGATTTAAGAAGGGTTAACATCCTAGAAGTAATTAGGTAAAAGATTAAAATGGTAATATGCTTTCAGATTCCCAAGAATTACTTTCGTCAACTACTGAATGTCGATGCAGTTATTGATGTTAGGTACACTGAAATATATACAGATGACCCATCGGTATCCAAGTACAGGTAGCCCTCGATTTACGCCGGGGATGCGTTCCTGGACGAACCGGCGTAATTGGAATCGGCGTAAATTGAAACTCTTTTATAACGTAAATCAATCGGAAGTCAATCACATGCATTCCTAGCACCCAAACATTGACGAGTAATATAATGGCATCACGTTTAAAGCTCTGAAATAACGTAAATAAAATTAAGGGAATTTAAAAACTATACACTTACAATCGGCAATTCGTTGGTCCTCGCGATTGACTGCGATTCTTTCATGTGATTGATGTGTACAATCATCTCTGCTGTTATGCGATAGCTGCATTCATGTAAGACGCCGACCTATAGAAAATCGTGTAGTAAAAATAACCCCGGTACCTCCGCAGAGATTAAATTAGTCCTTTGAAAGTTTTAAGCGCCAGAAATGAAATTGCATAACAGCAAACTTGCATATGCAAAAGTTCGCATTTCACAAACAGATTTTACCGATTGGTCGATCTCATTGGAGCAAATTCGCGTTAACGAAACATACGTAATTGCAGAGGTGACTGTATTTATAATTTTTATTCAAAATCAGCGATGTAAGAATTACGATTTAGTACGAGATACATTGTAAAACGTTATAAATAATGGTAAAATATATTTTGTTCACTTTTTGTCTTGCTGGTTTCGAAATCGGCGTTATTCTGAATCGGCGCAAATCGAATGCTACCTGCATAGCTTTTCTGAGGTTGCAATTAGTGTTGAAAACTTTAAATCAGGTAATATTCAAATTCCAATAGAAATTATCCAAGCAGGTGGTAATTCATTACATTCTGAGAGTAACAAACTTTTTAATTATATTCTGAATAGGCAAGCAGTACTAGAGAAGTGAATTACTAGATTATTGTATCTATTTACAAAGAAGAGTGGTAAAACCGACTGTTGTTATCATCAAGGGTTATTACTGTTATAAACTACATACACAATTTTAACCAGAATTGTTCTGTCAATGCCACACATAGATGAAATTATTGGGAATCAACAGATTTTGACATATTCAATCACATATTGGAGAAAAACATCAATCCAATTTGACCTTCTATCAATTATTTACAACTGAATAATCTTCATGATTAGTTGGGCAGGAAGTATTTTAAAACATTACTAAAATAATACACCAATGAAACTATTTGAGTTGATTAAACTGTTTAACAGAAACAAATTTCATGTCTGATGAATTTTGTGTGCCCTGGTGACACTTCTTCTCATCTGGCAAAATTGCTGCTGCCTGTTTTGAATATTCGAGGCCACAACCTATCCTACGAAATTTAAATTTCTTTTGTGAATTATTGCCTGGATCAGGATTTTTCTTGTGTCCCACAAAACAAGACTGATACGCACATACATTATATTTCAGAATAGAGTATGAGAGCAATTCTGAATTCTGAGCACATTATTTATCATATGTCATTACATCTTTGGTGTAAATTACAAGTGCTGTGAGACCTGAGTAATTGAAGTATGGAAATTGTCATTCTTTGCAATATAAAAAAGAGCATCTTATTTCACCTCAATTATCTGAGAAATGGCTGAAACTGCAATTTTAGTATTAATACTGTCAAGAGTCCTCCTTTTCATGGAAAAGTTTACAGGCTCATACTTGCATCTGTCTAAGAGTCCTGAGACATGTGACATTATACACCCCAACTATTGGCTAGCTTACAAATACTGTGAAATTTTGTGGTAATATTTGACTTAAAATACATCTTATGCTTCTTATATTATGATTCAGGAAATAAATATACCTTTGAAGATAATTAACAGGACTCTTAATGTGCATATGCTAATTCTAAAGGGATTATACTCTTTGCATACAAAGTTCTATACAATTTGGTGATATTAAGGTCCACTAATTTTTCTTAAACTTCTTTTAAATTTATGTGACTGACCAAGATACTACAAAGAAAAACAAAGTCGTCACTAAGCACCCTGAAACGTAGGTAAAATTCTACAAAACATCAGAGAAACATCCCAACGGAAATGTCATTAAACTGCTGGGAAAAATAAATACGCAACGGAACTTGATAAATCCATTGACAATTGACGGTTGATATATTTATGAACAATGTTAACAAATATCAACTCCATTCAAGAGGAAATTAAGAGGATACCAAATTCGTGGAATGCTTGCTACCATGTTCAGAATCTTTTATCGTCCTGTCTGACCAGCAGAATACCACAGTTTAGACTCGAAATTCAGCGTTAATTTCACTTACTGTTCATGTGTACTTTGATGCAATCTTGCGCAGTGACACCACCCACCATCCTGGCACATTACCTCATATCAACTACTTCACTACCCTCTCCAGGTCTACCAAACCAATCAAAACTAGAACTTGACAGTGGTACCAACAAAAATAGCCCCAGATGAGCATTAGTTCGGGAGCCCAAACTTAAAAAGCAAAAATTTAAAAAGATCGAAACTATACGTGCATCTAGATAGCTCTCCTCTGGGTTGTAGAGCCGTGGGCACTACAAGAAGTTCTGAAACTCTGATAATCTTCTACCAGACCACACGGCGCTATGACCAGTAAGGCAGCCATATTTGTGCTCAATGTGAGAACCTATAATCCTACTTTAATTGTATCTGTTTTCTTGCATGGGTTGAAATCTGGTGTCTCACGTTGAAGTGGTTTGAGAACGGGGAACTTACGAGAAAATCTGGACTTTAGAGGGATGAATCGACGGCAGACTTGTGCATAATTCTATGATCAGCTCATGCACTGTTCGTTCGCCCAAACCCCGTCACAGCGCCACACTATCTCCACCACTAATTTGGGTTTTAAAACGGGGGTTTGGTGAATTGGAACTTCCTTTCCACTCACAGTATCTCCAGCTCAGCGCAACATTTTGCTGTCTACGCACCTATCTGTGTACTCAGTAACTTCGTGCTCTGTGACCAGCCTCGATATTATATTCAAACTGAAGCGCGTGTATTATTAAAAGTGTGCGGAAACCATTTCCTGTAAAAAAATCTGGGCGGAGGTCGACTAGCGAGCTGGCGTATTACAGGTGAACTCGCTTTGGAAATGCGTAGGTAATTTCTTTCCACGGCCTTTCGATTACGCAATGGGAGGGTGGCGGGATTTTACTGTAGTCTTCAGATACTATCAAGGTGATCGAATCAATAAGTATGAGATAAGAATACGGAGGATGAGAGATGCATACAACATTTTGGTTGGGAAGCCTGGAAGGAAGAAGTCTCTCGAAAGACCAAGGGGTAGATGGAAGAATGATATTAAAGTGTATCTTGGGGAAACTGGATTTGGGGCGTGGACTCGATTAATATGACTCAGAATTTAGACATGTGGACACTGTAATCAACCTTCGGACCCCATAAAAAGCGGGAAATATCTTGATTAGCTGTGTGACTTTCAGCTTCTCAAGAGGAACTCTGCTCCATGGAGTTAGTTTCTCCAGAATCCTTACCTGCACCGCGCCAACATCGAAACGTACATGAGTTTAACCCAAGATGTTCATTCTTCGGGCCCAAACATAAAATATTTCAAAGCCGAGTACTTTTAATGCATGATGGCTCAATGTGGAAGTACTGTCCGTCCGTCTATCAGTGGAACTTGCCTTTGCATCGTACAAACGTAGTTAACTACGTAACATGAATAGTATTACGTAAAACGTTTTTGGATGTGAACAAACTCTAAGAAACTCAAAGGAAAATGTCTGATTCTGTGCAGTGCGATTATGTATGCAGCTGTTTTTGAATCAGCAACAATGACTATCAATGTCAATTCCATTGTTGCAGTGCTGGTGGACGCGCCGTACTGGGTCCTGGGTACGGACTACGAGAACTACTCTGTCGTCTGGTCCTGCTCGAACTTCGGTCTCTTCAGCACTCGTGAGTTCGCTGTCAGTCAGTAAAGCCTCTTAGTTATATTCCTGTAAGAGTTTAAAGCTATCATTGTGACAAAAGTGACGGGCAATTAGTCACGTCAATTCGGATTAAGAGTATGTCAGGAAACTTTTCCTATATACATTTCACCCACGCACCATTACGCCTACAAGCCATTTCAGCTACCTTTCGCTCTTCCGACGACCATTTCGTCTATTCCACTTCGCCTGTATTAGACATTCGACTAAACAATATCCTTGAATTTTATGTATGGCTAAACTGAATACTTGCATTTCATCTACATCCTGAAAAGCTGCTATAAGTAAAGCATGTCTGTATATAATCTATGTGTTTGGCTATTTACGTATTTCGATAGACAAAGAGACAGTAAGATATAAAATTATATTCTGTGCAGTTACTTCTCATTACGTTAGGTTAGCGCTTTAGTTAGATTTATGATTTGTATTAGGTTCGTTTTGTTACTCGGGGTTTTATTATTGTACTTTAATTGTTATTAGGTTAAGTTAGGTTAGGTTAGTTAGGTTAGGTAAGAATATTGGTTGGGATTTTATTATAGTATTTATTTTATTTATTTAGTGTTCTGTCTGACGACAGGTCCATATGAACAGGATCCTTCCATCCTTTTCTCGGATTGGGACCTGTTCATATACGTTCTTGGCAGATGATCCAGAAGTGGTTTGCCATTGCCTTCTTCTGTGTGTGAATGGAGTAATTGTCGGGATGCCACGGAGAAACCGTGGAAGCCCCCGGAGGAAAACTCCGTGTTGCCCAGACCACGGCCTTGCCCAACACAAGTTATAAATTCGGGCACCGCCGGGAATCGAACCCGATACCCCCAGGATTACAAGGCCAGCGTTCTAACCGCTAGACCACCGTGGAATTTTATTATAGTACAGCCGTAAAAATGTAACAAACACTACCGAGTTTTTGATTATTTAACGATACCTAAATAATTGCGTATGTTGTGTCGTTATGACCGGATTGTTCTAAATGATTAACTGAAAAGGGCTTGGAAGGATGCGGTCTGACGTATTTTGAGGAGGTATTGCATACATTTCCTGAAGTGACTGAAGGATACCACAAAAAGATCAGTCAGGATAGATAGCCTGTCTCTATACTGAGATTGAAACCTCCTGAAAGCTCCCCAGTACGGGCAAATGTAGAAACTGTCATCAGAGAGGCCACGACCACTGCCCCCTAGTAACGCTTCATAAACTCTGCAGGTGACACAGCGTTCAATCAATTCTTTTATTTTCAGGCAACGCGTGGATTTTGACCCGAAGTCGACACCCGACGCTGGAAATCATGGAGAAAGCGTATTCCGTCGTTGACAAACACGGAATAAGTCGAGCGTACTTCATTCGCACTGACCACAAGAACTGTCCAAACACGTGGCATTGACACGTGGTACACTCATCTGCGCAGGTCTTCGGAAGATCTGCTGCAGAATAATGGATTGACTGCAACACATCGGTTTGAGCAATCACGTGTTTACCTTGCGTAACAAATTCACAAAACGTTAAATGGCTTGCCTTTCATCGATCGATGCATCTGAACGCCTTCGCTACTGAAGTTTACAGCAGGTAGGCAACTGAAAATACCATCAAAATTCACGTTCTTTTTCTTCGCCGACTACAAACTGAACTACAAGATGGAACTTAAATTCTGACGACAGAAAGGTGCAGGCTGTCAATCTGCACGGCATCTGCACCTGCTCCAGTCCCTGTGATGGTTCTGGCCTGTGGAGCGCCTTCTTTCCTCAGCTGCTTTGGTCGTGCTCTTCCTCAGTCACCTCGTGAGGTCCAGTTAGCTATGTTAAACTCCTTTTGGCCACTTCCTTCCTTCTTCCCACTCATTCTTCTTGTTGTTGCATAGAATTAGTTTCGAAGCCCCAATTATTATTAATTTCAAGCAGTCCTCATATGAATTGTAAATTGTTCATCCTGTGCAATAAGGACCTAGTCATCTGCGAAGTTTAGTGTAAACCGGTAAGTGCCATTTATTGTGCCAGCCTTCGCTCATTTACACGAAGTCCATTAGTCAATATTAAGCTTCTTGTTGCAGCAAAGGCGCTGGAAATATTACCCCATGTCTCACAAAATTATATTATTCCACAAACCTCTTAATTAATTCAATATTCTCTGGATTTATCTTTAATGTTTTCAAAATTTCTTGTACTTTACATATTGGTCTGGAGTCACAAGCCTTATCCAGACCAATAAAAGCAAACGATTTACTAAACTGTCTAGACGAGGATGTCCCTGGTCGAAGACAACTTTGATTTTGCTAGGTTGCGATATATCGCACTCTGTCTCCCGTACTTCTTCTGTTTCACACTGTTACGTTTCTTCAATATCGACGTGACGTAACTTATCTCCATCTGTCTGGTGTTCTTCTTTGCTGGTAAGAATTAGTATATAAATATGGTTTATTCCCTGTTAGCTCCGCATGTAGTTAAGCCGCCAAGTCCAGGTGATAATCTGTTTTTCATGTAACAAACACCTTCAGATAATTTCCCTTCTGTAAAAATTAATTCTCTGCGTTCAGCACAGGCGAGTGGCGCTGTAATCTGATACTGGGTTCGTTCAGGAGAGTCTCAGTGGTTTTCCCGAGCGAGATTAATTCGGTTCTAGAAACGTCCTAACAGACAATATGTTTCTTGATATTTTCTCTCCCAGGTCAGATTCAGTAATTATTTTCAGTTCGAAGTCTGTTCCTTTGTTTATAATCCTACCACTTCTCAGCTGTACTGAATATTTTGTCGTAAATGAGGAGTACAAACTTTTCAAAAAATTAGATTTGAAGTAGTCCAGATGGCATCACTTAATGTAGTGCTCGAAGGAACTTCAATGAACATAAACGATGCGGATGGCAGAGCAAATATCAGGAGGGGACGCCTATGTTACGTGATACGACACCAAACACAACCGTCTCCAAACTGATCACACTGGACTGACGCTGGAGGAGTTAGGAGTATGTAAGCTCATTATTGCACATTTTGCTTCTAGTTTGTTTGTTTGTTTGTTTGTAATTTATTGGTTGTGTATTCAATGTTATTTATTCCTTTTGTTACAGATTAATTAATGTTACTGTGACAGATATTTATTTTTACTTTACTGATTGTCATTAAAATGCTGCATTTGATTCAAAACAATATTTTGTTTTAATAAATCAATTGGAAATAATAATTATCAGTCGATGATTTAATGAATTAATGAATACTGGTGATTACTTCGTAAATGTTGAGTTCAGTTGCCAGTTAATGTTTAGTAATACGAGAACAATTAAACTGCATAGTGGAGGCGGGGGGGGGGGGGGTGAAGACCTGAGTCAACTGAAAGAGCTTCGGACGACAAGTACCTCACACCGACAAATGACGGACGATTCCTGTGGTTAGGGTGCAGTCTTCCTCAAGAGAAGTTGCCTGTTTTCCTCGGGTACCTTCCTTAACAAATTAGAATACAATTCAGGAGGAAATTAGGAACAATACGTTCGGGGATTTCCTTGCTACTACGCATTTCAAAATCTTTTGTCTTATCATCGACTGCATAAAAATTAAAATATACAAAAGTATCATTTGTGTCTGTTGTTTTCTATGGGTGTGGGATCTGGTCGCTGACGTTTGTGGTAGAACGAAGACTGAAAGTTAGTTCTCCTTCCCCCCACGGGCTATTCACTCACTTGCTGTAATTCTTGACTTTGTGGGTGGACAAACCTCGCCACGTGGCTGAATGAGTGCCTGCTGACGTCACAGGGTTGCCAGTTTGTCATTTAGACTTCATCAGGGTACAAAAGCGGCGGGATAGTCTGTATTCAGGCGCTGTTTGCTCGTATTTACGTGACCAAGAAAATTTCCGCTTTGTATTACTGGACTCCACAAGGAGTCAGTGCATTCCTGATTCCTACGCTCTTCCAAATACCCTTCCTTCAGTTCACGCCATGAACGTCCATATCTCCGATGTAGCCTGTTCTCTTCAGGAACTGTTAATACCAAATGGTAGTTCTGGCCTGCCATTGAAACGGGAAATATTTCAAGTAGGAGTGTCAGTCTCCCGCTGAGCCAGCCGACTTCAGGGTCCTAGTTGCAATGCATCACGCCAGGGGGCAATGAGCTGGAATAGCAAACAGCCCGCAGTCCTTCCGTTCATGATTCACAGATCTCAGTGGCAGTGATCGCACGCTGACGTAATTTGATGCCCTTCCGAAAAAGAAAAACACTGAGCGAAGGGGACGGCTTTCTGTTATGGCGTCATGAATTTTATGCAGCTTTCAATTAAAATGATAATATCTTCGATTCTCATGAGATCACGTTATTGCAGGCCTTCAGCAACCTACCATAAGAAGCAGAGAGAAACTAATCACATGTTCATGTCTGCACACCAGATCACAGAACAAAATTATATCACGAAGGTAATTAACAAAACATTTTAAAATGTAGAAAAGTTCAAATATTTAAAATTACGGAAGCAAATAACAATTATATTCAGGAAAAAATAAAAGTAGACCAAATTCATGGAACACATCTGCCATGTCGTCCAGAGTCATTCGTCTTCTTGTCTGAAACGTTAGGGGAGAACACTTTATAAGGTGTTTGAGAAGGAAATGACCAGGAAAATATTTACTGAAGTAATTGGAGGTTTCAGAAAACTGCATAATGAAGTGGGCCACAATTTCTACTCTTCACCAAATATTAACATGATGAATTTTAGAGCTCGCCACTGGATCCAAGGTTCGCGGGTGATAAAAACCCGAAGCACAACTTCCTTCGGAGGGGAAGCTTCACGGAATGTAAAATAACCCTGCAAGCATGAAGGATGTGTTACCAGATGTCTCTAGTAGACAAATCAGGATTGAGTAGAAATTGTGCAGAGGTAGTATCGTGTCACTCACTACACAAATGCGCTATAAAAGACTAAAGACTCGTGATGATGATAATGAATTTTAAAGGATGACATCGGCGGGGCATGTAGCGCGCATGGGGAGATGAGAAATGCATTAAAAACTTTGGTTCGGAGACATGATAGGCGGAGACCAGGAGTTGATAGGATAATATTAAAATGGGTCTTAGGTTAATGGAATGGGATTTGACACTTTCGTGGCGAGTACAATCAATAAAATCTTCTAGGGCAATCAGCCGCGTTAGCTGGTTATCATAGTAAACCGACGTTTCGGGAACAAACTCTGTCCCCATCTACAGGGCTCAGTCACATCAGAACCCTGAAGATGGGAGAGTGTTGGGCAAAATTCATGTGCTTCAAAATACGGACCGATGCCCGACTCTTGTGAGAACCCGAATGGGCCTTCGGTTTCCATAAATGGCGGGACATTTCTTGAGTAGCTGAGAGTACTAGAATTTCACAAGGACTCTGGTCAATAGGACGTAATATATTAAGTCGCTGATCGTTGCTCATCATTCATGACATTGTGTCCTGGAATTTATTCAACTTCATAATTCTACTGTGTGTACTCATGTACTAGAAAAGACATCGTCTTTTGTTGCAGGAAGGTCGCTGTATTTAGATTCAAGTCGCTTACCGACAGAGTGAGTGATTCACCGCCGATAATGACGGCAGTTCTGTTAATTCTCTCCTCTCCCACCCCCTGTACAGTGTCTATTCCCTGAACGCGTATTTCGAGCGAACGCTCTCGAGACCCCACTGTGACATGAATCAGATATCACGTAATACAGCAGCAGCAAGAACTGAGAACGAAACATCAGCGTCTGTCTGCTTCTGGTCTACAGAATGTAGAAATTAACACAATTACTATCCATACACGCCCGAACCTGTTCTAGAAACTGAGGCCATTTTGGAGACATCCGATCATCACAAGCAAGCAAACAATCCACCAATGAGAGAAAATACAAGGTGTACTAGTCAACCATAACATCAAAACCGCCCAAAAAGAATTTTCAAGGGACTGGAAACTAAGAATCATCTTCACCCAGTCAAGACACATAAGGCGGTATGCCCTTGTGCAAACGTCATTTATTATTGTAAGTGGAACGAAACTAATGGCAAATAAATTGAAAATTCTGCAAATGACTAATGACCTCAAACGTTCAGGCAAAATTAAATATATCTTCCATTATGAGGAAATATTTGTGCTAAAATAATGACCACTGCAAAAGCCCGTTGAAATATGACGAGAAATGATCTAAGGTTGTTAATCCCTTGATCCTTTCATCCTACCCATCTCCCCTTCGTACCGTTATCTCCTTCCAACCATTTCCACATTTCAGTTCCTTCTGTCCTTGTCATTATTTCTTTCCATCGAATCTCACACATCACATTACATGTCACATCGCACTGTCGGGAAACTAATGCAAATGTACGTAAGCTTACATCACTTCTCACGATCTCGTACAGCATACCTCGGAGATATTGCGGGTTCGGTTCCAGACCACCGCCATTAAGCGAGTCACACGAATTTCTGGGTTTCCCAGTGCATATAAAAGTTATGTTTACACTATACTGTAGTATATTAAGTGTGCAATAGCATTATGTCTAAAAAATAATGCGAGAACATTGCGAGAATTACCAAAATGTGACACAGACACACGAAGTAAGCGCATGCGCGCCGATAGACTTGCTCGACGCAGGGTTGCCACACACCTTTAATTTGTAAAAAAAACAAAAACAACGCAATTTCTGCGAAGCGCAATAAAACGAGGCATGCCTACTAGGAAACAAAAACAGCTTTTCAATCTTTCGAGCAACGTGGTTAAATCGTTGCAACTTGGGACAAGTGTTCCGACATTTTTTGACAGAACAACTAATTTTGTTTCGAAAAGAAAATAATAAATTGATGAATTTTCCTTCAGCGAGTGAGTGTGACTGTTCTTATGCAGACAACGCTCCAACAGGCGTAGCCTTAAGACAAGCTGCAGGAAACTCGTTCCGTTTTGATTGTGACTAATTCAAAGTATGAAGTCATGTCATGTCAAAAGTGAACCTTCAGGATCTAAGAACGAAATTTAATGTAAGTGCTATCCTCTTAACCAGAAGGGGCTAATTACAAACACTTTACAGGATTTTGATTGAGATCGCAAGTCACAAGGTTTCAGGTGAGGTGTCAGGTTTAACAACGGTAAGTTCAGTGTGTAGGGTGCTACAGGTAGCGAGGGGTTTATCAAAGTTGACTTTTTCTGGCTACAAAGACAGTGAAACACTTTGGATCACAGCTGCCTCTTACAGAAAGAGATCCAAAGAGGCCAGACCGCACGTACCTTATACAGATTCTGCACAAAGTTTCACAAAATGACTTGCACAATGTTTATTCCTGTGTACAACTACTCATCTGATCCACACCCATCAACCATCAACAATCACGCTTCCGGTCTGCGTAACGTAAAGTGCGTGTTCAAAACAATAGATATCTTTTTTTTATCCTCAAACGGAATTTTGTAATCCAGACATGAATGACGAAACACATTAACGAAAACAGAATTTTGAAACTTTCTGTGACGTGGGCGATAAAGGAACTTGGATTCCAATAATTGGTGATTGCAGTACAGCAGCCCCCTCGAGACTACTCCCCCTCCTCGCCCTTAAATCTCCCTCATCCCCCCACACTGTTTTCAGCCTGTACTTTATAGCCGACGCCAGTCAAAGCGCCCTGAACTGAAACGATCCCCAATAATTATTTCAATTGTGTCACCCGCAGGTCTTTGTTATGACTGAAGTATGCAGCTAGCGAAGCACAGTGGCCAATGCTGTAATTAATGATACGTGCATTGAAAGTGGTAATAAATGGCTACTGCGAGTAGAGCCTCCTGACAATTCGCCTGTGTGCCATATGCAGACGGCTTTGTTCGAACTGGACCGCGCGCGCCATTGTCACTGAAGGGACAAAAACATGACGCAAAGATTAAGAACTGATCATTCATGAATGAGAACCGAGGGCGGAGGTTATGACAAAAAAAATGGCAGTACCAACTGCGCTAAGTAAAATTATGAGCTATTGGGAGCTTAAGAGAAGAAGGGAAGTACTCCCGGAGGATCATAATTTATCGCACAGGAAGCAAGCCTATGTGTTCATTATGCGTCTGGATCGACCATTTGGTAATATCCCACGAAGTTACAACACGAGCCACATATAGCACTAGTCGTTAAGCTAAAATATTATTTGAACCCCGTGACCATATTTACATACAGCATTACTCAGCGTCTATGAACGATAATTTTACACACGATTAGGTTCATTATGAAATTATGAATACAATATAGACTACTGGACAAATGAAAGTTGTTTTTCCTAGTCCTATATAGTTTTATTTTCTTTTAGTATGGAACTTCATCTAATATCAGCATTAAAATGTACCTAAATCCACAAATCTCTTAGTTTGTTAACGAATTTCTACAGTGTAAGATTTGAGGTTTTCACAGCGGTGAGTATGGAGATTTCTGTCTTCTGGGTTCTTGCGCTGTGTAGTCTGGTAGATGTTTACCAACGTTTCAGAGGTCATACTGCCTCCGTCATCAAGGTGATTCATGACCTCCGAAACGTTGGTAAACATCTACCAGACTACACAGCGCAACAACCCAGAAGACAGAAATCTTCATCGCCCTGATGACGGAGGCAGTATGACCTCAGAAACGTTGGTTAACATCGACCAGACTACACAGCTCAAAAACCCAGAAGACATAAATCTTCATACTCATCGCCCTGATGACGAAGACAGAATGACCTCTGAAACGTTGGTAAACATCGACCAGACTACACAGCGCAAGAACCCAGAAGACAGAAATCTTCGAATTTCTACAGTTTAAAAGTCTCATAATAATTTTACATGTTACAGCACTAATGTACTAATGTCTCTTGTATAGCAACGGATTTAGTGTAACATTAAAACAATTAAAAGAAGATATCCAGAGCGTTGTCAATAACAACCCGTGGAGAGTAAACGAAAACTTGTAACCTCCCATAAACTGCTGTTGTTGGTGAAAGCAGCGATATTGTTTGGTGGACACGGCTGTTTATTTTGTTTAGTGCAAAACAAGAACGTGATTTAGACAAATTTGAATCAGGTACATATAAAAGGAAAGAAAGAATCTGAGTTAGAGCGAAAATTTTCAGACTGCAGTGGGTCACTTTTCAAAAATTTTAAAAGAAATCATGGTTCAAGTGTAAGTAACAATATCACAACTTTCTCTGCAGCCTGCTAGCTCAGTGACTCGAAAGTTCTGTCTGGAACATGCACCCCCCCCCACCCCCCAATTTTAAATCCGAAGTCATCGAACTGCGTCGCACTTCAGCTTTTATATTATCTCCCCGAGTCATTCGCGAGTATTCAAGGTCTCCCCAAGTTTGTCCCCTCGTTTTATCGCACTCCCTAACCCCCGCACACTCCTCAAACAACAATTTCATCCTCCTTCGTCACCCCATATGTCGACAATTCCCCTCCAATGCACTTTACATATTGTTACCACTTGCATGAACTGGGGTTGAAATGGGGGGTGCTGAACAGTTGTTTGCCCTCGCTGCACAGCTACTGCACGTTGCTGTGGAATAAAGCAATTTTGAATCGACGACACAGGACAAGGAGTCCGTCGTCCGTAGAAATTCAGGAAGTAGTCTTTTGTAAAATAAAAGTAGACGTTCTTGCAGACCCCCTCTATGCCTTGTTTGACGTATCCTTCTACTGATTACGATAAACATTTTACAAATTAATTAGATATTTGAGGAATTTCGAACTTGCAACTGCTTGTATGGGCAGGATTTTCCGTACCGCGATTTCTGATTTCATTGACATTGTAGTAGCCAAGCACTCCGTGCCATTGCAGCATCCCGCTGTGCGCTCAGATCACCTTCCCGGCGAAAATCCTTTCAAAACCAACTGGACCGTCCGAACTTCACGAATGGATTGGGTTTCCGAGCCCTGACTCGCAACAGTCTCCCGGGGAATCGAGTAGTAAATGAAGAGGAGGCAATCGAAAAGTGTTTGAGGAGCTAATCAGCGCCACCCTAGAGGTCCAATCGGCATTTGTTCCCAAGCGTCTTGCTAGCACTGCACGCGAATGACACAGCTCTCTTATCCATGTCCCGCTGATAATCGCTTCTCGTCAATTATCTGAAGACTTATCTCGAGCACTAGCTACGGACTGGACAAGGATTCTATTCTTTGCCGACCAAGTCAGAAGTGGCTGAAAGCGTCGACTCAAAAGTCAGCTGATGCGGGGATCCTCTTACTCCGGCAAGTTGGAAGGCACGTGGGCATAGCGAAGGCTGTTTGAAGTCACCCGGGTTAACCGACGATGACTGATGCTCAGGAGGCCAGTCCGAGCTGCCCCCAGAAACGCAGCCAAGTGGACGCAATCATTTGCGTCTAACACTTTTCGGCCACTCTCACCGAGGGACTGCTACTTCTCCGTTATTATTGAATACTTCAAAAGAAACATGGCCCGCCTTCTCCCAGTGATTTGGGGGGGGGGGGGGGCTCCAGTCAAACCAACTCCAACCCTTTCGGTTTCAAACCCCGAAGATTTGTTAGCCAGCTATTTGAAGCTTGTTTGTGACGAGCACCTGGCTGTCTGAAGGTGGTTAACAATTCGTTTGATCTGATCTGTTCTACCGTTTCAGTGCATCGTGTACCTCTGAACCACAGAAGACAGAATATTATTTATCGTTTCGTAAATTTTAGGCGAGCTAACATTGTTAACATAAATGCTTTGCCCTCCTTTAAGCTTCTTGAGTTCTGTTCGTGTGATACATACACACAGGTCTAACAAAATAATATTAACTCATATGGCCAAAAGGACGGGAAGGTCATGATGAATGAATATTCCACAAAATATCTACAAAACTTCTAGTTTTATTACTTGACATATACAGAACCCACTCAGGATCAAGTCCTGTAATCACTATAAAAGTCTTTGTACAAATGACTATAATAAATAACTTTTCACACTTTACAGTACTTGGATTATGGTAGTCATTTCTTGCACACTTCTATAAAAAATCCACATTTGCTTTGAAATATAAAATATTACACGAAGTTTTAACAAACTGTTTTTAATATTATTGTACATTCACTTATATTGTAAACATATATTCAAATCCATAAATACATCATACTCATAAACATTTCCAAATTAAAATCAATGCATACAAGATGTAGAGGGCAAAGCAGACAGGTTGCGAAACAAGTGAAATTAAAGAATAAACGCATAATGGGACAGTAATTTACATTTCCACTCAGGAAAGTTCATAACATATTTAAATTAATTTCACTACTGAGGCATCTATTCAGAAAGTTGTCGAGAAAACTTCATTTTCATTTCTTACTGGTCAGTTATCACCTTTGTGGATTGTGGTCTTCTGGGCTGTTGCGCCGTGTAGTCTGGTAGATGTAAGTGGACATCTACCAGACTACATCACGCAACAACCCAGAAGACAGGGATTTTCAGACTCATCACCATGAAAACCTCAAATCCTACATGTGGCCTACTGGCTTGTAGCCTTGTGGGTAGTTACCAACGTATCCTGCAAACGAAGGCAGTACGTGCTTGTAACCGCCCATAAGACTACACGGCATCAGAATCTAGAACACCCTAATTCACAGGACCACACAATTTAGTCCTTAACAAAGCCTTTCCTCATAGATGGCCAGAATTTTATTTAAACACCAATCATCAAAGCAAAATGTTGTACGCGCCAATTCCATGCAACAGTGACACGCTACAAGGGTCACTGTAACACGTGTGTGAACAGAGTTCTCCTCACAGGAATAAAGCTGAATGTGTGGAGCCGTGTCACCACTCCTCCATGGTGTGGGGCATAATTAAACATTCTTTAATCCCTCTGTAAGCTGCAAGGTTTGCAGGTTGTCAACAAAATAAGGGCTGGATTTAAATCCACTAACTTCACACTTGTCTTAAATTTACGTAAATAATCCTTTGAAAGACATAATGAAGGAAGGACTTCTCAAGGTATATCTGCAAATCTGTTGTCATCACGTAACTGGTAACTGTAAACAAGTTATGTTCTGTGATATAATTGCTGTAGGAAGAAACCATCTCAGAAAATAATCAGTTCTCTCAATTTACTGATCCAGATGAAAGCACACTGATCCTCGTATGATTTGAGGTTTTCACAGCAGTGAGTGTGAAGCTTTCTGTCTTCTGGGTTGTTGCGCTGCGTAGTCTGGTCAATGTTAACCAACGTTTCAGAGGTCATACTGCCTCCGTCATCAGGGAGGCAGAATGACTTCTGAAACGTTGGTAAACATCGACCAGACTACGCAGCACAACAACCCAGAAGACAGAAATCTTCACACTCACTGCCCTGATGACGGAGGCAGTATGACCTCTGAAACGTTGGTAAACATCGACCAGCCTACGCAGCACAACAACCCAGAAGACAGAAATCTTCACACTCACTGCCCTGATGACGGAGGCAGTATGACCTCTGAAACGTTGGTAAACATCGACCAGACTACACAGCGCAACAACCCAGAAGACAGAAATCTTCATACTCATCGCCCTGATGATGGAGGCGGTATGACCTCTCAAACGTTGGTTAACATCGACCAGACTACACAGCGCAACAACCCAGAAGACAGAAATCTTCACACTGATTCTTATCATCTGACCAAAATGTGTTGACAATGCCAAGCCGAAAGTTAAAGATGCATGCTATTGAAAGTGGGGTCCCATGATTTAGGACGTTACTATCCGCACTCTGCTGCATTTTATGTCCCTCTCTGTTTATGTTCAAATAATTGTTAAATCTTGATCTTCAGTTAAACACAATTGTACTCACAATCATATAATTGATATTTACATGTAATAACATTTACAGACAGTTTCAGTTCGATATGAATGATTCACATCACTGCACTTTTCAAAATACAATAGGACTTTTACCATTTAATATGATGGTATCAGAGTCCTTATAAAACATACGACTAGATGAGCAATCTAAATTTAAAATGGCACCTAGCATTGTTCTGATATGTTTTATGCCACATAGATTAAGCATCTTCCTTTATTCTGTTAAAAGACCCAAATGATTGTTTCACATAGCCTAAGCAACATCATGCAATCCAATTATATTCTGTACATGAATTTAATGCTAAATTTTAATCTAAGAAAACATAGATTCCATATTAAATTCAGTGAGTATTTCAACAAATTTCTTTCCAAATCTTTGCATTACAATGCTGTTGGTACCTATCACTCATATGGACCACATGTATATTCTGAGATCCAGAAACACACCAAAATATTCATAAATAATATGAGAGAAAAATTTAACTCAGCAAATATCACCATCTTCATTATCTTTTACTCAAAGAACTATGCTTTTCAATTTCATTTGGCCTTGTTCACCTCTGATATATTTAAATACAATTTTCTATTGGGAATGTACATAAGAAATTGTTGGATAAATATATTCCTCGTTAATATTGGCACATATAATCTATATTTTATGTGCACCTCAAAGTCCACTGATTATCTAAAAGAAAAATATTTATCATACAAAAGTTGGTACTTGCCATGTACATGATACAATATATTTATATTTAATTAAAACAAACTACTTTTATTTAAACATTTCTTGATGTGGTAGATATTTAAGAAAAATATTTTCTGACTATGCAGAAACAGACTTGTATCTGCAAAAACTTAACGATGAGAATGACCTCACCCATTAATGTAGTCATTAAGGTTCAATGAATAAGAAATAAATTCTATACTTCTATAAGAGGCTTATTCAAATGAAACCTGTTCAGAGATTATTCCGGGTAAAGAAAGAGACTGTGACACAAATCAACACAGGCACTGAGGCAGCAACCTACTGACACACCATCTGACGGATCCTCTCCTTCAAGAATTCCACCAGCAGTGACTGCTGTTGGAACCATTGCATCCTTGAAGTCTTCATTTGTTGAAGACGTCCGTCTTCTGAGTTGTTGCGCCGTGTAGTCTGGTAGAAATTTACTGACGTCTGAATTCCTTGCTGCCTCCATCATCAGGGAGGCAGTATGACTTCTGAAACATCGTTAAACTTCTACCAGACTATGTGGTGCAACAACCGAAAGACAGCCATCTTCAGACTTACCACTGTGAAAACCACAAATATTACTCTTCATTTGTTGCCAGTCTATGAACTTACAGCGTTCCTTCAGCAAACCAAACAGATGGATTCACATAGTAACAGGTCCAGACTGTATAGGATGGTCCAAAACTTTCTGGCCGATGGGATGCAGCATGCCCTCGACAAAGCAGGTCACATGGTGACGCATTATCATACAACATGAAGTCGCCTCTCATGAGCACATCGGCATGTCTTCTCTTGATGCTGGTATAAAGGTCACAGTTTTCCTTTCACAATAACACAGTGTGTTAATGGCCAACAATTTGGCATCAAGGAGCTGAATGACAGCTTATTCATTGGTTCTGTACGGACAGGATCCGCAATCCATGTGCAGGTATTTAACCACATCGTACTGTTCCCATCCATCTGTTCCAAACTCATTCTGTCGCACAGCTCATGGTTGAATGGCGGTCAGTCACTCACACAGTCACATCATCACCTGTGACTGGATGAATTTGCTAGCAGCGCAATGGACAGGTTTCATTTCAATGACCCTCACATTTTATTTCTTCTTAACTCCTTCCTACGCTCAACTCATGAAGGAGCCGAAGCCGACAGATTAAAGGCAAACAGTAAGTTCACATACACTACATATAGACCGTAACTAAATGTTGTGACATATAGCACCAAAGCAGTTGAACCATCAAAATAATAGGCCCCATGTACCAGTCTTTTGTAATAAAACAATTCAATTCTTTTTATTCAATTACACATTCAGATCAAAGAATGAAATCCACAGTGCATGAATTAATCACAACAGCATACTGCTAAGCTTCTAAACCCAAAGCTGAAGTCCAGCAGGCAGCCTCATAATATCGAGTTTTGAATACCCTATTCTCGTAAGACGAAGGTTAAGTACACAAACCAACTTTTAGCTTGACATATACATTTCACTCTTGGTTAGTACACACCCAAAAATACTTGACTACATAAAAATCTAAGTTCTTTGTAAGAGTGTTTTCTTCACACTTCTATAACTACTCTTCAAAGGCGTTGCCATTTAAAAAGGCACCAATAACAATTAAAGAGGCACAAAACATGAGCGCGTTCTGCACAGAGTGCTGTAAATGTATTCCTCAGTCTCTAACAGAGGTGGAGGCCGCTATTACATGTCATGATCTGGAGGTATAAATATTCTGAGAAAAAAATTCAAAGGGAATGATGGCAATAATATTTCTGAACTAGTCTGCTCTTGTATGATTTGAGGTTTTCACAGCGGTGAGTATGAAGATTTCTGTCTTCTGGGCTGTTGCGCTGTGTAGTCTGGTAGATGTTTATCAACGTTTCAGAGGTCATACTGCCTCCGTCATCAAGGTGATTCATGACCTCCGAAACGTTGGTAAACATCTACCAGACTACACAGCGCAACAGCCCAGAAGACAGAAATCTTCATACTCATCGCCCTGATGATGGAGGCAGTATGACCTCCGAAATGTTGGTTAACATCGACCAGACTACACAGTGCAACAACCCAGAAGACAGAAATCTTCATAGTCTTCTCATCACTGCCACTTCAATCTACTTGAAAGCTCTCCTTTCCTACATAAAACTGCTTGCTCTGCATGCAATGATATGATCCACCACCCACAAATTCATATAATTTGTCTTTATAAGAATTTAAAAAATACATCTGCAATAGTGCCACTGACATGCTACAAAACTATATAAAAAGACAAGGGTTCTTGTGGTTTTACTCAGTTCCTCCTGTTGATGCCAAAAAGTTATTTGAAATATTCCATGACCACTTCTTTAAAATCTTTGACTCGTCAATCACGACAATCCTCATATCTCGTCCACCGCACATAAAATCAGCAGTCAGCATGTAGCATTAAATAAGATACAACCAAATCAATAATCAAAATGATTCTGATCATCAGAGGTTTAATCTTCAAGCTACACATTAATTTTTTCACTGCTTTGCTAAAGGAACCAAATTTGTAGGAAAATATCTGAATTCATTATGACGGACAGATCATTATGTACATAATATAAAATCACTTTTATAGTACAGAAATCAAATGTTACAAATCTCGAAAATTATTCTTTCATATGGTCTACTGTTCAACTGCACTGTATAAGTTAATGTAAAGATATCTGACTAAAACTGGAGAAGTATGGTGAACATTTTCTTATTTCACACACAATTACATTTAGAAATTAAGTACAACTGATTGATACTTGTGGCATGATTATGAATGTTGACTGTACTGTGCTGTAATATTAAGGCACTTGTGGGGAGAGAAGGTATAGCTCCTACTCATTTGTAACCTCAACACTAGATGGGGCAAACGATCAGCATCATGCCCCGGCCGCGCTTTGCCCCCGGAAAAGGACCCTGGCACCAATTGGATAGGAGGTTGGGTGGGCCCCAGAACCAGTCTGGATGCAGAGGCTAGAGGAAAAATCCTCTGCCCCTGTTGGGGATTGAAACCCGGTCGCCCAGTCTGTAACCAGTCACTATACTGACTGAGCTATGCCAGGTCATCTGCAGAAGCAGAGGACGTAGTAAAACTCAATCAGGATAGCTGGTTCTCAGCTGTAAAGTGAACCAAAAACTGTAGAATCTGGCTCATAAATTTTACTGCAGATATAATTGGAACAAAATAAATAAATAAATTTTAAATTAAAAATAACAGGATAACTGATCTTCCCAACTTAAATGCCAAGTGATGGCCACCAAGAAACAATACCTCTGTTCCAAAAATAAAAATAAAATTAGATATCTGAATACAATCTGAAATAATTTTAATTTACATTGAAAAACTAAGGCATACCATGAATGGTCTGTAATTATAAATATACACCCAGGCTAAGGCTTCTCCCCACAGAAGATGAGGTTTGATCTCAAGACAGTTCATATGTGATCTGTAGAGGACAAAGCAGCAACTTTTTCTAGCTATCTTCACTTTACTAATCCCTGATATGAACAATTTTTGTCCCTGCAGCCTGAACATCTAGCACAGCTTTTCCAAAACTTTTTCAGATTGCAGAGCAGAGAAGACAGGATGTAGGATTGAAAGTGCCAAGAACAGAACAAGTGGACAGAGACTTGAAAAATCACAACAGACAGTATTGTTAATCTTATACACTTGCAGAAACAGACAGCTTTAAAACACGCCCTTTTACAGACAATAAACAGCTTTCTAATAGTTCAACTGAAGCCTTCTGTATTTGGAAGTTTATGATCAATGAAGTTAATGAGAAATGTTGATAAGGGCAAAAACCCATTAATGTTCACAGATAAAGAACTACAGTTGGTGAAACATTTCTTGTCGAGACATAAGAACCTGCATAAAGCGGAAAGCCAGTCTGAGACAGAAAATGTTCAGACTGTTGAGTTCCATTATAAGCAGGTTTTACAGTACTGTGTACAATTTGGACAGCATAAATAACATAAATTTTATACAACATACTTATGGGTTTATTTTCAATATAATACAGTGACAATGAATAAGCTCACATGGAGAACAGGAGCTGCAGCATCCTGAACATCATCTCACATGGATTAGGATCATGCGTCTTATGTCAGTTCAGGAAAATCTTCTGAACAGTCTTCCTATGTCCCTATACCTTTATGGTTTGTATCAAAGAAAAATTCTTTAGAGTTTCTTACTGACAATTCTGTTCAAATGGATTAACTATTATTTTCTGTGAGCATCATCTCCTCATTTTACCGAATAAAAATTTTGTTTCTTCCACATATATTCATTGTTAATTCTGCCTAATCTGGTACATTCTTTGACTCTCCATAAAATTTGTAAATTTTTGTGTCACATATACAGTTCTATAAACGATGTTACATTATTGATTTTGTTAGCCAAATATGTGTAATATTCGATTCTAAAGGGTTTTGACGATGGTAGTTTACATTTAGAATTATTCATTGTCAGGACTTTTTCCATCGTTTGTTCTTTTAAAATCATGACGTTTCAGAGGCTGGTTCTGTCTCCGTCTTCAGGTGAGAGGTACCTACTCTGTTAGGTCCCTTAGATAGAGCTAGTGTCTGTCACTGGACCAGCCTCCAAAATGTCGTGGTTTTGAAGAACAGACAACAGAAAAAGTCCTGACAATGAATAATTTTAAATATGTAACATTAATCATAATTATGCTGAAATAAATATACTAAGAATGAGTGACAAAGTTTTTATCACTTACATAGCTGTTCTAGAGGGAAATATTTTATTTTTGTTGTCCAATACAGAAAGATGCCAACATCAGAATTTAATCCATCCAAGACAGCTGAACAGTAAAGGAAGTTCCACTGCAATTCCTGACATTCTGTTCTTCAAGTAGCTTATCAAATGTACCACCTGCGGGCCTTTATGTAGCACAGTGATGAAATCCTGCGTGAAGATGTTATCACACATACCGTGTGAGTTGTGTGTAGAATTCTTGTAAACAGACATGAAGTTGCGTGAAAGTTGGCCGCTCATCCACACTCATGGCCCAGCAGTATGCCATAACAGCGAACCTTGCATAAAGAAAAATAAATTTCTGCAACAAACCTACAATCAAGTGTAGTATTTCCTTCAAGAGAAGGAGGTGTATTTCATTTATTTATTTATTCTTCATTTATTTAATAACTCAACTGCTTAAATACCATAACACTGAGTAACAGAATAATTAATGAATAATAAATTGAAAAGATGTGGATGGAAGCAGGAATAGAATAGTTTAAGATTCTGTGTAGTCATTTGAATAGACAGACTGACAAAAGTCACAAAAGCCTAAGTCATGACAGCTAGTCTCTGGCCCAAGATTTCAATCCAGAGCCTCCTGAACTTTAAGGTAAAGGACTAACCATTTGACTCTAACATTACATAAGGGATGTAAAAGAACTAATTAACCAACTCCCTGGTGGCAGAGCCCGTAGGTCCAACACTGATAACACCAAAGCCCACCACCGGCCACCGTCCTGAGCTAACTCCATCCATTTACCATCCTCACAGCCCACCCCCTTCTAAGATCCATCTTGATATTCTCCCACCCCCTTCTTCGTCTGCCCAGTGGTCATTTCCAGAAGGAATCAATACCAAAATTCTGTTATGTACCCCTTTCAGCCCCCTATGTGTCACATGTCCAGCCCATCAAAGCCTCCTAGATTTCACTATCCTCACTATGCTAAATTCCCCATTTGTTTCATCCTTCCTTGCTAGCCTGTAGGAGAGTGTTTGCATTCTTGTTTCTGGTACCCACACCATCCCACACCAAATTGACATCATCAGCACAGTCAATTACCTGGTGTACACCATTCAATTCGAGCCCTTCCTGATGACATATTTTAGAGCAAAATTAAAAAGCACTGGGGACAAAGCATCCACCTGTTATAGGCCATTAAGCACTGGGAACAGATATGACAGAATGTTACCTATACAAACTCTATTAGGTACCCCATTCATACACATATTAATTAACCTAACAAATCTCTTTGGTATTCCAAACTCAATCAAAATGCCATACTGTACCTGTCTTCTAAATCAAATGCCTTCCTGAAGTCCACAAATAGTTGGTGTAGTGACACATTATATTCCCACTTTTTCTATAATATTTGTCACATCCAAAATATCTGATCAATAGTTGACCTATTATGGCAGAATCCACACTGATCATCCTCGATAGTCTCATTCATAAATGGTCTTAACCGCGTCAGAAGAATATTCAATAAAATTTTGTATGACATTGACAAAAGATAGTTTTGTCACCAGTTTTGTGGACAGGGAGAACAAATGATTTTTCCACTGTTTTGTTAGTACTTCCTGATTCCAAATTGAGACTATAAGCTTGTGCATCTCTCAATGCAGTGTCCTACCACCTGCATGAATTAGTACTGCTGGAACCGAGTCGATATGTGGAGATTTATAACATTTTAATTTCCCAATGACAATTCCAACTTCATTAAGGCTTGAAGATTTAAATGTTCGTTCTTTCAAATTATGGGCAGCAGAAAATCCCCTCCAGCTCCACCACAGATGATTGTGCATTGATTGCAGAACATTGGAGATGACAATGTAGCGATTCAAGATTGTTAACTGATAATCTTGCTTAGTTACTACATTGCTCAGTCTTTTGACATTGAATTTCTCAATTCTGTATATCTGTCCCACCTGTTTTCTGACCGGAAGTCTTGCCCTCAATTTTGCTGTCACTTAATAATGGTCAGTATCACATTCCACTCCCTAAGATCACACATCTACAACATCTGATTGTCTATCCCGATCGATTAGAACGTGATCAATTTGATTATCGGTCATCCCACCAGGGGAAGTCGAAGTATGCTTATGGAGTGTAAAATAAACATATACAAAGTACTGTTACTTAGATTCATAAATGCGGCTAAATTCTGAACATAAATTTGATCCCTTCAATGCAGGTCATCTCTCCCTCAAACTAACTCTAATAACAAACAAAATTTTAACTTCCAACTTTCAGTGTAAACCCAGAAGAAAGTTTATCAAGATACACTCAGCAGTTTCAGAAATACAGCAAAAAGACAGATAAACAGCACTGCACCTTACAAGTTGCCAACACGCTTCATGCAATATTTAACAAATATAAAGTTAACAGCAGTTAGTGAATGAAGCCTATAATATAGAATGCCAAGAAGAGCAAAACTTACAGCTCATCTGGACAGTTAACTGGTTGTGCAAGACGGTAACCATCCCTCAGGTAGGCAGCCATCTCAAAGGGGTCCACCTCCACATACGGCTGTTGGGCAAGTGTTGTGAGCTCCCACAGCAGTACACCAAACGACCACTGCGAACATAAAGACGTATTTCACATTATACCAACCAAAACAATTAGTTCTCTGCCACATCAATACCCACTGATGACGGAACAATAAGGGATGAGAACACGTTGCCACTTCTTATAGGTTTTAACTTAATGCTGGTGTTTATAAAACAATAATTAACAACACCACAGCCGCCTCCACATACAAATGCACACACACAGGGTGTATGAAAAAAGTGCTTAACAGAAAACCTCAAAACAATACAAAAATGAGTATTTACAGAAGTGCATTAGTCATGCTGTGGAAGGTCAAGGGTCATATGACATGACATACAGCACAGGAAGATAACCACTGCAGTACCTCAGTTGGCAGTGATCAACACTCGGCACACAAAAGCAATCTAACTGCTGTACTGTGCATTTACCCTAATGAAGTACGATACCAACAAGAAAGGGTAGACAAAATGAACTTCGCGTTGCACGAATACTGTGATATGTAATTTGATTCTTTGTGCTTGTGGAAACAAGGCCTATGACACAGTCAGGACTTATGCAGAAGGTATCCAGACACTAATGTGTTTTGGCGTCTCACCAGGTGGATGAGAGGAGGAGGGAGACTGGCAATGTCCTACCAAAACCACCACTTGAAGGGCTCAACTGCACACTTGCTGGACACCAGCAATCAAACGAGATGGTGACACAGAATCTGTCACAGTGCATAAGAAATTGGCTGAGATTTCGGTGTCAAACATCGCAATCACCATTTAATATTCCAGGATGAAGACCTGTATCCATATCACTACTCGCAAGTTCAAGGTTCTATGCCTCATGATTATTATCGTCTCACCGTGAGTGGCTTTTATGGGAACATGAACGTTATCTGAGATTTTTGGAGAATATCTTATGATTACATGAAGCAAAATTCACATGCGATATGTGAATGGGGCAATCAAGTTGGCTGGAGCATTAATGTGTGGGTCGGTACCATTGATACTGAATGTCACCAGCATTTTCTTTTTGTAGTTATTCAACAACACTCTATGTCCAAAGGTGGGCAAAGTCTGCACGCAATCGGATTCGATGCTAGCTAACAACAAGGCAATTATCGACGCGAAATTTTGGAAAAATAATATTTAGGCGTTGCTGGACAAGAAAATGAATGAACAATACTCTGTATGTTTTGATTTCTAGTATTAACATATTTTGACTATAAGTAACATACATTAAAATCTCACATATGCCAGTAACTTCAAAGTTTCACAGTCATTATGTTTATAATTATTAACAAATTAAAAAGCTTCATATAAAAGTGTAGGTAAGTATATCATCCATCTCCAGTCGGCATTTTACATGTCAATCTCCGGAGGTTCAACAGCTGTTGCCATCAAACTTGAGCTTCACACAGTTTTTGTGTGGATGCCAAGCTGTAGTTTTTAATTCTATAAAAATATGACCTCAACAAATGTTGCCAAATTCTTAAAGACCTACAAACACACCAAAATATTTGACCCTACAGTAAGTGCTGCTAAAGTTACTCTCACCTCAAACACGTGTACAGCTAATTTTGGAATTCTTTATGGTGGAAAATCAAGGTGTAAAAAAGTTTGTTCACAGCAATGGGCCCACTTACCACATCGGATGCTGCGGAGAAGTTTCCGTGCACCAGACTTTCAATGGCAAGCCACTTGACTGGACGATTTTCGTTGTCACCCAGGCAGTGATAGTCTGCAGGAAAGAGGTCACGGGACAGGGCATTGTCTGCCACCTGCACCTTCAGCTGCTGGTCAACTACGCAGTTCCGCGTCGCAAGGTCACGGTGCAGCAGTCTCTTCTTGTGCAGGAATTGCATGGCATGAACTACCTGCAGTGCCATTGCCACCACCTCTTGTGTCGTCAGGACCCGCGTCATGCCTTCGGCACTCAGTTTGCACGTCTGCAGGAACCTGCAGCCACAGTGATGTAAATTTCCTGCCTCCTATTCTACAGACTTTATATAATAAAATTCTAATTTGTTTCGCATAAAGAGATTTCAATCCCATAGAAACCTCAATTTCCATTTCTTCTTCAGAAGAAGTTTCTCTGCAGCAAGATGATGATAAGTATGCTTCCACACATCAGCTATTGTCTGCGAGACACGAGAGTAGACCTGACATCTTTGAGGGAGGTGAGGTAGAATTCTGTGCTACTAGCGGACCGAAAAACACTCGCAGCTTATACAGGTCGTACGTCGTGAGCTAATGTACTGACTGATAGCACATCACCAGCGCTTGCGCAGAACCCACTTTCCCCCTGCCACACAAGCAACGGCTGACAAGGCCACGTCTACTCTCGTGCCTCGGACAATAGTTACATATACACCACTCAGCTGGGAAATTTCACTTTTAACTTTTAGAGTACAGAAACCCATTGCAGGCCTAATTCAAGACAGACCGATGCTTGTGTTGCGGGTACTGTTATGGCGAGAGGCGACATGAAATTTACACCAGTTTAAATTGATTCAAAAGTTACTGGTGATAAATGAGTAGCCATACACAGACTCCGGAGTTACGCTAAAAATGAGTTACTATTTTCAGTAAAAACCTATCCATACGAACACTTATTTACTAGTAAATCAGTTGCTGGGAAACTGATTGATGGCTTTGTAAATCCTCTCTACACTTACCTCTTTAAGTTTGTATCTCCCCGATGTGGATAGATAAGGAATGGGGCTGTGTGGTCCTCGATGGACACTCCAAGCACTGACAGCACGTTGCTGTGGCTCAGGCCGTACATTGTCATGCCCTCCTGCAGCAGCAGAGACACCTGCACCTGACTTGCGTGGTCTGAAAGTAAACATGTAGCACTCGTGGAGAGATGAAAAATGCACACAAAAATAAAACTGTGATCATAACAGATCACTTGAACGTCCAAAACGTACAATGGATAAGTGGATATTAACGAAATGGTATCGGGCAGTGGACTAAAATCATCTTGCTCAGGATATGGACCAGTGGCGGGCTCTGGGTAAACTTCTGATTCCATAAAGAACAGCCGATTGCTTGACCATTTCGCCGTCGCCATGTTGGCACAAAATGTTTACACAGTCACAACCGCACTTTAGGCTGAGGCGCCGTAACTGGACGACCGGGGTTGGATTCCCGTTGGGGTCAGGGCGCTTCTATTGGCTTCGATAACCAGACCCACTCCGGAAGCCACCATGACTATGTTCTCGGAGTAAAGCGGAGGTAGCATGAAGCTCACCATTCACCTCCGTCTAGCGCTGGTGTTAAGAATGTGTGGAGCTTCACCTCAGTTTCCTGTTTGCTTTCTTGACGTACGGTACAGGGAAAACGTTATGAAGGATCTGGTCTGGAGAATGTGCAAAGTGGGAGTGAAGCAAGCGACCAACTCGTGCGAAATCCTTAACATTTGCCGGTTCACACCAATAAAAAGCTAAGACTGAACTGACGCACCGCAGGCAGCTGGTAATACGCGAAAATAAAACCCACTAAAATAACAGTGTAACGTGTCTTGCGTTTGAAAGAGCGAACACAAACCCATCTGCCAGTATGATACGACACTCTATCAGCTAAGATGCCTGCCGCGAGCCCTCTCGGCCTGTCTGTGAACGAGTTCTGATGGAAATTGGTACACGGACCAAACTGAAATATTTCCAAAGGAAGATAACATGGCCCATTGTTTTGCAGTGTTCAATACAGTGATCTGAAATGCATTTCACCTATGCAGGGTGTAAATAAATTGTTTCCTAGACAGGAACCAAACAACAGAGATCGACTTACGATTCTCAGTCCGAAACAAAAGGTGAGCGTTTCATGTGGCTTTACTTACCTTCATGACAAAGCGCAGTATTCTGTGTATTGTAACGCCATGTTTGGACATTTCCCCTTTCCAGTCCATCTCCTACCCCCACCCAACGTCCAAAAATAAGCTTTGGTTCGCGGTGCAGCTACTTGCCTCCAGGCATTTGCCTTTCAGCTCCCGGCGTGGTCTCAGACCTGAATTCTAGTTCGTGGTTTTGGTTATGTTATTATGTTGGGACTGGTGTTTATATTTAATATTTCGTTTTGTATTGAGATTTTATTGATTTATGATTGTTACTTCCAAGTCGGATAACGCCAATTCCATTATTGTTTGTTGTGGACTGGGCCAGTTGTAAATATAGTTAAGTGTGCCAATTGGCACATTCATCGCCCTGATGATGGAGGCAGTATGACCTCTGAAACGTTGGTAAACATCTACCAGACTACACAGCGCAACAACCCAGAAAACCTCAAATCATACAAATATTGTTTATTCTAGGATCATACCCAACACAGTATAAATGCAAGTGGTACATTAAGTTACCACTCATTTTGAGGCGTGAATAATAATTTCGGTTTCCCCACCTGTGACAGTCTTGACCAGAACGTCCTCTTCTACGCCTTCCTCTTCGGTGTAGGTACCGTGGTACACACGGCCGAAGGTTCCCTCCAGCACAACAGTGCGCAGGCGCACGCGACACCTGTGAGGACGACACAAAATCATTCCAAACATCCAGAATTCTGAACCTTTCAATGTGAGCTTGACTTTCCTTTTGCAATAAAGAGCAATGAGAACTTACGTGTATGCAAGCCGAGTCCAACTTAAACGTGAAAATGACACAAACGTTTCCCTCGGAGACAGACTTGCTTGCATAAAATAGAGGCATACGTAGAATGGATGCACTTCAGTGGTTCCAATTATCCTCAAGTCTTCACGCTTTTCGTCAGTCTCTCCAACCGAACAGCACCATCAACAAGGCACTGTTCAGATCTAGAAACATCTGCCGGCACTGACTGTCAATAACAACTACTTGCTGTCTCGTGTCGCGACAGTGTATACAGTGGAATCAATGCCAATGCATAAAAAGGAAACAACGTTTGCCAAGCGAACGAGAAAATGTGCGCATTTTATCTACTGTTGTTATAGTCCCGCATGTGGGATGTCAAAGTGGATGGGGCCGTTTGCGGGGCGTAGCCATTAACATCGAAATCGACTTCTATCCGGAGCGTGTCGGGTGCGGCTGAGCCCTGTGAGGCAGAAGCGGCCCTAGGTTGGACCTAAGCACCTCTCTTGGTTTGGTTAGGATGCGAGGTTAGGTTAAGTTAGGTCAGGGCAGGTTGGCTCAGGTCAATACAGGTCCGGTGCGGATGGGGTATATTAGATTGGATAAGGTTAGGGTGGTTTAAATCAGAATAGGAAGAGTTTGGTTGTATTACATTAGCTTCAGGAAGGTTAGGCTGTGTTTTGTTAGGATGGGTTAGGTTAGGTTAGGTAAGTTCTGGTTCCACTGCGGGCATTTGGGTGTGAGTCTGAGTCCATTTGGTTACCATTGCGTATATAAGTTTCAAGTTAGGTGGGCTCTGATGATGGTGTTTAAAATGAGGTAGGTCAGGGCCTACTCAGAACCGTAGACGTTTCGACAAATTTATTTCCCAGTGCTAAAGGCATTTATAAATATGAATCAGCAAAGAACGTACTCTTATTCAAAGACGGATTAAACTTTCCTGCCGTGTTATTATTTTCAGAAACGATGTATTTGTTTTACATTTAAAACTGATGTATCATATTTGAACTTGCGAATCAGACTAACGTTACTGACATCGAGAGCCTCGGAGTTAATGGTTTTAATATCTGTGATGAAGATAACCTTTGTTCTTTTTAATAACACATTCTGTAACGGGTATAACAACAGACGCGGAAATTGCTTCGGCGACTGGTACACCCGTCGATATCGGCCAGTGGCTTACACGACTCACCTCTGTATCGTCAGCTCGGCGATGCGCTCGTGGATGTCTTTCCCCGCCCGATCGTCCAACACGGTGTAGCTGGGCAGTCTCTTGAAACTGGCGTAGCTCGCCCCAGACTTGCAACTGGAAGCCGAAGTACCGGTGAAGTTATTGTTCGGGAGAGGCGTTTCTGCCGTCAGGAAGGTGGCGTGGCCGTGCGCGCTGCTGCTAGACCCGTTTCGAGACTCCCTGCAGAAAAGAACGTCAACAAGTTCCACCTTCCGAGTTCTGAATGCTTCGAATAGGTGTGTGGAAGACCAGCGGATCAAGTCCGCGGATCAATTGCATCAACCGGCCATGGTTGGCAACAGATGTTGATCCATGGAAATACGCCTCATCCCCTGGTACAAAGTTTAGCGTCTTCCCACCCCATCTTCTCCTCGCAATGGGATTCTGGCCACCCAGTATGGAGTTATTGTTCCAGCTTAAACTAGCAGTTAAATAAAGACGTGGATCAAATCCCAATGAGCAACGAGATATCGGCAATTTTACGTTTTGTCTGCAAAAGGAACGTTTTCTTCGCGTGGGTAACGCTACTCTCGGGCCAGATTTTGAAAAATGCGGTTTCAACTCCACGTTGCTCCCCAGACATAATTTCGACAATAAGAATTCGAAATTCAAATTACACACCGAGTAGCAACCACTGGAGGAAGGTACTGCGGCCATAACACAAAGCCCCACCCTCTGGTGGCTAACGACATCGGAGGGGCGGGAAGAACAGGAAACACCGATTTTGGAAACGAAATGCTGGTATACTATTTGAAAGACGCAAATTTGAAAAACGGCCCTAACGTGATAGCTAAATTACAAAATGGTTAAATACTAGGTCTCAAATTAACATTGTATCTGAAAAGGTTAAAATAAAGTAACTATATACGGGCTACAGAAGTTGGAAAATTCCTCCCTGAACTGTTCTAAATTCAGCTTTCGGGACTCGAAAGAGGCACCTCAAGAAACAAGCCACATTTACAAAAAAGCGTGATGATGTTTTTGACGCCGAGCAACTCACCTGCAAGATTTTAGGAGTTTATTTTACGGCAGAATATGGCTTATGACGCAAATGTGCACTTAAAAGAAAAAAATATATGTGAGGTGAGATAGCGTTCGCCAACAAACACTTTTTTTTATCAGTGAAATAAACACCTTCGCACTTCGTGTGTTTGAAGGCAAGTGTGGGACTGGAGCAAGAGGTTACAACATGACCTGCGTGGCCTCGTGTATAGTGCACAATAATCCAGTCTGATTTTGTTGAACAGAAGTAATCAGATATTTTAGGTTAGGTTGCGTGACTTTTCGATTACTCTGTATTAAAGGGGAAAAGGGAGGGGGGGGGGAGTTTCTGTGTGGTGAAAATTGCGCATGATATTCATAATATAACATTGTACTTACTGCAACATTTCTCCTTGTCTCCTTGTTTTGTTGTTCCGAACATAGTAGGCTGTGACCACGATGATGATGACAGTGATAAGTGCGCATGCGCATCCCACAGCTATGTAGAATATACTGCCGGAACTTATTTCAACTTGTGGAGGATCCACTACCACAACCTGGCTCATTCCACCGAAGCCGTTATCTGTGGGGGGGCAGAGAACAGTCCGCCAATTACAGCCAAACGGCGATGTTTTCCACATTCTTCCGTCTCATCCAACATTCATAAACATCACGATGTATGTTCCGGTGTAACACCTGCATAACCTTAGTCTACAGCAAGAAAATACAAACACGAAGAGTGGATTGCGTTATGGAACTAATGAACTGTGAACTTGCAGGAACAGGTTCTGTCTTTCTTTTCCTATTGATTCAAGTTTGTTCCTGGGAAGGAGAAACGAAAGACACTACATAACAAGCAAAACTGAGGACTTGTTATTAATTAAGCGGGTGGTGTCACGCTGTGACTCCACATCCTATACGCCAATTTTTTTGCATTAATTCGACCTCGTCGGGGTGAAATACTGAAACGGAATGTCAAAGTATTGAGATCCAAGAAGTTCTTAACATCTCGAGAGTCTGCATGTTTTAGGATGTCCAGCTGAGTGACAAAGAACTAACCAGTGCTGCCTTCCAGCGGTCAAAATCCGAGGTCTGCCTGCGACCCTCGCAAACAGATTCTTTGACACACGTACTTCGTTAAAGAATTCTGGGCCGACAATAAAATCCCAGCGTCTGCCTCGGTGGGTGGTCAAACCACGAGTTCGACCTCGGAGCTGGCGATTACACTGTTTACTGACACGTAGAGTTAGCTTAACAATGACTTCCTCTGAAACGGAAATGATTTATGAAGACGATTCCTGTATTAACAGATTATTTTCGATCTCCAACCGATCTCACAGCGTCACTGCCATGTGTTATAACACTGAGACTGAACATTTCGTCAGCTATTTATAGCTGCAATCACGTGTGCAGAACACACACCACACTCAGCCAGGCAGCAAGGGCCAGTTCTTATTAACAGACTGGAATAAATCAATACATCAGGTTAGCACAAAACTTAATAGTACGCAGTATCGTAATAATTTACAACTAATAACTTGAATCTGTAACGCCATTCACAGAAACTTTAAGATTATAAGTAAGGCACAGTTATTCTATAAATGTGGTTTTAACATATGGAAATAAGAGACTGTTTATTCAGTACCGTCAGTATTCTACAACAGTAGGTAGTATCACTATATGTGTCATTTTAATAGTTATAATTATTTATAATTGTTTTGATAAACAACGCAGTATTCAATAATGACGTAAGATTGAATTAACACAGTACAGTGCATTCGCTGATAAAGTTGAACGCAAATGTCACTTCCCGGCTCCCGGCAGGAACTTCATAAAAAAGGAAAAAATGATGTTATTGTTTGTATGGTGCGATATATGTGTCGGGAAAACCTTGTAGCTCTTGGCGGTGAAACATGCAGTTCCAGCCTGGAGCCGGGAACTGACAATTAAGTTCAAATGTATCAGTGCATAGTGTAATTCATCGATAATAAAAAAACATCGACGAAGGGAGATATAAAACGCAATTCTGAAGATTATGTAACACAAAACCAAATGACTACGTTTGGCCTTACTGACAATACATAAAACCAACAATAACATTAATCAAGTTTCGGATACGTGCTGTAAACGTTTTTGTTGTATTTTGACTATTACTAATACGTTCTGGCAGCGAAGGGCTTTTGTTTCGGTGTTTTTACAATTCAGAGTGAAATATGACCACCTTGAAACCTTAAAAGCCGAAGAAATCGTGCTGCCATCTTTCAGTGGCCACATGAACTATTTGAAGCCATACTCCTCCTCTCCGAATAAATCAGGCAGGCTCACGCATGTGTTATCACCACGTATAGTGCTGGGTGCTGCTGGCAAGTACAACTTGTTGCATACGTACAGGTTTGTTGCATGTTTTATTATATACATACACAAAATAAGCGTACACTTTAGTCCGGTGACGCCAGAATATTTCATGTTACCCAAATGAGCAGGCGACTCGTTGTCTTTTGAATGGAAATAAAGGGCAGGATCTACAATTTTAAGATGGCTGTCCAGAAGCAAAGTTGTGGCTTTCTGTGAAGGAGGTGTCAGGTTCAAGCCGATTTCATCGCGTACTCTCCACCCCTTCCCAAACGTTACGAAATTGCCGTCCTTACCATGCTTCAGATCCTACGTGAAGTTTTCAAAAAGACCAGGGTTCAAACCCAAACGTAGTCACAAAAATAAAAGGGCCAACCCGGTAATCTAGTAGGGCGAATATTGAAAAAGTCGCTTCGTATTCATGCGGGTTGCCTGTTGAAACTGCTCCGTCCGTCCGTCTGTAAGTATGCATATATCAACTGGAGAACGGTTGAATGGGTTTCATTACCATTAGAAATTGAGAAGTTTTGCGACTGTCCAGCCATTTTCATGTACATCGGACAATTTCAACAACCACTTCACATAACATAATTTTCTGGATGTAATGTTTTATTTTACCAATCGATGGTGGCGCTGGTAGCCTTATGTTGCCTCTGAGGCACGACTGCACGTCCATCCCGCAGTAACAGGACGAACGCACCGGAATTCTTACGCTCCGCACTTATCAGCAAATCTGTCCGGTGTTTATTCTTAAATATCTAAATCAATTTTCGGGAAGTATAAACACTACGCCAATGGAGTAAAAGCAAACAGTAGACAGGATGTCATAACGCAAGAAACAGAAAGAAATGTTTACAAGGGACGAAGCATATTCCTTTGATTCGTCTCCTTCCCCTGTATACGCTCCGTTAATTCTGTTGACTTCAGCTAACTAGCTTGTCCGCATCCATTTATTTCTAGAGTCACTTAAGAAGCCTCCATCTCTCTCTATTTAATAGCTCTCCATTTATTTCTATTATTTTCTTTGTTTTGTCTTCTATCTCGTACGCCTGGCATTCCCCATTTCACTTCATCAGCTTCGGCGCTAACATGCAGTCTCTTGTTTGCCCAGTCCATTAACTTCATAGTTAACACACCACGGCGCTGCTGTCAGTCAGTGCATCAGAGGGACAGGGTTGGAAAACAAACCATGGGCCGACTAGGGGTGGGGGAAGGGGGTGATGCGAGATTTGTGTTCCTGGAACACTTCGTCAGCTTCCGTCTGGCTTCTGTGTTCGAAATAAAACAGGTAACACAAACCCTCGGCCTTTCAAGTCACGTGTTCTTTGTTATGTTCATTTCACAATACGATGTCAAAGGTGTAAACAACACATCTTCGAAATGCGCTCTTTGCTGTTCTACAGGCACAAGGATGACTGTGAAGCTGGCAGCACTACAGACGAAACACTTCGTTTACCTGAGCATCACATCGACGAAGACTTGTAGTCTACGTACTGATTTTAAGCCATGCAACAATTTCTTTACGACGTGCGTTTTCAAGAAAATCGATAAGAGCTGATCTTGGTTAAGGTAAAGATGTGTTGGGATGGCATATTCCTCCGCCAACCTTTTATTAAATTTGGCTGTCTTCTGGGTTGTAGCGCCACGTAATATGGAAATAGTTTACCAACGTTTCAGAGGTCCTTGCTTCCTGTGTGAGTCATCAACCTGATGATGGAGCAGGCAAGGACCAGACACACGCCAGTCCCTACTTCAAAGCCTCCAAGTCCAAAGGTAAAAGTAGACACGCAAAACCTGCGTTAAAAACAAGTAACCCTGAACTTTGCCCACTGCACGAATTTGTGGCTTTCCTTTGATTTTCAGAATAAACAGCATCAACCAACTTATCTTTTCAACGATGCAGTATTCTCTTTGCGGTACGGACTAAATTTATGAATATTATTTCGACCAGCTTCGGCTCCAAACATTTAAAATCCGGCAGCCACACTCATTCGTTAACAACTCACGTGCTGTACGTATCCCGAAATGAAGACGTAAGAAGATACAAATCCGAGCGTTCCTAACGTAGGAATTAGAGGAAGATGAGTGGACAGCCTCCCGCTCCGGCCGTTTATACAGTTAGGTGGGTGCCTACCGGAGGTATTTCATAGCTGGTATCATTTCTAGGGGAAGGTCTAATCATCTGGAAAACTGTTGGTAACACAAGGAGAGAACTTTCTGGAAACAGCGAATGCATGTCTGTTCGTTGCGCCTCTAAAGCCCTTAACAATTTGTAAACATTTCATAAAATTATGTATGGGAGACAATCACTAACATTTGGTAATGGAACGTGATTTTATAAAATAAGATGGTAACCAGGCGCAATTTGCTTCAAGAAATGAAGAGATGAACCACTCATGAGAGTAACCACAGGTTCCTGAGACCATCGCCATGGGACTGAAATACTTGAGAGACGATCACTTGATCACAACCACGAAATATAATTTCCCCGAGCGACTTTCCAGCACAAAGGGAGGCAGAAGTTATTCGATGCGCGTAAACGGCTAGACCTGGAAACACGCGGAGTCTCAGTAATTAAACGTTGACTACTTTCCATCTGAAGCCTGGAGTTTTTAGTAGTTCACCATGTTATGACTTGAATGAACTCCTAACTGCTGTAAATAGTCATAAGTTTGCTGACAGTAAACAGAACCTTAAATGCATACTTCCGGCAACAGAAGAAGACAGTGTTTATATTTCAACAAATTCACGTCGCTGGGGCTTGACGTGTTGGTCCATCTGTTCGTCCTGGCATCTGGTCCAGCAAAACACAGGGGGAACTTTATTTATTTGATTTGTCCTGTCACACATTTTATCGAGAACAAAATGGGGTGGGAACACAGAGCTTTTCCCCAGTCGCTATACCGGGAAAAAAGAAATTCCCACGTCATTTGCCAAATCACGTAACAAGACGAACTCAAATTCCTTCTAAACTGGCTTTGAGCGTCCTACACAGTGGAGAGTCGGGGTCCTTTCCCCAGGGGTAAAGTGACCGGGGAGTCACGACTCACCTCCGTGTACTACAGTATTAGTGCTTGAGAATGCGTACAGACTTTCGTCCATTCCTCCACAGCAACAAATTTCGATTTCCTCTGGTCCTCAAAAGAACACAACGTTTCGGAAACGATCGGGGTAAGAGGTTAATCGGCGGAAGTTGCCCTCTAGTTTGGCAGCATGCTATCAGATGGTGACAAGAGGCGATGTGCCAGTCCCTGGCGTCAGTTCGAAGAGAGGTAAACCGTTGGTGCAGTTGTGCGATCGGTTTATCGAGTTTAAGAGCGAAAAACGCAAGGTAAATGTTAAAATGACAACCCTAAAACTACTGAATACGTATTTTTAAGTAATAGTATTGACTACAATGCATAAATAACTTCGAAAACTGGTATACTTAACACGTAACTCATGTATCAAAGAAAGCATTGTCAGTGATCCCAGCTCTAGTGACGCCATATTAAGTCATGTGACTCCAGTGGCATCACACCCCGATCATCGGGAAAGATGACTAGTTTAAGTGTTTTCTTGTAATTTTAATTTTTATACAGAAAATGCCCAGAAACTACACCAGGACCTCTAACAGAGGACGGAAACAGATTCAGTTTCCGAAAGGTTTCGTTATTTTGAATACCAGACGATGGACAAAATCCAAGAATTTGGCAGTCCAGAAACCCACTATTGCTGTTTTGATGGCATTAAAGATTATTCTTTGGTTAATTTTATAGGCAGCTTTTTAAGCTAAAAAATAATTTGCGAACAGAGAAAGATAAACGACAACAGAATCAAACAAACTTATGGTGCAACTGAACGGACCCAACTGCTATACAGCAATGCAGAAGGCATGGACAGCGAACTAAAGTTACAGCTGCAGAAGACAAGCGCTCTTGGCTTTAGGGAGGGATAACAGTTTCATCCTAATATTCAATTACGCGTATAGAATAATAAGTCCTGTGATAACATTCCGTGCAAGAAAGATTGATAAAAAAACATTTGTCGAATTTCGCTGCAGTAACGATGCACTGCTCGTAAATAAAAATAAACATGTCCTCCAATTGTATTTTTAAGCTCCATTCTAACGTTCACGCCTACACAATATAACGTAACCAACGTAATGTTTTTCGCTCCAAATTAACTTGATACTGTATTTCCCCGACGTTCAAATACTTTACTTATTTCTTCTGGGAATTTTACACCGGAAACAAAGTAATTTGATGGAAGCAGTTTTGATTCCGGTGAGTCTGATAAAACAGCTGAAGACGAAGAAGAATGTTAAGAGCGGTGGTGAGTCACGAAGTTCAGAAAAGCTGACTCGCAAAAACATTTCGAAGAAAGACGAACATGTATGAGGTTTTTACAGCGGCGAGTATGAAGAATTCTGTCTTCTGGGTTGTTGGCACATTCATCGCCCTGATGACGGAGGCAGTATGACCTCCGAAACGTTGGTAAACATCGACTAGACTACACAGCGCAACAACCCAGAAGACAGAAATCTTCATACTCTGATGACGGAGGCAGTATGACCTCTGAAACGTTGGTTAACATCGACCAGACTACACAGCTCAACAACTCAGAAGACAGAAATCTTCATACTCTGATGACGGAGGCAGTATGACCTCTGAAACGTTGGTTAACATCGACCAGACTACACAGCTCAACAACCCAGAAGACAGAAATCTTCATACTCTGATGACGGAGGCAGTATGACCTCTGAAACGTTGGTTAACATCGACCAGACTACACAGCTCAACAACCCAGAAGACAGAAATCTTCATACTCTGATGACGGAGGCAGTATGACCTCTGAAACGTTGGTTAACATCGACCAGACTACACAGCTCAACAACTCAGAAGACAGAAATCTTCATACTCTGATGACGGAGGCAGTATGACCTCTGAAACGTTGGTTAACATCGACCAGACTACACAGCTCAACAACCCAGAAGACATAAATCTTCATACTCTGATGATGGAGGCAGTATGACCTCTGAAACGTTGGTTAACATCGACCAGACTACACAGCTCAACAACTCAGAAGACAGAAATCTTCATACTCTGATGACGGAGGCAGTATGACCTCTGAAACGTTGGTAAACATCGACTAGACTACACAGCGCAACAACCCAGAAGACAGAAATCTTCATACTCTGATGACGGAGGCAGTATGACCTCTGAAACGTTGGTTAACATCGACCAGACTACACAGCTCAACAACCCAGAAGACAGAAATCTTCATACTCTGATGACGGAGGCAGTATGACCTCTGAAACGTTGGTTAACATCGACCAGACTACACAGCTCAACAACTCAGAATACAGAAATCTTCATACTCTGATGACGGAGGCAGTATGACCTCTGAAACGTTGGTTAACATCGACCAGACTACACAGCTCAACAACCCAGAAGACATAAATCTTCATACTCTGATGATGGAGGCAGTATGACCTCTGAAACGTTGGTTAACATCGACCAGACTACACAGCTCAACAACTCAGAAGACAGAAATCTTCATACTCTGATGACGGAGGCAGTATGACCTCTGAAACGTTGGTTAACATCGACCAGACTACACAGCGCAACAACCCAGAAGACAGAAATCTTCAGAGACGAACTTATTTAATTACCACACTGTCAGTGCTTCACTGCATATAGTTTGACCTATAGGAAGTTCTTGCACCACTGACCTTTGAGGCAGATCTTGCGACGCCTGAACAGCAGCGCCGTGACGTTGTTCGTCGCGCGGTGCAACGTGATGTTCACGCTCAGGGACACGTTCACTTCGGCGTCCTTCAGTCCGCTGCACGGAAGGGCGACACGGAACGTCTGGGTGGTGGTCGGAACGCTGCCCTCCGTGGACACATTGAGGCGTGGCGCGCCGAGTGCGTCGTTGGTGGGAACATCCACGGCGATGAGGTACGGCAGCTGCAAAGCACAAGTCCAGTATTCTGTTGGGAACGCGGTGTTTCAACAAAAGCGTCTGGTCTAGTGACAGGTCAGTCAGCTCTTCCTACGGGACCCAGCTGATTGGGAACTCCCAAACTTTTCACCTGAGGATTGATTCAGTTACTGCAACGTTCTGTTCCTTTCAGACTGCAGGATGAGTTACGTACTGCGGCCATAAATTTTACGATAAAATGTTAGTTTTGGGTTAGTCTGGATCACTTTAAGGTCCAATTTACTTTGGGACCTAAAGCAACATTACGTGTATCTTAATATTTTTACAGAACTTTCTGTGGGCTTATAGCACTTACATTAACTTACCTCATAAACGTATGATTTGAGGTTTTGATTTATTTTAAGGACTACATAACAAATGAATCACAATGTGCGTATTCTGCGTCTGAACAGATTTTTGGTAAAACATCACTTGGATAACTACTGACACATTTTAGTCAACATCTCAACGTCCGTTTATTTATTGTTCATTATCATTAAAATGTCTAGTCAAGAATGACGTAAAATCTGAAGTAATACTGAAAGTAATCAGAAACATATTTTGTAGAAAAGCGTAATAAGGCAGTACATAAAATTAAATTTATTACTGATCTTTCCTTAACAACGGAAACTGCAATGCGTTAACATGCAAACTGTTTCGCTGCGCTGACAGTTGCAAGGCAAATGCTTCTTCCCGGCTCCCGGCAGGAACTACGGAAGTCAAATAACATCGAGTTTATTCCTGGTTATTGCGTGTCGAAAAAGCTCGAGTTGAACCGCGTGTTTTTGAGTGTCAATCGCGTATGAAATGTGGTTCGACTAGAAAATTTCGTAAGATCCTTCTCTTCTGTAAACGACATTGTAACGTGGAGGCACTCAAAATGAGTGAAATTACTAATATATGTGACGGGGATTTCTGGTTACGCGCTGGTTTACGTGCTTGTGATTACAGTTCACACCAGCTTCTTCGAATAAATTTGTACTTTTTCATAAAACAGCTTATACGGGGACCTGTTCGTGGTTCAACATAATTGGAAACGTGGGCCTACATTTGTTATCACGCACATCAACAGTTCTTATTTAATTACGAGAATATTGGAACAACCAGTTGTTCCATTACGTGCCACGCCAAGTGTTTCAGAATTCAAATATGGCGTAAGCAGACGCACGCAACTGAACTACTTAAAAAAAAGATAATGGAATCTGAAATCGCTGCCCGCGAGAAGTGGGAGCTGTCATGGACAAGGCTTATGACCAGCTGACGAGACGAAGTGGGCTTCGGTGTCTGAGAATAAAAACCACGACAGAAACGCGGTGATTTATATACGATCCGACACTTTGTTAAGTAGCGGAAGAATTGACATGTTTACTTCGAACGGGATTGTGCAAGACAAGAACTGGTTGAATTTGTGGTGTAGTTCTGCCGTGCTTCCAGTCACAAACACAGGACGGGCTCTTTTTGTAGCTGTGTTGATAGCTGCTGTTCGACCCAGTGACCCTGTAACTTGACTGCTCCTCACGTCTGATATTCTACAGTCCAAGAATTCACGACTCTGCTTTCTTCTAAACGTTTCCTTTTGCACACAAAAGCTAGCCGAATTTATCAATTACAAATTACCTCAATTTCGTGATACGTCTGCGTTTTCTCAAACTATAATCAAAGATTGTTTCACACGCTAGCTTCTGACGCCATGGAAGTGTGTTGTGAGCCGTTTCGAGTGCTGACTGACGTCAGATAGGAATGACCTGTCTAGTGCCCTGGAAACTTTTGAAGAGGCCAGATGTGTGGATGGACAGAGGCAGGGGGCGGAGGAAGTAAACAACCAGAAGAAATAGGAGCTGCAGGCCCAGACCAGACCGTCGATCGTACAGCGCCTCTCAGAGTCTCTCGGGCTGTGATCACATTGCAGGCAGACACCAACCAATCAGCACACACGCGCGATCATAAGCACGCAAACATACAAGCAGATGCTCAGACTTCTGGCGTCGGATGTCATTACCAATCGAGCACCCATTTATCATTTATATGAACTGATCGTGCTGCCATCTGTAAGTGGCAATAAGAACTGTCAATGCCGCCATCTATCAGAAGCTATAAGAATTATGTGACATCATACACACCAAAAATACCATAAAAGACGCCTCTGCAACTTTTCTGTACCCCACGGAGTACATATTTCAAGTATTCTTATCGTTTACAGATAAATGTGCCAAAGGCTAACAGGAGCAAGAGGGAGAGAGAAAGTTTCTCTTTCTATCGGCATGTCCTATGTTACCATCCATTGTACCATTGAAGACGGGATTTTTTGTGATGTGTCAGGGAATTATGAATAACCCTGTATTATCTGCGCCACTGTATTGCCTTTCAGGTCAAAATGTGGTTGCGTCTAACTTGTGTGAGGAGGGAGTGCACGGTTCTTCAATGATCAAAACCTTCGGGAGGGGCGAGGACGCTCGCTGCATTCGAGTTCCTCGCATATCCCGACTCGAAATGTGCGTCTTTCCGTTGGCCACGAAGGCGTGGTGAGGTACTTACCGGTCGCCCGGCGAGGCTCTGCCACGTGAAGTGAAGGTCACTGATATGCGCCGGAACAGGAACGACGAAGTTGAGAGCGTACTCGTTGATGACCCCCTCCCTGACGTAGAAGAGCTCTGCCTGTAGGCCTGCAACAATTAAGGTGCAAGGATAAGCAAACCGAAACCACGAGGTTAAAGTAGACAGTCAACCTGCAAAAACGGAGTCTACATCCTGCATTGAACGCAAAATATACGCTTACATCGGAAATGTATCTCTTCCCGAGAACATCGTGCTAACCTGAGTAAAATTACCTCAACCGCACAAAAACTACTGTAGTTACAGCAGCCAGCAACTTTGCCAACCAAAAAGCTAACTGAGGGCGGAGGCCTGCGCAAGCGCAAGCATCGTCCCTACCTAGGTCAAACCATTCCTGCGCACAAGGCGTATTGCTGGAAATGGTAAAGGGTCTTAATATAAAAACGGAAATTTTGCTAACGCTAGCGGGGTTTCGTCGTGGCGGGAGCCTCGACCATTCAAACTGGGATCTGTTGCTGCTGATGGAAGGTTATCCCGTCAGGCAAGTTGTCCAAAGGAATTTGGTTGGTTGGATCTCTGGGGTTTGAACCCAGAGAGGGAGGGGCCGTTTCGGCTGAAGGCCTCTGCGGCATGGGGGGAAGATCATTTCAGCTGATGGCCGCCATGATCGGGGGGGGGGGGGGGTGGCGGGCCGTGCCCCTATTAAGTTATACCCTGACCAACTCTTCATACTTCCAGCGGACTTCTTCAAGTTCCCTGCGCCTGCACACAAATGACTCAGTCCGATCCAATCCCAGCGCACGGTCCGAAAACTTAAACGTTGCTGTCATATCTATGAGGGTGACTGTGGCTTTTTCCACGTCACAGCTGTGCTGTACAAATCCCCACTCGAAAGGAAGTACTGTCACGGCACAACTGGCAGCTGCGTGAGAACTGCGTCTACAGACCGGACGACCGGGGTTCGATTTCCAGCAGGGGGCAATGGGGTCCACCCTGTGAATATCGGAGGCTCGTCCCCGAGAAGGGCAAAGCGGCCAGGACGAGTTTCTGCCTTTGTCCTTAATTAAAGCAGAAATCTTTAACCTCAAAGTTTATCTTGCAGGATGTACTCACAGAAGAGATTATGAGGCCACAAGCGGCCAAGACAAATGAGGCCTCGGTGACACTTCGGAGCTTCAGTTATGCGAACCTCAAGTGACAGCGGAAGGGGGGAGTGAAACGCTTTGCGCTTTCAACACAAGTGGTGAGTCCTGTTTTCTTCTCTGCTGTCACACAAGTGAAAATGCGGACAATACAGAGGCGCTGTATGTCTCTCCTCTCTCTCTCACTCTTCACCCCCTTCAAGTCATTTCCCGGGAGCGGGCATTGTCGAATACACCAGATGCCAGATGCACAAAGCATAAAACACCTTCAGCCGTTCAAAAGCAAGGATCCACTGACCAGCATTGCAAATGCCACACGTCTACCAACTGTGCCCCGTCCTCGTAAAGTCAAACTGCACGACCAAAACTACCTTTAACTAGTTCATCTGCATAAAACACTTTCTTATTAAAATAAGTCAAAATTGCAGTTGACGTTTGAATAACTTTCCTTCATTTGTTTCGTTATTCCTGACAAAGCGCCCTTTTATCGTTTGACGGTCGACATGCACGTGGATAATCGTGTTCCTTTCGTGTGTTAACAGCTGGTTCCTAATACAGACCAAACGCAATTAGATCACAACGGTCAAGCAACTTTCGTGCACGTCAATACTCGGTATGGACAGTTTGTGAATACCACATTCAATTGCGACTGCCTGGCAGCCGTCAAAATTCGTCTATGGAGTCACCTGCTCTGTCTTCTGGGTTGTTGCGCTGTGTAGTCTGGTTGATGTTTACCAACGTTTCAGAGGTCATACTGCCTCCGTCATCAGAGTATGAAGATTTCTGTCTTCTGGGTTGTTGCGCTGTGTAGTCTGGTCGATGTTTACCAACGTTTCTGAGGTCATACTGCCTCCGTCATCAGAGTGTGAAGATTTCTGTCTTCTGGGTTGTTGCGCCTTGTAGTCTGGTTGATGTTAACTAACGTTTCAGAGGTAATGAATATCATCGCCCTGATGACGGAGGCAGTATGACCTCCGAAACGTCGGTAAACATCAACCAGACTACACAGCGCAACAACCCAGAAGGCGGAAATCTTCACAAGATGGAAACTGCGCCCGTCAGGCGCTCCTTCCCGCGATTAATGACCCTATTACAGTAGAACCACTCTTGCTGTCCTTGCAGCATCCCACTGCCGGAGATAACGGCCAAGATAACCGGAGATCGATGACTGCAGATCAGAAGACCACTCCAGCTGCTCTGAAGACCTTCGGCAGGTACGCGTCTAGGCACGCAGGAAAATAGAACGAATCCCAAAGAAACCGGACAATGTCACGACTAGTTCAGGCTGACCTGAAGCACAATAGCAAGCTGGAATAAAATGGGCCTGAAGCTGCGACGTGGGTTAAACCGCCGCAGAGTCGTATCCAATGACGCGAAAAGGACAGCAAGCAGTTGATTCAAAACGGAAGATCTTAAAGAATAATCTTCTTCTTCTTCTTCCGTTTCTTGACCGTTACTTCGGTCTTCCGGTGCCCAATAATTTCTTCCATTCTTCTTTATTTTCCCATCCTTCCGGATGTAGTTTCCACTCTGTCATGGTTCTTGTAATTCCGTCGTTCCATCTTGGTCTCGGTCCACCCTCATGATTTCTCTAATCCTTTTATTCCTCACTCTCTCTCTTCTGGATATTCCAGCCGCTCTTCTTAGGAACTCTATTTCCATTATTTTCAACTTCTTTTTTTGTTGTTCCGAAAGTTGCCAAATTTCTGCTCCATATAGAGCCACGTTTTGTATCCTGCTGGTCTCCCATCGGGCGCCTCCCCACGTGGCGGATTGGGGAATGCTCACCAGAAATGGAGGGTACCGGGAAAATAAAATCCCCGGGGCGGACCAAAACCAGACGCTGCTGCCTTGTAGTGATAAAAGTTGGTTCTTCAAAGGCTAGGGGAAGAACACCCTGAGAAAAAATCACCTGGTCCTCCAGGTTGGGGGTTGACGCGGTGGGCCAGCTCCTCACCCGTCGGAAAAACCACAATGCTAAAAAGCCTAATAAAAATAAGCCTCGGAATTTATAAAGAATAACCTGGAACCCAAAATTTACTAACAACAGAAACGACGATATGATTTGGCCGTGTAATGATAGGACAGAGATACAGAGAACATTGCAAACGAAATTGAAAGGAAGACGACCCTAAACAGGAGGGAACTTGAAGACATTCGGATAAGCGGGAACAGCTGACAAGAAACAGAACAGGAGAAACTGTGGGATGACATGAGCGATCACACACTTTTCATCCATCAGCCCGTAAACGATGGCGGAACAAGGAAAAAATATAGGAATCTGCCGCCACAAATCTGTGACTTTATGGAGCTCCACACAGTCGGAAGAGTTTCCTTGGATTTCATTAAATACTCACCGACATCGGAAAATGTAATAAAAACGTACGCACGTTGCCACAAAGCAATATTTTTGTACGTCTGACATGTTCTTACGAAATCCACAAAGTTCGATCCAAATTTTGTGTCACAGCTTTTACTGTGAGCGTACCCTACACAAAATTTAAATGCAACAGAAATCCTTCCTTTTTCGGACATGAAACGTGCGGACGGATACAGGACAGCGCCTTCCTTATCATGGATTTTTTAAAAAATGCGTCCCAGAAATAAAATACTGTGTTTGGCAAGGCCAAAAACAGGCTTATGCAGGCCCCTTTAATATAAACCCCACTGGAAGCTTTAACGTGGCTCAATATCTTTCCAGACTAAAGCCTGCCCTATCAAACACCGAGGGGATTTTTTATAATTAACGACACACACGCTTTGTTGCAAGATTAACATCACAGCCTGAACGCTGCTAATGAGCAAAACCAGCTAGCCAGGCTGCTATTTACGATATGAAGTCGAGGTTATGTTAAGTGCTATCAGCTGACAGCCAACTGCAGTACATCACCAACAACACACACTCGCTTAAGTAGCCATAAATTCAGCCAGTGACGTTTAAACAGCAATTTGTTCCAGAAATGCTGTTAATTAGATTTGAAATTCACAGTTACAGCCCCCGTAGTAGACTAAGGAGATCACAAGTGGCAGAGTTGGATCAGTTAGGCGATGACCCTAGAGCTGCTCTGATGGCAGAACTGAGAAAATTACACGAGGAGGGACATACGACACATTTTAATCGAAGAACTGAACATGAAAAAGGTTTTCGCAAAATTGGTTCCTAAAATGTTGTCAGCTGAACAAACAGAAGTTGCAAAGGAAATTTGTTCCGACCTCCGGACTTGTTGAAATCGGTAATTACCTGTGATGAAACTTAGATATTTCAATATGATTCGGAAATTAAGTGACAGTCGATGCACTGGAAGTCACAATCATCTCCAAGAGAAAAGAAAACCGCATGACCTGTTGGAAGTTGAAAGCCTTGTTAACTGCTTTCTTTGATATCGAGGATGTTGCGATGGCAGAGTGGGTTACCAGCGGCCAGACGGTGAATCAGTAATATTACATCGAAATCTTGACAAAACAGGGCGAATGAGTGAGAAAAAAAGCCAGAGTTGCGGGAAAACGCTTGGATTTTACACCAGGATAACGCGCCAGCCCACACAGCGTTGTCTGTGAAGCAGTTTTTAACCAGTAACAACACAACTGTAATTGGCTCCCTGAGACGTCTTTTTCTTCCCCAAGATCAAATCCGTGCTCAAAGGAACCCATTTTGAGACGGTAGAAGCTATGAAGGCAAATACGACGGAGGTTCTGAACAGCCTCACAGAAAATGATCTACAACGCTGCTTCCAACAGTAACAGCATCGAATGGAGCTGTGCGTCGACTCCAATGGGAACTATTTCGAGGGCGATCACAGTTAATTTTTGTAATTAATTAAATAAAAAGAGTGGAAAGACAATTTAATATTAGCGAATACAAATCTACAGAAACAGAAAGACTCTGACCGGACTGAGATCAATTTAGTTAAACTCAACAGCGAGATTTAATATACAAGCGATGAAACTTCAGGTGTTATAACAACTTCCAAAGAAAGAGAAAGAAAGAACATGGCCTGCCATCTGTCGTTCGGAAAAACTGTTTCAACGAGAGATGAGAAGCTGAGGCGCATGCGTGTAGGAAAGACGAAGGCGCACATTGTAGTTTCATACTTCAGCTGCAACGGCCACAAATCCACAAACCCACAATTCGAAACCCAATGGCGCTACACACATCACAATGCAACCACAAATCATGTAATTGTAGTTCGTTACAGTTACATTTTGAACACCAAAGTAAATCTTAATTACATCATACTCAATTCAGTGCTACAGTTCCCGGTACGATGGGCTTACCCTTTTATTACAACATAGGAAAATCTGGGCCACGTGTAAAGGAGGGGTCACTTTGGATAGAAAACACGTAAACTATGAAAACAAGTTTTGGTGTAGACTCCCAATAACAAATTTAATTGAGATTAGTGAGCAGTTTCAGAGATTACTGTCCTCCGTGCACCTTGTGCAGAGAACAACTAATGAAACCCTACAATCGATATTCATTTCATGGCGAGGTATGAGTTCATACTACAACAAAACTCCTGATAAAAGACACTGTGTAAGATAATTATATTTTAAGCCGCCTCTACACCGTAATCAAATGAGAGTGAAACCCGAACTTCATTGTCGCATATAAATGCTTACACGCCCTTAACAACCCAACAGCAGTGCAAACAGCCAGCTGATCGAGACGTTCTACATCCCTTATGAATCACCAAAGTTCATCACCGCGTTCACTACAGCCCATGCCAGACCCTGTCCTGAGCATGTTCAATTCAGACCTTCTTCTCTAAGATCCATTTTGATATTATCCCCACGCTCCCAAAGTGACCTCTTTTCCAGTGTTCCGAACAAAATGTTGCATGCATTTCTCACTTTCCCACGCGTGCTACACAGCCAGCTCACCTCATCCGTCACTTCATTTCATGAATTCAGGTGAAGCTCCACAGTTCCCTCTCACCCATTACTGAGTCGTTCTGGTGAGAACTTTATTTTGCAACATTCTGTATCTACGTATCAACTATGGAGATTCATTTAGGGTGAAATGACACCAGAGGGTAGCTACTCACGTCGAATGAAGCACTCCGATCAAGGTCCGGTTCTGGAGTATAGCAGGGAAAGAAACAAAGTCCCCAGCGACATTATGCGACAGGCCAAATGCTAATTACCTGACCTGTGGCCTGCAGGTCCTGGCGCTTGCGCGCTGCGTCTAACTAGGTCGAGAAGTCACTCTGCTTCAAGGTGTGCTGGTGGAAAAACGATATGGCAGTGGAAGGTCAGCCGTGTCGCATTCCAGCTGTCGTGAACCCAGTTCGGACGCGTAAACCCTGTCGTGGTTCGTCTTGGTCCTTCCAGAAACGCGTTCCCAACCGTGGTCTTTGCTTTCTGTATCACACGCGAAGAGACCCGGAATCCTCCAGTACCAAGAGATCCACATTTCCCTCAAACTGGTTCGCTGGGTATACCAGTGTCTCATAAGCCTCGCGAACAGCGCTGTTTTCCAACAACGTAGCCCCGTCGTTAGCGCGAGTTGCTGTACCCCAGTGGTTTCACTGTGTTTCTTCGGGATCCCGCCCCCCCCATCAAAATGGTTTTTGTTTCCGAATGATAAGCACTTTTCCCCACATTTTACTATTTAATAGAACACATATATGACAGAATGCATTAAAACAACTTGTTTCTGAGATAGACCATGTTCCTTCGTCAACACTACGCTCCAAATCACAAGTTAAATGGGGGACATTTTCATTAACTACATTCCTTATATACGCGTTACTGCCACTAAGAAGAAGAAAATGATCCCTGAAACTGTTCCTCAAATTTTGAAAGTGCTGAATGACAGGATTCTTCTACTTCTGATAGAATTCATCGTCAAACACGCCGTTCTGAAGTCATTCTCTAAGGACTCGAAACGGTACCGCCTTGTCCAAGTGTCGGGACGTACAGGCAGCTCTCAACCACTACAGACACTTTTAATGTCTTCAACAGCCAACACGAGCTCATAAGTAGTGTTGCCACACCGAGTTGATGTAATTCCAGAGAACAGCGAGCGCAGGCCAGCAAACAATGCAGCTAACAGAAAACCAGGCCATCTGAGTTGCAGCTTTCGTGGACCCCCAGAGGCTTGCCCCACTGGAAAACAACTGACGAGGACTTTCAAATCGGCTGGGTCTGCTCCCATGTACAGCTAATGGCTTTCTAACGGACTACTAAGTACACCTTTCATTCAAAGAAAAATCAGGGAAAACATCTATTTTCGAGCTCTGAAAACAGAATCAATGAGCGTGGACACGGGTATTTCACTAGAGTGCACATATCTCCCACATAGTTTATATCAGCGGTCTTAACCTTGGGGATCCGCGACGTTGGAGGTTAAAAATCAAGTTGGTTTCCTTAGCTTGATTCGTGAAGCAGCGCTAGTACCATCTGTTTGTAATGAAGAGGCTTCGAAACTTCCAGACAGTTTGAGATGTCTCGAGCCTTTTCAGGTTAAGGTAGATGGTCTTACGAGAAAGAGCTGGAAATATCGACGGTGTACTAAATAGCCGAAACCTTCGTGTGTCGATCCGCTGAGCAACTTTCAGTACAGAGCGTGCGATATCGGTCTTTAAGTTTAGGTCTAAAGTGCCTTTCCAAACGTGACAGTGATATCAAAAGAAAAAAACTCGGGGTGTGGCTGTGTCGCGAACACGACCGTGGGTTTTACGTGAATACGTCTGCGTTAGCGGGTAATATTTTCTTTGGGATATGGGAATGAAATTAAAGTAACGAAATGAATATATGGCTTTTATTTAGTAAATATAAAGACGGCTTCGAAACGTTCGTCGGCTGCTCTCGAGTGATCCTGCATGACATCGATTCTGTTGAATTTCACTTCCATGGGCTCGCAGTCGTCTTCGGTAGATGCGGGAGCCTCGTCTGAGCACTGTACCTCCATCGGCCGTGGAGGTGCTCAAAAGAAGACTAAATGTCGCAAATACGATATTGGATGTTTATCGATGGCTTTCAGATCACAAACAACAGCTGCAATGCGTATTGTGATACGAGTTATTGTCATATGAGGCCATAAAACCAACTAAATTACGAAGCCACCTGGAAAGTAAGTGTAAAGAATGTAAGACTTGAGGTTTTCACAGCGGTGAGTATGAAGATTCCCGTCTTCTGGGTTGTTACGCTGTGTAGTCTGGTCGATGTTAACCAACGTTTCAGAGGTCATTCATCGCCCTGATGACGGAGGCAGTATGACCTCTGAAACGTTGGTTAACATCGACCAGACTACACAGCGCAACAACTGAGAAGACGGAAATCTTCAAGTGTAAAGAACATGCGACCAATATATCAAAGTTTTCGAAAATAAAGAACGTGAGCTTTGGCAAAGTAGGTAGCTACTCAAAAAGATCGCAACTGGTTTTTGCAGTGAAAGCTTCATATGAAGTGTCCATGCTCATAGCTAAAGCTGCAAAACCTCATATAGTCGCTGAAGAACTGATATTACCAGTTCCTAAAGCCATGGTTAGTGAAGTGGTCGGACACGAAGCAATGAAAGGTTTAAAAGTACGGACTTTGCAAACAAATCTCATTTACTGTGTTACGTTACATAGGAGTTTGGGGTATACATCACTGAAGATGTGTTGCTCCGTCGCTCTTTGATACATATCACTGCTGAAGAGGTGTACAACCGTTTGAATGGATTTCTTACGTCAAGTGGAATTCAATGTTCCAAATGCGTACTAATAAGCAAAGATTGGGCGCGTGGCATGTCTGGGAGACTAAGTGGACTCATTGCACGAATAAGGGAAAATAACCCTTCAGTTACATAGCATCATTGTTGCATTCATTGAGAATATTTAGCCACAAAGAACATGCCAGAAGAATTGAAAAAGGTCTTGAATGAATCAGTCAAATTCGTAAATTTTATAAAAGCTTATATCACAAAATTCAGCTTTTGAGCAACTCTGTCAGTCTGAGGATAGTAATCAGGAGCATCTTTTTCTGCGCACAAGTACGATGACTGTCTCGTGGCAGAATATTGTCCCGGCTTTTCGAATTAAGAGATGAAATCGGAGTATTCTCCATTGATCTTGATTCTGCATTCGCACTTATCGAGAACTTAACTATCCTTGGTTAACCATGCCGGCGTATATAGCGGACATCTTCACTCATTTAAATGCACACAACTTGAACATTAAAGGAGGAAGATCTTCCTCGAATCTGCTGATGAAGAATTATCAAACGAAGTCTTGGAATTTATTGCCCAGCATCTGCAAGATCTGCGATTCAATTTTCGGGAGTACTTTCCGCTTCGAGATGAAAGTAAAAATTGGATTAAACATCCATTTAATGTAGATATTAACGAGACTAACAGCAGAAAATAACTTGATTGAAATCTTCCACTAAAACTTCAATTCAAGTAAAATTCTCTGGCGAATCTTTGGCTGCGTGTACAAACGGATTATCTCGAAATATCGTACAAAGCACTCAAAGTTTCGATACCATTCCCCACCACGTATTTATGTAAAAAAAAAAGCTTTCTCAGCTCTTGTGTACATAAAATACAAATACAGACCTCAGAATTCAACTCTCACAAATAAAACGAAATATTGAAAAGCTAGTCGGTGAGATGCAGCATCGATCTTCTCAGTAATATTAAAACTCCGAGTTTTTTATATTTTTTGTCTGTTTGTGAATTTCATAAAATATTTCGTAATTTGTGTGTTGTTTGTGTATTGAGGTTTCAACCGTAGAAATGGCTTCCAACAGTGATTCAGATGAATCGCCCTGATGACGGAGGCAGTATGGCCTCTGAAACGTTGGTAAACATCTACCAGACTAACTAGATGGCTTACAGAATCCGAAGGTCTATCGCCCAATTAACCAAAGCTCTCCACCGGACCCTGTCCTCGGGCAACAAAATCCAGTCTCCCATAGATCCCGCCTGACATTATCCTCCCATCTATGTCTAGGTCACCCCAGCGGTCTCTTCCCCTCAGGCTTCCCAACAAATACCCGGTGCACACCTCTTGTCCCATCCATGCGCGCTACATGCCCAGCCCATCTTATTCTTCTCGACTTAATCACCCTCACAATATTGGGGGAGGAGTGCATACTACACAGCGCAACAACCCAGAAGACAGAAATCTTCATACTCTGATGACGGAGGCAGTATGACCTCTCACACGTTGGCTAACATCGACCAGACTACACAGCGCAACAACCCAGAAGACAGAAATCTTCATACTCTGATGACGGAGGCAGTATGACCTCTGAAACGTTGGCTAACATCGACCAGACTACACAGCGCAACAACCCAGAAGACAGAAATCTTTATACTCATCGCCCTGATGATGGAGGCGGTATGACCTCTCAAACGTTGGTTAACATCGACCAGACTACACAGCTCAAAAACCCAGAAGACAGAAATCTTCATACTCATCGCCCTGATGACGGAGGCAGTATGACCTCCGAAACGTTGGTAACCATCGACCAGACTACACGGCGCAACAACCCAGAAGACAGAAATCTGCATACTCACCGCTGTGAAAACCTCAAATCATACATTCAACACAGTTTGATTGGTCGAGGCGAAAAAATCTGAGCTGCTTACATAAATACATAAATAAATAGACAGATAAATTTCGATGGGGTATAGGGCGTGTCTGTACATTACACAGGACAGGCATTCCTCAGTAGCAGTGTCAGCAGTTTCTTCATGAAACCAGCGGACGGTATAACCTACCACGCGCAGACATCGCATATAAAGCGGCGAAGGTGAGAAGATCACGCTAATTAATTTTAATTCAGTCGTACATTGCATCAAAACTATGCGAAATGTGCACAACATAAGAATGGATAGACGAGTCAGAATCAAGGCCCTCCTTCACGTTCCCAGAAATGTCACAGACATGAAAGAGCTGTCAAAGCTGTCACTCGCCAGGTAGAACGACTGGTCCGATGCTGCAGGTAGATGACTGCTGCTTGTTTGCCTGTCAGGGGCGGGAGAGGCACTGAACGCTGACCTTGCGTGCCAAATGGGACTAAGCTCCGAAATTTGGAATGCCTCTACCTTCACGGTCTGCTTCGTAGGTTGTGTTCTGCTCCATGTGAAGCGAGGTCAGCAACTGAAGGTTACCAGGGACAGCTAGTGACTGAATATGGGTTGCAGGTCCTGGTTTCGAACTCCAAAAGACACTTCTACATCGGTCCTGGGGCCCAGTGTCCCCCATCTGGTAGGAGCATTGCTTCCAACCCCCTCCCCCCGCATGTCATAATGCCATGGGGATTAAACAAAGGAATTTTATTTTAGTTCATACTGCAGACACCACAGTCCATCAAAATAAGTTCGCTACTTTCCTACATGACACATACGGATGCAGGCACGCACCATGCGAGTTTATTTTATGCCCTTAGTGGAAATCACAACATTCATCACTTATGCCACTTTATTTCTGAACGCGAGGGGTTAAACAGGGCAAGGCACTGAGCCACGACAAACGTCACTGTAACTTGAAGGAAAGAGTCGGGCCTCCCGCTGTTGTTTTGTTTACTACCAGGGCCACTACGATAATAATCATCACGATTTCTTAACAAAAACTTGAAAGACACAAAATGAAGCCCCCCCCCCCCGACCTACTCATCGTTCATGGAATAACGAGGGTCAGTGAGTGGCAAGTTGAGTGGAACATGAGGCTCACACTCCGTAGAGAACGAACGAGACTCGACTAAAATACGGCCTGAGGAACTTTCCGTTCCTCACATCCAAGCCACCTTCTTGAAACAGCCGTTACAGCCCCTGGCATTTGGTGCCCATAATAGAAATTTCTCACAACCTGTGACAGCAAAAATATTTGGACGAGGGGTGACACGAAAACAGCACGCGAGGCTTCACAAGATGTAAGCCACCAAAGCAAGGAAAATGAGATGGAGGCACGTAGCACGCATGCCAGCTGTAAAAATGTGTACAATTTTAATTGGAAAACCTGACTCGAAGAGACTAATTACGAGAAGTAGACGTGGATGGGAGAATGATGTTACAATTGATCTTAAAAATAAGATCTGAGCCTGTGTGGACCACAAGAATAAACTGGCTCAAGACAGGCTCCTGTAGAAAACTGTTGTTAACACAGTAATAAAACTTGAAGTACCATAAAATACGGGATATTAGATGACAAGCTCAGCAACTATTAGCTTCTCGAGAACCCTATTCAGTGTCAATGAAGCCACTACCGTCAAACTGTAGCCCACGTGAAGTAGGATTTGAAGTTCTCACGGTGGCGAGTACGAAGATGGGTTGTAGCGCCGAGTAGTCTACCGGAAGTTGTCCGATGTTTACTCAATGTCTTGATGATTGAGGCAGCAAGGACTTCTGAAAAGCAGGTAAACTTCCACCAGACACTACTACGGCGCAAAGACCCAGAAGAGAAGTCATCAAAGTGACGAGCTACGAGCTATTACCATTTACATACAACATAGTTTCAAACAGAGATGTAGCGGTCTCAGACTGCCGTGGTTCGAATACCAGCGAGAGCGCAACCATTCTTTTCGCCACCATGTTCAGGCCCTGGAACACGGACTTCATCCAAAAGATACCGAAAGCTTAAACACACGTACAATTTTAGGATGCTGTGTGCAAATGAATTGATGGTATATCCCGACAAAGGCAAGCGATTATCTACCCTCAAGTCTCTTGAATTCTGCTGAATAAACAGTTCATCTCTCGCCTTCGTTGAGACATGCCATCAGATGAGAAACAGAGGTAAAGCGCTCTTCACATTTCTCGAAAAATAACGGCGTACAAAAGCGTGATTTTGAAATATCGGTTAGGGAATAAGGACCACAATCGATTATTTTCCTCGATGCTCGATTTAAATAAATCTACGTTTTATGAGGACAAGACAAAACGGACGTTTTACAAACATCGGGGAATACAAATTACTTTGGGTGCAAAACTGACAACGCTCATATCACCTGCCCCCCCCCCCCCCCCACCCATTCTGACATTAGAACAAAATGTAACTGAGGAAAAACTTATGCCGCTGAACCGGTGTAGTGAGAAAGACAGCAGGGTAAGCTACAACACAGCAAGACTCAACTATACGCCTGTGTGAACTAAACAAGTAGAACGCATACAATTAAAACAGCGTCTATCTGTCGTGTTTCTCATCCAAAACTATTCAAAATATATTTCGACGAAACTTATATTGGTCGACTACGCTACGAGTTGACAATTTGATTCGAACACATCCAAACTCCCTCGGCATTCACTGTGCTGGCTGTAGCATGACAGATAAGCTTTGCGACAGTGGGTCTTTGTCAGCAGCAGCTGAGCGTCAAGGTTGATCGGCAATGTAAGGCAACACGTCTGTATTAAATAAAGCACAGCTCCGGCCGCTCTACTCCCAGACAATAGTCTCGGAGGGAACCCGAGACGGCTAGACGCGGTCCATGGCCCTGACGAGGTTCGAACTCAAGTCGGCCAGCGCGTAGAATAGTCACAACACCAAGCAGTTAGAACTATTATAAAAGAGGAAGCCTACTTTCCACCAACATTACGGTCGAATGGTTAGCGCTCTTGCTTCGCATTCAGGAGAATCGAGGTTCGAACTTTAGCTGTGATACCGGTTACTCTGAGAAAGCGGTTGACTGGCTTCAGACTAGAACTAGAACGAACACCTTGCAACAGGGCTCCAGAGATTCCAGCCTGCTGCATCTGGTGTGTACACAGCGCTCGCCGTGGCTTCCTCCTTTACTTAACATCATGTCCTCAAACATGGCAGCAGGCGCCTTCACGGTGCACGGCTTAAGCACACACGTTTTCTCTCACTGGTCCACAAACTGGGGTAACACTCCTTCGGCCAGGGCACATAAAACATGTAAATGAACAGGGCATTCGTTTCAGACGACTGCTTTATCGCCGGATACGTCGTTTGATCGGGGAGCGGCGATCGGTCGCAATCTTTCTTTGGATTACTGGAGACACCGTGGACGACAAACTACTCCGTCCATACGGGGACAATTACGCCGGTCTTCTCGATATGATTTCAACTGAACGCATGAGGCAGGCAACGTCAGCTGACGACGGCCGTAAGACACTGACGTGGCGTAAACTGCGACAATTTTTAGATTCGTGGTAACAGGAAAAATCAGTATTCAAATGTAATGCCGCCACAAACACTACGGCATTATACTAGAGACGTGCCATGCCATACTTTCTGAAGGCAAGGATGCAGATACGCCCATGGACTGCTGCTGAAATCATCTGTTAACGTATTTATAATGGAAAAGTATATTTGAATAAAGATAATTCCTGCCCAAAGTTTCACAATCGCTGAAGACGTTGCTAAAATACGTGGCATTTGCGTTGGGTGCATTTCCATGGCTCGGTATCGGGAATGCACGGAACTCGTTCTTCCATTTCACGAGTGCTGAGAACCAGCAGAGGGTTTACCATTTCTTGCCAACTTGCAATTTTCAGCTTCCAACACGACGTCCTTTACTCGTTTTCTGCAGAAACACGTTCCTTCGGAAGAGTTTCGCAGCAGCACGTCCTGCTACTGTGCCGTCCGTCAGTGTCGAAACGTGTGGACGGCTGTGCTTTAGTTTCGTAAAAATCAGACGAGGGGGAAGAAAGATCAAATTCGTTATGTTATCAACTGCAATTCATAAAAAAAGTTTGATCGTTCAGTATCACTACTGGCAGGATGAAATTTGTTCCCCTCTTCACTGTCCATCTTCTCCAGAAGATAAATATTGTCTAAGGATTTGAAACTCTGCGGAATTTTAGTAATTGCACGCATCAGACGCAAAGAATTCTGCGATAATTTGAGGTTTTCACAGCAGTGAGTATGAAGATTTCTGTCTTCTGGGTTGTTGCGCCGTGTAGTCTGGTCGATGTTAACCAACGTTTCAGATGCCATACTGCCTCCGTCATCAGGGAGATTCTTAGTATGAAGATTTCTGTCTTCTGGGTTGTTGTGCTGTGTAGTATGGTCGAAGTTTACCAACGTTTCAGAGGTCATACTACCTCCATCATCAGAATATGAAGATTTCTTTCTTATGGGTTGTTGCGCCGTGTAGTCTGGTAGAGGTTTACCAACGTTTCAGAGGTCATACTGCCTCCGTCATCAGAGTATAAAGATTTCCGTCTTCTGGGTTGTTGCGCTGTGTAGTCTGGTAGATGTTTACCAACGTTTCAGAGGTCATACTGCCTCCGTCATCAGAGTATGAAGATTTCCGTCTTCTGGGTTGTTGCGCCGTGTAGTCTGGTAGATGTTTACCAACGTTTCAGAGGTCATACTGCCTCTCCTGATGACGGAGGCAGTATGGCCCCCGAAACATTACCAGACTACACAGCGCAACAACCCGGAAGACAGAAATTTGGATCTCTCTTCCTTACTTACACCGATCGGAATCAGTATCACAAGTTATGAATTTTCTTTGTTGCATTTTGGAAAAAAAATGGTCATATTTCTGATGGCGGTATTATGCGGAGTACTTACTATAAGACTCGGACGAATTAAAAACGCAAAGGCAGGTAAACACCGAGGCGAATTCTGTACGCAAAAGAGGACGGGTGAGCGAGCTTCTATGATCACTTTGCAAACAAACTCCTGTGTACCCGCAGCGGCAGCTCTGCTTGCCTTGTATAAACTAACAACTGCGCGGGCGAAGGCTTCAGATAAGACGTCTCAGCGGGTATCTGGATTACACGCGTTTACAACGTGATAACACAACAGAGGAGCACCGCCACCAGGGTCTGCGAAAAACGGAAAGGAGGCCAAAATACAGGCCGTAGCCCCAATACGCGTTTTGCCTCTTATTATGTGGGTATATAGAAACACTTTCGTGTGGATGTTACAAAACTTGTTTTAAAGGACGCAAGTATGGCTGCAATCTACAGGGTTGTTCATAATTCCCTGACACATTACAAAAAATCGCTAGACTTGAATGGTGCAATGGATGGTAACATGGGACATGCCGATATAAAGAGAAACTCTCCAAGTTTATTTTATATACCTCATAAATGCTCTATGTTCGCCCTTTGTGACGCGACAGACGTCAAGCCGATATTCCATTTTCGCCCATAACCGCTGCAGCATGCCACGGCCGATTTGTGAGATGGCAGCGATGTTTCGTCTTCGCAGTTCAGGAAGACCCCGTGACAGAGGCGGTACAAAGACCTGGTCCTTAAAGTACCCGCATAAGAAGAAATCACATGGCGTCAGGTTAGGTGATCGGGGTGGCCAACGAAGCAGCGCATGGGTATTGAGCATTTATGAGGTATGCAAAATAAACTTGGAGACTTTCTCTTTCTATCGGCATGTCCTACGTTACCATCCATTGCACCATTCAAGTATAGCGATTTTTTGTAATGTGTCAGGGAATTATGAATAACCCTGTATATGTTCTACACTTTACTCGTACTTCAATAATATGCAATAAAACTATAGACATTGCTGTGAAACTAATACGACAAAGATGGCTGTCTTCTGGGTTGTAGCGCCGTGTAGTCTGGCAGAAGTTCACCAACGTTTCATAGGTCCTTACCAGAATATACGGTGCTGCAAACCAGAAGACAGTCATCTTCTTACTCACCGCCGTGAAAACCTCAACACAGGGCACAGCGTTAGCGTAACGGGTCGAAAGTGAATGATAATTCAAATGCAGGAATAATGAAATCGTACACACGTCGTAATTCGTACTGGAGCACGTACGAACTTTATGTAAAGAGTTCCAAGCTACTCCACCCCCTCCCCAAACGCGTTTTAAGGACTTGGGTTATTTGTTCGAGGAACAAAATTTAACAACCATCCCGCTGAGACAGGAAGAGAAGTGAAGTTCAGTGGAAATCTCGTTGAGTTATTGGAGAGGGTAATTTTCAGGAACTGACACTAGTAGGTGTAATGAAGACGACCAAAAGAAAAAATTATGTAATAGTAGAAACATTTTAAAAAATATATATATATATATATATCGGGAAACTTGAGAACGGCTGAAAGCTATTTTTTCTCGAATTCCAGAAAAAACAATACGCGGTTGGACGAAAGAATGAAACAAATTACGTTCGTCTGCAGATTCCATAGAAGGCGGCGAAGAAGACAGTGAAGTACACGAGCGCTCGTACAAGTGGTTCCTCATACAAAAGTGTGGTAAAAGTGTGCCCATAAATAGGGTCATTTTGAAAGCTCAAGCAGTTCAATTCAACAAACTACTCACTACTCCGCAGGGATAAAACATTTAAAGTTTCTGATAGGTCGCTTTCGATATGGAAGGTTCGACGTGGGATATGCCACCTCAACACAGAAGACGACTTTACAACTGTCAGAACAGTTTCCTGAAACTCCAAGTGAAAAAAGGATTTAAGATTGGGGGGGGGGGGGGACACAGATAAACAGTTGTACGACTGTGACGAAACAGCACTGAGCTATAAGTTCCTTCCAAACAAATCTTTAGATCTTAAAGAAGCACCCAGCAAAGCTAGTAAGAAAACTAACAAAGAAACAGTTACTTTGATGCTCTGTGCCAATAATAATGGCGATCACAAGCTGAAATCACTGTGACCTGGAAAAAGTTCAAGTCCCCAATGTTTCCAGTATGTAAACACGAATTCTCGTCTTGTGATCTACAAAAACAGTTTCTGTGCGCGGTATTTTTAGCTCCTGGTTTGAAAATGAGTTTGTGCCATCAGCAAAACGCCACCTGCGTTCCAAGAAACTGGAAGAATTTGTTACTGTTGGATCACTATCTCACCCACCTTTCTGCTGGTATACTGATATCGAAATAAGGAAAGACTAAGGCTATGTTTCCGGCAAAGAATGCTACTGTAGTGATTCGGTCAAAGGATCAAGGCACCATTCACCTACTGGAACAGCTGGAAAAAATTATAGGGAAGACGAGACGAAGTCAATTCCACTTTCAAAACGAAACGTGTAGGCTGCGTGTGATGGATGCACTTGGCACTTGCCGATTTACAATCAGGAGGGCGAGCTGGCGCCTTGGGTCGAGGAAACTCGATAGCAGCTTTTGTGAAAAATGGGAAGACAACTGAGAAACTTGGAGCCAGCGACTACTTCGAAGATAATGGTGATTATTCCTGCGAAGTGGTGGTACCTAAATTGATCAAAGTACTAGAAAATAATAATCATAACACGATTAGAACAACAGACTGGTAGTAAGAACACTCATTTCCTGCGTCTGGTTAATTTTTAGCAACATGTTTTGCAAAAATCCAATCATCAGTTCCGACAAACTACATCACATGACTATTTTAGCAAGGAGCAAAAATTTGAGTAATTTACAGTGGTCTGTGCCAGTAGCATCGACTGAAACGTACTAATAAACCCGATCCTGAGCCAGTTCCACCCAACTCCCATCCTCACAACGTATCTCCCTTAGATCAATCTTAATCTTGCCCTCTTAGCTTATTCTCAGTACTCGATATGTGAGTTTTCTAATAGGTTTCCCCACTACAACTCTGAAATCATTCACTGGGTCACCAATCCTAGCCGCGTGCACAAATCATCGTAAACTTCCTCGTTGTGAACCGTCCAAAACGGATAACTTACCGAACGGGACTTCACCCGTTCAAATGAGCAGTACCAGCAGAATCCGCGATAACGTACATACAGAATGGAGAAAAATACCGCAACACAAACGGCATTACAGCCTACACAAAGACGAGAATATTGGTTAGAAATAAAAGACGCTCGGACGATTCACAGCGATGACTGGGCCCTGTTCCCTGTTTGGCCTTTCACAAAACGTGGCCACACACCGGTCTCTGGTGGCTTCGGGCTCTGAGGTCAGCGACAAGCGGACAGAGGGCCAAATTCGGTGAGGAAAGGGGGGGGCACAGGGTAGGAGTTATATCTTTTTGTGTGGGCTAGTTTCACAGACATGCCCTCATAAAAATTAAGTCGTAAATTTCTTGCTTGCAAAGTGACGTAAATATATAAGGCAGGATTTATGGATTTACTACTGCGCTGTCAGGAAAAAGCGAGTTTCACTCCATTGTCAGCTCAGACTCTAGGACAGTTGAAAACGAAGTCATTCTTCTACAGGCACAAGCTGAATATGCTTTCAATATTTTCAAAAAACAAGACAAATGTCGTCCGTTTTAGCCACAGAGGGTGATACATTTTCGTTAATTTTTCAGTTATCAGTAGGGTCAAGATGACAACTTGCTACGACATGGCGTAGCGACCAACAGCTCCGTGTTATAGAGACTTTCTTTAACACTGTTAACTCTTAAGCAGCTCGGTAAGTTCTCTGACACTGGGAAAACCGTTGGTTCATCATCGCGTTCACAAAAGCCCGTCACTGGACGCTTTTCCGGAGGCAAGTCCATTAAGCACATCACTCTCTCAAACCTTCGTTTCAACACATTTGAATCCATCACCGTTGTCTCGCCTTTGGTGTGTCAAATTTTGGTATAATCATCCGTACAATTTATAATCAATATATTCCCGACATTTCAGTGGTCACTGTATGTACCACCACAAAGGTTACTCACTCTCACTCCCTCCCTCTCTCGTTACAATGGTTTGGTCGTAGAAAATGGTAATGACCTTTTTCATAGTGACTGTGCATACACGTTTGTATGCAAAATGGTGAACTTGTGTGACCACTTTATAAATATCTCTAGGGCTATCATCACTATCTGTTTTACCCCGAAATGTGCGTAGAGATCAAGGGAATAATATTAGCGAACATAATTGATTGAACATTGTTCACGAACGATGTCCAATCAGTTGTGTTCACTGTACGTTCGCCTTGATCTGTACCCACCTCAAGACTTCGCCACTCCACGTGTTTACAATGACCATAAGTTTCGTCAGGTCATATTCATTATAAGCAGGACCGTACTTACACTTTTCGGGGCCCAAGGCGCCAAGCTCTTGCGGGGCCTCCTTTAAAGATACCAGAGTAAGGAATAAAAAACGTAATTTTTACTTAGTAAAATTTGTGGGTTTTTATTTTTTTTTACTTTTTGTCAAAATTAATTTTATTGGGGGGCCAGTATATCTACGGGGCTTCAGGCTGGCGCCTCATACGCCTGTGTCTAAGTACGGCCCTGATTATATGTTCTGTAAAGAGGTATAAACTCGTGTTCGTAAATAAAGTTTAGTTAACCTACAAAATTAATCCGTTTCACTTATTTTAATATTATACATTGTACATGCTCAGACGAACTCTTCGTCGTATTGCTCCCCCTTCGCCGATCCTTCATCTCTTCACCCTTTTAAGCTCGCAGATACTTTGCGCCCACTGTAATTGGCATTGACAGTCGGTTCAAGGCGGTCAACATCTGATGCACAAAGTTCTGTTCACTCCTTCGTCTAGTAACAAACACATTTTCGAATCCGGCTCAGTGAAAATCTACCAACACGATCAAAAGTTATTTGTAAAGACTCAGAAATATATCACACAGCAAACCAGCCAGAGCCACAACAAAAACGTCCTTTTATTTTACATGTACCCAGTTTTTCACACCTGCTGATTTATCGCACCTTTCCATGAATATCCAGTCACCATATGGTTGTAAAGTCTAAAACTCTAAAATTTAAGATACTCACATCTCTCTTCCCATTTATCTCCGCCTTCCCTTAGGTCTTTCTTATCTTTATTCCAACCATCTTCATGAATAAATTTATGATCATCTCCATAGGAGCACGTCTGAATCACCCGCTGAGAGATGGACCAAACTTACACACAACAAACGGCCCTTCGTTATATTGTTTAAATTATACATACGGTCCTGTTAGGAACCAGATGCCTTAAACACGCAACGAAAACAGGAACACCGCTCGTCAAATAACCTGAGAGCATTTTCCTTTCAACAGTTTGGCAGACATCAAATTATCACGGCCCCTTTGGTCTGCTCTCGTCACGTTTCATGAATATTTAACGCGAATACAAAAGCAAAATTATTTGTGGCTCTATTCTGATCTCAGGGCCGCCGTTCCAAAAATAAATTACTGATCTCACAGCAGTAGAACTCAAAGTTCGTCATTGCTCATACCAAACGCAGATCGTGAACCGGTTCGATCACATGACTGCGGCTTCAGGTTCTCGGCTTTTCAAGTGGACAAAGAGCAAGACCTCTCCAAAGTGATGTATTCCAAAGTTTTCTCATGGTTTTTTTCAGTCCTCACACAAAAATATCTCAAATGGAGCATATACTTCCGAACCAAACTACATGCGTAGCCCACCACGGCGTCCCAAACACTTTTAAATTTTTCAAAAACCTTAAAGAACTCCACAGAACACAGGCCATCTCGGGAATCTGTTTGTTGCTCAACTGGTCAAGAAATCCCCCGCCGTGAACACGACCCATGTTCATTACCACGCTCACAACAGCGAACCACTGAACTAAATCGTAACTAACTAACTAGCTGGCTTACCGAACCAGAAGGTTCATCGCCGAATTAACCAAAGTCCTCCACCGGTCCCTGTCCTGGGCCAACAAAATCCAGTCTCCTTCAACTCCTATCTCCCATAGATCTCGCCTGACATTATCCTCCCATCTACGTCTAGGTCTCCCCAGCGGTCTCTTTCCCTCAGGCTTCCCAACCTATACCCGGTGCACACATCTTGTCTCATCCATGCGCGCTACATGCCCCGTCCATCTCATTCCTCTCGACTTAATCACCCTGACAATATTGGAGAAGGAGTATAAATTTTTAAGTTCGTGAATTAAATCGTAAGCCACATGAATTCACTCCCTTTAACAGAACACTTCCATCTATGCCTTGGTCTTCGAAGTTGTCCCTTCCCTCTGGATTTCCGGCCTAAAATTTCATTCGCATTTCTCATGGACTCTCGGTGCTACAAATGAGACACGGCTTTGGATATGCTCAGTATTTTACAATGACACAAAAAACTAAAATCTCCTTGTTATGTTTCCTATATTTAAACAATAAACTAAAATTTACCTGCTATGTTTCCTAAGTTTAAACTGAATAGTTGTAGCTTTTAAACACTGGAAATTCCAGGATACCATGGAAAGAGAAAAACAAGCTATTTAGTTTTAAACTACAGTAGATTCCGGTTAATTGGGCCTTCCGTTTATTTGGGACAAATCTTAAAGAACAAACCTTTTTAACTCTTTTACGTAGAACTTCGCATAATTGGGACAGCCACTTAATTGGGCCGAAGCGTTCTAGTCTCGACGTATCCCAATTAACCGGAATCACCGTATTAAAAACTATGCACGGCATAAGAATAGATTGAATCATATTTAGGGTTGCACATTTATGGCGACGGTTATGAACATGCATGGTCCATTACGAGACGGCGTGCCGACGGGACTGTCAGATGCGTTCGGCAAGCAAGACAAAATGACGTACGAGTCGTACAAGCCGGATGCGAAGCGTCATGCACACTTCGCTATCGATAGTGAAGCACTGTGCATTCATTCCATCATCTCGTTTTCACGTGGGTACACACAGTTCAACACTATATTAATGCCGATGTAGCAGGAAGCCAGAATTTTCTGCGTACTTTCCAAACAATCAATTTTAATATGTATAAGCCTGTTCACTCAACTGTGTAAACTTTCTCTGCGTGTGGATGCATAAATCATCACCTTTACCAGAACCAATCGTGACAGCGCGCCAAACGTCCTGCGAGGACGCCGGGCGACCGAGTACCTGCGGAACACTACGGCCAGGTCATCGAGATCCGCAGAGGCAGCAAGGCGGAGCACGGCCTGACTTACGATGGACGGGTAGGGTGCAACGGCTGTTCGCAGGCCGCAGATGCCCTTGCTAGTCGACTCGCGGGCTGAAGAAGTTGCAAGTGACAAATATTTAAAGATTTCTGTCTTCTGGGTTGTTGCGCTGTGTAGTCTGGTCGATATTAACCAACGTTTCAGAGGTCTTACTGCCTCCGTCATCAGGGCGATGAGTATGAAGATTTCTGTCTTCTGGGTTGTTGAGCTGTGTAGTCTGGTCGATATTTACCGACGTTTCAGAGGTCATACTGCCTCCGTCATCAGGGCGATGAGTATGAAGATTTCTGTCTTCAGGGTTGTTGCGCTGTGTAGTCTGGTATATGTTTACCAACCTCAGAAACGTTGGTAAACATCGACCAGACTACACAGCGCAACAACCCAGAAGACAGAAATCTTCATACTCTGATGACGGAGGCAGTATGACCTCTGAAACGTTGGTTAACATCGACCAGACTTCACAGCGCTACAACCCAGAAGACAGAAATCTTCATACTCTGATGACGGAGGCAGTATGACCTCCGAAACGTTGGTAAACATCGACCAGACTACACGGCGCAAAAACCCAGAAGACAGAAATCTCCATACTCTGATGACGGAGGCAGTATGACCTCTGAAACGTTGGTAAACATCGACCAGACTACACGGCGCAACAACCCAGAAGACAGAAATCTTCATACTCATCGCCCTGATGACGGAGGCAGTATGACCTCTGAAACGTTGGTAAACATCGACCAGACTACACAGCGCAACAACCCAGAAGACAGAAATCTTCATACTCACCGCTGTGAAAACCTCAAATCATACAAAATATTTTAACTTCATAAGAACTCGATGAAGACGCCATCAAGTTAGGATACTGTTAAAAACACATAAAACACATGAGTCCCACCTAATTTTGCGAACTCAAAACACAAGAAAGAATGTTTCATATAAACTGTACAAAATGTCTAATGGGGATATAGAATGAGCCATTAAATATTAATTACGGAATCGTTGTTATGAAGTTATCAAGGCTACCTTCCTTTTCTTTAATGAAACCCTCCTTGTTTTAAGTCACAATTGCAGCCAGACTTAAGACGAGTTCACGCAACACATTCATTTCTGATGTACCGTTACTCAGATTTCAGAATTCAGAGCATGACAATCCATCAATACGTATTTTACACTAAAAATTGTAATGTTATTACAAACGTTGCAGCTATAACCGTTCAAAATAGTGACCACTGGCATCAACGCACTTCCGGAAACGTTGAATTAAGGTTAAATAATGTGTTGTTGCATTTTTCTCCTGTGGTTGGTGGTTCTTAAAAAGCATTACCCTTTACTGTTCCCCAAAGAAAGAAATCCAACGGGGTTAAGTCTGGTGAACGTGGTGGTCGTACGCGTCCGATCCAATGATCAGAAAACCCTCCATGAAGTATTCGTCTCGCTACGTGCGCAAAATATGCCGGACAACCGTCATATTGGAGCCACACATTCAGACGAGTTTGCAACGGCAGATCTTCCAGGAAAGGCACAGTCTGATAAAAAAAGCTGCGTACCTGCGTCTTGTTAAGGTTCCTTCAATGATACGATCGCCAGTGATGCGGCACCAGACCTTCACTCTCCATCGCCGCTTATGATCGGCTTTCCAAAGCCACCGAGGATTTTCAACAGACCAATAGGGACGCTTCACACTGTCGACCGGTCGCCGGCGACCCAGTCGCTGAACGACCAAAACCATCAGCGACCAAACGAGAAGACCAGCGCAGACAGAGGCCTCAGCCTCAGTAAAAAAAATACTATAATGATAAAAATTCGTCAAACAATTCCACAACCTCTTCCCACTGACTTCTTTTCAACTCCCTGTTAGTATAATCGGGACTTGCAAGGTCCGAAATGGCTCTTCGTGACTCTACAGCCGAAATAAATCTTTCAGTATCAAAACGCATGATACACTGACCACTTGAGTGACATGAACAAGACGGGAGAAAACAAGAAACAACGGATATGTCACCTCTCTCAGCTCTGGTCGCTGACTGAGTCGCCCGCAATATGAACACGTGATTGCCATCTATGTATCTCGTGGTCGTTGGTCTCCTGTGCGTCGCTCACTTCTTGTTGGTCGACGGCGGCCATTGGTCGCGGTCGCCCTCGTGTGTAAAGGTACAATTTGACTGCACGCGACAGAGACAAGCGACCGAGGCAGGCGACAGAGTTACGAGACCGAGACTGGTCGCTTCCTGTCTACTCTCTGTACAATTACGAGCGCGAGACAAAGACAGGCGACAGAGACAAAGCACAGGGGACCGCTCTCGGACCAGTAGTGTCTCGCGACGGGCTCAGGCAGCACGTGTGTTGTTGAGTAAAATAATGGCAGAAATTAAATTTACTGGTGACCAAGATGAACAATTGGTAGAATTAGTAGCAGAAAACCGACCACTGACCACCGACAGAAAGATCCTTCTTCACGTCTGGTTTTGAATATTGAACTCATAGGTTTTCTTTGTTTCTTTCGCAACAAATAACACAGCAACACATCTTCTTCTTCTTATTCTTCGAGTAACCTTTTTAGAAGCATTTTTGTACTCATTTTTTTACAGAATATGTGCACGTATGTCTCAACAAAACAAAGAAAACAAACACTTTGCCGCATGTCTCGGTCGTCACATCAGAAGTGTGTGGCGACAAGCTGCGATGTGTCCGTCTCATTTCCATGCAGTTCCTTACGTATTAAAAGAATTCGAATAAAATTTTAACGACTGATTCCAGAACCTCGGTGTGCGGATCGTTCGGTATAAACTCCAGGGCAGCAACTTCGTCAGCTTAAAGTGTCATTGGTCTGATACCATGACGATCTGCTACATTCCAGCCTCCTTTTGCCAAGAACTTCCGAAAGATATTGTCGATTGTACGAGTCGACGTAATATTTCGATCTGGATATTTCACTGTACAGTTGCATTTCTTTCAACATTCGCCGTCAATGAAAATTAAGTCAAGTTCATTGTTTAATTAGTGTACATCATCAGTGATCCCTAAAAACTGCATTACGTACTCATTTAACTGAACGAACAAGTAACAACAACGTGTGTCTACAAATCGTAGTTCAGCGGAATAACAAAAATAAATAATGCCCTTCAAAGGCAGAAAAGAACGCCAATGGAGCGTTACTGCAAGCCGTCGTCCCGTATCAGAACCATCACACCTTTGCTCTCGGTCGATCATAAATCGTCGGTTCTTTGTTACTGTTTACCGTCTTCTCCAGTTTACCAATAACAAAACACGACTCTTAATAAGAGAATATCGCCATGGGTAACATAGCTGAAGATAATCTCCACCTCCACAGCTTACGCGCCTCCCATTCGTCTAGATCAGTCGTATTCAACCTTTTTTGTTCGTGTACTCCGAGATATAATTTCTCTTCAACTTTGTACCCCCAAAGTTGTTGGTGTATAATTCAAGTTATACATAGTATATATAATCTACATCTAAAATAAATTAAATAAATTACATTACTGATTATTCAGTGTTTATCATAAAATAATTTTTTGACGTAAATACGTCTATATTGAAGGGTCATTCGGCAAAAAAGTGTAACGAAAAAGGGAAAGGAAAGAGTGTAACCTGGTTACCTAGGAAACGTCGTGTTTACTCGGCATTGTTGTTACCTATAAAACATTGCATTCATCTACCACAGACCCATTTAAGCGTAACTAATTCAAGTTAAATGAACAAAGTCTTAATCAAACTTATCTCAATTGTAAAGAATGTATAAAGGAAATATTTAGAATAAAGCCAAAATATAAAAGTCCTTTCCATATAGACGTATTTACGTCTAATTCTCCGGAACCGTAGTTCCACTGTCAACTTTTTTTTTTAAATTTCACGTACCCCCTAAGATGTCTTCGCGTACCCCAGCTTGATCACCACTGGCCTAAATCATGCTATTGGCTTCACATAAATAATAACGATTTCAAATGAAAAATCTGTGCCATGTTTGTTACTCTGAGAGACTTTGTGTCCGCTGCAGACCGCGTTAACTCTTTCTATGACAATTCAGGGTGACTTTAACTACTCCTATGATTAACCAATCACTAGAACAATTCCGACTGTAAGCTGTACACCTACAGAAAACACACAGAACATACATTTAGCGACAATTTCAATGATAACTCCCGGAAAGATCTGGCGGGAAAACGTCCCTTAGAAAAGAAATTTTTCGGAGCGCAGTACATAAGAATACTGATAACGCAACCACGAGAGAGCAATGCGACCCAAGGGTAAGGTTACGAAGCGCTGAGCATATTCTAGCAATTCCCAAACATTTTAATCATTTCACGATACAGACCTAGGCATCATCTAAGCATATAACCGATAATGTCGATTAACTTAACAGCGCAGTACGTCTGAGTTCGAAAGATGTCGCCCATAAGAGTGGAATGAAATAAATGTTAGGAGCTTGTGTGTAGACGGTCAAAGCGGTATTTTACTACCATTACTAAAACCACAACACGAGACGTGAGCATATTTCAAGTCTTGGAGCGATCTTATGTAAGCTCAAACCGATCTAGAGAAAACCTATAAATTGAATTTGAGCTTCATTTAGATACAGCACGGGTTACACTGAACCGACACGAACTAAAACCGAATTAGTCCGACAATTTCTAATACACACCCACCATGCACAATTTCTTTCATTTCATCTGTGCCGGGAACGTGGACCCTCTCCTTCACCCTACATTACCCTGAGTAATTACTGTGCCCTTGATGGGGAAGAGCTACTGCCGTATGGAGCACAACGTAAACCCCCCTACAAAATCTACCCCCTTTAAAAAAAACCAAAGAGGGAGAGACTATGACAAGATCTGGCCCTTTTCCTTTAACTTCGCTTCGCAATATTGCATTAACAGGCTGCTCCAAGTCATTGAAAACCTAACTTAATCTCCACACCCCATTCAGCACGCGGCAGAACAAGATCGATTGTCCCCAAATTCACAACTGCACATCAGCAAACAAGATGCTTTACCCACAGTGCGAGGATGATTCAGCGGAATAGCTTGTGAGGAAGCTGGATATAGGGTGCACTAACAAACAACCCTGGTCTTGCAGAGACAACGTGATAAAAGACAGAATATGTTTTTCGAAACTATAAATTAATAGCGTCAAAACAGAACAAACACACACGCAGAGGAATGTAGTATCTGTCTTCAGACTGGCCCCTGGTAAATTTCAGAAACGTCAGTTTCTTTTCTACTCATTTTTAATCCCCGTTTCTGTAGCGTTTACCAAAGGCAGACGTTTCTTAAAGTTAAGATCTTTGGTCTTAACATTCTCGCGGTTTCTCTGCTCGTATTCATGTACGAGGTGCGATCGAAAGGTTTCCAGACTGCGCCTATAAAAACCCGTACACTTATCTCAGGTATTAAATTCATCCATCACCCTCGAAGTAGTTCCCCTGGGAGTGAACACAACGATCCCAGCGCCGCTGCCAAGCCTGGAAGCATCCCTGGAAATCTTTCTTTGTCAGCCTGTCAAGCACCATCTGCGATTCTGCCTGAATCTCTTCTATCGTCTCAAATCTCCTTCCCTTTAGCTGAATTTTCATCTTTGGGAAGAGGAAGAAGTCACACGGAGCTTAGAAAGGAAGTTGGGGTCGGTTCTTGCAAGATCTTTGAGCTCCTGACAAACGAGAAGTCGATTCTGCTTCTGGTCCTCAGACAGGATGCGTCGCATGTGGAGTTCTTCCTTTAGAATCAGCTGACAGGTCCCATAGCCTATCCCAACAATGTCGCACAAGTCGTTGATGGTACGACGTCGATCTTCGTGAATGGCCTGCCGAATCTTCGTAACATTTTCGGGCGTTGTGCTCAAAGATGGTCGTCCAGAACGCTCGTCATCATCGACAGAGGTTCGGCCATTTTTAAAACGTGAATGCCACACAAAGGTTTGTGCACGACCCATTGCGGACTCCCCAAATGCTTGCTTTAGCATTTCATAGGTTTCCGTAGCCGTTTTGGCGAGTCTTTGGCAAAATTTGATGCACACGCCATTCCGAAATCGAATCGCAGGAGGGTCGGTGTAATGCACTACCAAAACGCCCGTAACTAAGAAACAAATGCTAATTCGATGATGCCGGCTGGCACACTGATTCACTATGAATGTAGGCCGCACCCCCTAAAGGCAGAAGCTCGTACTACATTCGGTTCGCCCTCTATTTACACAGTCTTGAAACTTTCCGATCGCACCTCGTACAATGCTGTCCGTGATATTATTTGCAATTTCCTTGTATTAATATCAGCTCCAAAATATTAAAATGTGTGTTAGTGTCTTAAGCGGCAGGGTACGAGTAACGAGTGCCAGAACCCGTCTAGAACCTTCCAGTCCGTGCTTCAATCGAACAACGCGAGCGTGGAACTCAGAAATTCAGGCACATCGATAGATGTGTACATGTGAAGAGATGACAGACAACTAGACCGGGTTCAACTATGCTGCGCATGCGCTGACAGATTTCGTTGATTGACATGGCAGCACGCGACTCGGAACTGTACGTGCGTGTCTGCAGATAAAAAACGAGTGAGTGACACATTCCGTCTCCACACTTCAGTGCCACGTGACACGAGCGGGCGCTGTGGAAACACTCACTTGTTACTTCGTTGACACATAACATTGCTAATAATTAGAACAGTGTACCGAAAACAGGTTAACTTTGAGGAATGCAAATTCCAGAAGGTCCTGAGAACTATTTAGACACAGTAAGGTATTAATTAGGCGAGGAACACAGGCTGGTACATAAATCTAGTTTATTTACGAGAATTTGCTTTGAACTTTGATTGTCTACATTTATGATTCAACAAGTCACACACTAGCAATGACAACGCATTCAACAGTACAGGTATTACGAGGCAGGAATATATGGGTCTACACTGTCCTATTGTAATTCCGTAGAGCAGAGGCCATACATAATAAGACGTGTTTCATATAAAAATTATAGATCTTAAATGGAATCTATGTCAACTGCTATGTACCAAATATTTTGTACTAATGGTAATGGATAAGAAAAACTGATCCGCTACGCGCCATGTAGGCGTTTGGGGGGAGTGGTCAGCGTCACACCCCGGCCGGCTTTACCCCAGGGAAAAGACGCCAGTACGATTTGGATAGGAGGGTGGGTGGGCCCCAGAGCCTGTCTAGACGCAGAGGCCACAGGAAAAATCCTCTGCCCCCGTCGTCCAGTCTGAAAATCATAATCTGGACTTAACTGCTTCATTCGCACAATTGCTAGTATCCTCAGTGACAATCAGCTGAGTCGTTCGGGATATAAACAAAGACGCGGCCAGATGACAGGATCTGTCATTCAGCCACTGAACGCACGCTACCCAACAAGCTACGTCAACCGAGCTCGGTATACAGGCCAGAGGAATGCCACATTTCGTTTAAATCCGTCCGGTATGTTCTAATATAAAACATGCGGACGGACACAAAACTATTAAGTAATTTTCCAAGCCTCCCCCCCCCCCCCCATATTAAAAATTTCACGTATCGTGTACCTCCGCAAAACTGCGGACAGCTTCGATCTGCGGCTCAGTGCAACAGCGGCACAACGCTGCAGTCTCACTCACACTGTCTACTGCATATGCTAATGTCCTGAGATGCCGCTGCTGATTCATTAATCCTGCAATCCTCCCAATGAATTTAGCAACCTGAACACAAAGCGCAGCAAAGCTTCTTTCTTTCATAGCCGACCAACTTCACTCTGAAGGTTACGCAGAGGACAACAGAGAGACGTGGCGTCGGCGTACAATTTAACTTGTTCTTGAATCTGAATAAGAGCTACTGGAAGGCCGCTGCATTGTGTAAATCGTTGACACTAAAAGACGGCACAAACGGGCAGAAAGGACGGCTGCTACCGCCGGACAGACAAGTATTGATGGTGGCCGGCCGGCTTCAGGCAGGGGTGCACAGTGCTTGGCTCCTATAGGCCTAGACAAGCTCACGGGCTCCGGCTTAAACGACAAGGCACAGAAAAGCGAGAATACTACTACGACATATCAAGCACCGAGACATGTTCCCATTGCAGACTATTTCGGCTGACCTAATCAAAATAAATAAATAATAATAATAAAAATAAAATAAAATAATATAATACATGTGGCACTTGCACAATATGTATCCCGGAAATAGCTGCTGCCCTATGTACCTTAGGGACAAGATCTGTCTCGGGTACATCGAAGTACATACCCCATAAAGTGGTCTCAAGCAATAATGAACTCAATAACTAAGACAGCATCAAAAATCAAAAAAGAACTAAATTCTGAAGATGAAATCAATGACACAAATGAAGGAAAACAAATTAAGACATTGATTCAAGACAGTATAAAGAAAAAATGGGAGAACAAAATAATGCATGGACAGTATCTCCGAAGTTTGGACAGACAACTTATAAGCAAAGAAGACACGTTTCTGTGGCTAACAAGAGGAGATCTGAAAGGGGAAACTGAAAGCCAGATTATAGCAGCACAAGACCAGGCGCTAAACACAAAATATTACGCAGCAAAAATATTGCAGCAAATGCAGGTTATGTCAGCAATTTGAGGAAACGACAGATCAAGTTATGTCCGGATGCCCCGTGCTGGCAAAAGAACAGTATATACGACGACATGATCGTGTCTGTACTCAGTTACATTTTAACATATGCAGGAACGCTGGGGTAAAGCTAGAAGAGAAGAACTGGCATGAACACATCCCGAAGACAGTGGAGACAAGTCAAGATAGCCAAATAACTATTTTGTGGAACCAACAAGTCAAAACAGATAGAAATATTCCAAATAATAAACCAGATATTATAATCGGAAACAAAAACGGAACTTGCCTCTTAATTGTCATAGCAATACCGACTGACAGGAACGTAATTAAGAAGAAAGCAGAGAAGATCTTGAAACACAAGGACCTTCTCATTGAAATACAGAGAATGTGGAAGGTTCAAGCAAAAATAATCCCAATAATTACAGGAGCAACTGGAACTGTCTCCAGGTCACTCAGAAAATATTAGGCCAACATCCCGGGCGAACACGACGTCAGGGAACTGCAGAAGACCGCCATTTTGGGAACTTCATACATCATTCGAAAGACGCTTTCATAAAATAAAATTACATAATACGTCTGGCACTTGCTAAAAACAATATGTATCCCGGAAAAAGCTGCTGCCCTATGCACCTTAGGGACAAGGTCTGTCTCGGGTACATGGAAGTAAATTCCCTATAAAGTGGTGAATAGATGGGATAATACTCAACACTGTACCTACTTAAAAGCATTCATGGTGCAAATCGCAAATTCATTCCATCTTGTACCACGCGTTATCCAACACTTTTCACACAAGTGATGTAAGATTTTTCTTAACCAGCTGAGCGACTATCACTATATGAAGCAAGGCCTATCCCACTGTCTTTAGTTAGCCCACTTTAAGCGCTGTAAACCAGTTGCCAACGGCTGTAACAAGAACTGTTCTTCGCAGATAAATCCCAGAAACAAAATTATATAACAGAAAAGGATAAATATTAAAGCAAAATGTTTTCTCGTTTCTTTCTCGTTTCCGGTTTATACCGAACAGCTTCACACCAGCGAAATTTTCAGATGAAGGCAAGTTTCTGTCTAATGCAGGTTCCGCTAGACTTACATCGGACTGGGAAGACAAACAGAATGACAGGCGGCTGGCAATTCCTCGCTGCAGGACCGTCAGCAACAGATGCTTCGGCTCGGATGTTTCCGAAGAAACATTGAGCCAGCCGTCAGGGTACGGAATAGAGGAAGTTCGTTCCCCGACAGAGGCATTTGCGAATGTTTCTCGCTGTGACCGACTAGAGACCGCACTACAGGGACTCGACAACCCCCCCCCCCCCCCCCCCCCCCCCGACTGCACTTAAAAGAATCCGTCCCAGCTTCGTCGCCAGCCGAGTTAAGAATGGACACGGAATTCCGTGATCGGTCACTCAGCCACTCAGGAACGCGAAGACGAAACAAAACTTCTCCCGGGCCAAGACGTGAAAACGAAATGAGCGTGCAGACATTCTTAATCTGGGCGCCACTGAGTTGTTGTCTGTCTAGACACAGCGGCTGACAACGTAGGCAACGGACACTTAGTAAACCCAGTACTCCAGCACTTCCGTTATTCGCCCCTTCGATCGTAGTTACTCAGAACGCTGGTGATTGGGCACAAATAACACTGAGCATATACAGTGATCCATAAGCAAAGACGGTTTCATCCATTGCACTACTCAGGCACAAGCCAACGGAAGACCCCAAGCAAGAAAGCAAAGTCTTCAGCTCCATTCGCTGTTTCACGAAGCAAAGTAGGTTGGCAAGCGACATGCGCCGAATTTCGATAAAACGGTTCATTTCACGCACTTCTACGCTGAGTCAAGCCGGTTACCTCAACCGTAACGGCGTCTCGACAAGAAGAACACAATATAGCTGATAGTTTTTGAGTGGCTGCCGTGAGGAATCAAACTTAACAATTCTCCCACAAATGTTATTTGGCGTTTATCAGACTTCATCCAAACACTGTTAACTTCTACCCGAAACATTTTTCGGAAGTGTCTGTTGGATTTAATGTTCTTCGCGGAGGTGAGTACGAAGATGTCTGTCTTCTGGGTTGTAGTGCCGTGTAGCCTGGAAGAATTTTACCAGAGTTTTAGAGATCCTCGTTGCCTCCATCATCCGATGCCTGACTTTATATCTTCGACCCACGTAAAGAAAGAACTTTTTGAAAACTGGCGTATTTCTCCCCATTCCTATCAAACTGACGACATGCCACAGAGACCCCTCCAGTCTTTGTTCGCCGGCAATGTCAGACTCAGCACACAGCCCTGGCGGGCACATCCGCTACGCTTCTGCTGATCTGCATTGCACTACAAATTAAACGGTTCAACAGACTAACAGCCTACTCGCACTGCCCCGCTGTCAGACCTCGAGTGACAACCACCAACAAAGTAGCAGCAGCAACCCAAAACGTGCCTCACCCACTTCTGGGCTCGTTCTGCGGGCATTAACACCTGCGATCAGCTTCACGGTCCGAACATCCTTACCTTAAATGAAGACATTACTTTACGCGGAAACACGGATCTGCTTTCGTCAATATCCGCTGATAGCAGCATCGCATCTCCGGAAGGTGCAAATGTTGCAATCCTTTGCATTTCGAATAATGCGTCTCGGTCCGTTGGTAGCAATCAGAATCACGAGGATACCAAGGAGTACGACGAACCGCTCCTCGCAATCATCGATGCCACAGTAAAAAAAGTCCAGAATTGTTGGAACCCAAAACAGAGAAGTTTGCCGTACGCGCTTATGAGACTCGTCCAATCGCGTTTCTAATTTTGGTGACAGTGCAGTCATTCATAGGCATTCACATATGACTTAATTGTTAACAGAAAGAATGCGGAATGAGGTATAGTCAGCTAGTGCCATGGTTAAAGGGAACGTGGAAAACGACTGACAGCATAAATGAAATCGGAAGATAATTACGCATGGTAAGGAATGGAAAGGAGACTGCTCATTTGAACGTAGGCCTGCTATTTCGGTGTTCGCCTGACTTAAACCTGGAACCCCCGAATGGAACTTTACACTGATACAGCTGTAACTAACGAACCCCACAGACAAGAATCCTCCTTCATAAACTGACAGTCCCTCAGGTTCTTGTCTCGCGCCACTTATCGAAACCGAAGGTTCATCACAGTGTTCACAACAGCCCACCACTGGTTACTATCCTGGGTCATATGAATCCAATCCATATCATTCAATCTCATAACCCAATGATCCACTTTAATATTATTCTTCCGAATATGCCTGTATATTCTCCTGGTGCTTTCTTCTTCTTATTCTAACTTCCCAACCAAAACTATGTGAGAGTTCATCATCGCTCACATGCGTGCTACATGCCCCGTCCATCTCATCCTCCTTGGTAAGCTCATCCCAACATTCGGTAAGAGCACAAATTGCGAAGCTCATCATGCAATCTTCCCCAACCTCCCTGTCACTTCATCCCTCTTCTTCTTCTTATTCTTCTTATTATTATTATTCTTTGGAGCAACATCCCGAAGTCAAGCCTTGGCCTCCTCCCATGCGGGAGGTTTCTTTGTCTTCGAAGTGTTCATTTATGAGTAGTGAGTGACGACCCCTCCCAAGTCCAAATATTCTCCTGTTTACCCTAAATCTGTATTCTTCACCTTATGTGACAGACCAGGTTTCACAGCCATACAAAACACAGGTAAAATTATATTTCTGTATGTATGGACCCTAACGTTTTTATACAGCAGACGGCACAGCACAGTAGCAAGCATTTCCAAAATTTAGTGAGCCCTTATTTCCTCGTGAATGGAATTTTAGTTTGACACCGCCGTTCCCAAACACTTGATCTTATCCACATTTTTAAATGGTTCATTAGCTACTGAATAAACCGTAAACGTGTATAATTGGAGCCCTCTCCCTGCAAAAAGTTACAAGTATTCCACTGATTTAGGAGTTGCATTTGTAGACGACGCTGTTCAGACAAGTTAGCAGCGTGACTAGTTGCTAGGCAACGCGCCCTAAACCAATACAAAACCTTGGAAACAACTCTTGGCTGCCGGGGACCTCAGACTTGGTTAAACGAGGTGTCTGGCCTGCCTTTTTTTAAATATTTTAATAAGGACCATTTTCCTACGCCACACCCAGGAGATAAGTGGCGTGCGATAAATCTGTTAGCTACAGCTGTCAAGATTCACGTGCCATGGGAAAACAACCCGTAACAACAATCCACTGGACGGAAGGAACAAATAAGAAATGCTTTTTATACCTGAGTCTCCTGCAAGGCCAACAAAAAGTTAAACCAGCGGTAAAGAAAAATAAACAAAAGAGACGAGCAGAAGACGTGAGGCGATGATCAAAAAAAGAAGCGTTCAAAATTATCGCCTTGCTTCCATTTCCTCTTTAAGTACAGTCTGGATAAAAATCACTATCACAAATGCAATGACTTCCAAATACCCACCACATTCTAGAACTGAACACACCACGGGCCCGACGCACATCTGCACAAACCAACACACACAACACCGCTATAAATAATATGCCATGATGACGTAGGTCTGCAGGTGAGAAGAGGTTTAGTTAGCTTCACGCTCTGGGCTCTGTACCGCAACTGGGCGAGACCTTCAGCTTGTCTTCGGCGCTCTGGCGAAGAGAAGAAGTCTCTACTCTAACAGGGATTCGAACCCCAGACGTCCAGCCCTTAACTACAAAGACACACTACCAACTTTCAATCAACTCAGTCAACCGAGGCCAATCCTACTTACTGGACATTCATGATATTTCCACTTTATTCGACGTCGACGTGTGTACCTGCAGAAGTGTAGTTCGATAATCCAATAAACAATCGGGAAGAACTTTGGACGCCACACTTTAATCTGCAATGTAACCGAAGTTCAGCCCGCACTTAAAAACCTGATGATAATATGAATGAACTGGTGTAAGGGTTTGAACTGGATTCGACTGGCGCATTGCTAATAGACCTGTCACGAGTGATTCTGTCTAAGCGTTCTAGTCGCATGCAATCGGTAGCCATCGCTCGCGTCAACACTGATACAACGATCAACGAATTCCGCGGAGCAAAGTAATTGAGAAGGTAAAAGTCGCTCTGCTAATCAAGACACAAATTGCCTTTTACGGAACCCTGTCCACAAAAGCCCGCCAGTTGAATCCAGTCCAGACACTCGCACCTTGTTTAAGACACATTCAAATATTATCCTTCGTAACACGCATTAGATATTACGAATGTAGGCTTCATTTATTTTTAGGTCGACATCACTTGAAAGTTTGATCGGACTTTCATGTAGGCCACTAATTTATATAAAACACGAAAGCACGTATATTGTGTCCAAACTTTTGTAAGCATTTCTATCTCTCTGTCCTTGCTATATGCCTCGTCAACGTCATCCTCGATTTTATCATCCTAATAAATGGTGAAGAATACAGATTATGGAGATCCTCATTATGCAATTTTTGCACCCCAGTCACTACATTCCTCTCAGTTCCAAATTTTGTCACAAGCGCCCTGTTCTCATATAACCTTAACCTACATTCTTCCCTCAGCGTTGAGAGACTACGTTTTCCCTTGGTGAATTAACATTATCACCACAGAAGTAGCTGTGTCCCATTCAGTTACAATCCCTCTTCATTTTCTTGAATCTTCCTGATTGCGTATTCTAAAGCAACGTTAAAAAGCAATGGTGGTAAAGCATCTCCTTGTATCTGTGGAAATGCACCCGACAAATGTTTGCGTGCGAGGTATAGAAGTTGCTAGGCGTTTCCTATACTTCGACACATCTCAATTAGTCTAAAAAGTTTCATCCGTGTAGCGAATTCGACGACAAGTGTCCGTTTTAACTGAATCACAGGCTGATGCTCTGTCTCACTCCACTCCCATTTTCATTCTCCAAATAGAGTACTTAAATCAGTATTTGATAAATTACGTCCTAAAGGCACTAATAATGGCCAAACCAATACTCGTAATTCATTCTACGTGTGCAGTTATTCTAGACAAAATCTTGGATGTGTTATTACGTCGATGTAATACAAAATGCCTCTAGTACGTTTAGTGTATGTACACCAAACCGGGTTCCATCGAAATCGGTCACGTGGTTTGGGCTGTTTCTTGCGAACCGACGGTAAGGTCGTTGGTACTCTGTCATCGGCGGTCTTCACAAAGCAACAAGAACTCACACGCATGAGAAATTTCGGCACCAGTTCAGGAGTAACTACTGTCCACAGATCACGAGAAAAACCCTGCAAGGGGAAGTCGTTTCTGGTCGGTGCGGGGGGAATGTTACTTATCAGCTGGACTAGAGGGCTGCTATTGGTGGGAAGTGTGTTACGTCAGAGTTTTACGCTACTACACAGACTGAAAACATCAAGCAGTTACAAGTAGCGTGTAGTGAGTGCACCTCTAATGTGTTCTGCGGGTGTTGCGATAATATTGTAGATTAAATCACTGTGCCACTGTGAGGTAATCTTAAAGCTGTACCCATTAGAACACATGAAAGATTCAAATACATATATTTATTTTACAGTCTATACACAAACTTATTTAAAATAATGTTGTTAAAATATTATAACATTTACAGTATAAAGTATATTATGTTATATTTATGGCGCTCCTTTATCGTAGTACGACATTACATTATTCAGCGCTTTTATTTTTGTTTTTGGACGACATGTTTCGATGTTTTATGACATCATCTTCAGGTTTATCAATCTATATTATTTTAAAAACTATTATACATTTTGATGCATTGCATTCTTAATCTTTTAGTATGTTTGTAGAATTTTCCGTCTTCATAATGATCTGGTGTCTGTATTCAGACGTTCATTATCTGTGGAATTAATTTCCAAGTGTTATTATGCAAATGAGTATGGAATTGACATAGGAAATAAATAAATATTAATATGATTGTAAATATAAAATATAATGAAAAACATACCAAGTTGTAAATATATGTATTTGATTCAACACAAACATGACGCACTTATACAAATAAGATACAAACATGAAAGATTGTTGTCTGTTGTTCGTTCAGTGGTTGTGGAACGAATGCTTTTAGGATGGGTCGTCACTCACCGCGAAATCTTGCGCATGCGCGTATATCGAATTCCTAGCAGGGATTTTCTCCTGGTCTGCGGACTCTACATCCAACCTAAAGTTTCGAGCTAAAGGAAGTCACAGCGAATGTAGTCCTTGTCCTTGGCGAGGTTAGGGTAAAGCTGTCATTGTATTGTGAGGAAATGATGATGATGATGATGATTGTCGGCACAAGTGTTGCTTTGCATCTCGTTGTTAGGCCTGTCTGTAGCTGTCACGTGAAATGCCAACTCGGCCGGCTTATTAGCAAGTTTATCGTGACGCGGACCATAAAGCGTGAAGCGACAACACTTTCAGCTGGGAGATGATTCACGTCGGCCCATTCCGAGAGCCATTAAATCAACTCTAAACGAGGTGTCTGACATTCGCATCAATTTTTAAGCAATGATACAATGCTCTCGTCCTGGTTCTCAAACTGTGGCCGTCTGAACACTCTGGGGCGCCAGGAACAAATCCTCCGATCGATTTTGACACTGCGTTACAAGATGCCAAAGGTTTTAAATAACGCTGATTTCCGCTTCCCTTAAAAACCTTCGCGTGCACCATCGTCGGTAATGTTATTTTCAACTGCCGGCGGTAACACTGGAGACTTGCAAAATGGGTTACCGAATTGTTCCCAAATATATCAAACAATGATTTCTTTTTTATTTTAGTGTTCTGTCTGACGACAGGTCCATATTAACAGGATCCTTCCATCCTTTTCTCGGACTGGGACCTGTTCATATACGTTCTTGGCAGATGATCCAGAAGTGGTTTGCCATTGCCTTCTTCTGTGTGTGAATGGAGTAATTGTTGGGATGCCACGGAGAAACCGGGGAAGCCCCCGGAGGAAAACTCCGTGTTGCCTATACAATGGCCTTGCCCAACACAAGTTATAAATTCGGGCACTGCCGGGAATCGAACCCGAGACCCCAGGATTACAAGGCCGGCGTTCTAACCGCTAGACCACCGTGGCAGTTCAAACAAGTATACACGCATTAAATACATTTTTGGTAATATTTCACCAGTGTCGCAAAAGAAAAACTGGTTTCAACGCGTAAGGAGATTTTCGGAGAATCGAACGTCTCTCCTGAGCTTCGATTTCGGAACTCCCAGGTTCGAATCTCCGACCGGAAACCAAATGTCTCGACGTACGCCACTGCTCGACCAGTTTTATCCAAATTTACACCGAGGCCAGTTTCTTTACAGCCTCTTGAAGTAGATCGTAACATTCATTATCCACTTTCGGACAATAAGATGAATCAGTAATTCAGCGTCACGCAACAATAAAATAAACTTCGACGTACTGTAATTTTTTCTTGTGTAATGTTCACATTTAACTGTGTACGGTCCTTAAGTGTTATAATACACAATTAAGACATTAGAACATAACAAAGGACCATTAGCCTATTAGCACTTCATCACACGTTCCTGCTGGGTACGACAAACCATCTGCGTCTCGCATTTATTATCCAGATTCAAAAATGAGATTACTGAAGAAAGTACAGCATGCCACACAAATAATATCCCATTAGGCTCAAAGACATAATCGGCCGGTGAGTCGTTAAATCTAAAGCAGGTTATTTCATGCATCAACGTCATTTTTCCATTTTTAAACGAACATTACCTTTACCAAAGTCGCATATTCTTCGAGGGTTTCGTGTCTCGCTTCAAACATTCGCACAGACGGAAGGTTAGGGCCTTGAAGACAGATCTCATCTGCCAGGTCTATTCAAAACAAACACCGCTGGCCTGAACAAATTGCTACTCGACCGTGAAACACACTGGATACTACCATCTGTGATCTGTGATCTGAAAATTCCATTTCCACGAAGATCCTATGAAATAAATAAACTTAATGTGATGGGACTTCTGTCCATAATTACATGACACGCTACTGGTGTCATTACTGCAAACAGGCGACTGCAGTGGACAGGCGCGTTGATGTCTCCGTGGTTTACGGCATGGAATCGAGCACTGATGAAGTCGCTTTCAATACTTAGTTACCTGTTAGACGTTATGTACGATGCTCGATTTATACTTACTACAATTTCTATGGTCTAATTTCGTGTGTAAATCAAGTTCTACTCGTTGAGTGAAGTCCCTCTCTGAGAACGTACTAGACGGGGCCTTTTTGTTCGGCAAACGTCGTATATCTCAGACGTTTCTGCTTTTAAGCCGTTGGAAAAGTGGATTTCAGCAGACAGAGAAGCTACTTTTCCCAAGAGCAGGGGCTCGAAGTCAATCGCCAGTTATAATGCACAGATCAGCTGGCAGTCCTGCAGATGGCAGAAGCTATTTTGGAAATCGTTTTCTGCGTAACATCTGATGCATCTGGGCAGGCTCCTAGCGGAATCGATGTGGGTCTGTGTTTATAGCACGGGCTCCGCAGGCAGTCGGGGAATATTCATTAAAAAAACTTAAAAAATATCACTCCATTTTCAATTGTGTATCAACTGTGGAATGGAATAGGGTAGCAGATCCAGAGACACGGTGTAATTCGCCCCATCCCAATCATAAATAATGACAGCGGAATAAACGCTAAGATGATACCCAATCACACAAAGCAGTGAAACATTTAAATTTTAAAAAAAAATAACATTGTAAGATTTGAGGTTTTCACAGCGGTGAGTATGAAGATGGCTGTCGTCTGGGTTGTTGCGCTGTGTAGTCTGGTTGATGTTAACCAACGTTTCAGAGGTCATACTGCCTCCATCACCTCGGCGCGGTAAACTTCTACCAGACTACACGGCGCAACAACCCAGAAGACAGAAATCTTCATCGCCCTGATGACGGAGGCAGTATGACCTCCGAAACGTTGGTAAACATCGACCAGACTACACAGCGCAACAACCCAGAAGACAGAAATCTTCATACTCATCGCCCTGATGACGGAGGCAGTATGACCTCTGAAACGTCGGTAAACTTCTACCAGACTACAAGGCGCAACAACCCAGAAGACAGAAATCTTCATACTCTGATGACGGAGGCAGTATGACCCCTGAAACGTTGGTAAACATCGACCAGACTACACAGCGCAACAACCCAAAGACAGAAATCTTCATACTCATCGCCCTGATGACGGAGGCAGTATGACCTCTGAAACGTCGGTAAACTTCTACCAGACTACAAGGCGCAACAACCCAGAAGACAGAAATCTTCATACTCATCGCCCTGATGAAGGAGGCAGTATGACCTCTGAAACGTCGGTAAGCATCGACCAGACTACACAGCGCAACAACCCAGAAGACAGAAATTTTCTTAACACAATTCAATAATACGTGCATCTGACAAACGTGTCCCTTGCAGATCGTTTTGTAGTCGAGGCGAATGTCTCTGCACTGCCGAGTCGGTGAGCACCTGCATATGGAGAGTGCACCGATCAAAGAAAACGGTTTTGGAAAGGTTACGAACCTTACGAGTAAGAACGTGCGATGTGGAAACCAAATCAGCCTTTCTTCATTGACAGAAATGTCACGGTATCGTCATTTCGGTCTATTTCATATTCGACAGTGTTTATTTTGAAAGCCTAGTTCCTGAGCTGCGTTTCAATAAAGGCTCGTTTACAGCAAGTAACGCGGAAAGGGAATACGCAGCTTTCTTTTGTTAATTCTTTACACGTCTCCCCAATTCAAAGCGACAATAGAAGGCTAAGAGTAAGTTGGAGAACAAGAATTCTTCAGAAACGTTCCCTACAGTTCACGACCAATTTCTCAAAGTGCACAGCGTTTCGAATAAACAGAACATTGTCATTTTGCCAGTCCCCTTCCATGACTAATAGTCATTAAAAAGTACAGTTCACCCATAGAATTGTGCAGCCTTATCAGCGAATACAATGCAATTTAGGCTATAAGGTGATTTCTTCCGTCAGTATTTATCACTGGACACACATCGGTACAGTAATCAGTTCATAAAGAAATACATCGTCGTTACAAGTTGCAAGATCAGAAATGCCGATCCGTTAATGCAATCAGCTTCAGCATTGTTAAAAAATTAAAATTAGAATTCGTATTTTTACCATCAGTCAGAGAAACGCAATACAAACAGAAAATAACTCGCTCATTCAGCCCGCTGGATCGTGTAAACAGCACAGACGAAAAGAACTGCCAGATCAAAATATACGATTTTGAGTTAAACAAAATCTTAATAAACGCAAAAGAAAAAAACAAGAAATGGAAGGAAGGCGATTTAATTACCGTATGTTTACTGCGATAAACCGATCCAAATCACAAATATTAAAAGCAATAAACTGAATGTTCCAACCTTTTATGGCCGAATGGTATGGGTTTCGTACTATTTTCACTATAAACAACTATTATTTCGAAGATTTCTGTCTTCTGAGTTGTTGCGCTGTGTAGTCTGGTCGATGTTAACCAACGTTTCGGAGGTCATACTGCCTCCGTCATCAGGGCGATGAATGTGCCAATTGGTACACGGCGCAACAACCCACAAGACAGAAATCTTCATACTAAGAATCGCCCTGATGACGGAGGCAGTATGACCTCCGAAACGTCGGTAAACATCTACCATACTACACAGCGCAACAACCCAGAAGACAGAAATCTTCATACTCTGATGACGGAGGCAGTATGACCTCTGAAACGTTGGTAAACATCGACCAGACTACACAGCGCAACAACCCAGAAGACAGAAATCTTCATATTTTAATCGCCCTGATGAAGGAGGCAGTATGACCTCTGAAACGTTGGTTAACATCGACCAGACTACACAGTGCAACAACCCTGAAGACAGAAATCTTCATACTCACCGCTGTGAATACCTTAAATTATACGCAGCGATAATCTGCTGATCCTTTTAATGGTAAAGTGTCGTGTTTTCTTTTCGGTACGGACTGAATTCTTAAATATAAGCCTCGGCTTCAGAGGGTTAAATCGTCACGCGTATAATAAGCATCTTACAAGAGTACTTGCCGGGTCTGAGAAGAATCCATTCAGTTCCGAGCCGAACAGGAAAGACGACTAAAGCTGCAAATGTTGAAGGGAATGTTCCAATGCGTGATGTTAAACGAGTCTGTACACACCTAATAGTTCGCAGCTATTTACCGACGGGAGAAAAAAGAAGCTCGGAGGCTGTGCTGACGGCCGACCAACCCAGCGCCGGTGAGATACGAAGACATTCACGGAACTTCGGATGAGGCGGCACAAAGCACGCCCCGCGTTTCCGTCAATTAGCAATGTCAAACCTGGATACAAATTATACGCGCACATGCACTGATCCAAACTCTAGCATCCCATCAACTGACAGTTTCATTCATCGCACTTCCTCCCGGTGGACCTGGCAATCATTCGTTGGCTGATCAACGCATTACAACTCCAGAGTAAAATTAAACGTGTGACGAGGAATTTTCTGAGGGGAAACTCAGTCACCGGCGTCCATCCTGGAAGATGGAAAGGGCGTTATAAATATTTCTTCACCGAAGTGACAATTCCAACCAACACCACAAATTCTAATGTGTAGCTATTAACTTTCTATTACCGCCCTGATGACGGAGGCAACAAGCACCTACGAAACCTCGCTAATGGCAAAAAATATCAAGAAATAACAATTCAATAATAAGCAAAGAGAAATATGGTTAGATGTGCAATATGTAAAAATGATTTAATTACAGGCAATGTTATAAAAATATTCGAAAAAGCGAAATAAAATTCTTGTTAAAAAAGACGTCAATGTACTTGTAAGAGCCGAGTTAGCTCATCAGAATAGCGACCGGCTACGGGATGGACGACTGGGGTTCGATCCCCGTCGGGGGCAGAGGATTTTTCCACTATCCTCCGCGTCTAGACCGGCTCTGGGGCCCACCCAGCCTCCTATCCAATGGGTACCGGGGTCCTTTCCCGGGGTAAAGCGCTGGTGGGGCGTGACGCTCACCACTCACCCCCATCTAGAGCCGAGCGCTTACACGGCGTAGGTAAGATGCTAAAATACGACCTAACTCACTCTGTTTTCACAAGGTCTCACTTGCTACACTACGGTCAAAAATGTGCGTTGACAATGGAATAAAAATGTCAGATCAACCACCTCAATAATGAACGACGGAATGGCATCTACACCAAAGCACTCCGACGGTCTGAGACGCTTTCCAGCCCTGATGACTTCATCGTCAGACAGCTAGACGCTGGGAGCATGAAGTCTCTCGTGCGGGCCAGATGTGTTTAGCAAACGCATCAGCAATTCTTTTTAAGTTCTTCAACAAATTGGTCACCCACTCCGATTTGAATAAATGCGTTATCATTTCTTTTAAAATTTGGAACTTGCCGGTATTTCCAAATCTGCGTAAAAACGAAAAAGAATTATAAAGTTTAACATATTTCGTTTTTATAACGACAAAAGAAGTGATTTTTGTTATTAATGTAACGTTTCAAAATACCTTAGAACCGGCACTGAAACTTGGGCTTTATGGTTCACGTACAAGAAATAGCTTGCTTTAAAATCAATCAATAAATACCCAGTTAAACTCGTTAACAGTAGAGTCAAAAGAGGACCGCTCATACACAAGTTCAATTCAACACAATAATAATAATAATAATAATAATAATAATATGTCGTTGTGCAAGAATAAAACATTCCTTTTATATTCCTTAAAATTTTAGTTGTCTGTCGGCGCACAGATGGCCAGACCAGAGCATTCGCCACTTTGTTGTGGTCGGTTCTTTGCCATTTGCCTGTATTTTATTAATGTAATTTTCAAGGTGTATAAACTTTCAGAAACTGGTCACAGTGGCCGCGCGGTATAAGGCAGGACCCTTGTGCGATTGGACACTGGGGCCGTGGGTTCGTATCCCACTCAGGACATGTATGTTCGTCCGCGTCTTTCTGTGTTGTGATATCCTGTGTACAGATAGCGAGGCCTTGCGATGGGCTGACCACTCGTCTAAGGAGTTCCGGCAAATGTATAAATAGATGAAGCGTAAAAACAAAAACGTCAACACCTACAGGTAAAAGAGGATCGACCAAGAAGAAGATAAACTTTCGAAAATCGTAACAGTAACGAGATAAATCAAACTCATTTTATATTTTCTTTATGCTCAAGTAGCAAATTATCACTCGTTACAATAATAATCACAATAAACACTTGAGTAGGATATCACAATCCACACAGCATACTTCTTATTACATTAATAAGTGGCTACATGTTACGATGTCAACATATCATCTTCAGGCCACAAATAACAATGGCGGGTCGCAAATTATATATATATATGCATGCATTATATTGCACTTCTACTCCCATATATGTATGGTATAAAACCGATTCAACTATAATTAATAAAATCATACCCCATAATGGATTGATTGAATGTGTATATGTGTGTGAGCGCTATGTAAAATTGTTATTGGATAAAATCATATTTAATCAGTACCATCTACAGTTCACTCACGACTTCCGAAATATATTTCTGCTGTTGTCATCAAAATCGTTGTTCTTTGGGCATTGTACTGATATTACTTTCGGTTGCCTATTTAAGTATCTGTTATTACTAGTGGGACACGTGGCAACTGCCCATTAATTCAAGAAAGGGAATCGTTGAATATCTTTAGGTTTCCATTTGTACCCCTAATGAAATAGTAGATTCCACCCCAACTGCAAATAGTGGTGAAAGAATAAAAGATCAAAAGACTGTGGCGTATGACACAACTGTTAGCCACACGAAGGAGGCAATGGTTTTACAGCCAGTAATGCAAAAATAGGCACAAGAATCGCTTAACAGCGTTGCCGTGGCAACGGTTTTATCAAGCATAACACACAAGTATAGTCATACAAACATTGTCCAACAAGATCATGAACTCTTCCTGTTCGAATGTTGTGACTATGTGTCTGTCATGCACAAATTACTATAATCGTTGCCATGGTAACGCCGTTAAGCTACTTTCGACCTTGTGGGTGAATGTTTAGTATTGTGTTGTGCTTGAATTATAATACAGTAATTACTACTGTTCCAAGCACGTAACAGGCGTGCGACAGGGCAGACCACTCCTTTTATTCACCTTAGTTTTCCAGACTGTTTAGGAATTCTTTAACGTAGTTCTCAGTTCAAATAAATCACGTTTGAAATGACTTACCGAGCAGTCTTCTGACTTCCGACTGAGTGAGGTAGAGGTTGAGGTTACCATAACACACGTCGACTAGACACAGGACAAACATCACGGCTTTCGCCCAACAACACGACGAATCTGTCATTGTCTTACTGCACTGCATTGTTGTTCTCAACAAAAGCCTGTGTTTTCGTCGAAACTCCACGACAGATAACCATGGAGTACTGTGATCACAAACATGTTTATGTAATTTTAAGAGACAACGTTAAATCATGCTGAACAAAATGTGTACGGATCTAACGTTTCACGACATCTTGAATTCGACTAACTGTAACAGTGGCAATGTCCGAACACCTCTCAGGGTTACGGAACGTACTTCCTGCACTCACAAACTGAAACACATTTAACAGCATCACTGCAATGATATTACACACTAAGGCTCCAGTGAAATAGATAGACCTGTATGGATGATTATTCAGAGAACAAACGAAAACTAACCCTCTACACTCCCCGAGCTGAACTAACTTCTCTGCACTGTCGAAGGCAAGGGTAGTCAGGCACACAGAGCCGGCTGTGGCTCGTTACGAACACAGCCGAAGGGAACCGAATTTCACCGAACCTTTCCATGGGTTGTCTGCGACCTCTCCCTTCGCAGCATCCAATACACCAGACACATTCAACTTGTTTCTACGAAATGACACGAAGCAGATGCCTGAAACCAAGAATAGCAGAACTAAGGAAATCACCCCACTTGAAACAGCAAAAACTACTGATAAAGAAGAGCCGAAAAGAAGGCATTCCGCTCGTCCTACAGGAGTTGAGGATTCCTCTATAATATAATACTACGGGACCGGACCAAATTACGTTTTCATATTATTTAGACGATTTTTGATACCGATATTTGGCACATGGCAACACGTCAGAAACACACATGGCGTAATCTAGAGCGAGATTTCTCGCAGTTTTATTTGTGCTTAATAAACAGAACACAAAAATACGTACTTGAATTTTAAAAAAAGACTGGGAAGGCATAATCCTTGCAGGAATACACACATGCTTTCTTTTCAAATTCTGAATTATTAATAAACGATTACGTCCGTTTGTAACTAAGCAGATCATCTTCATGTAATGTAAAATCAATACCGACACGTCATTAAGCGCGTAAGCTCTGTAGAGTCGTGCGCATGGGGTCATGTGATTGAATCCTGGTCAAATTAATTTATTTCATGCAGCCTCCATGTTGTTATTTATGCACCAAACTTCGTATTTTCTGGAAACCTATAAAATGTACCACTGTGTGGCCCAGCTGAAAGTTGCGTTCGTTACGATTCCATCTCAGTACTCGGTTTGTAGCAACCACGGTGGTCTAGCGGTTAGAACGCTGGCCTTGTAATCCTGGGGTCTCGGGTTCGACTCCCGGCGGTGCCCGAATTTATAACTTGTGTTGGGCAAGGCCGTGGTCTAGGCAACACGGAGTTTTCCTCCGGGGGCTTCCCCGGTTTCTCCGTGGCATCCCAACAATTACTCCATTCACACACAGAAGAAGGCAATGGCAAACCACTTCTGGATCATCTGCCAAGAACGTATATGAACAGGTCCCAGTCCGAGAAAAGGATCGAAGGATCCTGTTCATATGGACCTGTCGTCAGACAGAACACTAAATAATAATAAGATGAGGTGGTCTAGCGGTTAGAACGCTGGCCTTGTAATCCTGGGGTCTCGGGTTCGATTCCCGGTGGTGCCCGAATTTATAACTTGTGTTGGGCAAGGCCGTGGTCTAGGCAACACGGAGTTTTCCTCCGTGGCATCCCAACAATTACTCCATTCACACACACAGAAGAAGGTAATGGCAGACCACTTCTGGATCATCTGCCAAGAACGTATATGAACAGGTCGCAGTCCGAGAAAAGGATGGAAGGATCCTGTTCATATGGACCTGTAGTCAGACAGAACACTAATAATAATAATAACTCTGTTTGTACGCCATGTTGGTGTTACAAATTGTAGGAAGTCGAAGAGTACGTTTTTAGGGCAGTTCCGAAGTTCACACAAAAATTCGTCGAAATTCGTGCAGTGGTTCTTGAGCTGAATCATGCGGACAGACACACATGGCACATCGAACAACGAACGCTGACCCAAACAGCGACGATTTCCTGCCGTCTTAGACTGTAGTTTCTAGTTTTATTCGCGACACGTTTAGCGGACACACGATGCTCGTCACATTCAAGGAAACTGACAGACAGATTGTGGCTCTAAGGTGTTTTGGCCAGCCCTATTGCAGCTGACCAACTGCTCTTTCTGGAATACCATCACCCACTGCAAGCGAAACTTGTTCTGTCTTTACTATAACAAGCGCAGAAGGAGCACAAGTGACGTCACTTTGAGGGAGCGCACTGACAACTCGGGCCGGTCACACCACACTTGTCCGCTTCACGGCGCTCGGTCGACAAAACTCGCTTTACACTGTAGGCAGGCTATTGATTTTGGTTAGTCATGCACGAAAGACGATGTTCACGTCAGTCCGCAAAAGCAAGTTCATGAATTGTAAAGTACTTGATCAGGAAACGGCCAGGACAGCAGACTTTAAAGGCAGCCTACATCGAGACATAGGCGACGACCGAGGTAGTGGGTTCGACGAAATCACTAGCAGTACCAGGCCAGGCTACAATTATTATCGGGCAAGGCCGTGGTCTAGGCAACACGGAGTTTTCCTCCGTGGCATCCCAACAATTACTCCATTCACACACAGAAGAAGGCAATGGCAAACCACTTCTGGATCATCTGCCAAGAACGTATATGAACAGGTCCCAGTCCGAGAAAAGGATGGAAGGATCCTGTTCATATGGACCTGTCGTCAGACAGAACACTAAATAAATAAATAGATAAATAAATAAATAAATGATGGCCACGGTGGTCTAGCGGTTAGAACGCTGGCCTTGTAATCCTGGGGTCTCGGGTTCGATTCCCGGCGGTGCCCGAATTTATAACTTGTGTTGGGCAAGGCCGTGGTCTAGGCAACACGGAGTTTTCCTCCGGGGGCTTCCCCGGTTTCTCCGTGGCATCCCAACAATTACTCCATTCACACTCACACAGAAGAAGGCAATGGCAAACCACTTCTGGATCATCTGCCAAGAACGTATATGAACAGGTCCCAGTCCGAGAAAAGGGTGGAAGGATCCTGTTCATATGGACCTGTCGTCAGACAGAACACTAAATAAATATAAATACACAATGAAGGAAAGATGTACACGCATCTAATTCATGATTCTAGTGTCCGACGCAACGTAAATTTCGGCATTAAGCAACCCAAAATCAATCAGGGCCTATATTACTGCGGGGAGAGGGAGAGGAGTCTAAGTGTAATCATCCAACTTCATTATTTATTATTTAATTTAACTAGCTCTGATTTATCAAGATTATAAGCCTGTACTGTCGAGTGATGAGAGAATTAGTGAGTGGTCAAGGAAACTGAAGGAAGAGGCACTGGCTTCTCCCTGGAGTGACTGACGAAACCCGCTAAATTCTCAGTCAGGATAGCTGGATTCTGGGACAAGATCTGAACCCGCAATCTCCTAAGTACGAAGCAGGGCTCCGTCGCGACGCCTTCCCTATCTCTCGCTTTTTACAGGACGGCACGAAGACTTCCGTTAGTTCACACAAAACCGAATTTGAATCAACAAGTGTAGTGATCCCCGGTCAGCGGAGAGAAAGGATGGAAAGATTGATATGTTCAGAGCAGGATCCCGACGAAACGTCAACCACAAAGTAAAAATTTTATACGTGGTCATTGGAATGGAACTCACAACTTGTACACGTACTGAGACCGTAGTAACACGTCATGAAAAAGAAGATTAGAAGAAAAAGTTATACCTAAGTGTATGGCGCCTTTTAGAAATGATCCGAGCTAATCCAAAATCAGAATAACTGCCACTTAAACCTTGACCGGAATTAGTCAAGGAGTCTTGACGTTCTAACTTATTGGCGGAAGACGTCTTGTAAGAACAGATATACCGGAAAATCCGGCACAGACTATGTCATAACACAAACTTCAGGGACGTGCGGCAGAAGGGAGCGAAGCTGGTCATGTTTCACGACCTCCTAAGGCCACGGACTGAACACCCCTCGGCCCTTTTACGCGGTAAAGATGACCACACGTAGAAACCGTGGTTGCTGTCGAAACTACAACACAGAGCAGTTCGTTATAAGAGGAGATGTTGAATTTCTGTTCACTCACCGTTTACTGAACATTGCAATTTAATAAAAGACCAGAGAACAAACTGTAATGTGGCTGGAAGTCGAAAAGCTTCAGACGTGACGATGAACAATGATTGCAAGATCTGAGGTTCTCACGGCGGCGATCATGAAGAAGACTGTCTTCTGGGTTGCAGCGCCGTGTTGTCTGGCATCATCGTCCTGCTGACGGAGGCATCAAGGACCTCTGAAACTTTCGGTAAACTTCAACCGGACTACAGGTCGCTACAACCCAGAAGACAGCCATCTTCAGTGACCTGACTGACTGGCGGGAACGAGGTGGGCATGATGACTCGACAAGCGTTTGAAAGGAATCAGCGGTGGCTGTCCTGGTCTGTATCGACCACTTCGATTGTCATGAACGGTGGACAGGTCGATTACTTATTCGTTCAGTTTATAATATTTTTTCAACTACAGAGGGAATGTAGCGTGAAAGTTATCATGAATGGTGAATCGATAAGGGCTTGAAAGGAGGCTGTTGTGGTCTCGCAAGAGCATTCAGGAGAGTCTGTCCCAAATTCGAACCGGGCATTCCCACATACAAGTCCACTCCATACTTCGTCAGATTAGGAACTCGTAACACCTCAAAGAGACGCCTCTCTGATCGGCCGCGATCCCTTGTAGAACTCAACAGCACCAGACGTGTTAATGTTAAGGCTGACAACACCTGTGCAGTCTCATAAACTGTTTCTTTGGCCTATGTTTTCTAGTCTCTTGACAGACCGATCAAACAAAGGCTAATTAATACATTGCACTTCTGTTTCAAATATAACAACGTCGTACCTCGCGCAGAGCGCCTCCGACGACCAAGGAATGGGACGTGTAGGAAAGAGGGCCGGGGAGTTACACGTCGTTCAAAGACGCAACTCTACGCGTTAGTAAACGCTGAAATATTTTGGAATGGTACATTCTTTGCGAAAAGTCCATAAAATAAATGCACAATGCAAAGCTTATGCATTCCAGTCCGTAAGCACATTTATCTTCGATCAAAATCACAGAATAAGTTTCGACAAAATTCGTTGTTGGGGCGTGGACAGTAAGGCGTCTCTCATCTGTCTCATGTTACCCCAATTTTACATTTAGCCCAGGTCAAACTTTATAATTATTTTAAATTTAAAAATGACTAATCTTTAAAAAAAATACAGGCTATAGAACTCTTTCAGATCTAGATCTTCAACGAGAACACTTTACAGGATAGAGACAAAATAATTTGTATTCCGTGCAGTATCATGGTTCCAATGTAAACGTCTTTGCAGTAAGAAATTGTTATGATTCAACGTCAAGGCCAATAACTTCCGCGCATTTGTGAAACGTGCGTACTCCAGTGGAGAACACAAAACTAGAGACGCACTCAAACGGCTGTACTGCCATCTACCAGCAGACGCCGTCACCTGCCTACGTCAGCAACCTACATCAACGTCTTTCAAGTGGTCTTTCTCATTCCATTCTGCTTCTCCGACTTAAAACTTGTACATTTCTCGCGTCCCCCCCCATATGTGCTACATGCGTCACCCATCTCTCTGCTCCCACGGCTACATCCTTGAACACGTTTAACCACGAGGAGTAGTGTTCAGCTGCAGAACGCCGTTTGGAATACACAAACTGTGTTAACAGAAAGTCGTGTCTGTTCCTATCCAAGTTCCATCACCGGACGTCCTGGTCGATTTCGATTAGATTCGGTATTCGGAGTCCAAACTAAAAGTTTTCGGTGGAATTAGTTTCGATATCTGCCTACCCCACAGGCCAAACTTCAAATGAAACTCAAACTGAGCTTTGTCGGCGCCAAATACAAAATGCAGACGTTTCTTGAAACATTTTTGACATGTTAGCAATTTGAGTCAAACTTAACCTATAATTTTGCTTCTTAAAAAGCTCTCGTAAATATGAGTTTTTCTCTACGCTGCGAATTTCTGTAACAGGAGCTCAACACAAGATCGAAAATGCGAAACACGGGAAGAACAAGTGTTTGCATTTGCAACACGTTTCTACTATTTGTCTTCTTCCAAGAATATTCGTTCTTCCTCCGACCCACTCCTCGTGCATCGCGTTCTCCGAACAACAAATCTGTGCGCTGATGCTACGGCTCCACGAGTTTATTGTAGGAACTGTCTGTTTTCTAACGATGTCAAATCAGAAACAGTAAAATGGACATAATTAATGAACGCAACGAACGGCTGTCAGCAATATTAAAGTGACTGGCTCCTGAGTGGTCTAGTCTCTCTGCAGACCGCACTTCGCAGTTCCTTGTTTACAAACCTGTGTTCACACAAGCATTAGACGCTACGTGGCGTAATCAGCAGGAGCGATGTTAAATAACCAAACAATCAAATAAAAGAACAGGTCGAGCAGGATTCGAATCCATCCACCCAAACCAACTTTGTTCGTTGAGACGTCTTCGTGCTTGCATTGGACGCATTTCACACTTTTAACTGACCAGAGCCTTCTGCATTTTCAGAGTGACTCTGCCGGCTTTCTGACAAGATGAAAGAAATTGAGTTAAATTGGATCGAAAATTCGATTTGGATGAGTCATCACATCCTCACGATGGGAAAGATCAGAACAATTGGTTGGTGAGACAACCTCTCGTCTGCAGGAAGAAGGTCATTCGACTGCTGATTGATACGTAAATTGCCAATTAACTATTCCAGGTGTTTGACTGTCACATGTTTTTCCAGTGATATGCATGACAGGGGTGGAAACGGATGTGAACCTGGAATGTGGCCAGAAGCTGTGAGTTTGTGAACAAGCCAGGCAAGCGTATTCCATACCGGGATACACATATCCTCACGCGTTCTATGCAACGAGCATTTGGACGAAAATTCTGCCTTGTTCCGTAGTTCCTACTTTGGCCACCAGATCAAAGCACATCATACGTCATTTTGTTATAATGTGTCATGCACTAATTTGGAGCACGATGAGACATTTTTTATAAATTTCGCTTTCGAGTACAGTAGGGACAATTCTTAACCTAACGACCTTCAATATCAAACGTCGAAATCCATAGATCAGTTCCATGATGCAGTTTACAGAAAGAACAGAACGAATTCAACGTCCGTTGGCCAAGCCTGTTAGAGCGAGTAGAGTTACAACGCAGCGTAGCGGAGCAACTGACAAACACCGCGGGGGGTCAGCGGCGGCTCATAAAACAAAACACTTTGTGTTACTTATAACAACAAACACCTACTGTCATTTACACTGTGCTGTAACTCAGTTTTACGATAAGAGAACCACATCATATTTATATTTGTTTCCAGAAATAAATGTTCGTGCACCTACCGCCCGCGTTGTGCTCATTCACTGACGCTATCTGTACCTCAGTTTATGTACTATCGAACGATGAGGAGATAAAGAAACAACGAGAAAGAAAGCGGTCGTGGCCTAATTTAAGGCGGTATCTCGACGTTTGTCTGCAGGGACAGAGAAAAACCACCTTTGACAACCAGGATAACCGGTGTCCGATCCGAGATTTGAATCGGGACCTCCGGAATAAAGGGCTATGAAACGTCAGTAAATTTTTACCAGACCAAACGGAACAATTTCTAAGAAAAACAATTAATAAAACAAAGTTCATAAGACACTTTTTCGTAGCCTCAGTTGCATGCGAAAATAACATGAATTTCAGTGGGATATGTGCAGAAAACTTTTATTTTAATCTCGATTTAATTTGAGTGTAGGATCACATTTCCCTATTCCTATCTCATCTGGTGAACTGTTCAAGTGATACAGGAATTATTCACCAGATTCCATACAGCACGGGGAACAGAGTGGATGAATGCATCCCTAAATTCGCGTTAGGAATGGGTTGCGTGACTTTCCGATTATCCTGTAGATTACCCGACCTATCCCACGGGAACTTCCTGAACTCTGTTAATTCTTCGACCAGAAGATACACCAATACAGATCGATCGAAGCAATTAAGAGAAAAGTTGAGAGGTAGAACTGGATCCACCGATTATGGCCGCTGACCTTGTACGGATTGCCTAGTATGCGGACCACTCATTGAAGGAAAGAAGGATTTTCCATCGGTCAGTACAGTCTGTGTCAGAGCAGCAGTGTAGAAGCCTGATAATGTTTTCTTGTGATTGCTCTGTGTTAACAAAATGCCACATGTTCGTTGCAAACTCCTTTCTGGTCATTGATAACGCCTCGTATCACAACACTCAGACAGACAAACAAAGTCCAAGTCACGTTGTGTTACGTAAGGCTCGTTTCATTTTTGCTAATTTACAATACGTTAGATGAAGTTATGACAGGTTACGTTAAGATTGGCTACGTTAGGATAGGATAGGTTAGGTTAGGTTAGGTTTGTTTAGTGGATATTGTTAAGTTATTTAACTTTTTGAAAATTTTTGTGACTCTTTGACACTTATGGCCACAATTCGTCACGCCTAGTCACGCTTTGTAAATTTTCGTCATGTTTCGACACATATGGCGATCCCTTGTCACGAGGTCAAAGCAGGTCACGCCTAGTCACGCTTTGGCACGCGTAGTCACAAAGTCACGCTTCGGCACGCCTAGGCTCGGTAAGTTTTGGGAACTTTGCAATACGTTAGATGTTACGACAGGTTAAGTTAGGTTGGGTTAGGTTAGGTTGAGTTTGTTTAGTGAATATTGTTAAGTTAGGTAACTTTTTGAAAAAGTTTGTGATTTTTTGACACTTATGGCCAAAATTCGTCACGCCGTTAGAGTACGTCACGCCTAGTCACGCGTGAGAACGCTTGGTCACGCTTAGACACACTTTTCAAATCTTCGTCGTATTTTAACACTTATGGTGACCTCTCGTCAAGCCTAGTCACGCTTTGTCATGTTTGATCAAGCTTTGTATATTTTCGTCACATATGATAAACCCTTGTCACGAGGTCAAACCAGGTCACAAAGTTACGCTTCAGCACGCCTACGTTGTTACGTAAGGCTCGCTTAGTTTTGGAAACTTTGCAATACGTTAGATGTTACTACAGGTTAGGTTAGATTTAGTTGGGTTAGGCTAGGTTAAGTTTGTTCAGTGGGTATTGTTAAGTTGGGTAACTTTTTGAAAAAATTGTAATTTTTTGACACTTATGGCCACAATTCGTCACGCGTAGTCACGCTTAGACACACTTTTAAAATCTTCGTCGTATTTTAACATTTATGATGACCTCTCGTCACGCTTAGTCACGCTTTGCCACGTTTGATCACGCTTTGTAAATATTCGTCACGTTTCGACACTTCTGGCCACATCTCGTCACGCCTTTACAGTACGTTACGCCTAGTCACACGTTGTCACGTTTGGTCACGCTTTGTATATCTTCGTCACGTTTCGACACATATGGTGATCCCTTGTCACGAGATCATAGCACGTCACGCCTAGTCACGGTTTGTCACTAAGTCACGCTTCGGCACGCTTATATTACGTAGGGCTCGGTTATTTTTGTAAATTTTGCAATACGTTAGATGAAGTTACGACAGGTTAGGTTGGGATTGGTTAGGTTTAGTTAAGTTTCGGCACTTATGGCCATATCTCGTCACCCCGTTACAGTACGTCATCCGTAATCACGCTTTTAAAATCTTGGTGATGTTTTAACACTTAAGGCGTCCTCTCGTCACGCTTTCAAAGGAGGTCACACATAGTCAGGCTTTGTCACTAATATGTTTAATACATATAATTGATGATAATGGAGTGGACAGCAGCAGCGGTAGCGATTAATCGAGTGATGCGTCAGAAAGCGATGGTCTGTGAAGAGTGGAAGAATTGGAAAAGGACCGAAGAGTAGTGAAGATGATAAAATTATCTAATACTCTCTGCAGTTTTAATATTCTAGTGATGTGTAGTGCAGTGTAGTGAAATCGACTTTCCGGTGTTACATAACGTGGTGATATTTTATTTGGAGTGTACTGTACGCGGCCTGCTGCCATCCCTTCCAGCAAACTTTTGGTAAGTGACTCGCTCCGAGGTTCCAATTCACAAATTTCAGCGGCCAAAGACGCTGGAACGCAGTGTAATTTGAAGGTCTATCATGGCGACACATACCGGCCTACAATTGCTGACTTTTCAAAACACGGAAGACAGATGTTTAGCGAAGGTATCAATGTCTGGCCATTATCATTAATGTCACATATACGAGGAAGAATGACTTGTTTAAAAACGACATATCTCGTTCGTAGCATGTAAACGATCGAACCAATAACACTGAATTACGGCATAGTAAAATTCCAGCCTTGCACAAACCCACAGTTCAACTGCATTGTTTTAATTTCTAGGAACATAAGTTCCGAAATAAAACGCCACAACGGTGCTACTTTACAAGGAATCCTCACTGACAACACTTTTCAAGCGCATCGGTTACTACCCGCCGTGGCCGATTTCGACGCGATAGGTGTCATTCACAGGCACTCTGAAACCGTCCTGTGGGGCTGTCTGCAGATGTTTATTGACTCTGCCGTCACTCAAGTGTTAACGTTTTATTAATTAGTTTAGGACAAGCTAATGAGATTCTGTCTTCAAGGGATCACGCCTTATTTAGCTTTGGGGGAGTCGTGTTTGTTGGTTTAATACTTAGAGGCCATAAACAATGAAGTAGCTAAGGCATAGTCACTGGGGCCTGCAGACATAGTTGTAAAATATGTACCAGCCAGCTGTGCCACTACTGGGCTGTCAGCTGGAAAAATACACGACACTGATATGAAACATTCCACTGTTGGAGCTCTGTACCTTTGGACAAACGTGTGCCAGTTCATAAGTAACAATAAGTGTTGTAATCCATAGAATAAACGATTTAGATCAGGGAATGTGTAGAATGGAGTACGTAGGTAGATAGATCCACTTTACAGATAGATACAAGTGTTACTGTGGGCGAAATAATATTAATGACCAACACCAAACATTTTGTTCGTTCTTAATTACAGAGGCTTCACAAAAGAAGACAGCCATCTTCGGACTTACCGCCGTGAGAACCTCAAATTCCATCCAATATATTCGTAACACATATATCATTTTAAAACGATTACGACTTTCACTGGAAGTAATTTTAATGTTTATGGGGGAGGGGAAGTACCTGTATAATGCGATGTTTATTTTAGGTAACTAATTGGCCTCCCCCCTTCCTCCTCTTGCCTTTGTCATCACGCAGCGCGAACCTCGTTATCTGCTATATAACCAGCCTCTATTATCCAGCATGCACTTGTAGTCAGGCAGTTGGTCCACGCACTCCCTCCCCTCTCCCAAACACCAGCCATCGGCTCCCAAGGTCTTCCACCTCGTGGCTCTGACAGGTACTAATTACTGAACAACTTCCATGTTATAATAACAGAGCGGGCTAACCACGTTGTGTTTCTGGTGCCTGGAGCAGTGGACAGAATGAAAACGCCAATTTATGAAACTGTTAAATCTGGCTCCTGTTCTAGACAAGTCATTCACATCACTTTCACTCGCTCGTGACATGAATTCGGCAAAGATGACTATGAACCGCCCAACGAAAACAATAAACTGTCGCTCTTGTGAATTTGGCTAGTTACTTGCTGCAAAATGCAGTCTGGTAGAACTTTACGTCTGTCATCGGGGCATGTAGACAGCAAACGTCGGTAAACTTCTACCAGACTACACGGCGCAACAACCCAGAACATAGCCATCTTCATTCTCGATCCGTGAGCACCTGGGATCACAGTACAGTTCAGACCAAAAGTTAAGCGCACGGCACAAAGTCGGCCACGCTTTAAACAAGAACATCAATTACGTCTTCAGCCTCTCCTTAGCCACCACCGACGATAAACAAGACTTCGTATCGGCTTAAAAGCATAGAAAAACTCTCGTGCAGTGTACGCATGAAAGAAAACACGATGAATACAATTGTATTAGACACAATGGGACAAACCAAAGGTAATGGTATTTTAAAGGAAGTTGCCACACGTATTTTGCCCGCTAGAGTAGGTAAATTCGCGGGGAATTTCAAGATGATTGGGTACACGCCAGAACAACGCATGTTTCTTAAGTCTCTGTATATGCGTACAGATGTTTCGACAGTGACCATAAAAACTGCGTTCTGAAATTGTAAATAGGTTCCGAGCATGATAAGAAGAAGGAACTGATCCCAAAGCCTGTTCTCACAGAACAAAGGTCTGGGGACATTCGAGTGAGTATGGAAATCAGTCCAAGAAAATCGTCGTGTCGCCTAGCACAGGAACGTAACATGTCGGAAATGCTCAGTCTTAAAAAGAGGTCTCAAAGCCCGCATAAGTTTCATCGCTGAAACCTGCAGATCCAGTTACATATAATTAATAATTGGCCGGGGACTGTGGTCGCCTCGTCCTCCACATTTGAACGCGTGATTTTTACCTGTGGTGAAACCTGAAGCAAATCATGAACAGGAACTATAGAGACCATCAGTTTCTTGAGCCAAATGACTATCTGGATGCATTCCAGTGGTCGTCTGCACGCGGTGTCATAGTACAAATGCGTCTAGTCTCGAACGTAAAGCCACGAGGTCCCCTGAAGCTATGTGTAACACGCGACAGAGTCCAGGTACATTTCTTCCTCAAGAAGCAGCCAAGTTAGTTCCACGTGAGATCTTGCAGCTGAACTGAGACAAGCCCTTTTCCCAAACAAACTATTCATCATTTCCGATAGACGACAAACACGTGGAACCCTGAAGCCACGCCTCACAGCAAAACACGACCACACAAACAGAGCTCTAGAAACCAAATAAACCGATGAAAATTGGACGACATGACGAATTATTCCACAGATGGTGCCTGCCAACTCAATGAAGTTCGTTAAGCGTTCCGAAATTGCGCAACAATCAATATGGCTGTGTATGACGTCACACATAAGGGTGACGCAGAAAGAAGGGGGGGGGGGATGCTGTTACAGGATTCACGGCTCCTGACGTTTGAAGGCAGCGGAAAACGTAGTTCCGCTAAGTTGCAAACTAGCGCTCCACACTCTATGTACGTTCGAGAACACAGTCGGAAGTCTACGTAAATCGTGCAGACCATTAGGGGGGTTGGGGGCGGAGGATGCACAATACATATACAGGGTGTTTGTTGGCTTAAGTTCTCACAGTCCAGCAACCGGTGCAATCAGTGATATGGACCGTGTGGAGTGCAGGCAGGTTAGGTTTCGAAGAACTAAATGAACATTCTCAATCGTGAAGATGTTATTAATATTCTCTGCATACAGGATCAGGCGAACCAAGTGCTACTTAACTGAAGCACAGATTTCTTTGGTCTCCCGAAGACGCACATTCATTGACTGAGGTTTGCTTCTTTGCTCGTTTTGCCACTGATACTTCCTGAATTGCAGACATCAATTCGGGCGGGGCGTTATGACTGCAGGTGTACATGGCCTGACTCAGTGAAGGACTTCTTTACAATGCGATACAGAATGTTACACGTCCATGACCCCAAATCTTCACGGGTTCAAGACTAAATCTCGAAGACGACTGCCTTCTGGGCGATCGTCCTGATGATGGAGGCAGCAAGCACTTGCGAAACGCCAGTATATTTCTACCAGATTACACGGCGCAACAACCCATAAGACAGCAGCCATCTTCATACTCACGACCGAAAGAACCGTAAGTCTCTCCTCCCAAATAATCTGTCCATTTCGAGGCATTTTGTAACTTTACAGATCTGATGGCAAGATAAGAAGTTGAAAAATCGTGGCTAAATAACAGGGAAATCAATAAGTTTGAGGCCGTATAAATTCAGCACTGCCACATCGGCGTTAAGTAAAATGACAAACAAGGTAAAATCACTCGCCGAGGCAGTAGATCTCCGATGACGTATGAGATTTCACTCAGATAGCCTTATTGTGTAACCCGCTCCTGGTCCATATTTCACTCAACTGGCAGTTCCACAGCAGCCACTTCAAGCATCCCAGAAATCCTAGCGGGATGAAGCAGCGCTCAGCTGTCGACGTCAAGTCTTTTCTTCAAAAGAAGAGAACACAGTCTAAATCTCCATTCATCACAACACATAATCTCCATTGCAAAAAAACGACACCAAGCACAAGCTAACAGACAGCAACGTGTTTCTACATCAAGTGTAGGAATCAGACCTTTGATTGAAAATAAACGACAAGAAGTATCTTATGTGTGAAATTATAATGCTTTTATAATTGTATTAAAAGGATGACTCATCCAAAAACAAAAGCATTAATAAACAAGATATTGATGTTTGAATTACATAATACAATGAACAACAAAGCTTGCGTTACGCCCTGATTCACCATTAAACAGCCCCGGAGAATTGCGCAACCTGTCTGCACACACACACACACACACAGCTAACAACAGCCTATAAAAACGACATTTAAGCAACTTAGAGAAATTAATAAATCTAAACAGAACTGCCTTCGAATAAATAAAACAATGACTTGCGGACAGAAATCATGAAGCTATTGTTTTTATATTCAAAAGGCTTCCAATCCAGGGAATCACACGTAAATAAGTAAATGTAACTTTATAACCCAACAATAAAACGCAATTTAATTTACGAAATAATGTGATAAGCTTGTGCGAAGACGATCACACTATCGAATCCTGGTAGACCTCATTTCTGATTGCATACAATTTACTAATATCGGTTGAAAACTTTACAGGAAAACACATACACGGTATGTTAAACCTCTTCGCCCATATGAATGTAATGCAGGCAGATGTGCAAAAATATAGAAATAAAAATGGAATCACAAAATGTAATTACACCAGCCGTCTTCTCGCAGCACAACTAAAATAATTCTCCAAACTGCCGAAGCACGCTGTAACGACGCGGCTTCGAACTGCAGCATAAAAAATTACTGCGACGGCAAGTCCCGTCAGGATAATATCCGGGCAGAAATCGAAATGAGGACACCGAGGAAGAACTTCATTACTTTCCTTCAATGGCTCTGCAACTCAATGTGGGTCTTCGCCGCCTCCTTTCCGAGGCTTCTTGGTCTTAGTAGTGACTGACCAGCACACTGACTCTGATTCTTGTCTGCTAGAGCCACCTAGTAGATAATCAGGGAGACATGAGTGAGAAATGGCAGCTGAATTTTGCTTACGAAACACCTTGTTCATGCATCGAATAAGAACTACCGTCCCGATAACGACAGGTCGTGTCAGAGTTCTCTTTCAGCCAGTCTACTGTCTCCTCACTCTGTCTGTCATGATTTGACAGTGCAGTGTCAGGGACGAAAGTGTGCGTATCGCCTACGCCACTAGCCGAGAAACGAACGCATGTACCATGTGATCCATGGGCACTGCAACACACGGGCTGAGACAGTGAGTTACAAAGTACGGCTACTCGGAAATAATGTCTGTATCTGCTATCTCTCACTTTCCCCGGATCCCATGGCTTCTTGTAACGAACGTCGAACGCACTCATACACCACAATTGTATCTCCTGTGCAGATGGCGGCCGGACGATCCCACTCGTATTTGTGTTTCAGTCAACCTATATTAAACGTAAACCAGCGTGGTAAAACTGGCGACCCGCAAAAGTATTTGTTAATTTGTTACTAGTTAGTACAAACCCGTATTTTTCGAAGTTGATATTCCTTCACTGCTAAAAGAACATTCTACTCAATGCTCACACTAAAGCCATTGACTTTAAAAGCATAAGATAGACGTTCTACTGGTACAAATTGTTATTATATTAGATACAAGCTGTCAAAGCAGTGGAGTTCAATTAATTTGTATAAGTTTTCCTGGTAAAAAATTGTCAGAGATGTTGCAGGAGCAAATTTAAAATAATATACAACTCTGTACCCGTTTGTACACATTTAAATAAAGCCATGGTAATGTCATTTCTGAATAAGCATTATTAAAGATAATGACAATTCAAAAACATGACAGTAGGGGTTTCTTAGCACTTGGGTCCAACAGGAAAACTATTCTGGCCTGAGTGAGAAAAAAAGTTGGACCACCCTTACGTAACCAGTAATGTTATGTATGGGTCAGTCTTTACCAACATCGGCACTGGGTGAATGTAAGTCGGGAGCTTCATGTGCAGGTTGTTTTACCCCAGTACCCACTGGAAAGGGAACTGGGTGAGCCCAGAAGAGCCGGTCTGCAAGCGAAGGCAAAGAAAAAATATTTTCCTGACAAGAATCGAACTCTAGGTGTCCAGCCCATAGTCAGTCACTGCTGACTGAGCTAACCAGCTCTGCAAGCTTACTCTTACATTCCTCAATTCCAATGCAGCTTCATGCTACAATATGTCAATTCAAAGCAAAATTTCTTCTGAATGTCAATCATCCAAGACTACTGAACTCAAAATACAGTGGTTTGCAAAGTTGTTGGGCCATTATATGCAATTAGCATTGGAGTGTCGTTTTAGAAAGGCCCTGTACTTGAACACAGTAAACATTATCACAGATAGGAAAGTTTTATACGCAGTGAGCTCAGGCGGGGAAAAAGGTTAAATTAAAAATAGCTTGCAATTAAAGACACTTGTATTCAGTCTCAACTTTTCAACATATTAACACACATAACACATTTACCAGACGCAGCGATGCTAAGATATTGAAATTTTACAGATATTATACGCATATTTATCACCTCTTTCAAGCAAAGACAATGAGCTGTATAATAATCACTGTTGCTGTACAAAATTTAAATGGCGCACAAATACAAATTAGCAGCAGAATTTTTATTCCTCACACAAGACTATGATTACAGAGCTTATTTCAGGATCACAAGCTCGGTATCAACAGGATAAAAAAATCACAACACTGAAATCAGACACAAAGTGGAGGCTTAGTTTCTACATGAAATCTCAAACTGTTACAACTTATAACCTTTTACAAGACAGGCTGTCTCAATGAACACGAACCAAAATAAGCAGTGAAGTATTGCAATAGGCAAGCAACTTGGGTGGTTGACATCACAACCGCAGGAACTTGAAAGCTACTCTACTAGTAATCGACGATGTATTTGAAAATGGACTCGATTCCACGATTTGACTTGCGATCCAGAAATGAAACCAGAGATAAATATTTTTGGCAAAGCGTGGCCGACTTCCACCAAGGCCATTACAACCCGCCCTTACAGGTCGCTCACGCGCCAAGCAGTTTGCCCACAGTTTTCACATAATCATTATAAGGTCACCAACTATTTAACATCAAACAAAACCATTACTAATGAACCAAATAATTCAAAGTAGCATTAGGCAGCCTGGTAGGCGAGTGGTGTGCACATGCAGGAACACAGGCCATTAGAATAAGGATATTTCTCATACTTCTTTGTTCCTTTCCACTGTCCGTTGTATCGTCATTCATTTATTTATTTGTTTTATTATAGCTAAGAACAAACTGGGAACTATTCCGAGAAATAATTGATAGGTGAAATTACATCATATCGACCTATCAGTCTGTTACCAAACATGTCAAAGTTATTCGCAAAAATATTGCTTCAAAAACTAAAACCAATACTTATAGAAGGCCATCAATTCGGTTTCAGACAGGAAAATGGCACAATAGAACAAGTTCAGAGAGTCGTAAATAAGATCAACCAAGACCTACACGTAAAAAGATATTGTTCAGTTGCCTTTCTGGACATTAGCCAAGCTTTTGATAAAGTCTGGTATATAGGACTGCTCTTTAAAATAAGGTGGAATTTTCCCTGCAATTATTATCAGATCCTCAAATCATACTTGAGTGATAGACACTTCTATGTGAAATATCAAGAAAAACAAACACCTCTCATACCGATTGAATCAGGTGTCCCACAAGGCAGCATCCTAGGGCCAGACTTATACTTACTGTATACAGCGGACTTGCTGACACTAAGACAAACCACAGTAGCGACCTTTTCAGGTGATACCGCCGTTTTAGCCTCCCATAGCGACCCAAAAATAGCCTCCAGCCTACTCCAAGAAAATCTTGATAAAACCCAAAATTGGTTGAAAATTTGGCGAATTAAGGCCAATGAAACAAAATCCATTCATGTGACGTTCACCATGAAAATAGAAACATGTCTCGCCAGTAATATTTAACGATCATCAACTGCCACAATCAGATGAAGCAAAGTATCTTGGCCTATGCTTGGACAGATGCCTGACTTGGCAGAAACACATATGGTTAAAAAGATCACAATTAGGAGCAAAACTCAGACAAATGTACTGGATCTTAGGCCGTAATTCCCAACTGACAGTTGACAACAAACTGCTAATATATAAGGAGATTCTAAAACCAGTTTGGACATACGGATGCCAACTTTGGGGTTACGGCAAGTATCTCCAACATTGAGAAGATTGAACGCTACCAGTCCAAAGTTCTGAGAATCATTGTTAATGCACATTGGTTTGTACTGAATTGGGTTATTCAGCAAGATCTTAAAATACCCTCCATGAAAGAGGAAATCAAGAACTTCAGTGAAACATATCACTTGAGATTAAGCACTCATCCGAATCAACTAGTCACAGACTTGTTGAAAAGCCATTGTGTTAAGAGACTTAAAAGGTTCAATCCATCAGACCTCACAAATGGATTTAACTCAAATCACAACACAACTGGAGATAAGAGCATGAAATGGACAGAAGAGCTTCTAATGATATGACTGGATGAAATAATGGCTGTTGACTGGTTGGGATTCTCTCAACATGTAGTAAAGTGGTAGTGGGTTTATAGGCGCATCACCAACTCCGGATATTTGCGCCTCTCTACCACTTAAAACAATTTTTCCACAATAGTGGACTATTCACAACCAGGTCGTATAAGTAATAATAGCCGGCAGATGTCAATGGTGTGTAAATACTATAATGCGTTTTGTCATCTACAAACAGATGTACAACTAAAATAAAACAGCTACTGTTCGCAATAAAAAAAATTACTCAGCCTATGAAGAAAGCTGGCGAGTTTCTTTTAAAGAAATCAGACAATTTTACCCGTAAGTTTAGATCAAAATCGGGAACAAACACAATGTTTTTCGGTCCGGCAGTAGTACATTTGACTTTCTTATCTCTCACGTTAAAACAGATACGCAACTTTATTGCTTATTTTCAAAAAAGGGAGATCTGTTACAAAGAATTTGACACCAGTGCATCATTTGCGTGAAATGCAGCCACATCATAATTCAATTCTAAGATAAAACTGCCTTGTAGGAATTCAAGGAAATAATGTACAACACATCTCTGTGGTTCCTCTTAATGCGTGGTACAACACCCTCTTTGACATCAGTATGACTAGCAAACAACTTCAGACGAAATAATTTGACAAACACGATGCCATTAACAAGCTAGAAAAACCAAAAGCTTCTTACACACTGCAGGAGTAACAAAGTATTTGATAAGAAAAACACTGGTAGATATGCGCGAATGTGCAGAGGACATAGATATACAGCGACTCTTTGAAACACAGATCCAGTCCGCATTAGATGACAATGCAGATCAAATATGGAGTACACACCATACCTGTTCTAAGCCCCAAGTGAAAAAGAAAATGAACTTCAATTCTGCAGTCCTTAACACAGCAGTACAATCGGCTGAAAAAATATTCCAGCAGCTTAATAAACTTAGTCCTGTACTTGTTTGCCTCTACAAAGTTCACAGTTTGCATAATAAAACATCAAAGCAAATTATGTTATATTGCTTGAAACTTTACAACATGAGCACTCCAAAAATGCTGATGCTTCTGCACAGTGAATAGGAAGCCATTGCAAGATGAGTTCCAAACTGAGCATCACCACAAGATGTAATAAACTTCAAATGCAAAAATAAGCTAACAAATTTGAAGGACTACTGCAAAGACAGTGATCGTCGTTGAAGAGAACAACTGTCTCCAAATGCAGAACAACTGGCTACCAAACCAATCAAACAGAAATAATCAGATACTCTTCTTCTGGTGTTAGAAGCAGTGGAAGACAGACATGGGTCTGGCACAGAAATGGTGGCTGCCACTGAACATGAGGCATAAACATCACGAAAGGTGACCTGCTTCTTGATGAAGAAGCAACCCTTCTTAGCCAAATATTTGAGTATCTAAAGAACGGCATGAAGAATATGGCCATCGCTGAAGAGGCAAGAACACATTGGCTGTGAAACCAGCACATATGGAGGAAGTTGTACTCAAAAGAGTAAAGGTAGAGAAAGAATAAGAGGTTCTACTTCCGGCATCAGAGACAGCGAAGGGTGGACCTGGGTTTGGCACAGAAAACACGTTGGCTGCAACTGAAAATGACAAGCAAAATTACAAAAAGTGATCTGCCTTTTGATGAAGAAGCAACCCTTCTTAGCCAAATATTTGAGTATCTAAAGAACCGCATGAAGAATGTGGCCATCGCTGAAGAGGCAAAACACTGCTGAAAAACCAGCACAGAAGGAGGAAGTTGTACTCAAAAGACTAAAGGTAGAGAAAGAATAAGAGGTTCTACTTCCGGCATCAGAGATGGCGAAGGGTGGACCTGGGTTTGGCACAGAAAACACGTTGGCTGCAACTGAAAATGACAAGCAAAATTACGAAAAGTGATCTGCCTTTTGATGAAGAAGCAACCCTTCTTAGCCAAATATTTGAGTATCTAAAGAACCGCATGAAGAATGTGGCCATCGCTGAAGAGGCAAAACACTGCTGAAAAACCAGCACAGAAGGAGGAAGTTGTACTCAAAAGACTAAAGGTAGAGAAAGAATAAGAGGTTCTACTTCCGGCAACAGAGATGGCGAAGGGTGGACCTGGGTTTGGCACAGAAAACACGTTGGCTGCAACTGAAAATGACAAGCAAAATTACGAAAAGTGATCTGCCTTTTGATGAAGAAGCAACCCTTCTTAGCCAAATATTTGAGTATCTAAAGAACCGCATGAAGAATGTGGCCATCGCTGAAGAGGCAAAACACGGCTGAAAAACCAGCACAGAAGGAGGAAGTTGTACTCAAAAGACTAAAGGTAGAGAAAGAATAAGAGGTTCTACTTCCGGCATCAGAGACAGCGAAGGGTGGACCTGGGTTTGGCACAGAAAACATGTTGGCTGCCACTGAAAATGACAAGCAAAATTATGAAAAATAGTCCACCTGTTGATGAAGCAGCAAGCCCTTACTTAACAATTTGCAAATTTGGAGGACTGCATAAAGACGACCATCGCTGAAGAGGAAAAGAACATGCTGGCCGAAAAAGCACAGCTCTCTTACGTGCAAAACTGAGGAAATAATCAGAACCTCTTCGCATATAGTTAGAAGCAGCGAAGGGTAGACCTGGGTCTGGCACAGAAGAAATGTTGGCTGCCATTGAAGACTAGGGAGAAACAATAAGAAAAGTGATGGCGTAATGCAAGGGATACCTGTACTGTGACGTGGCGCCGAATGGGCAGACGGCTCGCACTGGAGGGGAGGGGCCGCACTACTCCCCTCCGATCAGTGGATGCGGCTGTCGCGGAATGTTCTGGGATGTAATGTTACCTCGCCGAAAGGAATTGCCAATTTACCTGTGTAGACTGCTGTAAACTGATTTTTGAATAAATCATTAGTTGACATAGAGCCCAGCAGAGTCATCATCATCATAGTATTTATAGTTCAACACTGGTTATATCACAAAGTTCCCACAAAAACAAGCTATGTGCTACAATTCTTAGTCAGAATGGTGTCTGAATTAAATTAAAAAATTAAATCTGTGGTGTAACAGCTCCAGAGAGCCAAAGCCGACTAGCTTGACTGCTGGCCTCACGTTCACATTCCTAAGCAAAGGTGAATGATCATCCAACCAGATATAGGGTGACGTGTGGTCAGCACGACGAACCCCAGCCATTGCTAGCTGGGTTGGCACTGGTTCCATACACTGGTCAAAAGCTCACGAGAAAATTTCTTCTCCCCCGAGACCCGAACCAACACACATTCCGTATCGCCGGTCCGGAGCATGATGCCTCCGACCGCGCGGCTACAGTGCGGGACATGATGTCTGAATTACATATTTTAACTTAAAGTTTCTTTGTAGGAAAACTATGATTAAGGCATGTTCAAAATTTATGCAGAGAAGACGTTACTTTTAAAGCATGTTGAAATTAAAAGACAAGGCTGCTCCTCTCTAAATGAAAATGACCTGAATAATTTGGCAGCACAAACAGTTGTTTCAGAGTAATACCTCGTATCTGTATAATGCAGGTTGTGTGGGCCACCGTTTCTCAACCGAGGATCCGCAACTTGGACCTCAGGTGTCCGCCAGCTGAGTGGATTTTCTTTATGTGCGTGTGAAGCCCATTTCATAATCAACAAAATGTCAGTGAATGTGTCAGCAAAGAGAGACAGATTCAGGGACTGGTTTTGCAGGAAGTCAGCAAAACAACCACATGACACACATGAAAAACACTTTAGCCTGTGCACCAAACTCCCGACAGCATCTGGGCCACTATAGACCCTGTGTGGTCCCATACTTCTTCGCTCACGGACGGCAAATAACGGTGAGATGTACAACGATCAAAAACGGACTCTGCAATGCACAGCATTTAAAGGGCAGTGCAAACTCGTCTTGGGCCATGAACGATTCTTCTAGGATGAGGTCTCATTAAATGACAGCAATGAGCAAGCTTCAGTGACAATCATAACGAACGAGACCTTCGATAATCTGTGTCGGGAAGTTCTGCAGCCGGTGGACATTCCAGATTGTTACACAAGTATTTTTAATGATCTGGGAAATTGCACTGGACTCCCATCCGAAAATGACGTGCTACAGAGTGAAATAATTCTCCAATAACAAGATACCTGAAAAAGTAATGAAAACAAACATTATCCCCTTTGTTTTAGTGAAAACAATTGGAAATACCTCAGGGACTATTTTCCAAAAGAGTGCAAGAAAAATGTGAAGCTGGGATTTGGAGCAGTGTAGAAGATAAACCTAAGCGATCTTCATGGCAATATTTCAATATGATGCTCGTGGTTAAGGATGTGTTGTAAAAGGACAAAGTTGAGTCAAGCTTATAAGAAAAATGCGAACCAGTTGATACACAAGATGATTTCAACACAGGTGTTCGGCATCTACTTACTCTGACAGTTAAGTTTGAAGTATGTATCAAGTGAGTCAGTCAATTTGAATAAGTGTTTATTTACTTCACATAGCTTATTTTGTTTTCCCCTGCATGAATATGTGTATTCTTTATTCATATCATAATAAAGAAAAGCGTTTTTTGAGATTTATTCATTTCGTTTCCTTGTAGTATCCTAAGAATCATAAAGCCCACGCAGACCCTAGAAGGGCAAAGCTTCTCATGTCTTGGGCTTATTTTCTGTTCATATTCGGGCATCAAAAGGGATTGTGACATAAGCTGAAAGATAGGCTCATAGCCTTCATGAGTCCAACAGAAGGTCTCCAAAGATCAGAGAAAGCACAAGTGATGCCACTCACCACAGAAGCCACAAAAAAAGTATTGTTTTACCTCATATGCACTTTCTCTTAAAATTTGGGAGTAGTCTGAAAAAGTGTAAGCAGTGCCTTTCCATTCCTGTGCCCAACATAAAGACAAAATGTACTCTGTTTCTCAGAATCCTCCTAAATTTCAGACGTCACTACTGAGCAAGGTACAAAGCATGGAGTGCTTCAAGATGCAGACTTTGACAAAAGACAAAAACACACCTACATTCATTCAGCCAAATTAGACTAAATTCTACATTTCACATGCTGACCCGCCTGCACTGCACAAGCATTTAAGAAACATTATAGGGGTGCAAAGAATGGAAATATGTTATGAAAAGAAAATTCTAGTTCAGCCAATGTTCAGTGTGTGACCTATTGTTTCATACCTTTAGTGCATGTTTGTAAGTAGCAAAATGTCTAAATATAAGTGGGGTACTTGAAAACAAATTCATTTTACAATATGAAAAGCATCCCTGCTCTCTGGATGTTAATATGTACTGGCATAAAAATTGAGTTACCCATGACAATACACACAGAACCTGTTACGTTACAGGTAAATCTGTACAATGGGTATAAGTGGGGTTAAATCTAAAATGTTCTTTGCAAATATATAATTTGAAAATGAGAAAAATAGAAAAGTCTGTTCATACGAGAATGAGAACAGATGATATGGACACAGCAAAAATTACTTTGTTCCAAATCAAGAACTGGGTTCTAAGGAGTACTGCAAAGCTGACGAATTATGTAGGAAATTTCATGATATATTTTATTATACTTCAAAACTTCAGTGATGTATTTCATTACAGTTACTAAAAAATCCTATCCTGCAGTAATACTGTCCCCTCACCAGAAAAGTAACTGGCAAATCTATCTACTCTTGACAATGGGACTAGTGTATGTAGCTGCTACAAGTTTAGTACTCACTGCCTGTTGTGTATACGCAACCAAAGCATATACTTCAATTGCGGGTGACAATAACTTCACTGATGTAAACATGCTTTATTCTCTTGCACCAGCTACCCTCTCGGGGCACAATTTGCTCTGAGGGCTCATAGCCGATGCAGATGGATGCACTCTCCACCACTGAACAGCTGCAATAACAATATAATATTATCAAGATCAGGTGAGAAGTGGAAGAAAATAAAATTCTGTATAACACTATATGAACAGAAATGGTTAACAGCATTGATGTTCCTTCCTGATTCCAGTGCACATTTAAATAAACACAAAGCTAGTGTCACAGAAAAACTGTGAAAAGCATACTGTATATGCTTTTGAGATAAAGAATAATATAAAATTACACACAGAAGTATGTCTCATTAATGACACCACACCGGCGAAATTGCTCGAGAATGGTGACAATGATGAACTTCAACAACAGAACCATATTCCAACAGGAAAGATTTTTCAACTGATAATTCCCACAGCAAATTTCATCAATTTCAAAACCAAGACCAAATATGTTCATAAGCCTTAAATCAGGCGTAGCTGAATGTGAAGAATATAAATGCTTGGCATTAGAATTCTTGAAGATGCTGATGGCCGAAGCTGCAGAAACTTCATCCTGAATGACCAAATTTACTGAGCCTGGAAAAGACTGTTCCAAACACAGAAAATGGAGTAAGCGCTGAAAATCAAATTTCAACATCTGCAAATCCTAACCAATATGTCATAAAACAATGAAAAATTAGAATTAACAATTATCATTCATTGATTCAACATACTTGCTTCAATAATTATTCTCTGCAATGAAATACATAACAACAGGCCTAAAAAAACTCTTTTGGCCATGCAACAGCTGAAGCAGTCACCATCTTCTCACTGTAGAGGCCCAAGTGTGCGCTCAGTGCAGTCCATGTGGGATTCATGGTAAACAAAGTGGCAATGGAACAGGTATCTCTCCAAGTCCATTTTCCCATCAACATCACTTCACCACCGTCCATATTCATATGTTATCTGAGGACGGAACAAAGAATCTATTAGCATCCACAGATCCATACAGTCACTCCCCTTCACAACATAAAAAATAGAAAAACTTAGGAATCAAAGAGATGCCAATGGACTACACAAAGCTGAGTAAGATGTAGTGCTTCAAATGTTGTTACTGAAATACCAAAAAGTAGCACACAGGTTACAGAGGAATCACCAATTAAGGAGAAGCACCTGCAAGGAAATAAGCATCCTAAGAAAAAATATGCAGAAAATCACCAATGTAATAAAGAAAAAATGTTATACATCAAGTGAAAGTAAAGAAAATACACCTGGGTAAGAAATCACAGAACAATTCAAAGATAAACTTTAAACCAGTACCAAGAAAAAACAAACAGGTACAAATCTTTACACTATTACCACAGGCCTGGACTGTAAGAAAAACAGAAAGAGTTTGGAGCATCACACTACATGGCTATAAAGGCCAAGAACTTGTACAACTTAAGGGAATTGTATCTACTCCAAATCCTAAACTTTAGAAGATCCCAAAAGATGATACTGTGAAGCTCTATATTTTGATGACAAAATTAGCAGACATATGTCAGGGAAAGAAGACTTTCCATCCTGTAAAAGAACATGGAAAACAGTTCACAAATAAAAATGGTTAGTTCTATGCAACTTGAAGCAAACTCATCATTTAAGAATTTTTATCCAAATGTAAAAGATGGATTTTCCAAATTCTGTGAAATACGGCAAAGAAATGTAGTTCCAGCTGATATATGCAGGACTCATTCTCTATGTGTATGTGCCACATATTAAGTGTAAAATTAATGTCAACAGGAAGCAAACTGAATGAACTTACAGTTAGGTCTAGTACAAAGATAACGTCTTACAAAGACTGTCTCTCACATGTGATATGTAATCATTGAGTACCAGAATGTGACCCAGGATACTATGAACACAGTCCTTGGTAGAGAAATTTTGATACTTAGTAAGACTTTGTGACGTTCTTTATAAAGAAATAAATGAATAAAAATTACAAAAATGCGATGTAATTTAGATTTTAATAAAATATACGGACTTTGTTGCATCTTAAATGTGGAATATTCTTATTGTAATCCTGGATCCAAACACGCCAAAGTTTATCCTACCACCTTCACTTTAAATAAATAATATGCAATAAATACTTCTATAAAACTCACCATTACTTATTATCGTACTTCCTTCGATTTAACTGGTGAGATCATTTGTAATGCGTCTAACTGGATCTCTTCTGTGCGTAAACCGCGTTGGTATTATCTGTGTACATAACACTGTATTCGTGCGTTGGCGCCATCATTTGAAGGCGCTTGACCATCACGAACACTATGGCGACAATCCGTAATTCTTGTGTTGTGTTGACATGTCAGCGTTCTTTTTTCGTAATGGTTTTAAACTGAAACTAATAAAGTTAAAGGACTCTGTGATATGTATGAAATAACTGAAATATGACAGACATTTAAAAGTTCATCTAGAAATCTGGTACAGATAAGGTTTCGTGATATTTATGTGAAACAATAGATAAACTCGATATCATAACTCGTGCTACTGGGTAACGCACAAGGCTAGCACTCCCAATTGATCCTTGTTGTGATGTTATGCACATTGAGGCTCGCAACTGTTACGAGTATTACAGCCTGTGGGAGTAAGTAAGATTGCGAGTAGGATGGGGCGTTGGCCTTTGTGAGAGAGGGAACGAGTGTTTTGTTGTCAGTCTGTGATGGCGTCTAGTTGGACAAGGCTTTGGCTCGTGTTCGTGTGGTGTATGGGTTTGGCTGGGAGTCAGATACAGGACTCTGTGTATTACAACAGGGACCACCAGGATAAGGATTCATATGGTAATACGTATATGTATAACAACAGACGGTACGGACGGCCCAATTACCCGGGAGACGGTGATTACAATAGAGGTTATGATGAGAACGATGGACGATTTTATCAGGTGAGTAAGAAATATAAATTACCCATCTACAGAATGTAGTGATATGAACGAAGTCAGAGGCATTTAGAACGTAAATATTCTATAGAACGTTTCATTTTCCGAATATTAGACACTGAGATGTATGTGATTTATACAACATTTCGGAAATTTATTCTACTCTCATATTCAGGTGATTGCATGCCATTGTAGTCTATTGACAGATATGTTATTACTTCTCATTTTTGATGTTAGTAGCTAATGTTGTGCTTGAACCCAGGATCCTTTGAATATTGTAACTGCTGGATCATGGGGGCTATCTGGGATTGTTGGTTATTTCAACAGTGTCGTTAATGTATGTGATAAATGATTTATGCCTTGGAGCCATGTTGAGCTCCATCTGATCTCATCTGTTCTTATTCAATATCTCAGCTGTTTTGTTCCCAGCTTTGTGTATGATTTCTAGTTTTTTACCATAAGTTGGGAGTCGATCCAATTCTCGAAGTGTTATGTGTACCATATACCATAGAGAATGGACAGTAATATCTGCATAATGTCTGAACCATTGTCACAGATCTGCAGAGAATTGTCAGCTGGAGTGTTGTAAAATGCAGCCTACACTAAGACCTTAACAGGAAGGGGATGACCACAGAATACAGGGGATAAAGCAGACCATGAAAGATCCCTTTTCAACATATTACACATGCATAATTGAAACTTATTCATGCATCTTGCACCACACCGCAATACTGACCCTAATATTATCTACCACTTTGGTATTATAACTGAACTTGCAGCTGTTGGGCTGGTCAGTCATCCATGGTTGCCCAGGCCCTAGCTGCTCTGTGACAAATGAGATTATTTACTCTCTAGGTATTTCATATTATGACGTAGGTCACATTGACACATAAGAGACTGTGAAGGTAAGAGATTCCCTCAGTAGACTGCTGATAAAGTTTGTTTGCTTAACAGATAATGTGATGTTCTGGTGATGATTAGGACTCTTTAGAAGCAGTTGGATGTAGCAATAGTCGGTGGCTGTATCACACCCTGACAATGTTTATTATGGGCACCTGTTTTGTCTGTGGTCAGTTTAGATGTTCAGGCATCATGTCTACTACTACAACTACTGGATCTTGTTTGGAGCAATTTGGAAGGTGTGATGGTAAAGTCACATGCTGTTTCAAGTCTGGAACTGAACTGAATGCCCCCAAATAATCCATTTTTAACTTTTTATACCTTATAATTGTGTTCAGGACTGATTTCTAACAAAGTGCTTTGTAATATTTAAATTCAAAACTGAAATATATAATGGACACTCACTGACACGTGGTAGTTTTGATCACCATGAGGAAAATGTTACCAAAAATAAAAATATAATCAAAAACTGGGATCACGGGCCATAATAATTTTCTGGCATTTAAATTTCACAACGTTTTTACAGATTGCTCTTTATATGAAGTCCTAATCTGAGCCATTTTACACAAATTTCCTTATTACAAAATAATACTGGGTGTGGCAGAGAAACCCAACGGTTTTGAAATAACTCCAACAGAAATAATTTCTTACCTTGTCTTTTGAAACAAGATGAAGTACAATAGAAAGCATTTTATACACACTTTTAAAAACTTTGTCACTAGAATGACTTCTTTTCTTCTGTATACATTGTACTCTGGAATGCAAATTTCCCGTTACGCGCCGTGCATCTCCACCGGCATTGCTGCAGTTTCTTCTCACATCGGTGATGGTCCTAGGGCCATTGACGAAACCGTCTTGGTTCTGGGTAAAAAAAAGTCCAGGTAAAACGGTTACCTTCAGAACTCCATACAATATTGAACACGGTAAGAGTAGATGCTTCAAGGATATTCGACCGAACCGTACGTCGAATCGTACACAAAGATTTAAATGTTCAAATTGTGGGCAGCAGAAAATCCCCTCTAGCTCCACCACCGATGACTGTGCATTGATTGCAGAACATTGGAGATGACAATGTAGCTATACCTGCGAAGTTACACAGCGAGTAACGGGGAATTTGCGTTCGAGATTACACCAGTGTATAAACAATTTTTTTTTGTAAGACTAGCAGAGTGGCAGCAGTGTTACTTCGGGGAAATTCCACATTTGCATTTCTTGTCAATTTTTCTTCCCCGAAAACTTTTCTTAGGCATAATCATTCGAAAGTTATATGAAAAATTATCCCTAAAAGGTCTTCAGGGGACTTGAACCTAGGGACAGTTTTTCAGGGTTGTATCCGTTATTCCAGAAATGCTGTTGTCGAAGCAAACAGATTGGGTCATGGCTCGTCCTTAGTTTTGCGGCTACAGAAACCACCCTCACCAGGATTAGAGTTCAGGATACTTTTTCGTTGTTAAGACCTGTTCAAAATCTCTTTCTGGTTTCAGTAAATATGCATGCCACATTTGAGGATCCGTTCTCGAGCTACAGGCGGATATATACACCCACAATTTCAATGTTGTGTATGTAAGAACTACAGAGACCAAGTCAAGGCCGTCAATCTGGAACTAAGTTATTCTCTCAACAGTCAGTTTCACAGAAAATGAATCATTAAAGAAGAAACGTTTAAAACCTGTGTCAGGCATTTTAGTGATTAGCGATAGTGGTTGTAGTATGAACTACTTAAATTGGATTGCAGTTTTCATTAATTTAATAACAGTACAGTAGACAAGAGTGGGTGCACGTTGAAAACTTTTTACGCTTCTGTTTTTAAATAGTCTGCCATCCATTGTTAAGCATATGTGGACGTTTGTCATACCGCTTGCCATGTAATCTCTGAAGTTGCTAACCGTAAGGGCACAGGCTCTTATTATTTACGAAGTCGTTCAGGTGAACATGAAGAGAAACGTGAATTTTCGGTGTCGGTCAGCAACAAGTGGCCTATGGAATTCGTATGTCATTTTATAGCAGATTGGCTGTTTGTGGGAGGCGCTAAAATTGTCGTTTACTTTCCATAGGCCTTTATCGAAAACTTTTTAAATTCCTTTGTCATTGTTGTCGGACTCAGACAAAAGTTTCCTCAAACTACAGCAATTTAAACGGAGAAAAAGCAATTCCGATACCTACGAATACAGGTGTGAGGCACTTGAGGTCGCTATGGGCGCGAAGCCCTGGACCGACGCCCATTTCCTAAGTTGCCACTCGCAACTGATTTTCAAGCCACTGAACTAGTCTTACAACATTCTTCGTATTTCTATTCTCATTACAAGTAAGTCTGCGCGGTATGTCAAGTTTTACTCACATCAAGAAAATCATTCTGCCAATCTGCGTGAGCGCATGTAAAATACGATGTTACACTACACCGTCTCTTTGTATGAAGTTTGACCTTCGCTGGGACACAGAACAACGAATCACAATAGCTGGGTGGGGACAGCCTTCTACCTTAACTTTCAGTTCCAACTTGGCAGCGATTGTAGAGTTTTATATCAGAACAGATCAGTGTTATCACGTTTTACCGTTTAGCCATTACTAGTCTGGCCTGAACCAACCAACAAAAAAAAAAGCTTAAGGAAGAGTCATACGCAAGCGCAGACGTGGTTCCGTGCTGCTGGGAAGTACTGCCTACACAGGACTGCGTTAAACACTTTCGTGAGAAACGTCATCGCTCGTTTAGTTAGATGTTTCAGGACCCCTGTTTCGGCCAGGAGCCTTGTCAACCCTGAGTCCCTCGATGGCCTGAAGGACCTCAGAGGGACTTTTTAATTTCGGTTTATTTGCGGGGACTTCCTAGTATGAGCGCAACGCCTCATTAACCATGTCAGTAACTACCGGGTCCGACGGGTCGTCCACCAGCTGAAACCGAACCTCAAGGCTTCCGCTTACACGGAACCAGAGAGCAAGTCCTCCCGACACCTGAAAGGGTGGCGAAGGAGTAGGAACTCGCATCACCCGTTTCGGCATCTTCCATAGCAACTGGTTGTCACTGGCCAGGGATTCCAGTATGTCGCTTCACTGATCTTTCCTCATCTCGTTCAGCCGACAGGTCACCGATTTCTGGCCTGAACCACTTCATTCGGCTGTAACATATGCTTGACAAAGCTTGTGTGTTCTGCTCTGTACCAAGTGGCCTGGGAGAGCAGCCCAGAAGCACACTTCCCACCCTGTTGCGTAGCGTTCTTCCGATTGATTTTCACCCCAGCTTCACAAGAAAATAAACGAGTATAACCTGCTTGGTATTTATTTTCTGTTTTTCTGGATATATTGGCCCCAACAATTTATGTTCCACTCAATGCCTGTAACTCTTCTGTTCAGATACAGCAGTTATGAAATTCCTGTTGCACTCATTTCAGCCTGAATAACGAAAGGGCCCATTGCCATTGGGTCTGCTGCAATTGCCAATTCTGCAGTTGAACCTTATTCCCACCTCAATTGTCCAAAATTCATTTTGCTATTGTTTTGTCACATCCCATCAGCTGAATTTCTGGGTTCCATTGTGTGTGCACCCTGGGGCCCACCCCATTAGGCACTTTGACCTCTGTTTTAGGGTTGTAAGGGCCCAATCATGAAGGTGACCACTTACCTCTATCAAGTGATGAGGTGTAGAATGTGTGTATCTAATCATCACAGTTGTCATCACTTTTGTTTTGTATTCAGGAGGTCCTGGCTTCAGAAGTAAGATACAGACTTACCTGCTGAAGATGTACAATAGGTTAACTCTGTTTCGCCAAACATATTCTGGAATTTTACCACTATACTAAAATAGACCACAAGTGCTTGCTTTTTAATTTGTCATTTACAGGTATTCTCCCCTTTCATGCAACATAAGTACCATCAAATAATCCACAGATGAAGTAAATAGAATGCAATCAGTATTACCTCCACATCCCCAACACACGTCTGTAGCACAGTGCTGAAGCACAGGTGAAAGTTGCCATATTGTGACTGCTGTTTTCTGTTAAGGTGCCAACTGGGCTGCCACAGCCTGGAGTCATGGCAAGATGGCGGCCTGACTTGCAGGGGAAGCAGCGTCCTGACTCTCTGGAACAGTTCAAAAGGGATGGCTATGTGTATGTCACCACAAGCTCCTTCAGTAAGGTGCAGGGCTTCAAAGTGAATCTGTACGACAACCCAGACCCCAAGTCTGGGTACCGCCCCGGCCTTACGCCTGTCGAGAAGATCTTGGGCACAGCCACAGTGTTCTTGGGCATTCCGTACGCCATGCCGCCCATCAGGGAAGGCCGATTTAAGGTAGGTCATAGCTCTTGTTTTTAAATACTGTGCTATGAACAAGGTACAGCATTTAGGAGAACTGGACATGTTCAGAGAGTCACATGAAGTTCAGTGAAGACTTTGATGTCTCAATAGATAAATTATCAGCTCTTATGACATTCCTTTCTGGCTTCACAGCAAAGTAAATTTCTCAATGAACTGAAATCTACCATTGAACCAGGTGAATGTATAGTGTTATGCACTTTTGCTGAGAATAATTCCTTTATTGCCAGATGAAGTTCAAGAATACCACTGGAATAATGTTCAAGCAACAGTTCACCCATTTGTCATTTACTTTAAACACAGTACACAGGAAGTTGATAAAAGAAGCAAATGCCATCTGCAGGACAAAGCCACAACATAAAGATACTTAATTAATCGTACAGAATGTGTTAAGTTCATTCAAAATTGTGCCAACGAGGAAATTAATATATTAAATTCAGCGAATTCTTGTTGCCATACACTTCAGAATCTTTCGTTTTCCTGTCCGCTATCTGAAAGTGTAAGGATTAAAATGTATAATGTGTTGTTTTGTTTGGATGTGAAACCTGGTTTCTGATGTAGATGGAAGAACACAAAATATTTGAGTACAGGATGCTTATGAGAATGTTTTGACCTAAGAGGTATGAAGCAACAGGAAGCTGGAGAAAGGTGCCCATTGACTTGTGATCTTGTCAAGGAAATGCTTGCTCTTATGAAAACTGAAGGTCAATTACTGTGTACTTCAACTTATCAAGTCATAAGCATGAGGACAATTTTCCTTTTTAGACACTGCCTCTATTGGAATTACAGTGTTACAGGGTGACATTTTGATGCCTTTTGTACAAAAGGGATAGCATCTATAATAGAGATTGAGAGGGACACATTTCTGTGCAAACTGAATGGCTGTAACTGAATTATTGCAGCTTTTAAACTCAGTGTTTGAAAGATAAAGCTTATCTACAGTAGTGCAAGATATGAGCCTGTATACTGTAGAAAGAAAAGTATAGGTACTTGACTTTTTTCCAAATAAAATTGTGAATACTCAGTATTTTGAACCCTGTTCCATGGACATTCGTTATCAGTTTAAATTTTAATTAGTGTTTCAAAGGAAACAACATACTAAACTCTGATTTATGCAAGCTCCCACTGTACACTGTTAGAATAAGGTATAATGAGGAGACAGGATATGCATAAAGAATTTTGGTGTGGTAACCCCCTGAGAAGTGTTTCCTTGGAAGGACCAGAATCAGGTCGGAGGAAGACATGAAGACACCGTGGAGAAAGCAAGGTGTTGCCAACTAAACAATGAAAACTGAACTGAATGTGTTGTTATCTTTTGTCATAATGATAAATTTTAATTCATTAATGCCATTATGAATGTTTATAAACCCAAGCTGAAATCTATTTGTGCAACTTATTTTTCACATTTATTCAAGTAAGCTAAAAAATTTGTTATGAAGCATTTTTGAAAGTTATTTGACATAAGCTCAAACAAGTATGCTTTTGTTTAAAAGTGGTTAGAATTTACGAGTCTAAATGTAAACTTAACCGGTTTATCAGGTTTTCATGAAATTCTCCAATATTAAATGCAATTAAAATCATGTTATTTCTTGGGTTGATTCATGTGCACGGTGTATGTGATCATGCTCTGCCTCACACCAGCTTGCACATGAACACTCCTTAGTTATTTCCGTGGCTTGGGACAGTGTCCAGTGGCAGGCTTAGGTATCGGCGGTGCTGCCACCAGAGTTGTCTCAAAGCAAGGTTACCATATCCTTCTATATACTGGCATCTTGCTGTGAGCATTATGTAGTTAAAGCTCAGTACTAAACCTGTATAGAGTACAGCACCTGGGCAACTTCAAGCAAAACAATCAAGTAAGAGGAAAAAAAACACTGAAGGAGTACAGGCATCCAGACATGTGAATACAGACAAGAAAATAATGTGACAGATGAAAGATCATCCACATTTGATGTACATCCTACACAGCGAGCTCTGGAATACTGGTGTGACTGAACAAAACCAAACCAATATAGAGTTGAATGCCCATATGCACATTTTTTATCTCTTTCTTGGATAATTGCCTTCACTGCAAGATCTAAGTAAGTGTGGTATTCTGTACTGGACTGCCAATAAAAAACACATCATCATGAACATTAATTTCCAGTGTTTTATCCTCATGCACTTTATATTGTGCAGGATCCTTTATTACAGTTCCAACTGAACTAAACTCAGGTGGTCCCACATTGCACTTGTGGCCTGCACATTGCTGTCATGGCTGAAACTCTTTGTTTTCTTTAGTCCATCAGTCAGATACTAGGATAGAAGATTGTAGACTATGATAATTTCCTTTTAACCATCATTAATAAACATGTGTTTTGACTAACCTATGCAGTTGAGAGAGCATTACTAAATGGAGCAAACTGATTAATAAACATTCAATTCTAAAGAGTTTTGACGACGGTAGTTTACACTTAAAATTATTTGTTGTCAGGACTTTTTCCATCGTCTGTTTTTAAAATTCACGACGTTTCAAAGGCTGGTTCTGTCTCCATCTTCAGGGGAGAGGTACCTACTCTGTTGGGTCCCTTAGGAAGAGCTAGTCTCTGTCACTGGACAATATAAATCGTGCAATTATTTCATCTTGTCCACCCAAGTACGGGTTCTGTTAGTCGATTATAATACTTAAATGATAAAATTGTAAGACCACTCATACAGCTCTATAAGTGACCAGTTCTGAATCCACATAAAAGATGGAATAATTGCATGATTTATATTGTCCAGTGACAGAGACTAGCTCTTTCTAAGGGACCTAACAGAGTAGGTACCTCTCACCTGAAGATGGAGACAGAACCAGCCTCTGAAACGTTGTGAATTTTAAAAACATATGATGGAAAAAGTCCTGACAACAAATAATTTTAAGTGAGTAGTAAACAGATAAAAACCTTTCTGCAGAGACTGAACTTGATTGAACATTGAGTTACTTATAATTTATATTTGTTCTTTTTGCAGCCCCCTCGCCGACACCCTGGTGCACAGCTGATCCAAGCAGTAGATTTTGGTCCAGCATGTCCACAGCCATCACGCTACATTGGTGGCACCAAAGGAATTCTAGCTATGGATGAAGATTGTCTCTATCTCAATGTATTTTCACCAATTGTAGGTACTCTGCCATTAAGGAATCTCTGTTATGACACTGTAGTCAACTAGGGTTTATACAAAAACCGACTTTTGAAAAAGCCGGTTTTCGAATCCCAATATTTCCAAAAAACCGGTTTTCGATTTTTTAAAAAAATAATTAAAACAGTAAAAAATATTTATACTTATTTTAAAACATTTCAGTTTACTTAATATTTATGGAACTACAAAAATATAACAAAATAAAATATACTACATACAAAACCAAATAAAAAACTAAAATAACTAAAATCCGTACAATATATAAATCATAAATTTTTATTTCATTTAGTATTTTTCTTCGGGAAATATGATTTCAAAAAACATAAAATGTCCACTGAACAATTACTTAATCTTGTTCTTATTCTAGATACAAAATTGCCTGAAATAGAAAATACTCTCTCACTGGCTACTGAACTTGGTTTTATCGTTTTCAGGGCATCAAATAATAAATCCAAATTCTCTGTTCTTTTATTGGTTGCCTCAAATACTGAAAAGTCATTCATAGAGGAACACGCTTCATTTCAGTTCATATATGAAGATGCCATCACTAGTATGCAGAGATAACATTTTGGTTTCCTGAGCCCAATGATTTTTAACTCTCTGTTCTCAGTGGTTTTATTTTTATGCATATTTTAATTCAGAGAATAGCATACAATAGTTTTTCTTCATCATTTTCTTCTGTGAAGCACTGTGTAGGAGATACCAAAGTAACTACAGCTTAGGTCCCAGGTAACCCCCTTATTTCCTATGATTATTCTCAGAAAAAAATTGCAACAAACCTGTGGAAAGATTATAAAAGTATATTCTTCGGAGAACAGTGACATTCCAAAGGTGTATGTGTGACATCATGTAGGCCTTTGTTGCACTAATGTGATCCCAGGCCAGTGATGTGCCTTTGGCCATTCTTGCATAAATTTTCCATATTCTGAGTTGTTGCACAATGTAGTCTGGTAGAAGTTTACCTACATTTCAGAATTATTTGCTGCGTTCATCTTAAGGGCGAATCTCATTACTTTCTGCTTCTTTCATCAGGGCATTGAGTCTCAACAAGTACCTATGGAACACCAGTGAACTTTACCACACTACATGGCATAACATCCCAGAAAACGGCCAGCTTCATAATCACTGCCATGAAAACCTGAAATGTCACCAGTGTAATGTATGTTTTATTGTAGACTCAGTCAGGACTTCCCCAGAAGTACCCTGTAATGTTCTATATTCATGGAGGAGAGTTCATGAGAGGTGCATCCAATTTGTTCCCTGCTCATGTGATGGCTGCCTTCTATGAAGTTGTGGTGGTTACGATCAACTACAGGCTTGGGGCACTTGGTAGGTTGAAATGTAACTTGTTTCTTGATTAATTTCAGGATGTTTTCTCACATGTCTAGATTTATATAGAGTCAGAAGGGCTTGTAGTTATGGATAATAGGAAAAGCTATGGAAGTAGTTGTGGCCTATTTTAAAGTGCTATTTCAACATTTACCTGGAGGTAATGATGAAAACCATGTCTGTCAGGATAGCCAGCTGCTGGAACAAGAACTGAATCCAGGACCTCTTGAATTTGTAGCAGGAATGTTTACCATGGGAACACAACATTCAGTTCACTGCATGGAACCAGATGCAGTTCATGTGATGGCTTTGAAGTTTCTTTCTTGCCTCATCTCCTTCTCTGATCTGTTATGTCCATAACATTATGTGGTGCATAAATGAAGATCTTCTTGTCTGTCAGGGAAGTCATCAGTAGTCAATTTGTGCAGGAGATTGGCCCAAGTGGGTTGGCAGGTCATATCAAATATAAACAGAATTTATAATACAGTTTAGTACAGTGACATGGGAATGGCAGAATTTTGAAAATCTTAATTCCCTCTTATATTGTGGATAATATCTTGTAAATGTAGGAATAGTATTAGAGATTATAAGTGAGTGCAGCATTATTTTACCTGTGCAGAATAGGGAAACCACAGAAAGTCCAGTCCTAGATGTTACAAGATTAGACATCAGGTGTCTGGTTATGACACGTTGGAACAAGCTGCCCCTGCACCTGAGCTGCTTGCTGTGAAGAAATAGTTACACCCATTTAGATGTCTGCACTATATGCTCATGAGAAACCACAATATCAGTATCCCATATTGCTTAGTTGTGATAGAATGGTTGCTGAATAATGAATGGTAAAGGATGTGCAAGGCTATGTACATAAGAAATACATTTCTATATCTTAATGCCCCTGCTGCTGTTTTCAGGATTTCTGAGTACAGGAGATGCTGATTCACCTGGAAACTATGGCATACTGGACCAAGCAATGGCTCTGCAGTGGGTGTATGACAATGTTGATGCATTTAATGGAGACCGAGAGAAGATCACTCTGTTTGGACCTGGTGCAGGTGCCGCATCTGCTGGGCTATTGATGGTCGCTCCGCGCTCAAGGGACTATGTTAGCAAGGTCATTGGCCAGGTGAGCTTAGCAGATATTTTTATTTGTGGTAGCTTCAGAAAGTTGGGGACAGATGCAAATATTCAATTCAATTAATTTATTTAAGTGTTTGCCAACAGCAAGAAGCCAATAACAGGCAAACACTGATAATGCATACAATAATAATAAAATAATAATGAACAATATTACACAAAAAGAGTAACTAAACAAATACATGTACAATATTAAATATAACAGCCAAATACATGCAAACACAAAATAGAAACAATACTGTACACAAAGAAAAATAAATGAAAAATGTCTTGGTCCTAGTGATACAGGAACAGTGTGATGACCACATTAGGATTCAAAGATTTCTGACAGCCTCAAATGTTTACTCTGTTGCCATGCATGCCATTTTTAACGTATACGGAAATTTGTAGGTGCGTTCATATTTTATTATCATACCAAATTTCAGTTGCCAAACTACCACAGCTCATACACTGCTGCTGTTCCAAATACCTGTCATTCACCTCAGTTGAAAGTTCACACAGCTGCCATATTATTAATGTTGATAATATGCAATTAAACACATATTGTTGGTGTGAGCGTATGAAACAAAGCAAGAAGGCTCAAGACTGAACACTGAATTCAGGAAGTGATCACTGTTTTTAATTTTAAACAAAATGTCACTTCTGTCCTCATTACAGAGTGGGTCTGCAGTGGCTGACTGGGCTCTTATAGTGGACAGGTACCGGGCACAGAACACAAGTCGAGTGTTTGCACAGCATCTTGGTTGTAGTTTTGACTCGTCATGGAAACTAGTCAATTGTTTGAAGCAAGGGAGGAGCTTTGTTGAAATATCCAATGCTGAGTTCAAGGTATTACTTCTCAACAGTACATTTTAAGTAAGAGACACAGTCATATAGCCTAGATGGCATCACAGAATTTTTATCAGACAGATTTATTGAAAATGGTCCAGTGAAGACCTGCAGGATGCACTCTTTTCTCATGAAGGTGAATTAAAGATCAAAACAACAGTAAGTTCTTCACCCAAAAGTGATGCTGTTGTGGTGAAATGCATTGTGGACCTTTAAAGAGAGGGTGGTTAAGATATGATTATTCATGTTTGTAATGAGTGAAGTTACATGTGTGATCTTACCAGTGTGATATGATGGTAAAATATGTAGTTTTGTTGTAATTTCAGCCACAAGTGGGTATCTTCCCATGGGGTCCAGTCTTGGACAGAAATTTTACTGTACCACAAGATCACTGGTTTGAAGGCTGGCGTGAAAAGGACTGGCATTTTTTGCGGGAAACCCCAGAGGAACTTATTCGTCGTGGACAGATCAACCATGGTGTCAGTTACATGAGTGGAGTCACTACACAGGAAGCTAGTTTCTTCATATGTGAGTGTAACATGCAGTTGCTGAATGTGAAGTGTAGCAATGAAAATTCATTCACTGTACATTCAAATCATGTACAAACAAAGTGTGTCGCCCTCGGTGGACTAGTGGTTAGCGTGCTCGCCACTGAACCCAAGGTTCGCAGGTTCAAACCTGGCCGAGGTCGATGGATTTTTAAGGTTAATAAAAATCTGTACCACGACTTTCTTCAAAGGGGAAGTAAAGCCGGCGGTCCCATGTCATAGATTTATGGCATGTGAAAGAACCTTACGAGCATGAACAAGATGTTTCGTAAGCAAAATTCAGTGACCATTTCTCTCTCCTGATTTGCTGCTAGATGGCTCTGGCAGTCAAATCAGGATTGAGTAGAAATTGTGCAGAGGCAGTCGGCTGGCCACCCACTACTCACAAATGCACACTTCAAAGACTAGGAAACCTCCGAAAAGGAAGTGGTGACGACCCACAACTGGTTTGTAGAGCGAAGGAAGAAGAAAGAGACAAACAAAGTGTGTTTGTGCACTAGGCTGCAATGGTTGATGTATCTTGAAAGATTGCATCAAGTAAAATCACTTGGTTCAAACTGAAATAACATTTACTTAAACCCCCTTTAACTTCTTAGACACAAATTCCATACTTTTAAGAACTTCTAATATGGATGTATGAACTTCTGTTTTAGAAGCTGTCAGATAGTGGATTAATTTCAAATCAGAGCCTGGGCTATAAAGTGGAATTCCTTCATTGCTGGATAGCTCATCAATCACCAAAGTTTGTTGGGAGTCTGATGTATTGTTTTCTCCCACAAAAATTTCATTGGCATGGCCAATCTCCATGAAGAAATGTAATTTTCAGAATGCCCCTGGAAGTGGTTAAAGCCCACTGTATATATAATCAAAATTATCTTATGAAGTATTATGTGTCTTGTAAAATGACACATGCAATACTCAGTTTATATCATATGCATTTTTATCATTATTTATTTAAAATTGGTGATTCTTTTTTTATTAGTGAATCTAATGTCATGAAATTTCCACAGAGCTTTCTGCACATAACTTAAACCAAAAAAGAGTTAACATTACAGAGAACTTTTTGGTTGGAGTTGCTATGGAAGTAAATTTGATTTCTGAATGAATGGGTGTAATTCTCAGTTCCTGGATTGTGTACAGATTTTTATAAAATCTGTCCTTTAAATAGCTCCACAGAAAGAGTCCCAAGAACTTATGTCCTGTAGGTATGGTGACCATGACAATCCTTCCTGAAAGACCACATTGTATCAGTTAAGAGGACTATATCTTCAAAACTCAAAAACCAAAGTATGGCATTGCTAATGTGTGGTCTCAAAATAGGATTAATTAAGTTAACATATTCCTGCAGAAAAGGAACAAATTCATTCTGTAGGTAAAACTGAAGTGACTGTTTCAATGCACTGTAACTGTCTGAGTGCAGAATTCAGCATCCCTTCCAGAAACTGTACCTAAGTTTCCAGGCAGTTTCACCATTTGTTTGCTCTGATTTTATGAGCTTCATATTTTGGTTTAAGTAACCGTTTTTAGAAATGTTTGTGTTATTTTATTCATTAATGAAAGTATAATTAATTTTAAAATTTCAGATGATAAACAAAATCACCCTTTATTTGTCCATTAAAAATGTTGAGTTGGTTAAAAAAAGAAGAAGGAAGTATGCCACTGAAGTTGTACATAGATCTAATTTTGCCTAATTTCTTCTTCCCAGATGAAAATGAGACATTAGCTCCAGACTACACAGTTACTAGTGAGTTTGTTGACCAGAAGATTCGAGAGCTGGTTTTGCGCTACAACTACACACTCAATCCAGAAGGCATCTATCAGGCCATAAAGTACATGTATACATACTGGCCTGATCCTAATAACACATATTATATTCGAGAAAAATACATAGATGTAAGTGTTCTTGTAAACAGATTGTGAAATACAGATTGGCAGTTTGTTTTTGGTAATACTCAAACAAAAGGAATGTGAAATGAAACCAGAACTACTGCCAGCTTTGCTAATGAAAAATCTGAAATTGGAAAGAACGTGTTGAAGAAATTAGCTGTAATAGAATCTGAGTTTCTTTATGTTACGTTATGTCTGTCTATTAGTATGTTTCATGTCAGAAACCACCGGACACACTCCTTGATATCCTGTGCCTGAAATGACTAATGCATGTAACAAAATATAAAATAAAAATAACATATAAATATAACAAAAACACCTCAATCTCTGGGCGAAGTTTCTGAACCTAAGGCCCTGTGAATGCTAAATAGAAGTGCTAACCACTCTAGCACCATACTTGGTGAAATAATATTTTATGTAGTTATTAACATGTAAACATTAGTAAAATGAACATCAAAGTAAGTGAAGAAGGTACACCTCTCCACTTTTGTTGCTTCTTTCTTATAAGCACTGAAGGAATATTCCATTAAAGTATGTATTTAAATTCTGTTTTGATATCTCTTCACAGATGCTGTCAGATTTTCTGTACCGAGCCCCTAGTGACAAGATGGCCAAGTTACTGGTTGAGCAGAATGTTCCTGTTTACTTGTATGTCCTGAACACAACAATTGAGGCATTTAGATTGCCTCTGTGGAGGAAAGTTTCACATGATACGGAGCACTACCTCCTGACTGGTGCTCCATTCATGGATGTGGGTAAGTGTCAGGTGAAGGTGGCTCTAGTGCTGCAAACTTAAAAGCTGTTAAAGTAGGGACACTTCATGTTTGTTTCCCTTTGTACGCATCACAACCCATTGTAGTATTTATGGCAGTCGGCAGTCAGCATATGGGACCGAAAGTTGGGCAGTTCCCACATCAGAGGTATTCATATTTGTATATGGTTTGGTAATCCACTGCCCTCCTTAACCCCTTAAGAGCTTACAGTCATGTGCAGTTTTTTCTTGTTTTTATATTTGGAATGTAGCAGTACTGCTGAAAACTATGTATCATCCACAGGAAACTTTTGTTTGGAGTAATAGAATGTGGTTTGGATATTCATGAGTTATATAAAAAACCCTTATAGCCCTTCAGGTTCAGATTTTAACATAAGACCTCCAGAATATGAAGCAGGAGACAGTAAAAATATTTTGGAAAGTTTGTCTTTAAACATAGTTGACAAATGGTCAAGAACCTCATTCAGTGTGACATGAGGAACATAGTATGATTTAATGCTCTATCACACTATTGAATTACTGTATTTATGTAGGATTTGAAGTTTTTATGCTTTTACTTCATTTGTTGCAAGAATGTTCATAGCAGAATTAGGGCAGCAGTTAAGAGAGTAGAATTTGTTAGTGACAGGTTGTCTTACGTAATTTAGGAAGGACGTTGGTGCGACATCATTGCCCTTAATGTTCATGCCCCAAATGAGGACATAAGTGATGATACCACGGATTGCTTTTATGAAGAAGTAGAATCAGTATGCAATTGCATAAGAGCAAACTCGCATATGCAAAAGTTTGCATTTCACAAACAGCTTTTACCGATTCATCGATCTCATTGGAGCAAATTCGCGTTAACAGAACATACGTAATTGCAGAGATGACTGTATTTTTATTCAAAATCAGCGATGTAAGAATTACGATTTAGTATAAGAATCAGTACGAGATACATTGTAAAACGTTATAAATAATAGTAAAATATATTTTTTCCACTTTTTGACTTGCTGGTTTCAAAATCGGAGTTATTCTGAATTGGCGCAAATCGAGGGCTACCTGTAATGAAAGTGTGGATATCAACAGGGAGTGTGAAAATGTCAGAGACTGTATCAGAATTTCAGCCAAAGGAAAACTAGGATATTACAGGAGAAAGAAAAATAAACCATGGTTTGTTGAAGAATGTTCAAAATTAATAGATTAAATGAAGTAAACAAGATTTCAATAGTTGCAGGACCAAAACAAAATGAATATGGATAATCCATGTAACATGAGACATGAAGCTAGTAGATGCTTTAGGTATGAGAAAAGGGAATATGTGAAAGGCAAAATTATTGCGCTTGAGACAAATAGTTAGGACAAAAATGTTAGAGATCTGTACAGAGGCATAAACGATTTTAAGAAAAGATATCAACCTACCAGAGTAATTTGGTAAAGGATGATAATGGCAATTTACTTGCCGATCCAATCAAAATTTTGATTAGGTGGCATTTCTTTAACCAGCTCTTAAATGTTCAAGGGACTAATGATGATATATTGAAATACACATGGCTAAACTGTTAGTACTAGAACCTAGTTTAGATAAAGTTGAACTAGCCTTTGAAAAGTTATAAATCTCACGTATTGATCAGATTCCAGCAGAATTAATTGAAGTAGTTGGCAAAAGGTTGCATATGAAGATCCATAAGCTTATTCACTTAATTTGGGATAAGGAAGATATGGCACAAAAATGGAAGGAATCCATAATTATTCCTATTCATAAGAAGGGAGACAAGACTGAGTGTGGTCATTACTGAGGAATTTCTCTGCTACCAACCTCATACAAAATTCTATCAAACATTCATATGGTGAGATTAACTCCATAAGTGAATCAAAAGATCAACAATTGATCAGATCTTCTGCAGTTTTCAGATACTAGAGAAAAAATGGGAGTACATCAATTGTTTATAGATTTCAAAAATGCCTATATGTCTGTTAATAGAGAAGTGTTATGCAATATTTGGTATACAAAAGAAGCTAGCGAGTCTAATAAAAATGTGTTTAAAAGAAACCTGAAGCAAAATTTGTATAGGTAAATATTTATCTGACTCATTTTCCATCAAGAATGGTCTGAAACAAGGCGATGCTTTGTCTCTATTGCTCTTTAACGTTGTCCAAGATAGGCAGGAGGAACACAGAAATTTTACTATAAGCCAGCAGAAATTGTGGGACTAGAACTAAATTCAGAATAAACTAAATACTTGTTAGTATCCTGTCAGCAGACAGGCAGGCAAAATCATATTAGGGTGGCTAATAAATCCTTTGAAAATGTGATGAAGTTCAAATATTTGGGAACAACAATAACAAATCAAAATTATATTCATGAGGAAATTAGGAGTAGACTACATTCCAGAAATGCTTGCTACTTCTCAGTTCAAAATATTTTGTCTTCCTGATTGATTTCTAAGAATGTAAGGATTAAAATATACGAAATAATATTTGTCTGTTGTTTTGTATGGGTACAAAACATGGTCTCTCACTTTCAGGGAGGAACATAGCTGTTTTAGAATAGAGTGTTGAGAAGGATATTTGGGCCTAGGAGAGAAGGGGATGGGGTATGGAGAAAACTGCATAATTATGAGCTTTAAAGTTTGTACTCCTCCCCCATTATTGTCAGGGTGATTAAGTCAAGAAGAATTAGAGATGGATGGGGTATGTAGCGCGCATGGATGGGGCTAGAGGTGAATATTTGATTTTAGTAGATACTCGCATATATATACGAGGGTCGCTCATTAAGTAATGCCCCACATTTTTTTCCTCAGAACATATTTATTCAAGATGGCTCAAATTTAGTGACAATATAAATCAATGTTTCCTTTACACATACTATTTTTCCACATAGTCCCCATCAACTTGTACGGTTTTACGCCAGCGTGGAACAAGTGCATGCATGCCTTGCCGGTACCAGCTCTTGTCCTTTGCACGTAGCCATGTCCTCACTGCTTGAATCACGCTCTCGTCATCTTCAAATCTTGTTCCGCGGATAGCATCTTTAAGTGGCCCAAAGAGATGGAAGTTGGAGGGTGCCAGATCTGGACTGTAGGGTGGATGGGGTAGCACCGTCCAACCCAATTTGGTGATTTCTTCCCGGGTTCTCAGACTTGTGTGAGGGCGTGCATTGTCGTGCAGGAGCAAAATTTCTGCTGGATGCTTGTGAGGCCGAACTCGTCGAAAACGCTTCTTGAGGGTTTTCAGGGTCCTGATGTACGCGTCTGAATTGATGGTCGCACCTCTTGGCATCACATCCACAAGAATGACCCCATCACTGTCCCAAAAGACAGTCATCATGACTTTTCCGGCGGAGGGAGTTGTCTTGAATTTCTTCTTTCTCGGTGATTGAGGATGATGCCACTCCATTGACTGCCTTTTTGTCTCTGGCTCAAAGTGGTGTATCCAGGTTTCGTCACCTGTAATGATCCGGGACAGAAAGACCTCTCCCTCAGCATCAAAACCCTCCAACAATTCAGAAGAAATCGTTTTCCTTTGAATCCTGTGGTCTGCTATGAGACTTCGTGGAACCCATCTTGCGCACACCTTCGAATATGCGAGAGCCTGGATAATTGCAATCACACTTCCATTGCTGACTGAAAGCTGTTGGGCCAATTGTCGAGTTGTGATGCGCCGATCCTCACGAATAATGGCATCCGCGCGGTTCAACATGTCTGGAGTGGTGGCTGTGGCAGGACGCCCAGAGCGCGGCAGATCGCGGAGCTCGGTTTCTTCACTTCCTGAAGCTTTAACTCTCTTAGCCCAGCGACCAACGGTGCTCCTATCAACTGCACAGCTTCCATACACAGCACACAAACGTTTATGAATGTTCACCACCGTTTCTTTTTCAGCAACAAGGAATTCAATTACAGCTCGTTGCTTGTAACGAGAGTCGTTCACAGACGCCATTTTAACAGTTCACTACAGCTCCGCTATCGGTTGGAATCATTTGAAACTCCGTACACGAACGCGGTAAACATCAAATCTCAAGCATGTAAAAGTACACTTTTCTATCTTCATTATTGGCTGAGAAAAAAAATGTGGGGCATTACTTAATGAGCGACCCTCGTATATATATATATAAATACAGTATATAACATCAGTAATGAAAAACAGTATACAGAGTGAAGTTTAACGTATGGTAAGATATAACATATGCAAAATGGGTCTGAGGTTCATCCACCCTCCTCTCCTGTAGGCACCAAAGACAGATTGTGAACTTCTTGACTGCCAACACCATCTATGTAGTTTGTTTTTATGGTTCTAAATGCAGGGTTAAGTTTACAGTTATCAAAAGTACATTAGTATTATAATTTAAAGTATTTCATGTTACTTGCTTACAGAATTCTTTCCAACAAGGCCTAAACTGGACCGGAAAATGTGGACAGACAATGATCGGAACATGAGCCACTTTTTTATGAAAGCGTACACTGATTTTGCCAGATTTGGGTATGTATGAAATTTGGTTGTTCTTAGTCTTGTTTCATATTGTGTATTCATAGTAAGTTTTTACCATTTCACCAGTTTTGTTACTATCATGTTATTGGAGGCCAACCCATTTCCATAACTCCTACTTCATCTGCTTCCCAACCCTAATTAGGCAAAATTTTGCTCCACATATTACCATATTTTTTTTAATACTCTGTGCACAATCCATGAAATGGAGTAGAATCAGTCAGTCCTTAAAGATGGCTGTCTTCTGAAATGTTACAACAGAGCAAGAGAACCAGTGAGGAAGGGGGGACCACAGCCAAGCCAAAGGAAGGGGTAGGGGAGAGATAGAACCATGGAAGTAAGTTCGTGATCAGTGACTCAGCATCCTGAGGACCATATTCAATTGAATGTAATATGTTAGTTACTGTACAGCATGATAAATGTGCAAAATGTGTTTTTATAACTTTATTTACTGACCTTTTAATTTGGCTTGTAGAATTTCATGACAGCAGATCTAGTACTCCTTCATAGTTTAAGTTACTCACACATGGTCCGTATAATCCTGTATGTTACTGAATTAATGCTAGAATTTAATTGATGTATGTCCAGATTTCAGATACAGTAGCAATGAAAAAATAAAGTGTCATGAGTATTTTCCAGATATTGTTAGGAACGTAGACATGAAAGTAAAATATTTTGATCACAGTGGTAGCACAGTTTATAAGAATACTCAGTTTGTACACATTCCAAACTGAAATTAACATAATTTTTGGACTGGGTTTTGTGTGTGTGCAGAAATGTAAACTGTGTACTTAATTCCACATTGTGACTTAGGAATCCAACACAAACTCAGATCCTGGGACTGCACTTTGAAATGGCTCGAGCAGGGTATCTCAAGTACTTGAACCTCAACACTACTTTTAACTCGAGTGTGCTGCTCAACTACAGGCAAACAGAGACTGCTTTCTGGAGCACATATCTCCCTACAGTGATTGGGCACTTGGTTCCAACCTACCCTCCAGTTACCGAGGTCAGTTGGGCTACCCACTCACCTTAGCTAAGTTGCTACCAGAAATCTAATCATTTAATATTCATCTGACTATGTGACTTAGTTTCCAGTGATGTTCAGAGTAGGTCACATTCCACTGGCAACACAGTGGGAGGTGGTGGTGATTATGAAATATAAAGAACCCATTTACTTGACAGTTGCCGACTGACATTTAATTCTATTGCTGAAGGGTATCTGTAATCCATTCAGATTCTGATTTGACTGAACAACATAAAGGTAAGTGAATCCGCATTTTATTGTGACCAGCCAGGCACGAGTGATGGGGTAAAGTGGCAAATTGTCGACAGAGAATCAGGATGGGTAGAGTGACCAGACATACAGAATTGATGTAAATAATGTATAAATTTGTCTACCAGTTCAGTTGTGTCATTAAAATCTGAAGACACATTGTTGAGAAACAATTTACCAGAAAGGTATGGGATTTAAACTACTGCGGTCTACTCACACATGCGGATTTAATTGCAATTTCAACTGTCTTATAGTGCTGCATGTTACAAAATACAGGGTGTGTAATGCATTTTTTAAGCTAGGAACTTGATATAAGAACTGTTATTGACAATGAACCCAGGCTACTTTACAGCCAGGCATATTATGTTTTTGTGTAAAACCATTATTTTCTGTAACTTTACAGTTTTAACTCCAGTACCATTGACAGGTGTCTCTACAGCCTGATCCATGGTTGTTATTGTTATTATATTTATTTTATTACATTTTATGTGCTATTCTTACTATGGCATGAGTGAAGACCACCTTATGGGCCCATCCATGTCTGTCAGTCATGTTTTTCCTATGAGCTAGGCAACCTGCATGACCAGGGGCCATTATATTGGGCACATTGTTGATTTACACTGTTGTGCTAATGAACTAATATTGTTGGGATACATTAAAATTCTGCCCTCAGATCACATAAGTGCAACAGTAACCAATTGTAACATTTGTTATAACTCTTGGTTGCCCTGTAGACAACATTGTCACATGATGTGGCAAGAAGCACACCTTTGGGCAATCAGTGTAGTGCAAAGAATATACCTTTCCAGTTTTACTAGTAAAATATCTGGTTGTATCTTGGCAGGTTGCTGAATCTTGTCCCATTTTGTGGCATGGCTGTTTAATCTTAATTGGTATACAGGCATAAATATCCTTAGAAGTTTTCAGTGTATGCAGTGATTCACAGGAACACAACCAACTAACTAACTAACTAGATGGCTTACTGAACCCGAAGGTTCATCACCGAATTAACCAAAGCCCTCCACCGGACCCTGTCCTGGGCCAACAAAATCCAGTCCCCTTCAACTACTGTCTCCCATAGATCCCGCCTGACATTATCCTCCCATCTACATCTAGGTCTCCCCAGCGGTCTCTTCCCTTCAGGTTTCCCAACCAGTACCCGGTGCACACCTCTTGTCCTATCCATGTGTGCTACATGCCCAGCCCATCGCATTCTTCTTGACTTAATCACCCTGACAATACTGGGGGAGGAGTACAGATTTTTAAGCTCATCATTATGCAGTTTTCTCCACGCTCCATCGTCTTCCCTCTTAGGCCCAAATATCCTCCTCAACACCCTGTTCTCAAACACCTGCAATCGGTGTTCCTCCCTCTGAGTGAGAGACCATGTTTTGCACCCATACAAAACAACAGGCAAGATTATTGTTTTGTATACTTTAATTTTCAGGTTCTTAGAAATCAGACGGGAAGACAAAATGTTTTGAACTGAGAAGTAGCAAGCATTTCCAGAATTTAATCTCCTCCTAACTTCCTCATGAGTGTCATTTTGATTTGTTATTGTTGTTCCCAGATATTTGAACTTTGTAACCCTTTCAAAGGACTTATTAGCTACCCTAAGATAATTGTGCCCGCCTGTCTTCTGATGACAAGATACTAACATGTACTTGGTTTTTTCTGAATTTACTTCTAGCCCCACCTGTCTACTAGCCTCTAGTAAAGCTTCTGCTTTCCTCTTTATTGTATTTATATCGTCCCCCAATAAATTAACATCATCAGCATATGCCAATAGCTGATGTGTCCCGTTCAATTGCAAACCCTCCTGCCTATCTTGGGCTTTCCTGATGGCATATTCTAGCGCAAAGTTAAAGAGCAAGGGAGACAAAGCATCTCCTTGTTTTAGACCGTTCTTGATGAAAAATGACTCAGATAAATATTTACCTACACGAAAATTTTGCTACAGGTTTCATTTAAACATTTTTATTAGACTCGCTAGCTTCTTTGGTATACCAAATTCAATAAGAATATTATATAACACTTCTCTCTTCACAGAGTCATAGGCTTTTTTGAAATCTATAAATAATTGATGTACGGTCCCACCGAACTCCCATTTTTTCTCTAGTATCTGACGAATGCAAAAGATCTGATCAATTGTTGATCTGTTTCGTCTGAACCCACACTGATGATCCCCAATAATTTCATTCGCATATGGGGTTAATCTTGCCAAAAGAATGTTTGATAGAATTTTGTATGAGGTTGATAGCAGCGAAATTCCTCGGTAATTACCACACTCAGTCTTGTCCCCCTTCTTATGAATAGGAATAATTATGGATTCCTTCCATTGTTGTGGCATCTCTTCCTTATCCCAATTTAACTGAATATTCAACCCTTTGCCATGTGCTTTAATTAATTTTGCTGGAATCTGCTTAACACCTGGAGATTTATAACTTTTCAACTTCCCAATGGCTAGTTCAACTTCATGTAAACTAGGTTCTGGCACTACCAGTTCAGTTGTATGTATTTTAATCTGTCTAACATCATCAGTCTCATGAACATTTAAGAGCTGGCTAAAGAAATTTTTCCACCTATTCACAATTTGTATTGAATCTGCAACCAAATTGCCTTATGTCCTTTACCAAATTAGTCTCAGGTTGATATCCATTCGTAAAGTTATTAATGCCTCTGTACAGGTCTCTGATATCTTTTTCCGTATTATTTGTCACAAGTTCAACAATTCTGCCCTTCAGCTCTTCCAATTTCTTATTCCTAAAGGATCTACTAAGTTCACGTCTCACGTTGCATAGAGTATACACATTTGTTTTGTTTGGGTTCTGCAACCATTGAAATTTTGTTTGCTTCCTTCGATCGATTAATTTTGAACACTTCATCAAACCATGGTTCTTTTTCTTTTCTTTCTCCTGTAGTATCCTAGTTTTGGCTGAAATTTTGATGCAGTTACTGACATTTTCCCACTCCCTGTTGATGTCCACACTTTCATTATCTTCATCCGTCTCTAAAATTTGGAACCTATTCGAAATTTCAACTTGATATTGTTCTTTTTCCTCTCCCTCACTTAATTATTTCAAATCAAGTCTTTCTGTGTCAAAAGTTTGCTTAGTTCTTCTTACTGAAAACCTCTCCCTCACTTTTGCTACCACCAGATAATGACCAGTATCACAATCTGCTCCTCTGAATGACCTCACATCAATTATATTTGTCTGCCTTCTCTTATCTACTAACACATGATCTATTTGATTGTGTGTGCTTCCATCTGGAGAAGTCCAAGTGTATTTATGAATATCACGGTGTGGAAATTTTGTACTTTTTACAATTTAATCTTTTGACGTAGCGAAGGTTACTGCTCTAACACCATTATCATTACTAAGTGCATGGAGACTCTCCCTGCCTATTGTGGGTTTGAAGATATCCTCCCTCCCAATTTTTGCATTGAAATTTCATAAAAGCTATCCTTGATATCATCGCTTTTGTCCTCAGTTGGGGCATGAACATTAAGGATAATGATGTCGCACCAACGTCCTTCCAAAATTACGTAAGACAACCTGTCACTAACAAATTCTACTCTCTTAACTGCTGCCCTAATTCTGCTATGAGCAAAAAAAAAAAAAACTTCCCTAACTGATGATTGTCATTCCACTTTCCATAGAAAAATGTAAAATTGTCCACTGGGATCGTGCCCTCCCCCTCCCATCGCACTTCCTGCACTGCCACTAAGTCTAACTTATAATTCTCTAATTCCCTACTCACCGATTTAAGTGCCCCCGCCCTATAGAGGCTCCTAATGTTCCAAGTACCAAATCTCATTTCCTACAGGAACACAACCACGGTGTGTAATGAGAGTGCAGTCACTCTTGCTCTAGACAGGAAAGTAGTTTTGCACTGTGCCAGATTTGAACTTGATTTCTTTCTTTGTGCATATGAGAGGTTAATGGCTGTGTAGAAACGTGTTGAGCAGGAACACGTTTAAGGTTGAAAGCTGCTTCACACAGTTAAGCATTATGGTGGCTAGGGGACCTGGTTTTTGTATGCAGAATGGTGGGTTCACAAGTAAGTCAGTCTCTTGGACACATTGCAAACCCAGTTACATAGATTGCATCTTATGTTTGTTACTTTGTAGAATATGTATTGCAGTATGCATTGCTGCAAATTGGCTGGCAGCAGATTACTGTATTGTGAAAGTGTAAAGAATTTATGCATTGCACGTTCTCTTTGTATGTGTAGTACTGGTGGGAGCCAAAAGAGCCCTTGCAGATTGCATTCTGGAGTGTGACATCTGCATGCTTACTGCTGATTGTGTTAGTGGTGATCTGCTGTATCCTCTGGAGGAATGCAAAGAGGTAAGCCGAGGTAAATAAACCAACATTAGCAGAAGCATGTTACAAATTATGTCATGGCAGCATTGATAGGTGAGTAGAGATGTAACGTGCACTAGCTGATCAGGACTAAGACCTGTTTACCTTCTCAAATATAATCTGAAAGACAGCTGGTATTTGCTTTCCAACACAGAAAAGAACTATTTTATTCAAAATTGTAGTTGAGTATATGAATTCCCACTGAAACTGTTTTTACAAGCATTCTTTCATTCATCATCATCATCTGCTGCTGCTGTATTAATCATTCTTATTAGATTATTCTCGTTCCAAGGTTTTTTTCCAGAATCAGTCTTTCCTTCATTTTCTTGGTCTTCCTCATTTTCTGCATTTTCATACACGGTAGAGTCCTGATTATCCAACCAAAATGGGGCAAAATGACAGTCAGGTAATCAAAAATGTTGAATAATACATAAGACTAATAATGAAAAGATGAGTGAGCTGGTCACTCACTACTCATAAATGCACACTTCAAGACCAAGAAACCTCTGAAAAGGAGGCGGCTAAAACCCACAACAGGGTTGTAGAGCCAAGAAACAACAACAACAACACTGAAAAGATGAGGGTAAATATCAACAGAGTTTATGATATTACATTATGATAAATATACATTACAGCATCAAATGAAAAATATCATTAACAAAAAATTGTTTTAACATAATGTAAATGGAATGTTGGATATCCAAAGGTCAGATAGTTTGGACTCAGCGATATAAAGTTTTCACTTTGCTTAAGTACTATGCTACTAAGCCATGTAGGGGGAGCGAAAGTAGAGTTCCTTATTTTCTTAATCGCAGCACTCTATGGGGTGAGTTGTTAGCTTTGTGCTTTGGGTTGAGAGCCCTCACCCTGTACCTGTACAAAGTAGGTAGCCCCAGAGTTGACAAGAATGAAAATATGTTCTTGTTGGGAATTAAACCCTGGTCATACAGCCTAGTGTCAGTCACTTTATTGGCTGTTGACAACAATACATGTTAAAGGTATACTTTTTAATTATGTATAGTAGGGTTTGTTGGTTTTTAAAAACCGGATTTTTTGGATAAATTTGTAAAATTCGAAAACCGGGTTTTAAAATATAAAAAAACCGATTTTAGATACTAGAATTAATATGGTAAAATTAGTTAATTAATTAAAAACGTTAATATTTTGACTTGAAATCGCCTCGGGCACAAGCATATTGTAGTCAAACTATTTATTCTTCATGAGTCAGGCGAATGTTTGACATGCAAATCCACAAATGCATTCTATTTTTAATTTCGTGAAAAAGAGCAGTTTTGAAGAAATTATAGCAAAACTTGCTGCAATGGGTGGATTGTCCATTAATAGCATTACAAGAATCTCGTTCATACGAGAGTCTTTGCAAAAACGGGGATATTCATGACCAAAAAACAACTCTCGAGTAATGGATCTCATTCATACGTTTTATGACAATGCCAAACGTGAAATTATAAATAAATTGGATTGTATTAAGAAGAATGGGAAAATTTTTTGTATAACTTTAGATGAGTGGACTAGCAAAAGAAATCACAGATATTTCAATATGAACGTACACCATTTTGCGGAAGATTTTAATTTGGGCTTAGTTCCAATAGCTTGTTCTTGCAATGCTAAGAAAACATTAGAATTAGTTTCTGAGAAGCTACAAATTTTTAACTTGGATCTAGCAAACGACATAGTTTACAATTCATATTTTGTATGGATTTTACTTATTTTATTTTTTTATTTGGTTTTGTATAAAGTATATTTTATTTTGTTATATTTTTGTAGTTCCATAAATATTAAATAAACTGAAAAATTTAAAATAAGTATAAATATTTTTTTAATGTTTTAACTATATTTTGTTTTTGTTTTTGCAAAAATTTGAAAACCGGTTTTTGGAAATACTGGAATTTGAAAACCGGTTTTTTAAAAAGTCGGTTTTTGTATAAACCCTAATGTATAGAGTGATTGAAAGGTCATGCAACCCACATTAAAATATTTATTGATGGTTACAATTCGTTATTTGATTAGATTAATAAACACACAACATCACTGTGATTATACAAGAGCTCATACAGGTCACATCATGTAACCTGTTTGCGCCAGTCCGTCAGTTGTCTTTCAGTGGTTGATTTGCAAGGGCGTCTTTTTCAAAAGTGCAACAAATGTTGTTTGTCGAACACTACCTGGCATCTTGTTCTTACTTGCCAGAATCAATTTAGGGATACATTTCCCAATTTTTACTGTGCCAAAAGAATAGATAATATCTCATCTGGTGAATTGTTTTTTTGAGTCAGAAATCTTCACCAAGTTGCATCAGACATTGCCAGTCCTGTCTGGGCCACTGAGCCACTACTCTGCCCCTTTAAGGGCACACCTTGCCCTGATCAGTCCTCACTTCCACTCTCCTGATTCCTCATCATGTCCACCCACCTCCCGTATGTCCGGTGAGTTACCGGCCGGACTCCAAGGGGCCCATAAAAGGGCTGCTTTCTCAGACCATTTTTTCTTTTCCTCTCTCTCACTCTGTTATGCCCCCACACTCCTGTTAGTTCACATGTCCTTGCCTGATTCTGACACCAGTCCCCACTGGTTATGGTTAGACTCTTCCTTGACTGTCAGTTTCCTGTAACTCAAACTGTTTCCACTCATGTGGCTTACTCATTGCCTTGATGATGGAGGCAGCAATGACCTCTGAAACGTCAGTAAACTTCTACCAGACTACACAGCATAACCCAGAAGACAGCCATCTTTAACTAGACAGCTTGTTAATATTAAAATTACTGTTGGATTAGATGAAATGCCAAACACTTGAATCATCAGTCCTGATCATGAGTACACGAGTGCTGACTCTCTTGCTTATCAGATGCTGTTGGAATGTCTTACTGCATGTTACGTTTGCATGTTAACACGTGCTTACTATGAGGTGGAAGGCAAGGAACTTGTCATGTGGTACTCAGAGTATCAGAATGCATGTCAGTGATGCAGGTCTAAATTCTTGATATTGGCCATGCATCATTATGACAGTATATTTTCTTTGTACATTGCCCATTGTACTAATACATATTTGAGATGTCTCAGTCCTTAAAGGAAAGAGTACCAGTGGTATGGGTCCTGTTGCTGAGGACCAGCTGTGTAAGATTATAGTCCAGTTATCAAAGTACTGTAATATTTTAAACTTCATTCATTTTCATTATAAAGTTACAGTCTTGCAAAAGGTGGATTCTGCTTTCATCATCCAGTAATAATAATAAGGGAAGAACAAAAACAGAAAATGTATTTGTTGAGCCCCCTGGTTGAATTACTCAGCATAAGACCTACAGACGGCACTAATCTTCTGCGGGAGATAACTCATGATTGCTATATTGGCCATCAGACCAGTCTATAAGAAATAATAAATAAGACTAATATACCCAAGTAATCAACTGTTGTAGACTCTGAAAATATGATATTGGGAAACAGTATACGTATCTAAAATTTGTTGCTTCAGCATGAAGTATAATTAAAAAAACAAAGTACTGTTTGATAAAGATCAACAAGTCAGTATAATATATAATAAAAGAGCATAAGAGCACAATCAGCAGAAGGTTTAATACGACTGATTCAAATCCACATAATAAAGTCTAACAGAAAAACGCATTTAGCTATCTTAAGCAGGTTTACTTGGACTCTCATTCAGTACTGCCAGTCTTACAACAATATGCTGCATCTGTTGTTAGCATCCTGGTTTTTAGCTTTTGCAGATTCCTAAAGAATTGGCCTTGTTTTATTTATGACTTTCCCCTGAACAAAGGGATACCTTGGAAGGTCCCTGGAGTAACAGAATTCAGATCCAATTGAAAATGCTTTCCTGTATTAGAGCACATTGACACACACACTTGATTTGCAGTGTGCATCAGTGATGTAGAATGCTTTTGTACCTCTAAGGAGAGTTCAAACATTCCATAAGTGTATCCAATAAAAAGCCCATATTCAATACAAATAAAGTACAGAACCAGCCTCCGAAATGTCCTTGGTTTTAAAGAACAGACGATGGAAGAAGTCCTGACAATGAATAATTTTAAGTGTAAACTACCATCGTCAAAACCCTTTAGAATTTAAATAAAGTACTGTTTAGGATAATTTAAGTCCCACGTGGGTGGCTTACTCTTTATTGTCTGCTAGGGTTATTTATTACTAGCGGTCTTGAAGTGACTAACAAGGGCTTAGTAATCTTGCCATACAGCACACACCAATTCAATCCACTGCAGTCCTAGGAGACATCTCCAGACTGCAAAAATATTTAGAAACTGTTATAGCTTGAGTGCTTACAGTGTGTGTGTGTAGTAGAGCATGTAAAGTGTGGACTGTTGCCATCTTACTGAGCGATGACTCCATAACTTAAGCTGTTGTGAGGTACGTAAGAGATTTTTTAAATATCTTGTAAAAAGTGTTCAAAAATAAGTAAATGTTTTGTACTTTAAACAAAGCTGACACTTATCATAACATGAACACACTTTCCCAGTTGATCATGTTACTGCCTCAATTTTCTTTCCAGACAATCAGATCACTATTACAATGGTGACATCATTGTTCTGCGAGATGATGTGGGAGAGCATGGAGATGGAATTGACAATCAGAGTGCAACAATGGAGTATCGTGACACGCCCCCACCCGCTTCAAAGTTAAGCCAGATGAAATCCCGTGAGCCTCAAAACAGTTTTGACCCTCGACGGACTGCCAGTACGCCGTCTCTCCGAATAACGGGCAGTTCTGCCTCGCTTAAAGATTCATCAAATTTCACCACTAGTTCCCCTACAGGTGAACCAAGGAAGCAGCCAACACCGATCCCAGGTTCCAGGAAGCCAAAGACAAGAGTAGACCAGGCAGGAGTTCCACAGACTGAAGTTTAGCAAACAAATAAGTGTAACAATTCAGTAAAATCCAAGAGAACACAGGAGAGGAGTTTTGTTCATCTTCAAGTGAGAAAAGATAAGCCACATGTTCCTGTAATGCTTCTTTTGCCATCATGCAAATAACAGTAATGTTCACTTTGTTCATTACTAGTAACTATCCTCTCCTCAGTACTGAACTAATTTATTTTTGCATAATTTTCAAGTATATTTTTCTATGAGAAATAGATGATGCTCCCTCTTGCTGCAGGCCTTTCTTAAGGCGTCATCTAGAAACCATTAATGCAGTGTTATAAGCCGTGAAAATGAGCAACATTCGTTTCTGCCAAGAGCCAACAAATGAATGTACTTGGAGCCTGGTAACTGCTGATTTCATGGAATGATCTCAGAAATATGTGACAGAGTTTATGGCACTGGCTATAGGTTTTAGTGCACTGGTAATTGTTTACTAACAAAATACAACAGTTTGTATTCATCTGAGATAGTTACACATCTGTGTATAAAGTGGTAAGTTGTAGTGTCATCAAATCATGATCACTGAATATGATGTAGGGGGAAGTCTCCACGAAGATCTCGTGGTCTGAAGCATTCTGTATCTCTGGCATCCAGGGAAAGCAGTATTAAATTACAGATTTCTAAGAGGTAGGATATACAGGAATTTATAAACAAAAACATACAAGGCAGTTCAAATAAATAAAATTTACAATAATTTTATATGAATATCAATTGATAAGTATAGAATTTTAAGGATGATTCCAATTTTATATAAAAACATGTAAGATAGAAATAGAGATGATTGGGATTATGATTATAGTACAATCCTGAATGTGTAACACTATTTATAAGAATTATATAGTTATTAATATTAAGAATTTGAACTAGGGCAGCATATTGGAAGGTATATTAAAATTCGTATAGGGAAGATACATAATATCTATAGGGTAAAGGAAGTGCTATAGAATACATATCTGATTGAATAATAAAGCTGAATTGTTGCAATGAGTGGTTTTGCAGTTATGACACTGAATATGCAACCCTAGGAGTTGCTCTTCTTTGCAATTTTAGTTTGCATTATGATGTCCTTTTCATTGTAGGCCAAGTCCAGTAAGTGCCATTTGTCTTAATTCAGGTGACCATGACATCTGCCTTTCTGTCTCTAGTTGGATGCTTTGGCCAGCGCTTGTCAATGTGAGGTCTGTATTTCTCATCCCACTTAGGCAGTTCAGCCAACTTATAATACTGTCCAACCCAACAGAAATATCAGATAATAGTAGCACGTTGTCTGGTTCATCTGTGCTGCTCAACTTTCTCTGAAGATGGCATTCAGTCTTGCAAGTTTTGCATTGTCTATCGCTGTGGTCTAGCAATGCAGAGTTCCTCAGTAAATATTACATTCCCAACCTCTAAATTGACCATCCATTTCTTGGTATGAACATATCCTGTATCTTTTGTGCATTCTCCAAATTCTGGATAAAGGCTCAGCCAATTGCTCTTTGCACACTTAAAGAAAAGTGCTCAGGAAGGACTTCAATGGGGAAGGTTTCAACCTACTTTTACGAGAAACATTTTTAGAAAGTCGTGATGATAGACATTGAATATTCTGATGCCAAAATAGTATGAATTTTCCTAAACATGAAAATATGGCAGTTGGTCTATAAAGATGGTTCTAATTCCTTGCGTTAACACTGTGTACAGCTAAAGTTGTCTGACAATGTTCTTGGTCCCTTACAGTGAAGTTCATTAATAAGAATATGCATTCACAGGGAAGAGGTAAAATCTCTAACCTCTTAAATAGACTTCTACATGAATTTCTAGACTTACACCGGTCATAGTTCTAATAGCTCTCATTTTTAAAGTAAATATCATCTTACTGTTGGATGAATTACCCAGAAAATTATTTTACATTTCATTATGGAATAATGATTTTGTGAATGTCTGACGAGTCTAAGTGCAGATTTGAAAGGGATGTGTTGTACCAAACTTTTCAATTTATGATAAAATTCAAATTCATGAATGCAACGGTTAAGATATTTTTGAATGAAGAATAATAATTCTCCCTGCCCCTTTATGCAACGAAAACTGCATCAGATTTAGAATGTGTTGAAAACTGGCCAAGTTATTTCAATGCTGAAGTACATTTAAAACTGGATGTGTCCAAGAGGTTCTCACCTTTGTAGACAGCATTCTGCTTGTGCTGACAAAACAGTTGTACCCACAACTTTTTACTCAAGTAATTTAATGCAAGTGTAAAAATAAGGCACAACAAAGAAAATGCAGGGATGAGTTTCCGTTTGGTATATAGCATAGGAAGAAATTTCTGATGTTGCAGAGGAACTCCAGTCTTCTACCATGAAGACTGAGGCAGTAAAATCCTATGAAACTACCCAAATATATTCCAGCTCTGCATGCTATGACCCAAAAATTGTGTTGACACAGTAGATATGGAATTCAAGAGAGGATGTTTTACAAATTTAAACAAGGCACTGCACCCTGTAAATCAGGACCTTGCAAATGTTTGGATTTGAGAGAAGATTCAGGCAGGAATACTTCGAGACCTATATACATGACTTGCCTCCTACTGACAAATAGTTATCACACTATTTCTACTCACCTTGGCATTCCTAGTTTAAAATCAAACTTTATCCTTATCAGTCTGGTTCCTAAAACAATACATTATTGTCAGAATTTCTCTTTATGTAAAGTAAGAGAGAGAATTCTATCAGTAAAACCAAAATTAATTTACAAAAATAATAAATGTCCAGAAATTTTAACTTTTAATTTAGTGAGTTTTATTCTTTTCTCACTCCAAAACAGAATTAGCTAAATCCATAATGTATTCCTGCAACCACGTGTGTGCTTAATTATCACTGACAGTGCATAGGCACATGGAGAATGGGACGAATGGACTCCCCTTATTGTAGATGTTGAATCATGTGGTGCATAAGTGTTACTGCCAAGCAGTTTTGTTGCATGAAATGCATATTTTTGTATTACATATACAGATAGTACATCAGTACCTCTTGTTGAAAGACCTGATGTGTTAACTGTATACCAATAGTTTGTTCCATCCATTTTAATGTTATGTGGTAGAACTCAATGTTAGCAGATTTCATTAGAAAATGTCAAGGTACTGCATGTGTACATTAGTTCATTCTACACTCTGAATTTTGAGGCAGGTTTGAAGTGTTAGAAACAATACTAGAGACCTGTAAGAGAGACTTCTTTTGTGGCATTTTTGTGTTTACAAAAACCATTACAAAACAAGTGAAGAATATTGTCAACCACAAACCTGAAGCTGATTTGTGCTGCTTATGCCAGGGTGTATTGCAAAATGTTATTGTGATTTAAGTGTCCTTTAAATATGTTGTTAATAATGTGTTATAAGAGTTTGAGATGTTCTTTTGAAATGTTATATTTTAATCGGTGTTGTTATGCCAGTATTGGTGGTATGTACATATTAAGTCTGTCATTTGAAATGTTGGAATTGGGTGTTAGATTGGACAGATTTTGGACACAATGTCCTAAGACAAGACATTCTGGGAAAAATGATAAAGTTTGCCTCAATCTAAACCCTCTTCACTATTCATACTTTTAACTTTACAAATTGTGTTTCACATCTTACACACACTCCAGCTGTTCATGTGTGGCAGCACTATACTGCCACTATTAACACCAGAGTTAAAATACAGCTGTCATCCCACCTGTTTTCCTTAAAAAATAAAAGTTTAATGCTTCTGTCTGAATGGAGAACTAGCGAGAACTAACATTCTTCCACTGAACAGATTCAGTCTCTTGCCAGTTACATACTCTAGTTCATAATTTTACAGGTGACTGGAATATTTTAACTTGAGGCTTTGGGGTTCAAACTATAAACCTTGAAGCTATTTCAGAGTCCAAATTACTGTGTAATAGTAATAATATTAACCATATGTATTTTAAATTCTGCTATGACACAAAATTTTAGAATCTTAAATTTTCTTTGTGCTCTGCTTACTCTGATGTCATTACCCTCAAACCAGATTGTTTCACCGGTTCAGTAGTTTTGGGGTGTGGTGGACGTACAAAAAATGTTTCTGTGAATTTATTCTGTTTTATGAAACAAGGCTAGAAATTTACTTCTGTTTAACTCTATGTCTGACTGGCTTTTTCAATATTCTGCAGTTTTTAATGTTGTCTGTTAGTGTAAGGGCAGCCTATCTCATTTAATGTACTTATATGAACATTTTTAGCAGGCAGTCAAGAATTCTTCTGGTTCTTCTTGGTGTAGATGAGTCATTCATTGTTAATATTAAAAACACTAGTAACAGGTCATTGAATTTGTATGCCCTGAAAATGATCAATAGGCAGGTTTGAAAACTTCTTTCTTTTCTAATTGGTGTGTAAGTCTTAATGCAGAATGTTGTGGTTCCCTTTGTCCCTTTAGGACATCTCCTGTCCCTATTCCACAGTCATAACTTATTTGTAGTCTGCAGGTTGTTATGGCAGTAGGCTTGTGCCTGCTTCAGATCATTAGCCAAGTTATGCTGGGATAGTACACGAAGAGCCACAACTATCTGAAATCATTCATAATTTTTCCAGCTTATTTGAGGTTATACAACCTTTGACCCTTAACCTTTTAGGTATGGCACTTAACTGTGCTACACATGCAGTGATAAGGGCCTTATGACTCACTCAGAATCAATCAGGTTAGAAACCCAGGTGGAGACTGGCTGTCCTGCCAGTATAGTCCATAAAAAGAATTTATGGCTGTTTCCTCTTGGCTTTTCCTTCAAATTTTACACAGATATGATCAATGGGCATACTATACCATCACTCACTTTGTTCCAAATATGATACTGAATATTTCTTAACATGGCAATGTTTGGATTTTTGAACTGCATCCTTCCCTGCTTGTTGTGAGAAAGCTGTCAGAAAATCAAATTTATTATGAATGAGGATTAGGTCAGTCATTTGGAGGCCACATTTCATGATCATAAGAGTATAAAAGTATGCACTGCCTTCCTCATTATCACACAAACGAGAATCAAAAATTGAACTGACGTATGAAAGAGCACAGATTTGAGACATGTGTATAAAATGCATTCCAGTTTCCATTTGTGTGTGTGTATGTGTTTTCAGTAGTAGTTATGGCACTTTGAACAAAGTATTGGTTATGGTTTTAACATTTTCTAATTTCATAATTTTTGTAAATCTGATATTGTTAAAAAACGTAGATTTTTATATGTTATAATAAGAAATGAAGATAGTTTGATGGTGCAAGGTCTTTCTTTACACAATAAGTTACTTCATCAGTCAAGAATTATCTTTTTCATGAAACCAAAAGGCACATTACCTTGTTCATAAAAGCCTGTCATTGGTAATATCCTAAGCCAGATGAATCCATATGCCCCTAAGATCATTTCTAATATTATCCCCATCTACATAGAGGTCTACACATAGCTCTTCATGTCTCAGCATCATAATTCATGACAGAATCAGAATATAAGGATAGCTAATGGATCGTTCAAAAATGTGGGGATGACACTATCAAGTCAGAATGGCATTTATGAAGAAGTCAAGAGTAGATTAAATTCAGGCAATGCTTGTTATCATTCAATCCAAAATCTTTTGTCCTCTTGTATCATATAAAAAACCAAAGGTTAAAATATACAAAAGTGGAATTTTGTCAGTCATGCTTATGGGTGTGAAACTTGGTCTCTCACTTTGAAGAAGGGACATAGATTGAGGGTCTTTGAGAAAAGAGTGTTGATGATATTTGGACCTAAAAGGAGGGAGACAGTTCATAGAGACAATTTCATAATGACAAGCTACAGAGCCTGTACTCAACTGATATTGTTAGGGTGATTAAATTGAGGAGGATGAGGTGGGCAGGACATGCGACACGCATGGGGGGAAGAGCACTTACAGGGTATTGGTTTGGAGGGCTGAAGGGAGGAGACCATTGGAAAGACTAGGCATGGGTAGGAGGATAACATTAAAATGGTACAAAGGGAGATAAGACTCGATAGAGCGAACTGGATGCAGCTAGCTCAGGATAGTCTGGTGGCGGGTTTTTGGAAGCACGGTGATGAACCTTCGGGTTTTTTAAAGAAAGTGGGTTGTTCTTTGACAAGCCAAGTAACAATCAACTTCAAAGAATATCCTGCACCATAGAGTATCTACATATAGGTCTCGTAAGTGACCTCTTCCCACAAGGTCTCAGAAATTTTATGTGTATTTCTCATTTCTTATAATTACTCTTAATCTGTAAAAGTGGTATTTTGGATTGTGTCCATCGTGTGTATGTCAATAAAATTACGTTTCATAAGCTGGAGCTTAAGTTCTAACATTCTCCTCAGCATTTTGTTCTGATCTACGAATTATTCCCTCAAAATGATAAACCAATACAATATAACACATTAGTAAATATTACAAAATATTGAACTACAATGCAATAATATGGTTCTGTAGGACTCCAGAATCTTTCTTTTCTGCCCTGGGTACTGTGGATTCTGCAATGGTCTGAGCGTTGTGCCTGAAAAGAAAGTTTGGGTAGCGCGACAATATCCCAGCGTTATAATAGTTCATCTCTCCTTAAACCCAAGTGTAGTTGGGGTCACGCAGAATTTGGGATATGGGGAAATATTGTACACGCTTCCATCAGTGACCATTATCTAAAAGTATGTAGCCGAAGGCGTAGGAAAACTCTTATGGAGCAGACTGCGTATCAGGAATGTCTTTCCAGTATCATGAATGGAGCGTTTTTATGATTTTTACTGAATTCAGAATAACATCACAGGCCTTTTCGTATTCCCTTTTCTGGTTAGACTAAAATATTACAACCTTACCTGGAACAACACATTTCCACCATGTTAACCAAACCACGGGATAACCTGCCACGTCTGCAACACACGCAGCCTGGGTCTTCACTGTTCAACTGTAACCGCACACGTAAGACATTTCGTCTTTCGCACAAAGCCCTTAAGAACATATAGAGATGCGCACACTGTTACGACACGACTGGCAACCCCGGACTTTTCTGTCTACCAACTGTCGTTGGCCCTTCGAATTATTTGAAAGCGCAAAGACGAACGACCTTTCATTTCGTGAGAGCATTTGCAGAGAGTAGACGATTATCAAACATGGATTTTGTTGAAACTGCGATAGTATGTGCACTTGTGATAGGCCTCAATAAAAGGAGGAAAAGGAATTACTGGGTGCATCCATTATACAGTGAGAGACTGTTCAAAGGAAAATTCCATACTATGTATGAAACATTACGGAATTATCCTGCAAATTTCTTTTCATATTTTCGCATGAGTACAAAAAGTTTTGATGAACTTCTATTATTGCTGAGACCGAGTATAACCTATCAAGATACGGATATGCGTCTCGCTATTTCACCTAAAGAAAGACTGGCACAACTGAACAAATCTCTTGCCAAAGTACTCTTTTAACATTGATGTTTGCATAATCTTTTAATTTTTTGTCTACCTCTTCAATTAATTGTTCGATATTCTCTTCTTGCAACATTCCTGACTTCTGTACTCGGCGAGCATAGATCGAAGAATGTGGAACAAAAGAGATCAAAAGAACGACTGTTTAGTCGTACGTGTACCCATGCTCATGGACTGAACTGTCGTGTCGTTTATGGGTCGTATGCTTCAGCCGACGACATAACAGTCAACCGACGGTTAAGTCTTACGTGTGCGCTGGCCCTAAATGTAATAATAAGCTATTTTGCTCGTTACGCCCCGGTGAATTCTCTCTGGTGTGTAGTATGACTGGGCTAGTTCACTAGCCGATAATTTTCTCACAGATCTCCGAGGTTTTCATACGGGCGAAAACTTGGTCGCTTTCAAATGATTAATATCCAGGTTCTTTTTCACATTCTACAATGCAGGACAATAAAACAATTCAAATTATCACGACAGGTTGCTAGAGCTGGGATAGCTCAGTTAGTATGGTGACGACCGGGGTTCGATCCCCGATGGGTATAGAGGGAATTTTTCCTCTGGCCTCCTCCCCAATAGGTACCAGGGTCCTTTCCAGGGGTCAAGCATGGGTAGGGCATAATAATGCTCATGGTGTATTTGGGGGGGGGGGGGGGTTTAACCAGACAGCAAATGGCTTAAATTGATAGTGGGGCTAAAATACAAACTATTATGAGGGTTGAATTTCTTGCATGACATGGAAAGATATGCTAATACTAATAATAGAATTAATAACTATAACAGTAGTTATTTTTCCATATTACTGATTTTTCTATATTAGTGATATATTGCAGTTATCTTTGCATTACTACTTTTAAACCAAGATTCAAGGTAATTTGTGAAAGCTTGTGAAAAAACAAATTAATTAAAAGTCCAATGCTGTTTTAAACAGATCTGATCATGATGTTCAAAACATTAATTAATTAAATATCATAATGAGAGGAATGCTCAAGAAAAAATGTGACTGAAGCAGTTCACTTGCCCTTCAATGCCCCTGGATGTTGGGTACAAAGCTAATGTACAGAATTCACCTAGAAGAAGAAAGAAACATATTCAACAAAAACTCAAACAGCAGATATTAAACACATTTTAACACTCAGTAATTACAGTATACATCAAAAAATTAACTATACAAGGGAAAACATGGTATATAAAGGATGAGGAACTACGAAAAACAAACTGTTTTCCCATGTCTGTCTGTCTGTCCACATGCAACAACTTCAGAACCACCGAGTACATTTTCATCAAATTTGACACTGCACAGTATACTAAAATTTCTTGACATGTTTCAACTTTGGTCAAATTTGGAGGACAATAATGGGCACTTTACATGATGACCTATGAGCTTTCTTGAGCAGATAAGTGGCTCATTAGGGAATTTTGAGAGTTTCAATTAACCTGAGAGCCAGCCAGACAGATCAGGGGAAAGAAGTTGGAGGTTCAGGTTTGGCTGACAACCTGGCATGGAGAATTTCAACACATGTATACATACTCATGAAATAAATAAGCTGTGTTCTAAGGGCAAGTACAATTCCATGGCACAGTTTGGTTGAGAGATACAAAGAGAAACTATTACCAATACTTTCAGCAAATGATCAGGATAACTTCCAACAATGAAATTTTCAACATCGTTGCTGAAAAATGAAACATAAAATATCAATAATGAGAAATACAGCTGGACACAAATAATTACAATCATGAAGGCAAATTAATAAAACCTTTCAGTAAGTCTTTTAAAAGTCTTTCAAAAACACTGAAATTTTACTTAGATTGGTTTATACATTGGCATGACACAAGCAACTTGCCAGAAATTTCTATTAAAATAAAATATGTTTTAGATTGACCTCCTTAAGTGACCAATATACTGACTTGCATGGACAAATTAATATAATGTTTTGATATATTCAGTACCTGGACTGTATATTGCATGTTTCTGCTCTGGAGTCTTTATTCCAAAATCTTTTAATTCTGAGATTTACAATAAAAATTGTTTTACCTCCATATTCCCTATATGACAGACAGTAATACTCATGCAACGTTGAAGTTCACAATCCAGCGACAGACAATGCAACCACAGCTCACCACAGACCAACAATGGAAACCTAAACTTAGGCCAGTGGACATTAAGCTAAGTAACTCAATTTAACCACACCAACTCTTGTGCAATTAACGTCCAGTGTGGTATTACATGAAGTATGGTTTTATAAAGTGTGACCTTTTCATGCTCGGCACTTTATAACAAACCACTGTCTTATGAACTGTATGATTTAATAGACAGACTAATGAATTAATGTTTTTGCCACTAACGATGACCTCTTGAGATCGAAACGTGTTTGGCACCAAGTGTTTTGTTTGTATGCTCGATTTTATATGTTAGGTAAATATTCAACACTGCACGACATGAAAGGTTTTAATATTCCCAATATGCCTACATTACCTTTATCTGATAAATCAGGATCATGTAAGCATTTCAGGTCAAATAGCGAAAGCCTTTTGAGTGCAATAAAATTCCAAATGCATTCTTTATGGCTTACCGTGAGTTATGATGTTTGCAGGGCAACCAAGAAAAATTAATGTAACAATGGTATCAGAACCAACAGTGGTATTCAAGGTCACTGTTGCAACAGAATGCTTCAGCAGGCTAATGAAAGACATGACATACAGGTGGAAGGCCTGACTTTTAGAAATCCAGAGATTTTGCATGATGTGCAGGTCTTACGATGGAGAAAGCTCAGTGGTGTCGAAGCACAGAAAGGCTGAAACTATGGAATCTGAAAGCCTGGGGAATGTTTGGAAAATGAAGCCTGGTGGGTGAGCTTCCAGAGCACAAGTGCAAGGGGCGCAATCCCACTGAACAAGATTGCTGGGGAAAAGCTAAATCTGTAAAACTGTAGGGGTATCAACTCGGGCTTGGATCAAGATTTGGAGAAATCTCTGATATTTTCCCTAGGGGGTACAGACCCCAGAGGTGACCTAGCCCAAGGTGGTCAGTTCTGGTGGTACTCTAATAAGTCACGTTGAAAGCATGAGGACGAAGCAATGAATTTTGAAATTATAGGTGGGCACAGAAAACCCAGGAGCAAGAAGCGCAGTGGGCTAGGCCTCAGGAATCAAGCATCCTGGGGAAAACAAAAATGTGAAAAAGAATACTTTCACTATATGGGGAATCGAAATTTTCATGATTTCTCTATTATGTACCTTCCTAGAATTTGCCAACAGCCAAATAACGGTAAATTTTCCATTTGGCTTGCGGCATAGCAGATCATAGGAATAAAACATGGTTTAAGTTGTCCAAATTCCTGAAATAAAAGTAATATGTAGCATTAATCGATCAACTTGCATAAGATGGCATGTCGCACTTCAGTCTGCTCAGTATTCGCAATGAACAGGAGTGGGAAATCAAGTGGCTTCTGCTTTAAAAAAAAAGGGGATTGCTATCACACAAGCAGACACTGTGATGTGGCCACAACAGAAGTGCAGTGTTTCTTGGGGAATGTTCTGTGTCACTGATGTCTGCTTTAGTTTCAGGAGTATGTAAATTTGTAACATTCTTTTTCCCCAGATAAAAATCAGAAAACATCATACCTACACATTTAAGTGCTTATAAAGGCAACTTTTAAGAGTACATAGAAGTCCGCACTAACTTAAGCACAACCTTTTGAAAACCAACTATTTTCTAAGTATTTTCTATAAAAATTCTAAAACTCATGAACAGATTTTACATATCCTTCCATGAAACATACAATTCCTCTCCACTTCCTGGCTAAAACTAATATATTTCTGCATTTGCATCAACAGTTCTTCAAAATGACTTTACTGATACTAATTTACTTACAAGTGAATTATTACCTTAAAAACTATGCTGAAACTTGATGTGGTATATTGCTCAATCACATACATGTTCTTTCTAACTAAACATTAAATTGTTATACACACGTTTGGCCCTGTTGCACGCAATTTTACATTCTGTGTGGCTCTAACTTGAATATGTGTGGCTAAAGTTTCTCAAAAAAGGAAAGCCAATGCATTCTCATGGTGTTGAGTGTGAAGATGGTCGTCTTCTGGGTTGTAGTACCATTTAGTCTGGTAGAAGTTTGTTGATGTTCCAGAGGTATTTGGTACCTTCATCATTTTGGCGATGAATAAGAGGCAGCAATACTTCTACCAGACCACTCGGCACTACAATCCGTAAGACAGACACCTTCACTGTGTATTTTCTTGTATATTTATGCTTCTTCAAGGCTGTATTTAGCCTTGGTGCTTCTTTGAGTGCCATAGCACTGCCATGGCGCTTCTTCTAAAACAAACTGATGACAAAGAAGACAGTGTTCCCTAACAGCGAGGGGCTGTGAGTCCCAGTCATAAAAGTATTAGATAGGTAAGCAGCTTTAGAAACAAAATTATATAGTACAGATGTTGTCTACATTAATATTAAAATGTCTTTACCTATATCACTTCTGTGTTTGCAAACTGCTTATTGTTCAATTATTCATTTAAAACTGAAAAATTAAACTTAACAGTAATTGCAGCTGCAGATGATAATTCATGTCAATTTATTTCAACCTGAAACTGCGTGCCTGTTCACCCCAGCACATTTTCTTCATAACTAAACCCCCATGAAATTACTTTCCCCAGAATCTAAAATATGCTGACCTAATATTAAATAACCAAGAAGGCATAATTGTGGGACAAAAATATCACCCTGCAATGTAATATGTTTGACAACCTGAACAGTATCTTTTACATTTACTAACCCTGTTGTACAGAGTCCTTCTTCAGAAATCAGAAGTCACTTGGCTACTCAAAAGTTTCCCAAGCATTCATGAAACCTAAAGGTCCATTACCATGTTCAGTGCCTGCCACTGATTCATATACCGAGCCAGATTAAACCAGTACACACCCTGATAACATTACCCCATCCACCAGATGATATATTTGAGAACATTGGCAGGGGAAAAAAGAATGACGCCCAAAAAACTTAACAAAGAGCCACTTTACCAACCACAAATCCCTAGATGGACTGCCCCGGGTGCAAACCCTGACCTCCGCAGTGACAAGTTGACGAATAGCCGGCTGAGCTACAGCACTGTCAGGGTGCAGTTTATTCCCAGATCACGTTCTGTATTATTTCTCAAAAAATTGCTTTGCTCAGTCGCTGTATCTTCAATTGATTGCTCTTTACAAATTACATGATTAAGGGATTACTTACGAAAATCCTCCCTTCAGGCCTCTCAAAACATCTTGTAAATACCCCTCCCCTCTACCAAGCGTGCCGTATGTCCTGCCCACCTCATCCTCGTTTTAATCACCCTAACAATATCAGGTGAGGAGCAGAGGCCATGAAGCTCATCATTATGCAGTTTTCTCCATGATCCGTCTTCCTCCCTCTTAGGTCCAAATATCCGCCTCAACACTGTTCTCAGAGGCACTTAATCTTTGTTCCTCCCTCAAAGTGAGAGACCAAGTTCTCCACTCATGCAGCACAACTGACAAAATTACGCTTTTGTATATTTTAACCCTTAGTTTCCTTTTTATGTAGACGGGAGGACAAATATTTTTAGACTGAATGATACGAGGCATGCCCTCAATTTACTCTACTCTTGATTTAGTCATGAATGTCATTCTGACTAGTCAGTGTCATCACAAAGTACTTCAATTTTGTCACCTTTTCGAACGATTCATTAGCTATCCTTATATTTTGGTTCTGTCCTGAATTCTGATGCCACGATCACATACGTAACCTTGTCTGCATTTATTTCTAGACCAACATCCCTACTAGCTCTAAGGAGAGTCCTTTGTTGGTTTTTATAGTATTTATATCATCGCCTAACAGATTAATATCATCAACATACGCTAAAAGCTGATGTGTCTCTTTTAATTAGAAATCGCCCTGATTTTTTAAATTTCCTTGTGGCATATTCCAAGGCAGAATTGAGAAGCAGCGACTATGGAGAATCTCCCTGTTTCAGGCCATTCTGAATAGGAAATATATTGGACAAATGTTTACCTACATGAATTTTGCTGGAAGTTTAATTTAAACACACTTTAATTAGCCTGACTAGCTTCTTAGGCACACAAGATTCAAGCAAAATATTGTAAAGAGCTTCTCTTTTAATTGAGTCATAGGCTTTCTTAAGTCTGTAAATAGTTGATGGACTGTCCCATTGTATTCCCAGTTTTTGTCTGGTATCTAGGGAATGTAGAAAATTCGATCAATTGTAGATCTATTACTACGCAACCCACACGAATAATTTAATTGGCATATGGTGTTAACCTAGCCTGAAGAACGTTGGACAACGCCTCCTGATTTAATCAATTCGGCCGTAATATGACCAATACCAGGGATTTATACTTTTTTGACTTCTCAATAGTAGTTTCCACTTCGATGGGGCTAGGTTCTGGCACTCATGAATCAGCTGTGTGTGTATCTGTCTGGGTAATACCATGAACATTAAACACCTGGTTAAAAAATGTTTTCTTACTATTCTAAACCCTGTGAGGGATCTGCGAGCAGATAACTATTCTCATCTTTGATAATATTGACTCTAGGTTGGAAATTCTGTATTTATAATTTAAAATTTAGTTTACATGATAAGGAGAATAATATGATATTGAATATACACTCATAATAGTTTTAATCATAATTATTTATTTCAAATCTTTCCAATTGCATTTGTTTCTGAATGCTCTTGTGCCTGCCATATTAAACTGGCATCTTTACTACTTACTCTATTGGAATCCATCTGTACGGAGACAATTATATATTTCTTGCTGCCAATTGTTTGGCTGTGTAAGACATATAGGAAAGAGTTCTTTCAAAATTACGCCTCAAATTAAAGTTTTTGTTCATAACGTAACTAGGGGAGTAAAATTAAAGAACCAGTATGTGTTCCTCGATTCAGATCTGGTTTCACGTGTCTGATTTATAATCTACTACAAATTTCATCAAGTGAATAAAGATGACAAGTAACTTGTACATATTGGAATTCATATTACAAGTTGTGTACATCACAGCAGCCTAACATTTTCCATCTATGAAAATGCATCACTGCTAATGTTTGTGGGTTGGGATGATCTGTCTTCTAGGTGACTTGAAAATCATCTGTTGTTTCTAAGAATTTAACATTTTGTACATAAGTGAGAATCGCTACCTTGGCTATGGGATCAATGCCAAATCATTCTCAAGTAAATATTTTGTAATTAAATTCATTTCGTACTTCCATACGCTACGTACATTTCAGTTCGTAAATAACATTTTATTGAAACGTAGTATGGCCATTAATAATTGCTAGAAAACTCGTAAGATTAATACTGTAACAGTCTCAGAATAAACGAGCAAGACAACCTACTTACTAGAATGACTTAAGATCTATAAGCAGTAGGTGGGGCAGATTTCAGTATGTTAGATATATATAGGTCAGGCAATGGCAAAAAATTGCACCACACTATAATGCACTCGTGGTTCAAATTTAATGTAGTGAAAACCATATGGGCTGCAGTCTGAAATTGTTTTTCTGCAGCATATACAAACTGTAAGATTCTAGTGCTTTCCTGAAATCCCCATCTTTATTCCTGCATGCAGTTCCATTTTCTTCAAAGAGTCACATAATATTATGGTGGTGATGCTCAAATCAGCTAAGTCAGTTTACAATTTCTGGAAAGTGAGATTTTAAAGATACATGGTATGTTTTATTCCATGTGATTGGATTGGAAGAAATCATATGTTAATATATAGTTAATTGATTCAGTGAGAATGCTCACAAACTTAACACATATTCACATAAGTTTTTAAGTTGCTAGCACACAGACTGTTGTAATTTGTCATTCATTTCAGTTTAAATCTGGGAGAATTTTGGCCATGTTGAGACATATTGTCAGGACACTTCATATGATCATTAGGGCACCAAGGATTTGGGGATGTGTGACTTCCCTTACTAAACTGTTCGCATTTCAAGAGTTCGTTGATTCACTGCTGGCACTAGGCAATATATGGTCATGTATAATTGCTTATGCAAGTTTCTTATGCATCCATCATTGAAAGTGTTTGTATTTCCTTACTTGTTTCACTTTATAAAGTGATAATAAGTCTTAATAAATCCCTTTGAAATAGAAATAATTCTTTGAACTGTCCAGTAATACTTGAAGGTATAATAAAAGTTTGTCAGTAGGAAAGAGAATACTTATAAGAGTAAATCTGAAATTTTGTTAAACCCATTGGTCTTGCCCGTTATAATTTTATGTTCAACTTAAGATCTTTGTGTATTTGTTCTACTTTACTATTTCTAAGACAATTTTAAAGAGTCTGTGGTAAAACTATCCATACAAAGCAAATAGGAAGCAGACTTAGCTTAAACCAAGTGTGTTTCATACTACTGGCACTTTGATATCCTGATCAAAAGAAAATATTGTATTATAAAACATTTTTCTAGTTGAATTGTATAATTTTTTTTTCAGAAATATTGTTCTGTCAAGGAAGTATTTAACATGACAATATAATCAATATGGGCAGGAAAACATATTTAGAGTTGAAATTTAAAAACAAAAGAAGAATTAACAGTAGACATGAATTAACAAGTGGTGGAATCTGACTGTACACAAGAGTGGAAGGTGACCAGAACGAGTAGTGCAGTGAGGGATTCCACTTGGTGTGCAGGCAGTGTGATATCTGTACATGGAAGTGCAGTTTAACTGTTGCAAGAAAATTTTACTGCACACAAAGCCAGACAGCAAACTGACCTGCTTTACCTCACACTGCGTATTGTCCAGCCATGTGTGTAACTGCTGGCAGAAATGAAATGCCATTTGTAGGTGTATGTATGCCATGACTCTCTGCAAATTGTCTTAATGGCCATTGTACAAATTCCCAAAAAGTACTAGCTATCGGCAGATGGATAAACAGATCAAAGTAAATATGAACATTTACTTCCTTATGAAACTGTCCTGAAATATGAATACTTTCTGATACATGCAGTCATGTAATATAGTTCCTGCAACTTTATTCTGTAGTGTAGACTGTAAACATATTTATAATTATTTTTATACGGATTATTAAGTTGTTTATGTATGGTAACATATTGGGGACGAAGATGACCGTCTCCTGGTTCGTTGTGCCATGTAGTCTGGTAGAAGTTTACCGACGTTTCAGAGGTCCTTGCTGCTGCCACGCCCCGATGATAGAGGCAGCAAGGACCTCTGAAACGTCTGTAAACTTATACCAGACTACACGGTGCAACAACCCAGAAGACAGCCATCTTCTTACTCACCACTGTGAAAACCCCAAATCCTACATATTGGGGATGTTTGACAACAGGGTTTTGAGGAGGAAAAGGAAAGGAATAACAAGATGGTAGAGAAAACTACATATTCAGGATGAGATATATGCATAAGAGATGAGAAATGCATACTAAATTTGGTTGTTGAAACCTAAATTGAGAAGATCACTTGGGAGATATAGGCATAGATGGGAGGATAATTAAGGAAATGGGCTGTGAGGGTGTGTATTAGATTCATCTGACTCAGGATGAGGATTAGTGTTGGACTCTTTAGAATATGGAAACAAGCTTTCAGGTTCCATAAAGATGGCGCGTTTCTCGACTAGGTGAGTAACTATCAAGAACGACTGCTCCGTGAACGTATGGCACGTTTCCATACCTCTTATATTTTCTTCGGTGTGCTTGGAGTTTGACCTTCTGTCTTGTGAACTTGTTGAAATGTAGGATTTACCTGAGATTTCTTGTTTAGACTAGAATCTGTTTAATGTTAAAACCACCGTTAATTCATAAGGTAACTTAACATTGAGATGCTCAAGAAGTCTTTATTGTGCCTGTTCTGTTTACAAGCATATATTTCCTGTAGCTATTGAGGTGAAACAAGAAAGGGGTGGGCGTTAATGAACTTTGCACCCAGTCTCTTGTGCATTGTAACTACTAAGGAAATTTACAGTTCATTATGGTGGGAGGTATCTTTGTGTTGCCACATGTACTGTTTTGTCTGAAATATTTTTGCAAGAAATTGAAAAGAAGTTTTACCCAAACATAATAAAACGACGACATATAAAATATATCGCTAGATACGTAGATGATATTATAATTATTTTTGACGAATCATTCTCCACAGCCGAACACATCCTAGATGATCATAACATGCACCAAAAGTTAAACTACAACCTAGAAACAGAAAATAATAATAAAAGTAATTGTTTAGACCTCACCATTCACAGATACCTAAAAGAATTCCAATTGGGCATCTACAGAAAACCCACATTCTCAGAGATTGTAATCCACAAAACATCTAACCATCCCAACTCTCACAAACAAGCTGCATCCAATTTCCTTGTTAACAGATTGCACAAAATACCCTTCTCCAAAGAAGAATTTGATCAAGAAACCAAACTCATCCAAGAAATAGGATACAACAACGGTTACAATTTTAATGATATTACAAGATCCTATAACCTAATAAAAGCACCTAAACCCAATGTCAACGTACCCCAACCCACTAATAAAGTATGGTCCACCTTTACATTTTTTAATAACAGCATTAGAACACTCACTAAAATATTCAAAAACACACGTAAAAGTAGCATACAAAGTTAAAAATACCATAAAATTCAAATGCACTTCAAGAAAACAAGATAACAAACACAACAATAGTGGTGTATACAAGTTAAAATGCGGAAGCTGCAAGCAGGTCTATATTGGCCAAACCGGTAGGGATTTTAAAACCAGATTTATAGAACACATCCACAACATCAGGTTCAATTTAACAAAATCGAAATATGTCGAACACATCCTCGAACATGGCTCCATAGATGATATCATGGATATAGTAAGAGTAGCTCCAAAGGGTAAAATGCTAGATATTTTAGAAAAATTCCATTTATACAAAAGTAGTCAACTCAAAGCCATCATTAACGAACAAAACACCCAAGATTCTAATGTATTATTAGACCTGGCCTTAAACAGGAGAAAGTAAATTTTTAAATTTTCAATAGTTGGCCACCCTGTTTTCAAGCCTCCCCCCCCCCCTCTCTCTCTCTCTCTCTCTCTCTCTATATATATATATATATATATATATATATATATATATATACACACACACACCCACGCATTCTAACAGTCTCTCACCCACGGTTCTGGAGTTCACAGGTACAGACGACGCAACTACAACTCGCCCCAGACCAACTACGGCTACCGGACCACCGGATCAATAGATAAGTGCAGAGTCTACTCCTGTGAATAACAACATTTAGTGCAGTGTCGCTTGTCAAATACCCTATTCATTATTTATTGTCTAAACCATATGTTTAAATGAATTAATTTCCCTGATGCCACTGATGATGGCCTCTTGAGGTTGAAACGCGTATGGCAATAGTGTCTTTTATAGTGTTAATAGTTGCTTGTTTGCTCATTCTATATTCTGTTTAAGTAAGTAATTCCTGTTTACATCGTAATCATATGAAAACCATAAATACAAAATGAAGAGTTACTGATTGTTGAACTGGAACATATAGTTACCCTAGGCTTTAAAGGGGTAATATAAGTGATATTAACATGTAACATCATAATGATTAACATTGTTATCTCTTATTTCATAACCTTATAAATTCCTTGTGATAACAGTATGCTGAAAGTGATAAGTACGAAGACAAATGTGTCACTGTCCATGTAGGGTTCTCCTGCAAGGCATCACATAGTTTCTGGAGTCCACCCAAATTACAAACCTGAAAACAATTGGACAGTACAACAGTTTTGTAATGAACAGAACCTTACTTAATGGACTAATTTCAACCACTTACTAATAGACTAGGCCCCTAACCAAATATAAACCAGCACAAAAAATATAAAATTTCCTAACACATATAGTAACAGCCTGGCAAAGTAAACAGTACAGAATACACAACATATAATATACTCATAGAATAAACATTTATGCTGTAGATGAATTCCAAGATTATGTGTCAGACCTGTAAATGAAGACAACTCAGAACAGTGTGTTCAAGCAAAATGTTTTGCAAATGGCATTAGACAGAGTCACAGGTTAATTCTTGGAGGAAATGGAATTTTACACAATACAAGCTCCTGTTACATACTGGACGGGAGTTTCCAAGTATACGCAACTACACGTGGCAGCACAGCAACCTCAGTCCTTCACCATGAATTCTCCCTCCCTACCAGAACCGTTTGAGACGGTAACAGTGAATGAACTTCAAAAACTACAACTGGCAAAACAAGGAAGACATCAGCCAACTAGATTACATATCATCTATGGCTAAATCCCACTGCAACAAGGATATGTGGACAGTGTTGGAACTCCACGAAACCCGCCTACGAGAAGAGAAACAAGAACATTGGCCGTTGTACATATTAACACCAAACCTCATCATCATCCATTGCTGTTTCCAGCCTGGAACCGGATCCGCTTGGTAAAGCCAATCTATCTCTTCCTGTCCCTCCACCACTCCTCTTCTTCCACCAACTGCCACTGGGCACCTCTCTCCATCACTCCTCGTTTTATCTGCTCATCCCACCTTCTTCGTGGTCTTGTGCCAGTCAATCTCAAATTCAACATTTGTCGTGCTATTCGCCCATCTCCCATTCGCTTCACGTATCCATACCACTTCATTCTTGCTTCTTCTACTCTCTCTACCAGACCCCTCACATCCATTCATTTCCTAACTTCCTCATTTTGTACTCTATCTCTCCTTGTTATACCCAATACACTCCTCAAAAACTTCATACCCATTGTTTCCACCTTCTGTATCTCCTTCCTTCCCAATGTCCAAGTTTCTGCTGCATACGTAACAATTGGTACAAGGTACACCTCATACAGCGACCTCTTGCACCTCATTGGGACTTCCCGTTGCCACAGTAAATCTTTCACCGCTCTGTAGAAACTCTCTCACTGCTGTCCCCTCCTTACTAGCTCCAACCTATTGCGACCCTCTCCACCATTTTAAGTTTCTCTCCCCTTAACTCAATCCCATTCCATACTTTGTTCTGCATTCTTGACATACACACCACCTCGCACTTCTTGATGTTAAACTTCATGCCACACCTCTCTACCTCCTCTTGCCATACTTCCAACTGTTCCTGCACTTTTCCTTCTCTCTCTCTCCCCACACCATCACATCGTCTGCAAACACCATTGCTTTCATTCCATTCTCGCTGACTCTTTCTGCCTTTTCCATCAGTACCACAAATATCAGTCGAGATATTGCGCTTCCCTGCCTCACTCCACTGTTCAGCTTAAACCACTCTCTTGGCCCATACTCTGTCATTACACACCCTACACTTCCACTGTAGAGACTCTTCACCCCTGACACCAGCTCCATGTCTACTCCTGATTCCTCCAAGACCTCTCACAAAATATTCTTATCTACACTATCATATGCTTTCTCTATATCCATGAATGCCATCACCAGTTCCTTCCCATACTCATACATCTTCTCCTACAGCTGGTGCACTGCAAATATCAGATCTATTGTTGATCTCCCATCCCTGATTCCATGCTGCTCTTCTCTCCACTGGCCTTGTCATTTCACTTTGTCCTCTCCTTCTCCCTCTTATCAACTTGTACAATATTGACCTGTTTCCTCTTACATCTTCCTCTAACTGTCTTGTCCATTTTTCCATCCAATTCCTCTTCTCCTCCTTTACTACCCTTGCTGCCTTTCTCTTTGCTTCTTCATATGCTTTCCTCTTTACCTCTGTGCACTCTTTGAACCAATCCCTGAATGCCCCATTTTTCTCCATCACCACACTCTTTACCCTTTCATTTCACCATGGTGTTTCTTTCCACCTCTTTCTTCCACTTGTTCTCCCACGTTTCCTCCACCACCTTTACTATTCCTTCCTTAAACCGTCTCCATTCTTCCTCAACCCCCTCTACCTCCTCTTTCGGTACCATCTTTACAATCCCCTCCTTGAATTTCTCTCTTACTTCCTCTTTTTTTAGTTTCCAGACTCTTATCCACCTCTCTTGCTTGCACCCTTTCCTCCGCAACTTTCTTCTCCTCACTTCAGCTACCAGGAGCATGTGGTCACTACCCAGTGCCACACTCGGTATAACCTTGATGTTCGTCAATCTTTCCTTCACTTCCTTTTCCAAAATGAAATAGTCAATTACTGACTTATGCTTGCCATCCCAGCTGTACCTTGTTACTTTGTGACTGTCTCTTCTATTCTTAAACAGCTGTTTCCTATCATCATCCCATTCCTTACACATATCTCCAGCAGTCTTTGCCCTTCTTCATTTCTTCCTCCCCGCCCCTCAGGTGCCAGCACATCTTCCAGACCCATTCTATCACTTCCCATCTGTGCATTTAGATCCCCCATTACTATTTGTCCCTCTCTCCCAATCCACCTCTCCAACTCTTCCCTGAATTTCTCCTTTTCATCTTCAGAGCATCCTACTTGTGGGGCATAAACTTGTATCAATTCGAGTTTGTCATCCTTCCCTGCTATAGTCATTTTCATTATCCTATCATTAACCCACTCTACCTCCTCCATCAGACCTACTCTCACTACAAATCCCACTCCATTTCTATTCCCTTGCACGTTTCCACCCCACCAAACCTGTCAGTTATTTTCTCAGTCTTTAGTTTCAGTGCATTGCTTCCACAAAGCAGCATATAAAACACCTGTATATTATACAGATAAAAGGTTCTCAAGTATGTACTTATTCAATAAACATGTGTGTGTGTGACATTTCTTAAGTCTTTCACTGCCCTCATGTCATCTGGCCCACGCACATCATTGCATGGTGAATACCGTGCCACTGCTTTGGTGAGCTGTTGTCACGTGTGTGCGTGGTGGCACAAATTTTAACTGTACATTCCAATTTTGAGCAATTTTTTAGCACCCTTGCACAGCGTATTTTCAGCTGAAATTTTGTGGACAAACATTACTAGATGGGTTCTGTAGACGAGAAAATCTGAGGTGAGGTTTCGACCTGACCAACCGGACCATTCCCTTGTGAATGATGCACCTAGAGAGCTCTGAACACGATAAAGATTTCTGTCAAATACAGTGCGTCAAGAAAGTACGTTCACAATTAAGTGGAAATTCAGGAAAAGAAAAATGAAGCTTTGCCACTGTCACAGCATGAACAATTTGCTACATATATGATATGTTAATTTAAAAATTAAGATAATTTTGTTTGAGCTTTGTAAGTAAATGAAGCAGAAGAAGTTTTGTGCTTGTTCCTTTATTAGTCTGTTTGCTTGCAAACACCCCCCCCCAGTAAAATTTGGTTAGGAGATACAAAGCAAGGATGCTTTGTTTTGAAACAACGGGAATATTGTAATAAAGATAAAGTGAAACAGCTGGTCATTTGTGCGGGACAGATTGAAGTATCAGCAGTGCAAGCAGTTTCGTTTCCCTTTGGCACCTGCAGACACGATAATCCGAATGTTGATACCCAAGCGATCGTCACTTTAAAGCCAGGCTCCCAGGAGAAAAGCACAATGAAGAACTGGCTCCCCCTTCTGTTCATTACAGGTAAGCGACTGCTTGGAATTTAAGGAAACAATTTAGAACCGTTTGTGCCTCTTGGTCGTAAAATTGTTTAAAATTTGGAACAGATGAGTTTTAACAAAATAACTGAGAAACTGGTGCAACACTGATCAGTTGTAAGTTAAGAGATATTTGTTACATATAGTTTAAGTATGATGGCTTTGTAAGATTTAGTGTATGCACTTAGCAGAATAAATTAGTATAGAACACAAATGGCTAATTAAGTAACCATAAGACAGTGAGCTGCGCTTCCGCCATGAGGAAGGCCAATTCCCCATTATTACCGCCCTGATGAAACTAGTCACGACCTACACATTTAAAACTTGACTCTACCCAATTCTAGACTCATGACCTAGGACCACTGCAACTAAAAGACCTTACCAATGGTGGCAGCATGAACTTTACCATAACATTAACGCTAGGTTGGTAACCTTTCTAAATTCATTTATGAATCACTATACATCTCTAATACTTCCATTTCTATCATTAGATTCAAGTTCATGTTTTGTCTTAGGTAACTCCTTTTTTTCTCCCTAAATGTTCTACTGTTTTCACATCTTAGATTTTGCTGCTTGTCTCCACTGATTTGTCTTGGGTTTTGCAACCACTGTAATTTAGCCTGCTCCCATTTCTCTACTATTTTGAGCACTCATCATCAAACTATGGTTTACTCCGCATTACTTTGTGATGATCCATCTCCAAGCCTAAATTTTGTCTGAGCTTAAAGAATAACTCCTTTGGAGAACAAGCAGCGTACAATGTTAAAGGTTTCAGTAAACACTGGTTATATACCTATTATTCTAACAAGTGGCTGCTAGAACATTTTTATCACTTCCCTTCATAAACACCTGATCCCTAAGACTCGTTTGCACTGACCTCCCCCTGACCGTGGGTCGAGTCCCTAGGTCTTTTGAGGTGGATATAACTAGTTTTTATGAAGCAAGCAAACTGTAATACAGCTGTGCTATTTAAGATGACAAAGGACCAGAAAGTGATGGCAAATTGTAGGAAATGCATCATACTCTTACCAAAGGATAAACCTGTGACCCAATGGAATTTTCAGCCCTTCAATCCTGAGATGTTCAGTAGCAAATTAGTGGTACAATAGGCCACGACTTGTGATTAGAGGTAAATTTAGGGAGATCAGTTGTAAATATTGAGATATGAACCGGACAGAAGAATGGTACTGACAGAGGAATGGTTACAAAATTTATGCACAGGACACTGAAGCTGGTATATGGGTACAAGAGTGCACTGCATAAGGGAAGTCAGTGCATGGATTTGTAGGCCAAGCTGAGTAATATGTTACTGTAGTTCCTGCACAGATATGAACAGAGTTAATACTGTGAAAGACAAATTGCATTGCCATGGTTTGTAATTTTTGAAATAATTAAATTGAGATGAGTTATATTTCACAGATTATGTGGCACTTTGATGGAAAAGTATTCCAAGCTCTCAGCCCAGTACCACTATAAATTTTTTCATGAAGCTGAGCAGTATCAGAACGAATTTCCATTTCATTCTCGGATCAGGATTAGAGAAACAAGTGCAAACTTTACTATTAAAAAAGAGAAATCCACCGAAAAGAATGTCCATTTCTACAGCCCATACAGCACTGACTATAATTCCCACAGTAAGTAATGCTGAAATGAAAGAAGTTAAAAGAAACAGTTGAACCTAGAAATCAGAAATTCTATAATCATGAAAATAGTGGGAAATTACCAAACAGATGTGCATAACAATTAGCACAGATCAACAGATAAACGATGGGAAGCTAGCAGTGCACCTGGCCACAATGAATAGTTCATTGCTCCTCAGGTATTATAATCATGTCCCCAATGCCAAGTCAAGAAGAAGCTTACGAATTTTCAAAAAGACATTCACCCTGATGATAGCAGCACAAGCGTTTGCCAAAACTTTGGAAAACGTTCAACATTCTACACTGCTTATTCCTTAAGCCAAAGTTACACACTGTAAAGTTTAGTTATACGTTACTGCGATGGAGAATCCATGGACTGGCTGTGAGTTCCTGCACGCACTTTCAGGAGAGGCGTTGAAGATGATTCTTCTTCACCACTCTGATGTCTTCATCCATTCAGAAAACTGAACTTTGGTCTTAATTCACTGGCCCTCTGCAGTCTTCTGAACTGATGACATGTCTCCTCTTTCATGTTGCCCTGTCTTCCTGTCAACTTGCGGTGCTGTCATTCCTACTGGATTTTCCACTCCTTGTCACTATCAGTACATGCAGAGACTACTAGTGACAAATTCAAAATCATATTCTTTGTTAGGGCAACATACACATATCAATTTTGTATAAATTAAGCCAGAAGTGTATGAGACGGTCGCTAATACCTGGACAACTTATGGCACTAGTGATGGAAGACAGCACCAGATACTTCATGCAGTTTTATAAATGAGAATACTCAAACTTGCGTTAAGAAATTCAGTGTGGACAAAATATCTCAACGTAAGTCTTTACAGTGGAAAGTAATAGATTCCTCATTATTTGAGTAAATAAGCTAAATTTATGTCAGACTGTACCTTAATTCCCAAAACTTTAACTTAATTATGTAACCTGAAACAAGAAATTCTGTTTACAGAAACCAATTCTATAAATAAAATTTCCAGAGCAAAGGCTGAGATATACTGAAGAAAACATTGAGTGCCAAAATGACAAAGTAAACCTGCTTAGTGATTACCTTTATGGGGGAGTTAATGCATTCATCAGTGGAGGTACTCACATCAGATACCTCAGTCCACACAACAGCTATACTCATTCAGGTTTTCCTCAGCTAGTCAATGAAAATATTGAATATTACCTTAAGTGATGCAAAATGTTCTTCCTTGCACACCATTTACAGTGCATCATTCACTGATCGGCTGATCACAGGACGCCATATAATCCGAGTCATTGATATTGTTGAAAATAAGCCATAACACTGAATGGGGCAAAGCAACAAATTAAGCAGACATAACACAAAGTAAAAACTCAGAGCACTGAGAAATAAAAAGCCCACTCTTCTCTGTTATTACAGCACATGACAGCATGAAAGTTGTGTTTTAAGTCACTATATTCACCAATTAATACTAAGAGAACAAAAATGTGATCTGAGACTGCCGAAACCATAAGTATTGCAACTGCGTTTCTCAGCATATCTGTAAGTAGTTATACAGGCAGTTGAAACTAACAGAGAATGAAAAATATTAAGAACTGACGGTTTTAAGAGAATAAAACGAGAGGCCTCTGAACCAGACAAGATGTCCTTGGAAGGACATCTGACACAGTGAGGAAGAGACTGGAATGATGTTTACATATTTCTGAACGTGAGATTACAGACTGCAGTACACTTTTATGCAAGACTACAAGGTGTTTTAGTTTGAAATCATGTACAGAAATTAGAGGAACAGAGTTCAACTATGTGAAATTTGATGTTCTCACAGCATTTTGAAGATGTTGATGCCGGTCTTTTTTGGAGAAAATGTTGTGCGAACTTGTAGGGAGACACAAGCTTCTAAGAAGCGTTTACTCCCTCCATAAATCAGGGCTGATGATGTAGGCAGTAGTTTCTCTTAAATGTAAGCATCTACTTGCACATTTGCATGGCGTCACAATCTAGAATACCAACATCGAAACGGAGTTCCATTGTCTGGACACACATGAAATTGTAGAAATATTGGTTAACGGTTGATGTAAGTATGTTGCTTCTAAAATTAAATAAGATATCTCACCTGGTATTTGAATGATGCAGCATGAGGTTCACGTTTAAGTGTAGAAGCCAATGCGTCACTTGATTCTTGCACCATTCAATTCACATTCTGTTCACTAAAAGAAGAAAAACAAAATAACACCAGCAGTCACTTCCATGCAGTAGTTTTTTCAACAAACACATTCACACTTCCTATGGAGTGTAACGGCAACTCAAGTTTGAACCAACTGTTCTTGCACTTGGCATTTCACATTCAACTGAAATATCCAGTTGCTTACGGTTCTGTCACAACTTGACTTTAATGCAACCTGCTGTTAAGTTGTGGAACTAGAGCCACTTCAACTCACTGCCAGTCACACCTTGACTTCAGGTGAAGGTTGCTTGTTTACCTGAGGCAACTTCACCTGCTTCAGTAGGAAAAGTCGATCTGGAATATAATTTAATGATGAACTCAGCAACCAAGAGTTGGGTGAGTGAGACTAACAGGAAATTTCAACTCCGGTATGATGCTGTTTTGGTTGAGCTTCAATTCCATCAGTGTGAACACTCCCCAATACTAAACACCAATCACAACTGACTTTCAAGTAAGAAAATGGAGCACAAGAATCAAACAACATGTGTGGCAACACAGCCGCTCTCTGGTCTTTTATTCACTCCATTAGTCCATTAGTAGTTTATGACAATTCTTAATAAGACTTTGGGTAAACTGCTCGACATCTTCCCTGCTGCATTTGAATTGCATGCTCTCCCAGTGAGGGAGGGTTTGCAGAATCACATTTACCAGTGCACGGGTGTGACCTTACACGTGGCTGGTTAGTATTTCCGTTATGGACACTGTCAAATGATTATTGCAATAATTTTATGGGATTAAGTTAGAACACGAGTCAGGAAACCAGGAATTGGCCCATTATCACAGTATACCAGTGTACACTCCACGACTGTAATCTTGAGACTTGAAAGGAATGTAAGAAGTCTATAGTGTTAAAGACAGGCGCTATCTTTCCTCCTTCCTCCTTCACCCCACATCCTCTCCCCGCAAGTCTCAAGATTACAGTCGTGGACTGTAGAATACAGAACTAGAACAACGGTACACCGCTGATAATCACAACACATACTGGGCCAATAGAACAACTGTATACAAGCAAACACTAAACATAAATTACGATAATAAATGGTCACCCCATAATAATAAACGTTTGACACTCCATGTAAAGCTGGTCCCAAGTTTTCTTTTAGCACTGATAAAGGAGAAACATCAGAGCTACATTACACATGGCAACAATAGATTTTATACAATCCATAGACCGTTCTATATTTTATATTATTGATTTTAATTGTGTAATGTTTTGAGTTTAACATTGCAACATTCTGCATTACTGTTATTATCCTGAGGGGAGGCAAATGCCTCTCTGGAAATGCATTTGATAGAAACCCCGATTTTACAGCCCACAAATAATGCGGAGCAACGGACAATAATAATCTAGTGTCTGAGTGAACCAAAGATCTCTGAAATGAGTGTGTCCCAGTGTCACTTTGCCCACCATAAATCCTACATGGACTGCCTCGGGTTTCAACCCAGGTTCCCACATTGAGAACTTGGCGACTAACCACATGAGCTGTGGACTTTCTCTATGGTCAGTTGATGAATATAGCCTGCCATAATGGAATTATGCTTTTGGGAATAAATGCAAGGTTGCAAATATGACCTAAGTGTCTCTTCAATCTTAATCGGTAAATGTAATTGAATCTGATGTCATGGACGTGTTCTTTAAATCTAGTTTAAAAATCCCTACCGGTTTGGCCAATATAGACCTGCTCGCAGCTTCCGCAACTATAGCTTGACGAGACCAGCTACGGCCACCGAACACCGGATCAATAGCTAAGTGCAAGTTCTACTCCTGTGAATAACAATATCTAGTGCAGTGTCACTTCAAATATTTTTGTCAAATACCCTTTTCATTTTTAATTCTGAATCCACTTTGAACCATTTGACTAAATATATTAATTTCCCTGATGCCACTGATGATGACTCTTGAGGTCGAAACACGTATGGCAATAGTGTCTTTTTTATAGTGTTAATAGTTGTTGGTTTGCTTACTTTATATTCTAATACACTACACGGTATGCAAAGTTTTAAGATTATTGTTTTTAGTGTTCTACGCATTGGGAACCACTTCCTTCCCTGTCCCTCACATTGTTTATTCCCTGTATAACCATAATTACTTACTTCCTGTTGACCATCAGGTAGTTTTCTGCCCGCATTTTGTTTTCTTTCTTTAAGTTAACTATCCACATGTAAATGCACCTACTTCACTGGCATTAAAACAGATGACATATATTAACTGGGTCTGTGTTAGGGGCAAACTAATTTGTTTACAACTTGTTTAAAAAACTTGCTGTACCCAGGGAACATGAATATCCTATCTGTTTCCAGATGCCGAGAATCACTCAAATATCACCTGCTGGTTGTTTTCTCCTTCTGCTTCAAAACGCGTAGATCTCAACAATATCTCCTGTTTCAAAACACCAAAGCTCCACCAATCAGTTGCCTGCAAGAATCCAAATTAGGACAACAGCTGAAATCTGTCACTTTCATTTCTTCACACTTTCCCTCACAGACACTCACAATGGCCTCCAGAAACAGAAAAATTAAGAATATAATCAGTTATTTCACACATCCGATTTTAAATGAAGATTTAATTGTTTTGCTTTATGAACATTGTTTACAATAGCTAAACACTGAATCTTAGAGAGTAATTCATCATGAAGACAACACAATAGAGAACTCTGTAATAATTCCTGCTCTAAAATGTAAAACTAAATCAGCCACACTATGGACCATGTAGGCGCTTGGGGAGAGAGGTGATATATCTCCTACTCATTCTTGACATCAGCAATAGATGGGGGTAAGTGGTCAGCATATGACAGCATCATTTCTGCTCTACGTTTGATTATTTGACAAAATTTTGCAAAAACACATTAGACGGAATACAGAGTAATTCTGCCATGTGCCTGGGGTAATACCGACTTATACAAAACCCAAGATAAAGCTGACGCCTTTACTTAATAGGTGCATTTATTTATTCACTGTACTTTGTATGTTAATTTTATGTATTTTAATGTGTAAGTACATAACATAACGACAAAATACACGTGACTAGGAACTTGCGCATTTATTACGTACAGAGAAAAAAATTTGCTCCGATAATATGGCTAACTCAAGGCATGTTTCCCATATAAAATCAACTACAAAAAATGCTTAATAGACCATAAGCAGGGACTGAAAGAAGTCTTTATACGGTCACACTACCTGGTAACTGGCCAATGGAGCACCAGAAACAGCACCTCAACAGTGTTTAACATAACGCATTATTTGTTTCCGCCTGAACCCAGTTTGTTACAAGACCACAGATTCAGGATAGACATATATATTTATACTTTTAAATGCTAACAGTTGTATTAAGAATAACGAACACTCAGTTACACTTTCCGTGGAATCTTCTAACTTTAAAACTTATAATACATGCGCCTACAACGAAATTTTTTTCTTCACCATAAACAAACGACGCATACACAACCGCCATAATAGTTCTGGACTGTTTGTATACTCACACCAGAGATGTCAGTGCGAACAGAGAGCGCTTAATTCAAATCGTTTGACCGCTGATACTTTTATCGTTGTTCACCATATTTTCGGCGACCTTTTTGGCCCAATTAGTCTTGGATTAGTATTACTTTTTAAGAAGAATGCGGCTTCAAGGATGGGCGAGGAAAGCTAAGGAGACGTGTGTAAGAAGAAGGGAAAAAAACACTGGGCAAAGAGGTACTACAGTGTTCAGGATACGAAGGGCATTCCACCATGAATTTTAACGAGATATTTATACTAGGAGTTATATAATTAAGAGATAACTGTGTTAAACACTGATCGTACCCACGTGTGCAGATGAATTCAGAGTTAGCCGCCAGCACTTCGTCCGTAGCATAAAACGCCATGTGGCACAATAATATTTGTTGCTTTCATGTTTCCAATCCTTACATTTGGATCACCCATCAACAAGAAACAGCCATTTTTATTTATTTTGTCTAAAATACATTGTACTGCTTCATAAAATTCATCACTCACCTCATTTATTTCTTCTTCCAGTGCACACAGTCCAAACAACTCATGTTTATTTTTAATGTTATTTCTATAATTTTATCATTCCAGTATTTGTAAAAGTCTATAGATTTAGACAATGATCTATGGATCCAAATCATGACTCCTGGTTGAGCGCGTACAGAAACTTTTTTGGTACCTTTAGTTTTATGACTCCTGGTTGGGCGCTTTCATTTTCCCTTACTCCACTGTATGTGACTGAAAATTTGTTGGTATCTTTAGTTCCTTTTAACTCTTGCTTGCTTTCTGTTATCACCGAAATTTCGACTTTACTTTCCTTTAATAAGTGGCCCAGTTCTTCCTCTTTAGAACAAGTTCCTCTCACGTTATATCACATCACACTTCCTTATACATATCCTAACATCTGCCTTTGGGCCACTCAGGCTTTGGGACTAAAACTCTGCATACATTTCATTAGTCCTATGGTTGCTACATGCCCAGGCCATTACATTTTCCTTCAACACATTGAATTAATATTTGGTGAAAAAGATGAAATTAGTCATTGGTTATCTTAACAGTAAAAAACACACTAATATGCTACAAATAAATGATGCGATAACAGACCTGATCATGGTTACGTAATAGACGAAATGCATAGCCCCTAACAATACATACATTTCACTTAATTATTCCTTGATCATAGGACCTATAACCTGAGCTACTGCTTATTCTGCTATTTTCATTTATCTGTCTTTCACATGAACACTTGTCATTACAGAGTTGGTGACCCTGAAGTAATAATATTGAGTTCAGACTTGATGAGGACTGCATGTAGGGGCTAGTTACCATGTAGTTCAGCTGTAACAGGTAATGCCCAGTTAAATGATAGTTGCAGGGAGTATGTTGTTTGGCAGATTTTACCAACAGGTTCATTCTTTCCTAGTAGTTTATTTCCATCAGACGAGCCTGGGACCATTGTGGATAGGTGGGCTGCTGTTAAGGCTGCGGCTTAGCTAAATGTTGAAATGTCAGACAGTGAATGCGTGTTATGTCACTGCACTCTTACAAAAATATCCATTTTAAAGGCATATCTTTTAGTAGTACCTAAACTGATGATTTATATCTGTTGTCTTTTGCTGCTTGGTATGGTACAGAGGCCTACTGCAGGCTTTACAAAACTACATTCTTAGCCTTATTGTATGCGAACAGGGGATTTAGATCTGGACACTGTGATCTGCTGGCTGGAGTTAGCTTGAGAGTTCTGTAGTATGATTATGTGACGGATGGGCATCTTGACCACTCATAAGGTGCAGCATACAGCATAGTGTCTAAAAATGTTAATGTGTTGCAGAGGCTGTTGGCATTTTGTGTAAAATTTGAAAGAGAACGTAATGCTGATGAGTATAGGACCTGTGCAGTTGTGCTGAAGTTCATGCCTGTTATCATGGTAACTGTTGGGGCTGCACACATGAGTGGAGACAGTCAGGTAATCTCAGAATCTTCCTCGTAAGTAGAAATGGAACATGAGAATATTAATGGACATACTGATCATGTGCTGGAAGTTAAACACCCATACATCATACCTATAAACAATTAGTGTTCTCCATATGTCATTACTGAATATTTTTCACAAGTCAGTGAAGAATATTAGTAGAATGGACTTCAAAAGAAACACAGTAATATGTCTTATATCAGCAGAGTAACAGTTTTATGAATTTAATTACTTTGTATATTCAGTTGATGTGAAATACCAGTATAATTTTTACTGCTGAAGCTCATCAGAATATGTAATTCTTCAAGCTGCTGCCTCTGGTCCCACAATGCAAAACTGTGTGATGTTCACATAATGAGAGAACATAATTTGGATATTACATCTGTAGTTTGGAGACACACGTAAGCAGCTTTGTACAAATTAGCCACTTAAAGCCAGTGCTGAATGTTAGAGTTGATGGTGCTGACAAGTGGTGTGACTTAGATCTAGAAATGAAATGTGCTTGTGTTAATATTAATTTGACAGTGCACCTTCCTGAAGTTGTCAAGGCATTAAGTATCTGCATATATGAGTTATGGAGTAGCAGTAATATACTTTAATGTTTATTCAAACCTTTCTTCTGTCTACTGACATTAGACATACCATAATTTACATAGGCAAAATTATGTTGTCCTCATAATTTCATATATTGTGAAAATTATTTTTCAATGGAAACAAAATTTAGTAGCACAGTCTCTTGATTCTTTCGATGTGCTTGTGAGTAGTTTGTATTAAATATTTTAATCTAAATTTCTGTATAACTGCCAGTCCACTTTTGTGTGCACACACACGCATCCAATCGAGTGCTGCAGTTTGTGCTTTCGACCTTCGCAAGTATTCATCCTGGGCCAGAAATCAGATATTTAGATATAAACAGCGTGGATCAGTACAATTATAAAGGCCACATAGAACACAAATCTAAATAAGTATATATTATCATTTATTAACATGAATACAAAGAATTATAAACGAAATAAACAAAAAATACACACTGGTGCGACATCCACTGGATGATTAATAAAATATAATAAGCAAAAACAGAACTTACCACAGCGGACATCTCAACAGCCGGAAAATCTGCACAGGACCGAACACTACGAACCAAAGTGAAATTTAAAAAGAGGAATCGAAACGGAATTTGTCAAAGTGTCTCAGGTGAAATCCCATACAGAAGTGGTCCTCCAGTTACCAGGCAACACAATCCCAAGGAGTGGATGGAAAAGGTAAAGGGGTGGGGGAATAGGACAACTGCACATGGCCCACCCAGGCAAGTTTATGAAGATCCTAGTTTCATCAGTCGTAACCTCTTGGTTACGGCTGTCCATGGTACAACCTCCCTCCCCAAACAGTACACTCAGGTATAAACACCATTTTCACTGGCACACCAAGGTACACATCACCGGAGGAAATTTGGCTGTCCAAACAACTTTCATCATGCGATCCGGGACCAGCGCCCGAGAGATGATGAGAGTGCTCATCTGTTCACACCAATCTGGTCTCTGTGAAAACATGTGGCAGCCTCCTTTGGTTACGATACCGGAAACAAAGAGTAGAATATAACCCTTTTCAACAGGGTCCCTTTTGGGGAAGAGCATCCCAAGGCGATGAAGGCAGTAGCCGACATTGCTGCAGGGAGCCGAAGAAAGGATGAATCTAGGCGACGAAAGTGACACACGCGCAAGGGAAACGGTAAGACAGGAAAGAGAACTGTGTTCCTGGAACTCAAAGGACCACATAATAACACCAACAATAAGAAGCAATACAAAGAACAGTTAATTACCATTAACTAACAGGGTATAACAAAATACCACAGAGCTAAATATAAATACCATAATAAAGATACAAGCATTATGCTTGTTAGCAGCCCCTAACTTTACAACTAACTTAAATTATTAACACAGTCAATGCCCTTGGTTTACATAATTTACAACTAACTTAAATTATTAACAAAGTCAATTACCCTTGATTTACACAATTTACAACTAACTTCAATTATTAACAAGATCAATTACCCTTGGTTTACACAAGTCAGAAGGAAATATAACAACACCCTTTCTTCACTTGGACATCTCTCCAAGTTTACAAATGACAGATACTTAACTGTAACCTAATTTCATCTGTGAGAGATGAACACCTGTTAGGAATCCCTGTTCACCGGGTCAACCAGACTAGCCATAACAGGCGTCAAAAACTTTGACACACGAAAAGGTCCGCGCCGAGGAGATAATACAGCACAGACCTTTTGAGCTGCTTGACTGAGGGGATAGTTCTTACAAGCAAAGTCCCCTACCTTAAAGGGTTGGGGAAAACATCTGAGATTATACCTGATGACGATAGCCTGGTGGCTTTTGAACAGGATTTCCTTCACCGAGTTCATGTAGCACACTATGGCACCATTATTTAAACTGCTTAGCTCATGTACACACCATGTAATGCCAAACAAATTGATAGTACGTGAGTGTTCAGCTTCATAAAACAGTTGGTTAGGCATGCATCTGATGGAATAATCTATGGTTAATATAATGTTAAACTGAGCTTTATATAAATTCAAGGAGACATTATTTCTCATTTCCGTCAAACAGTTCAGTCCATTCGCTTACCTGATAGGACAATTTAATTAGTCTGTATGTCATTAAACCATGCAAAAGTCTTGCTCACAGGCCCAAACATTCCGTATTTTTTATAAACTAAATGAACGTGTGTGAATTTTGTCAGTCTTCAAATGTGGCTTTCATGTGGTTAGATCTTGGAGATCAAAGTCAGTCTCCAAATCACATGTTCTTTCCTATAATAGGGAAATCCCGATGACCTTTTAAAATTACTTGTAATAAGTAGACTCCAGTTAACCGTATTTAAGTATCACACCTGTTAAAATATGAGGACATGACCGAGAGAGCTTTATCTATTATAATTAGGCCTGCCATTTTAAGCCGCTGATCTACTGCACATTAATCAATGCTTGTAAATATCACTTTCTATTGATCTGTTTAGAAATTCGCTTGGTCATTCTGATACCATTAATTTGTAAGTACAGTAGCAGTAATATAAGAGCTATCAATTATTATATGTGCATTTACAGTGTTTAAACGTCCAGTCTGAGCATAATTTGGATTCACTTGCGTAACTTTAAGTCAACATTTAATTTCAGATGTGACAGGTATCATTTTGTTGTATGTTACAAAATGTTTTTGTTTTTATTTTCTGTTTTCTTTCTGTTTTGTTCCGTGCCTCAGATTCTCCGGGTTATCATGGACATCGCAGAAGGGCTTAGTCCAAGAAGAGCCGCTGAATTCCTGATTATACAGTACATCGTGGCCACCCTTACTGCCATTTTCGATATAATATCATCCGGTATTGGAATGTGGGAGCACAACAATAACAATAATACAAATAGTACAATTAATTAAAACTAAAAAAATATTTATTCAATTTATTTATACTATTTATTTAATAATTTTTAACTAATTTCAGCAATTAATAAATTGATTTTCACATATTAATTCTAGTATCCAAAACCGGTTTTTTAAATTTTACTAGATTATCCAAAAAACCGGTTTTTAAAAACCGACAAACCCTACAGATTATGGAGTACAGTTATTTAAGAGGGGAACGGCACAACTGGGAGCAAAATGCTGGATGATGCGGCCTACTGCCTGGAGCCCAACAGCCTCCTCTCGGTTATTCTTGTCATCCGCTCACCCAGCCCCCCGACCCACTTTTATTTCACCCTTTTTAGTATATGCCGAAATGTGTATGCAGTTTTTGTTATTCAATTTGAAAATCACATCAGCATGGCCGCATAGGGCGTACTAAGCAGACCGCACACCCAGGAAGCAATCAGCTTCAAGCATGAAAGAAGTCTGAAGGAGGAGGAGGAGTCGTATTTTGCAATGAGACCCCGCACACTGATTAAATGTTAAACACAGAGTAGGAAACACGATGAGACATGTTTCGCTCTTACAGAATCAGACCTGTCTTTCTGTCTTTTTCTTCGTCTTCATGGCTAAGTAAAAGCGAGTCACAACTAGCTAGCCGACAAGAGTTCGTCAGGCCATGATCTGCAGTGGGGCGAATGCAGCAAGGACCTCTGAAACGTCGGTATACTTTTACCAGACTACATGGCGTAACAACCCAGAACACAGCAATCTTCAAATTCAAATTCATCGCCGTGAAAAACTACGAAGGTGAATAATGCGAACGCGGATGCAAATGGGAATAGAATCGCTCAACCCCATACTAACAGAGATGTTCAAGACGTACAACCTGCAACCAGTAATAACGGGAATGAAAACCGTACATCGTGGTGGTCGAGATAGATAACGCAGATATGGCAGAGAGTGCAGGATTTTACAAGTAGGGAAATTTCCTTTCAAGTACCTTGGATCGGTATTAAGTGAAGGAAATTAGAGCTAGGAAATAAATGCTGTTATGCACTGGGATCAAAAACAAAGTCAAAATTTAAAATATACTGTACAGTGATTAAAGCAATAGTAACAAATGCTTCAGAAATATTGGCGTTAAAGTAGAAGGAAATAAGACTGCTTAATGTGGTGGAAAGAAAAATTTTATGGAAGATATTTCGAACAAAGAAGGAAGGGAATGATCGGGAGCTGAGGAATTTGCATGGACAACCAGAAATAACGAGGTGGATGGATTGGATGCCTAGGACATGTGGTAAGGAAGAAGGAAGACCAGTTGACCTAGGAAGCGATGGCTGGATGATGTTGGTGGAGAATGAGAAGAGGGGGACTTTTGTTCAGCAGGCCAGAAGAGGCTGTCTGATAAGACGGTTAAGTCAGCACAACGAGTGGTCTGACCATTCGACTACCCTGACTGAGGTTTTCCGTGCTTTTTCTCGGTTGTAAGGCAAATGTCAGGGTATAATTCAAGAGGGACACGACCCGCCCTCCCAAATCATGGAGGCTTAGTCCAAGAAGAGCCGCTGAATTCCTGATTATACAGTACATCGTGGCCACCCTTACTGCCGTTTTCGATATAATATCATCCGGTATTGGAATGTGGGGGCACAATAATAAGAATAATACAAATATAACAAGTAATTAAAACTTTAAAAAAATATTTATTCAATTCAATTCAATTATACCTATTTATTTAATAATTTGAAACTAATTTCAGCAATTAATAATTTTATGGTTTGGATCTAAGTTAGGGATGCCTGGCAACCCATAAAAATATATGATTGTCGCCTAACTTTAAGTCAACATTTAATTTCAGATGTGACAGGTATCATTTTGTTGTATGTTACGAAATGTTTTTGTTTTTATTTTCTGTTTTCTTTCTGTTTTGTTCTGTGCCTCAGATTGCTGGACTTCTGTTAGATTTGATAGATCACTGCAATTGGTATCCGTGGCTCATCAGAGGAGCCGCGGAAATCATATTCTGCCAGGAAATTATAACCATCTTAGCCGCCACCAGACAGACTGATGTATATCAAGTTGAATGCAGAACCAGTGGATATTCTGATAATGCAGGTGTACATGCCAACATCGGATCATGACGACGAAGAGGTGGAAATGATATATGAGAAGATAGAAGAAATCATCAGGACAGAAGGAAGAGGGAAAGTGCAAACCATAATAATGGGAGACTGGAACAGTGTCGTGGGGAAAGGAGCAGAAAACAACATTATCGGCCCTCATGGACTGGCAATAAGGAATAGGAGAGGGGACATGATGGTTGACTTCTGCCGAAGAAATGGACTGGTAATCACCAACACCTGGTTCAAGAAGCATCACAGGAGATTGTATACGTGGAAAAGCCCAGGAGACAGGAGCAGATACCAGATAGACTATATCTTAGTGAAGCAACAATTTAGGAATAGCGTAAAGGATGTGACAACAGTGCCATCAGCGGACATCGACTCAGATCATAATATGTTAGTTGCAAACGTCAGCACTAGAATGAAGAAAATCAGGAGTAGGGGGCTGAGGAAGAAGAGATGGGACCTGGAGAACCTGAAGAGCGCGCGAGACGAAGTAAGAGCAGAATTGGAAGGAAAATTAAGTGAAAGTGAAGGCGAAAGCGTTGAAGAGGAATGGACGAATGTCAAGCAGTGCCTAACAGTGGCACTAGAAGAAAAGGTTGGTAGGATGAAAAGGATACCAAGGAAGGCATGGATTACACAGGCTATGCTCGATAAGATGGATGAGAGAAGGAGATGGAAGAATATCAACAGTGAAGAGGGAAGAAGAAATATCGAAGACTGAACAACGAACTGAGAAGAGAAACAGACAAGGCGAGAGAAGATTACATCAACGATGGATGTGATGAGATAATGACACTCCAGAGAATTGGTAGGTACGATTTGATGTATGCAAAGGCAAAAGAACTAGGATGGAAAGAGAACAACGGAATTCGAACACAGGAAATAGAAGACCCATCAGGAAAGATAGTCTGTGACCAGAATGAAGTTAAAGCTGTATGGGAAAATTATATTGAAGAGCTCTATGACAAGGCCAATCGACCGGAGATGGAATTGGAACCAGAAGAAGAAGTAGAGGAGGACGACATAGGTCCAGAGATACTGAAGAGCGAGGTAGAGAGGGCCATAAAGGATATGAGAAGAAGAAAAGCTATGGGAGATGATGAAATCCCATCGGACTTATTGAAAGAACTTGGAGAGAAAGGAGTGAAGGTTCTTACTAGACTCGCTAACAAGATATACCTCCGGTGAGTGGCCCAAGGACTTTCTGGAAGTAACAATGATTCCATTACAGAAGAAAAAGAATTCCAAGAAGTGCGGCGATTACAGGACCATCAGCCTAATCTCACATGCGGCGAAGATAATAACTAGAATACTGACTAAAAGACTAGAAAAGAAGATAGAGGAAATGATGGGAGACGACCAATTTGGATTCAGGAGAGGAAGAGGAACCAGAGATGCCATCAGAGTTATGAGAATAATTTCAGAGAGAGTTCTCGATGTCAAGGAAGAAGTATGTGCCTGCTTCATCGACTGGAAGAAGGCTTTCGATCGAGTAAAATGGAAGAAATTAATGAGGATCCTACAGAGAATTGGAATTGATTGGAGAGATAGAAGACTAATCGAAAACCTGTACATGCAGCAAAAAGTCAAAGTGAGACTGGACTCAGGAGACACCAACAGCGTTGAGATAGGTACAGGTCTAAGACAGAGATGCTGCTTATCACCAATTCTTTTTAACCTGTACGGGGAATGGCTTGCCAAGAAAGCTCTGGAGGGAACAGGAGACTTCAAAATTGGAGAAAGAGTGATGACTGTAAAGTATGCAGACGACTTAGTAGTATTGGCGAAGGAAGAGGAGGAATTACAGCTTAACCGTTCCTCCTGCAGACAAAGGCAATGTGACAGTGGTGTTACGAAGTGAGTACTACCAGGACAAAATGCAAATACTACTGGAGACCTGACCGTCAAAATAGGGAGACAAATTATCTCCACGGGCTTCATAATATGCCAGGAGATCGTGACTGTCGCAGCGGTCATCACAGATATATTAGCTTCCATGTTAGGCACTTGGCAGCATTATATGGAAGTGGGGGGGAAGTAATATTAGAATATATTTACATTTTCACATTACAGAGGATCGCCTGGTTGGTGACAATCCTGCTGCTCAGATGTATGGCAACGGTCATGCCTATGGTAGGGCAAGCAGTTGTCGCATACAATACCAACAGCATTGTATACCGATGGCTTCTCGTGCTAATAATCCTCTTCTCATTGGGTGTGCTGGTACGTGACACGTAGGCTTAGTTTTCTGTGTTCATGAGAAGTTATATTGCTGATTTGCCCATTCTCTGCCTGCAGGGCATCTCTTAAGACTTGAACGATCTATGAAATTCTTTGCCGCGATGATTTTGCGTCCCTGTGACCTTTGACATATTATTATTACGTAGAAGTTTAAATTATTTAGGCGTCCGGCATTTCCTTTTCAAGCGAGAAGGAAGCATGCGGGCATTTGACTGCGTATTTGCCCTTAAAACACCCACATGGAGAGAAAAGTCTTGGCGTGCGTCGCCTGGTGGTTGACCTTAGCGGCAGAACTACTGGGCATTGCAGGACAGGCAATTGCCTTAAAGAAGATGAATACAAACGAATTACAGCTTAACCGTTCCTCCTGCAGACAAAGGCAATGTGACAGTGGTGTTACGAAGTGAGTACTACCAGGACAAAATGCAAATACTACTGGAGACCTGACCGTCAAAATAGGGAGACAAATTATCTCCACGGGCTTCATAATATGCCAGGAGATCGTGACTGTCGCAGCGGCCATCACATATATATTAGCTTCCATGTTAGGCACTTGGCAGCATTATATGGAAGTGGGGGGGAAGTAATATTAGAATATATTAATATAACATATCAGGACCATCCACGTCCTAATGAAGAAAAGTAGTCAAATGCTGAGACCTACCAAGGGCAAAGTAGGCCTAAGAGTTGCGGGTGTATACCGCATACCATGTGAGTGCGGTTAGGTCTACATCGGAAAGATGAGCAAATCTATCAATGCCAGATGGACGGAGCATAAATGGTATATACGAGTCTTGGACTTTAAAACTAGTTCGCTCTACGAACCACACAGTAAACAGCCTTGAGAATGAGGACAGAGATGGTCCTCGAAACGTCAGCGATTAATCACCATCTAACATGGCTGATAGCCCGAGAAGACTTTATTTATAAAACTAACAACTTCGTCGGTCCTATATCTGTGCGAAATTATGCACATTGCCTATGGCGATACGGCGGCAGAGAAGAAGAGCACACAGGCTGTATAAGGTTCTCCTATATCTGAGAGTTACCACAATAATATTAAACTGCTTTATATTAGTAATGGATATGGTAGATACTGGGATCACGTAGTGGTCGAACTCCACTTTGTTATATCCCTAATTACACACATAATTGAAAAATGTAAGTGTAAGTTTCAATTATGAAGGAAGTATTGATAATATTCTGATGAACCAGAGTCTTCACCAGGCAAGAATTATCTGCGACTCAAACAGCACATCTTGATCACAGGGATTAAAATATTTATACTTTCACATTACAGGGCAAAGTCTTTGGCATCTTCGGATGGTTGCTATCTATAGTTGCAGTGGCACTGGCCATAGCAAGCCATTACATTTTGTTACATCACATGAATGATAAGCATGGCGACTACAAGAAAATACAAGCCGTGGCAATCTCCATGACCGTTTTCCTGGTACGTGACACGTAGGCTTAGTTTTCTGTGTTCATGAGAAGTTATATTGCTCATTTGCCTATTCTGTGCCTGCAGGGCATCTCTTAAGACTTGAACGCTCTATGAAGTTCTTTGCCGCGATGACCTGCGTCCCTGTGACCTTTGACATATTCTTATTACGTAGAAGTTTAAATTATTTAGGCGTCCGGCATTTCCTTTTCAAGCGAGAAGGAAGCATGCGGGCATTTGACTGCATTGCATCAGGGAAGCTCTAATATAGAAAAAAGTTATTTAAAAATTATTTAAATTTCAACACATTTGTGATCATCTTCAGGGAGAAAGTCCATTCATCTTCAAGACATAATGATAACAGTTTTGAGGAAGAAGTAGACTTCTTATATGGGGCCCACCCAGCCTCCTGTCCAATGGGTACGGTGGTCCTTTCCCCGGGGATAAAGTGTGGCCAGGTCGTGATGCTGAACATTCACCCTCATCTAGTGCTGAAAGGTCAAGAAAGAGAGGAGCTATACCTCCACTGACTCCCACTTGGCAGGAAGTCAAGCAAATATTAGAAGAAAATTATGGCGTTAAAAGAACTTTAGATTATTATGCCTGTCGTATGTTCAGTAGTAGGCAAGGTAACCATGAGACGATAGCGTCATGGAGTAGTCGAATAAATACCATGCAGTCAGAGCTAAGAGAAGCAGCTCTCAGGATATGTGGAGAAAATGAAGTTATAGGGGCAATGGGATTGATCAACCATTTGGCCAAGGCTTGCTTTGTGCAAGGGTTAGCTAACGAGAGAATTCAAACGATCGTCAGAGCAAAGGGCGAATCGGTGGTACCATCAGTGTGCATAGATGCAGCACTAGAGGAAGAGTCAGCAATCTTGTCTGTTAAAGAAAGAGGTTTCACGTCGCAAAAGTTTAACAGAGGGCCCGAGATAGCCAATAGAGCAACAGGAAATCATGGGAATATGATTAGAGGATCTGGTAGAGGATTCGGGTTTGCAGACCGAGATGTTAATAGAGGATTAACACGTCCTGGACGCGGGACCAGTGTAGACGTATGCAAGGGTACGGGAGCTAATATGCATGTAGTTACGAGAGCTACAGACACGAGGATTATTTGTCACGCTTGTGGAGAGAGGGGCCACATTAAGCACATGTGTAGGAAGAATAGTTCGGGAAACTGGAGGCGGGAACAGGGGAACAGCCCTCCTGGGACCCAGCAACAGTAATGTTAGGCTGTACGAAAACAGCAGGTACTCCATTGAACACAATTACCCTAAGGACGAATGTAGGTGTTAGAGAAAATATGAAATTCTTAATTGACACGGGAGCAGAACTCTGTCTGTGTATTAGGGAAGGCATTGCATACAACTCAAGGAAAACCCTGAACGTCATGGGCATATCAGATTCAACAGAGAAAACATTAGGAGAGCTTGACATTAAGTTATGCGCTTCAGGGCATGGAACAGATCACACATTTCAGATAGTGGGAGATGGAATAAACATTCCATGCGATGGGATTCTAGGGAAGGACTTTTTCGAAAAGAAGCAGGCCAAGATAGACTACGGCCGCAAAGAGGTCATAATGGGAAAAGTAAGAATAGGGTTTGACGAAGACCGAGAATTGAATGGACAAGTAGATAAGTTATACGCTGTATTAAAACCAAGAAGCGAAACTATAGTGGGGTTAACGACAGATTCGCCAGAGTTAAGAACAGGGTTAATAGGTAAGAGAGAACTAGCTCCAGGAGTGATGCTAGCGGAAACATTAACCAGGGTTCGTGAAGGGACTTGTCTTACAAGCATTTTGAACACCAACAATCAAGAGATAAAGATCAGTCTGCCCACTGTGAGTTTAGAAGATTATCAAGAGGAGACAGCACGGATAACGGTTGTTAGCAATACAGGTAGGGACAGTACAGAAGACAGGATTTGCGAATTAAGGAAAAGGGTTAGAATAGAACACTTGAATGATGCAGAAGGGAGATCCATTCTTAAAATTTGTGAGAGCTATAACGATATATTTTGTTTACCGGGAGACAAACTAACGACCACTACAGCCGCAGAGCACACTATTCCAACTCCAGGCATAGATCCATGTAGGGGCATTACCAGTAGAAATTACAGGATACCGGAAGCCTTAAAAGAGGAACTGGCCCAGATCACCGACAAGATGTTAAAGGATAAAATAATTAAGCACTCAACTAGCCCATGGAACTCGCCCATAATTTTGGTAAAGAAAAAGGAGGACGCCTCAAGGAAACAAAAGTGGAGGTTAGTCGTAGACTTCAGAAGACTTAACGATGTCACAATAGGAGATTCATACATATCCCTTGCCATTGATAACCGAAATATTAGATGCATTAGGAAAGGCACGGTACTATACCACCCTAGACCTAGCTAACGGGTTCCATCAGGTGCCGCTTAGGGAGGAGGATAGACCAAAGACGGCGTTTTCGACACCCAACGGCCATTTCGAATTTTGTACCATGCCCATGGGAATTTGTTCGGCTCCAGCCACGTTCCAACGTTTAATGACGAACGTCTTAAGTGGATTGATTGTCACAAAAGCATTAATATACTTAGACGACATTGTAATATGGGGAGCGACATTGCAGGAACATAATGGGAGGTTAATTGAAATTTTGGACAGACTAAGAATTCACTCTCTACGTCTCCAGCCAGAAAAATGCGAATTTTTAAGAAAAGAGGTTTGTTACCTTGGTCACAGGATTACACCTGATGGTGTAAGGCCAGATGAAAGTAAAGTTATCGCAGTGAGGAATTTCCCAGTCCCAACGAGCACAAAACAGCTCAAGGCGTTCCTAGGCCTTGCAGGTTATTATAGGAGGTTGTAGTCGACGGACCCCAACGGTCCAACCGACTGCATATTTGTGGAATGTTTTATGAAGATCTCTTTTGTTCACTTGTTTGGGTGTATTACAGTTTAAGCTACCAATGTCTCTTTGTGTAACCTTTTGGCTTAGCAACGAGGTGCTGCAGGTACCCGGGGTTTTTTGGGAGCCAGGGGTCTCTTGTGTGGGCAGACTCCACTAGGCACTCGTTCTTTGGACACCAAACAAATCGGTGGCAACTGCTCCGCCACAATTTAGTTTTAATATTGGAAATTTTACTAAATTATAAACCCACAAAATTTAAAACAAGCCGTATGCACCAGAAAGTGACATCAATCAAGCGTCCACTGAATCATTGTCAGTCCGGCCGTTACACCAACCTGGGTGTACAGACTGCGTGTTCTGCTGGCTGGAGCTACCCTGGACAACCATCTCTCGTGGACAAGAGGTCCACTGGCGCCCAACCAAATAACCAACAAAATAAAAGTAAAGGGAGATCGGTTACAGAGGAGAATTATGGCGCCCAACGCGTGAGGCCCGACTTCGGACCTAACAGTGAAGAAATAATAACAGCAGGACGCGGGTGACACCAACAACAACAAGGAACGAGACAGCCTACCCGTGTTGAATTTGGCGTGTAGGGGAGCAAGACAACACCTACAGGAGCCGCTACAGACGCCGACGCCAAGACATCGCAGCCGCTACGCTGGCATCACGGCAATCTTCGCTGCACCCTCATCAGGACAAAACGTCAGTCACAACGAAAATGGCGAATAAACAACTGAGGAGCAGAGTGGTCGAACTCGAGGACTCTGAGTTAGGAAGTGAATTGCAAGACGGTCAGATAGAGACTTTTGAAGACCAGAGTGAAGAGCTCCTAGGGTATAAGGTTGCAGAGCAAGTGAAACCTGATACAGTGAGTATGGGAAGTCAAGCTGCGCTTAGTCTAGACGCGTTACGTAACTTCATGGCTGAGGCATTTAATACTCTACAAAAACAACTGAGCCAGAAGATTGATAATAACAATGCCAGTCTGAATAAGTTAAATGAAAGTCAAGCTAAATTAAGAGAGGAAACTAATGCGAGTCTAAATAAACTAACTAGTGAAATTCAGTCTGGAAATTTGGCATTAAAGAAAGAGTTAAGGGAGGAGATTAGGCAGGAAAATGAGAAGTTAATCCAGAAATTTGAACTGGATAACAAGAAAATATATGAAGAACTGACTCAGAAATTTGAACAGGAGAGTACTAAATTATACAGGGCGGTAGAACAAGTAAAATCCGACTCAAACAAGGAATTAGCGGGTATGAAATGCCAGTTTAATAACCTAACAAAGCAGGTGGAAGGAAAAGTTGACCGGATAGTTGATGATACCAAGGGAGTTATCAGAGATATGGTCGGAGACGTGGACCACAAATTAGATGAAATAGTGTGTCAAATTGTAGCCAATAAGGAAAGCTCTGATGAGAGGATGAATGCCATAGAAGATAACATTACTGGAGTAAGAACTAGTTTAAGGAATGAGGTGACATCTTGGCAGAGTGAAGCAAAGCGTCAAGTCAGTCATGAAATAAAGTCAATCAAAGAGTTTGAACGCATGACTGTTGAATTAAATGATTTAAAAGGGAGGTTATCAGAAAGCCCATCAGTAACTTGTAATGCCAGGTCATTACAATCCACTGATGGAAGCCAAGTTTTGAGTCTGTCAGCTTGTGACCCTGCCAAGAATAACGGTAATAATGATGTAATTGATGGAGTAGCTGGTGGCGATGGAAATGGATTGAGTTGCGACCACCCAGCGCCATGTAATAGCTATGTTTCTCGTGGATCGACTGTAAACGTGCCGCCATCTCAAGTTTATAATCCATGTCAGTTTATAGCTCCGTCGGACTTAACCCTTCCTCACTTTCATGACAGTGAAAAGGTTAATCCGATTGCCCACCTGAGACAGTTGGATGATTATTTCCGCTTAAAGGTTGTACGAACCTCATTCCACCTTGCAATTGCATTGCGCTCTGTTACTGATCCTTTAGCTGTGGAGTGGATAGCGACTGTATCCCCGACCATAAGCAATTATGAGGAGTTCAAATTAGCCTTTCGAAGGAATTTTTGGTCAGCTAGCAAGCAAAGCATAGCCAAATGTTCGATATATCAGGACAGATACTCTAAACAATCTGGTTTGAAAATGTCGGATCATTTCCTGAAATACGCAGTACTTGCTGGTTATTTACAACCCCGATTAAATGACATCGATTTAATAGATGCTTTGGGATTCCATTTCCCGATCTATGTGCAAAATAGCTTTGCAGCTGCGCATTTAACGTGCATTCAGGACGCCTTAGACTTACTGAAACGTCTAGAAGCGATAGAGGCCCACGAAAATCAACGGAGGTCTGGCTCCATTGGTTCTATACCAGGCCAGAGGAACGACCGTGCACAAGGGAGGAATCATAACGGCTACAACCACAATGAAAATGGGAACAGGGCATACCAACAGCAACAGCAGGTGCGACAGATTCAGGTCGGACAGCGAGGTTATAATCAGAATCACCGGAACGACAATAGAAGAAATTATGGGACACCCCATAGTCACAGTCACAGTCACGGAAGAGAAGATGGTAGAAGGGGGCGAGGTGAGTTGAACCCGGAAGCCGCACTGTATTCGCACAGAAGTGGAGGTATTAACCCCTCTGTTGACAATGACAGAAATATGTCGGAAAACTAAGCCCGGATGAGTCAAAGACCCTTACCTTGTCCGCGTATGGAACCACTAGATTCCTTGGTCACCAAACACCAATAATGTCACAAAAGTTGGAGTTATTGAGTACTTCAGATTTTTCAGATACATTAGGCAATGATTTTTCTAGACTGAAATACGATAATATTAATATGGATGGTGAAGATAATATAGAAATAGATGCGAATGAGGAATTAATTATTTGCCACATTAATGACTCTGTCTTAAACAATTGTCCCCACGTGGATGTTTTCTTTGGTAACGAGATGGTAAACATCATTCTAGACAGCGGTGCTCAAGTTTCTGTAATTTCAGAAAGGGTTTATAACAAATTGGTTAGGGCAGGTATGGATGTTATGAATTTGCCGATAAACAACGTCGTATTGTTAAATGCATTTGGCGGGAAAACTAGCAGGATTAAGAAACAGGTGTACTTGGAATTCACAATGGGATCAGGTGTATTTGAACATATATTCCTAGTTAGTCCTCAGTTGGTATCGGATGGCATACTTGGAAGCGATTTTGCCATAGAGAATAAGATTATTATGGATTTTGATAATAGATGTATTAGATATTTGAGGGGAAATGAGATTAAAAGTGTTGAGTTCAGTAACCAGGTGCTTGAAAGGGAAGCAGCGAGATCAGAGCGAGTGGAAGGAGATTCATCGCCCAGTAATAGCGTCACGCACGAAGACAAAACCTTTGCAGAGAACCACAATTTGGAAAATCCAACAGTTGCAGACGTTCAATGCGCCTGTAATCAATCGCTACAATGTAATAGTTTGACTGAAACCCTTACGAACCTGGTGGTTCAAGAGAATAATGAAGTTTCTAGTATTAATGATGGGGGTAATGAAGTTAGTATGTTAGGGCAAAGACCCATGAATATTAATGAAGATATATTAAAAGGTAAGGATGAGTTTTATTGTAGCCTCAGAAATAGGCAGATTCGTGAGTTAGAAGAAGTAGTGGAAGCCAGAGGGTGAAGGACAGTCAGTTTCAGGCCAAAGATACTCAAAACTTTGATGGTGAAAGACCCGATCCCCGTTCTATTAGCGTAGCAGAGATTTCGACCCTGGTTAGCAACAACAAGTATTTAGATAATAGACAGAAAGAGAGTTTGATTGCTTTGTTAACGAAGTATGCCCCATTCTTTACGTCGAAACCTGGGAAGTGTAAAGTGTTCGAATATGAGTTTAGGTTATCTGATGAGACGCCTGCTTTTTCGCCGACTCGACCCGTACCATACAGTTTAAGACCGGTTGTGAGAGAACAGATTAGGCAGTTAATTGAGGATGATGTGTTAGAAATTGCAAATTCGCCGCACATAAGCCCACTGACTATCGTACACAGAGAAGGTAAACCGCCGAGGATATGCGTCGATGCACGCAAGATTAATAGTATCACCATACCAGATAGAGAAAGAACACCACCTCTTAATGAGTTGTTACAAAAATTTCATGGGGTAAGATATATGACATCCATAGATTTAAGCTCTGCATTTCTTCAGATCCCTTTGAAGAAGAAATCACGACAGTATACTGCATTTTTGTTCGATTCGACTGTATACCAGTATAAGCGCGTACCATATGGGTTCCGCAATTCTTTATCTGACTTTGTTAGGGCATTAAAATTGGTGTTGGACTGTGACTCCAGCGAGTTTGTGATTGCCTACGTAGACGACGTTTTGGTACATTCATGTATGTTCGCCGAGCATATGGCCCATTTAAATCTTGTATTAAGCAAACTAACAAACGCCGGCTTCACTGTCAACGCATCGAAGTGTCGGTTTTGCCAGACTGAGGTAACCTTCCTTGGACACAAAATTGATCAGCTTGGCGTAAGCCCAGACCCTCAAAGAATCGCGGCCATCTTGAATTACCCTGCACCACGAAATCAAAAACAACTGCGCCAGTTCCTAGGAACATGCAACTTCCATAGCAAATTTATCGTTGGCTATGCGAATTACGTGGGTCCATTGGTCCCGCTTTTGAAAAAGGGAACTAGATGGGCATGGACAGATGAGAAACAGTCAGCATTCGTGACGCTGCGAGAGCAATTTGCCCGTAGTATTCAATTAGTCCACCCAGACGCTACTTCGCCATATTGCATTTACACGGATGCATGCCGATACGGCATTAGCGGTATTCTGTTGCAACGAGACTGTACAGGAAGGTCTTATGTTGTATCGACCACTTCTAGAGTATTGTCGGCAACTGAAAGGAACTATTCAGTTTGTGAACAGGAACTGCTTGCTGTGGTCAACGCACTACAAAAGTTTCGACTGTATATTTTCGGCCAGCACGTCACTGTACACTGACAACAAGGCGCTGTCATTTATGAAAAGATGTACTTTGATTTCGAATCGCATAACCCGCTGGATTATGCAGATTCAGGAATATGACTTGGAAATAGTTCATGTTAAAGGAACAGATAACTTTTTGGCGGACGTGATCAGCCGTAACCCGGTTGGTCTAACCAGTAGGCAGATTGAGGGTATGAGCAGACCTAGGGAATTTATGGTTACCGTAATCTCACTAGATTTAGACCCGACCATTAGGAAAACCTTGAAGGAACTCAGTGTCCACCAAACCCAAGACCGCCCTATTGAGGAAATCAAACAAAAGCTCACACAAGCAACCGAACCACTCAATTCCCACTACAAGGTCGAAGAAAGGATGCTTTACTGCAAGGGCGAGAAGATGCATAAACACAGGAGACCATACTTGCCTAGCCACCTCGAATCTCAGATCATAAAGTACGTCCACCATGTACTGGGGCACGCGGGTACAGACAAGTGCGTAGAACAACTGGCCCGCTCCTTCTATATAAGAAACCTTGGAAGGAAAGTAAGGAAGTTTGTCGCGGGTTGCGATGTTTGCCAACAAGTTAAGCATCCGAATAGGAGTTACGACACGGAGATCAGGTCGCACTTACCCAAAAAGCCTGGAGAGCTCTTAGCTATTGACCTATACGGTAGCTTACCATCGGCTAAGGCAGGCCTAAAGCATATTTTAGTGTGCTTGGATGTGTTTAGTAAACATGTAAAACTATACCCTTTGAGAGCTGCCACCACTCGAACATGTCTCAACAAACTAACAGGCCATTATTTTACTCAGGTGTGCAAGCCTGAATCTATTCTTAGCGATCACGGCACCCAGTTCAACAACAACAAATGGAAAACCACCTTATCAGATTTAAAAATCGAAGTAAAGTTTTCTCCGATCCGCCACCCACAAAGCAACCCCAGTGAACGAGTTATGAGAAGCCTCGGCACATTTTTCAAAATTTACTGTAATAAAACGCACAAGAAGTGGCCTGAATTATTACCACACATTGAAGTTTGGCTGAATACCACTATCAGTGCAACTACAGGATTCGCACCCATGGAGTTAATGTTCGGAGACCCTACACCTGACATCTTTAGGGCGATATTGAAAAAGAAACAAGATCAGATTCCGGAGGAAGCAAGCCTCGAAGATAAAGTACTTCAGACATACGCCAGAATGAAACTGAAAGCCGCAGAAAGAAGGAGAAAAAGGAAAGTTGGCAATGCAAAATGGGAACCTGAAGTAGGTGACCGAGTAAAGGGAGATCGGTTACAAGGTTCGTACCAAATTTAAGCCCAATCGCAAAACCATTGCACAGGTTAACATGTAAAAACACGCCTTACATATGGGGGAAAGACCAACAAGAAGCTTTTGAAACACTGAAAAACATATTATGTAATGAACCATTACTGCAGTACCCTGATTTTGAGATGGAGTTCATAGTAACGTGTGATGCCAGCGCAAACGGAATAGGAAGCGTACTAAGTCAAGGCATAATCGGAAAGGATCTTCCAATAGCTTACGCAAGCCGCGTTTTAACCAAAGCAGAAAGGAATTATTCAACAATTGAGAGGGAATTGACAGCCATAGTATGGGCATGTAGACAATTCAGACCGTATATCTGGGGTAGGAAGTTCACTATTGTTACAGACCATAAACCCTTAACGTAGATATTTAAGATGAATGACCCAAATTCTAGAATTATGAGATTGAAGTTAAAACTAGAAGAATTCGATTACGTCATTATCTACAAGAAAGGAAAGGAAAATTCAAATAGTGACGGGTTGAGTAGAATGTATACAATGGCCATTGAAAATGAAAGTGCGGAGTTAACGCCTGAGGAAATAAGGGGAAGAAGTAGTAAAGGGAAGGAGAAAGAAAGGTCAGAAACACTCAGTGAGAGAAGCGAAAATGGAGGAACAAATGGACAACCTGATGAAATGAAAGCAAAGAGTAGTAAGCTTAGTGACAAGGAGAAGTTAGAAATCCTAAAAGAACTGCATGAAACCCCAATGGGAGGACACGTTGGGATGAACCGAACGTACAAGAGGCTAAAACAGTATATTAGTTGGGAAGGGATGAAGGAGGATGTAGAAGCCTTCATCAAGAGATGCGAAAAGTGCCAGAAGAACAAACTGACACAATGTCACACCAGAATGCCATTGACCATTACAGATACCCCTTCCGTAGTTTTTGAAAAATGCATAGTAGATATAGTAGGCCCTATTAGTCCAAGCAACGAAGGAAATAGATACGTCTTGACCGTGCAAGATGACCTGTCAAAATTTTTAATAGCTGTACCCCTAAAACAACAGACAGCAGAGGAAGTAGCCAAGGCATTTGTAGAAAACGTTGTTTTGGTATACAGACAGCCACAGGTGGTTCTATCTGATTGTGGAGCAAACTTTTTAAGTGAGACTTTCAAAAACATGTGCAAATTACTAGGCATAAAGAAGATCCAGTCGACTTCCTTTAGGCCACAGACGCAAGGATCACTAGAAAGAACTCACCAAAGCTTGGTGGAATATATTAGGAGTTATGTAGCCATGGATTTAGGAGATTGGGACCACTGGGTGAGATACGCCACTTTCGCACATAACACAACTCCACAAAGTTCAACAAATTACATGCCATTCCAATTACTGTATGGCAGGTTGCCAAATTTACCGGGTATTCTGCAAAGAGAACCCAGAAGTACATACTATGCCTACGACAGTTATGTAAAAGAGTTAGAAGCTAGGTTGCAAAGTAGTTATGCCATGGTAAGGAGAAATTTGGAAACAGCAAAATTAGGTAATAAAAAGAATTATGACCGAGAGGTGCACGTACCGAAATTTGAGGTAGGAGGTATGGTACTAGTGCGAGATGAAAGTGTCCGCCGTGGCCGATCTAAAAAATTAGAAGCAGCTTACGTAGGACCATATGAGATATTGAGAATAGAAGGCTCTAACATCGTATTACGTACAAAACGCTCTAAAGAATTTAAAATACACGCCAACAGGGCTAAACTGTTTTTCACGTGATTGCAGATGTGGATGTTAATCCTGGGATTGCTTGCTAGTGGAGCGACGGAGGGCGTAACTCTCGACGTGCGCGTCGAGCCAATTCGAAATTCACCAGGTCTTTATTATCAGCACGAAGCAGAGGCAAGGCTATATAACAGTGAATGGAGAATTATGACATATCTAAATTTTCAGCAAGCCAGCGATAATATTGATGTTATAAGTCAATACATAGAACAAACAATAGGACTTTGCAAGAAACATAGTGGTACCTTATGGCTAAATTTAACTGAATGTAGAACTACCATTAACGATGCTACTAGGAAATTAGCAAAATTACAGGAAATGAGGAGCCTTGTGTCACAACTCACTAGGACTGAGAAGGTTACTCGCAGACACAAAAGGGGACTTTTTAATTTTATAGGGCAAGTATCGCATTCCCTATTCGGAGTATTAGATTCAGACAACGAAGAGTTTTACAACAATAAAATCAGACAGCTTGAAGGAGAGCAGCTTGACTTAATAAAACTAGCAGGAGAGCAAATGGTAGTTGTTAGATCAACCCTGAAATCGGTTAATAAAACCCTAAATGATGTTTCCAGTAACGAATTGATTTTGAAAAAGGGATCAACAGAAATAAAGGAATTTATCAATCAGGAAAATGGTGAGATAAAAGAGAAGTATAAGTACACCCCCATGTCGGTAGCATTAAACGATCATGCTATTCAAATACAGCGAGCTTTGGAAGAAGTAAAGCATGAATACAATGTCTTAATCCAGTCCAGATATTGTCGCCAATTCATTTGATTGAGATTTTGAAAACCAGTCAGGATAGCTTTCCCCGCGACTTACAAGTACCTGTTACACTGAGCGAAGCTTACCTGTATCAATTAGTTAATATCGTAAACATAGAAGTGTATATTGTAAGACATAATCTTATATATGTTGTAAAGGTGCCATTAGCAACGCATTATGTATTTGATGTGTATAAGGTTTTACCATTTCCCATGAAGGTTAAGGACACAGCTAACAAATTTACATTTATCCAGCCTGAGAAAGAATATGTCATGCTGGACACCACTAAACAATATTATGCAAGATTACATCAGAATGAGTTAAGTATATGCAAAAAGGTAAATGATGACAGATTAGTATGCAAGCAACATTTTCCTTTGCAAATCAGTCACTCAGCAAATGATTGCGAGGCCCAAATGTTACAACCAATTAGAGTCATACCAAAGAGTTGCACACAAAGAATTTTAGAATTAAAAGAAACGCTTTGGACACCGCTAAAGGACAATTCATGGATATACGTAGCACCCACAACAGATCACCTGACCGTCATTTGCCCTGACCAGAACCCATCAGAAATTGAAATAAAAGATGGCGGAATATTGACATTCCTAGCGGATTGTACTGGATATGGTGAAAAGGTCATGATTAGATCCATCACGATGCATTATGTAAACAGCACGAGGAAAGATATTATTCCACCCCTACAACTAGAAGTTAACTGCTGCGAAACAGAATTACCTGTAATTAATCTGAATGAACTACAACTAGAGTCACCAATAAGGAACATACTTACGCATAACGACGAGTTGAAAATAGCTAGTTATAAAATTAAGGACGTAGTAAAATTGATAAGGGATCAGGAATGGAAAATAAAACATTCCGCAAGGACAACGCAGTTGTCGGTATTAGCAACTATTTGTTCTGTGGTATTAGGCTTACTAATCAGTATATTATGTTGTTGTTGCTGCTGCAAATGTTGCAGGAACTGTTGGCCCAGGTTTATGAAATGGATTACGAAAGCTGACAGTTGTGGAGCTATCATATTTAAATCTAGAATTGTAAATAATGTGCATGCATCTAACGAAAGTCTTCACAGATGAGGGATAACACTCAGCCTCGACACAAATGTGGACACAGCCGAAACGAGTGGTGAAGTAACAGAATTAACTCCAATGAATGTTGTTGTAACCCCCAGATTGACCAGGTCCAGTAGTACGACGGTACCCGCAGGAAAAAGGTAGTGCCTACAAGTTCAAAGATTGTCTAATAAAAAATCAAATTGTATTAGCCAATCTCCCTTAAGGAGGGAAGTGTCGTATCTGTGGGTCACGAACCACGTATTGAGGTATGCAGTCAATTATTAAGCTAGTATAACCTTGTTATTGAGAAATGTTAGGAAATTGTGTTACGAAATCCAAAGAAACAGAAACTGCGATCGAAGGACGTAAACACCCTAAATTTAAAGTACACAGGTTTAAAAGGCCAGAGGGCACGGAACCATGTATGGAAAAACATGTGATGTTGAGACCAAGACTCCCTAAGGCAGAGAAATAGAGAGTATTTTGGTACCCTACGTCAAGGGAAATCATTTATTGAAGCATATATATACCTCTCGAAAATTTAAGACAAGGGGGAGTAACTACAAGTATTCAGCTCAGGCAGTCACGCTGCCATTGAACTCGAATCTCTGATCTTTGGTCTCCGAAGTCTCAGCAACCTCACAGACTGTATCTGCAGCTCCTTCAATAAAGCACATCTAAAGATTGCACTTGAGCTATATCACTCTTAAGTGACGCCTTATCCAGCAGCTCCACAGCCACCTGAACACAGAAGCATCCGCTCGGCTCATCTGCAGTAGTTAATCCTTAGTCCAAGAGTCAAGAGTCCGACGACTCTGGGGGACCTGGGATACTACACTAAAACAATCTGGGGGAGCTCGTTGAAGTGAGAAGGTGGAAGAAATTCGAGCAGGGTTTGAGAGAAGCCAGAACAAATCAATTCATCAAGCATCAAGATAATTATGTGTCGCGATCAACAGTGCATCGAGTGCTGCATAAGCGGCTTTGTTTATATCCTTACAAACTGCAAATTGTTCAAGAATTTAAATCAGAAGACAAGTCACATCGACAGGAATTTGCTAACGAAATGCTGGATCGTATCAACACCAACCCTCACTTTCTTGGAAACATCTTGTTTTCAGATGAGGCCACATTTCATCTGTGTGGGATTGTCAACCGGCATAACGTACATGTTACGAAATGTAATAAGACCTGCCTTTGTTTTTATTTTCTGTTTTCTTTCTGTTTTTTTCCGTGCCTCAGATTGTCCAGGTTATCATGGACTACATGCAACATAAAGAATGGTATCCCTGTATCATCAGATCAGCCGTAAGACTGATTGCTTTTCAACATGTCATCACCATTGCTACGGCCCTATGTGACATATTTTGTACTGGATTTGGGATGTTTGAACACTATGAAGTTTTCAAAGGGAATCAAACTAATATTACGGAACACTAAACAAATCAAAAATATTTATACTTATACTTTAGTTCTGCATGTCTACAGAGAACATGTCTGAGACAGCCCAAAATTGAACGTTTGGTGCGGCCTAATGAAGGACAGGATTATCAATCCGTTTTTCTTCGGTGAAGCTACGAATACCTTGACATGTTGGAACAGTTCCTGTATCCACAGGTAGCCGATCTGCAGCCTAACATAATCTTCCAAGAAGATGGAGCTCCGCGACAATGGAATCTAGATGTTCGTAGGTCCCTCAATACCAACTTCCAAGATCGCTGAATTGGACGCGGCAGACCAATTTGGTGGCCACCACGTTCACTGGATCTCGCTCTGCTGGATTTCTTCCTCTGGGTTTACGTGAAGGATCGTGTGTTCATTACTCCAGTGAATGATCTCCCAGATCTACGAGCCCACATCCATGACACGACTGTTACTGTAACAATGGGAATGTTGCAGAGAATGTGGCAAGAAATTGAATACCGACTAGATATTGTTCGTGCTACCAATGGTGCACACGTAGAGGTTAATTAGCATGTGTCAAATAAAATTTTTGAGTTGTTCTTGCATTTTCTGTGGTTTCATTTTCCTACCATTCATACTTTCTGCTCTGCAATCTGATAAAATATGGGAAGTTTTAATGGGACACCGTGTATAAAAAAGGATCAAAGAAGTAAGAGAACTATCGTTTAATAGCGTTAATATCGCACGCCAGCAAAGTCATGCTCCAGATTCTACATAATCATTTAAAAGCCTTTTTATGCCATAAAATAACTAAAGAAAAAAACTGGATTTGTTAAAGGCAAAGGCACAAGGGGACAACCTTTAAATGAAAGGCAAATAGTCGAGAAGGCCACGGAATTTAATACTCTGCTTTATCTGTGCTTTTTTAACTAAGAAAAGGCCTTTGATTCCGTGAAGTGGAGTCATCTCTGGCGAATACTTGCTTACATGGGTCTCCCTCCTCAACTGCCAAAACTGATAAGATCACAGTACAATTCAAATGCAGCCCTAGTAAAAACACAGGTTAAGATCTCAAAAACATTCCGAGTCAAAGCCGGCGTGCGTCAGGAATGTATCCTATCTCCGTTGCTGTTCAACATATATGGTGAATATGTTATGACGATTGCCCTGGATGGATGGGATAATGTCATTTTAACTGGTGGTCGCAAAATAAACAATCTGCGATACGCTGATGACACTACGTTGTTAGCAATATCCATGGAGAATCTGATGGAATTGATGGAGAGGGTGAGAGGGAGTGTCATGAGGTAGGATTACGGAAAACAAAAATCATGATTATAGACCATTAAAACAATAATAGACCTAAAATAGGCCAAATCGCAGGTTGCGAAGTGGTCTCAAAATTCTTATATTTGGACAAACTTATCTCTAATGAAGGTGGCTCCACTGATGAAATTAAAAGGCAGATTATAATGGCCAAAACATCCACGGTAAAACTGGCAAAGATCTGGAGAGACAAAGGCATCGCGATTAACAGCAAAAAAGGCTTGGTCGACTCTTTGATATTTTCAATAATTAATTATGGAGCAGAGTCGTGGACAGTGCATAAGAAAGACCGCAATTGCATAGACGCCTTTGAAATGTGGTGTTGGAGAAGATTACTATCAATACCCTGGACTGCCTGTTGAACTAACATCTTGATATCGAATGAGCTCAGAATAGCGCATCGCTGGTGTTCCAAGATCTATGACCGAATCCTGCGCTATTTTGGGCACATTATGCTTACAGAAAGTGGCCTAGAAAAACTGGTCATGGAAGACAAAGTCCGGAATGAAAGGCCATGAGGAACATGCCCGGCAAGATGGATAGATCAAGTGAACGTGCTCACTGGAAATTCGTTCCGAGACGCCACTACAAAAGCACTGGACAGGGAAGAATGGCGGCAGGAGATTCCCCGGGTCCTGCAATTTGAGGCCACGACACCTCAGTCATGAACCAGTACGACGAACAAGACAATTATCAATTCTGCTATGGACATGATAGACACTGGGGGAATGGAGTGGTCAAGCTCCACTTCGACATACACCAATGAGACCTCATATCTCCTATTAACTAACTAACTAGATGGCTTACCGAACCCGAAGGTTCATCACCGAATTAACCAAAGCCCTCCACCGGACCCTGTCCTGGGCCAACAAAATCCAGTTTCCTTCAACTCCTATCTCCCATAGATCCCGCCTGAGATTATCCTCCCATCTACGTCTAGGTCTCCCCAGCGGTCTCTTCCCTTCAGGTTTCCCAACCAGTACCCGGTGCACACCTCTTGTCCCATCCATGCGCGCTACATGTCCCGCCCATCTCACTCTTCTCGACTTAATCACCCTCACAATACTGGGGGAGCAGTACAGATTTTTAAGCTCGTCATTGTGCAGTTTTCTCCACGCCACATCGTCTTCCCTCTTAGGCCCAAATATCCTCCTCAACACCGGATTCTCAAACACCTGCAATCTGTGTTCCTCCCTCTGAGTGAGAGATCTCCTATTACAAGGTTAAAGTACATACATCTGTAATGATAACATTACTATCCCACGTCAACTATTGACATATTTTGATGTAAGCAACAGTCACAAATAAATAAAACCAGCAAATTTGATATTCAGTTACCACTTTCGCCTCAATTAACAGAACAAATCCTCTAACTATGAGGAAATATGCTAATTTAAATTCTCAATATCATTCAGCAAATGTTGGCCTAATATAAAATCTTAATCAAACTATTAACGTTGGACATGAAGATGAAGCACAAGAAAAGCAGAGCCCACTGCCTGTATAAGGTTATCCTCTATTTGGGAGTAACTACAATTATATTAAATTGTTTCATTTCTGCTATGGACATGATAGACACTGGGGGGATGGAGTGGTCAAACTCCACTTTGACATACTCCAATGAAACCTCACATCTCTTATTACAAGGTTAGAGTACATACGTTTGTAATTCTAACACTACTATCCCACGTAGACTATGGACATATTTTGATGTAGGTAACAGTCACAAATAAATAAAACCAGCAAATACAATGTTCAGTTACCACTTTCGCCTCAATTAACAGAATAAATGCTCTAATTATGAGGAAATATGCTAATTAAAATTCTCAGTATCATTCAGCAAATGTTGGTGTAATGTAAAATCTTACATCAACACAGCTAACTAATGACAATTACCTGCAACGTAAGTGGTAAGTGGTTATCGTGCTCGCCACTGGACCCAAGGTTCACGGGTTCAATCCTGCAGGTGATAAAATTCCACAGCCATCTTTCTCACTGAAGTTTCCTGATTGATTAACTGCTAGATGACTCTGGCAGTCAAATCAGGTTTAAGTAGGAATTGTGCAGTCAGTCAGTGGGCTGGTCACTCGCTACTCATGAATGCACGATTCATGGCCCAGAAACCTCTGAAAAAGGAGGCAGCGAAAACCCACAACCGTATTGTAGAGCCAAGAAACAACACCACCACCACCGATTATCCTCAAGAACATGGATTAGAATCGCCTGGGGCACGAGCAACACTTCCTCCGAGTTCCTGAAGTGGGTAACGCGGTTGTCCCAATTTGTATTGATTGTGCCTACTCGTGCCAGTATGGCTGTTCTGACTGTAGAACGAAACCGCATTGCTGACCTTGCAACAGCGCTACAACCTGTCAAAGTCCACGGTAATAAAACTTCTTCGTGTTGAACAGCAATAGGGGATATTACAGCATTACCTACAGAATCTTGGTGAGAGTAAAACATTTCACCAAAATAATTTACGTATGTATGCACTTAGATCCGTTCACAACCTCTAATGGCGGCCAAAAGAACATTCTTCTACAAACACAACCGGAAGGAAGCCAAGGTTACAGTTTTGCCAACATTAAATACCGAACACGGGGAAAACAGAATTGATCAACAGACGAATGACAATTGCACAGTTCAAGGAAAGACTATTCAGTAATGTACACAGTAGTGATGAGTTAAACTGCTCTTTTGTGAACACAGGTTTGACTGTGATTGCTCACTCTCAATCACAGTGATCTTACGCAGTGAAACAGTGATCTAGATGCGAGCATGCATTTAACATTCTGTCATGGCTGTGATTTAGCTCATCGCTCCATTGGTAACATTGACTGTGGTGGTACAGTGATGCTACTGCGAATATGATTGGCTGTCTGTTGCTGCTCTGTTTACATGTGATTACAGTACAGCAGATGTTATGAATACTAAAATTACAGAAATTAACATGTCGAAAATTCAGAATGTATAAGTTATATTTGAAAAGTTTACAGTTAGGTTAGGTGTACGCCTAACTTTATTTAAATTAATATTCTTTTCAAAATATAACATTTCCTATACAATATTGTATGTTGCAAGCAATCAGCCATTTTGGAAACTGAACACAAGGTAAATACATTAGCATAAATACATTTTAAGGCATCAGAAACCAATATTTTAATTACCCCCCCCCATATATATATATATATATATATATATATATATATATACAGACACACACACACATATGTGTGTGTGTGTTAATGACTGTGCATGCAAGAAAATAACAGAATTAACTAACATTTCCCACGTTACAATTCAAAAAAACAAGCATTTTTGCTTTCTTACTGCTCAGTCTATTCCCACGCTCGGTAATCAGCATCCCTGCTTTTGAAAAAACTCTTTCACAAGGCACCGAGCTGCCTAATGCACAAAATATTTCACGGACAACCATGCTGAGGTGTGGATAATTGAATTGATGCGCTTTCCACCATTGCAAAGGATCTTCGTTCCTTGGAAGAAATGCTTCTTCAAGGTAACGATTTACCTCTACAATGGCTCTTGATGTTGCTGTACCTATTCTTGGTGGATTTCTTGCAACTGATACGTCAATATAATTCCACACGCACAATTCATCTGCATCTGTAGTGACCATTGGTGAATGTGGTGTGGTATCAACATTATGGTTGACTTTTGATGCAACCAGTGCAATCACTTTCTGCTTGGCATTTTCTGAAATTTGTTTATCAGAGAATGCCAGCATCTTAAAGCGAGGATCAATAAATGTGCAGACCATCAATGTTGTGCTTTGTTCCAGGCTTCCAAAGCGTTCTTGTATTGATCTAAGGTAGCACTCTATCACATGCTGCACCTCCTTGCAAAATGATTTTTTCAGCAGAATGTTGCAAACATTCTTCAGGCCAATTGCAAGTGGGATGATTAGAGATGCTGTGGCATACTTTTCTCCACTCATTGTTTTTGTGACTGACTGGAATGGTTCGAGGACTTGTATCAATTCCCGGATTATCTTCCAGTCTTCAAAAGACAAAACGGGAAGATCTTTATCAATTAATGCTATTGTAGCTTTAAGTGATTCCTCCAGTAGTGCAAATCATTCTAACATGTCATAAGTCGAGTTCCGAGTTGGTACATCGTGAAACAACTTGAGTGCTTACCTGCCAGTGTTATTTTGTTGGTAAGTTGTGAGTTTCTCATTAGCATTAGTACTCCTCTTGAAATGAGAAACTGTTGTTCTTACTTTTTCAATGATTCTTTGGACATTAGGAATTTGCAGTCCTTCTTTCACTATTAAGTTAATAGTATGTGGGAAACATACCAAATGCTTCCATTTTAAATACTGTGTTATAGCAGAATTAATATTTGAAGCATTGTCAGATACAGTCAGAACAATTTTCTTATTAATTTCCCATTCATGAGCAATTTTCTTTAACTCATTTGCCAAATTTTCACTTGTGTGCTGACCATGCATCTCAGCACACTGTAGAAGTACTGATATGAGATTAAAATTCTCATCAATAAAATGAGCTGTGACTGCTATGAAGCTCTGTCTATGCATAGAAGTCCAGCAATCAGTGGTTAGACACACCTTTTTTGCTTTGCTGACCAAGCCTTTTGTACGAATTTTACATTCTTCAAACATGGCTGGTATTATTGTTCTGGAAATTGCATGTCTGGTCGGTAACCGATATGCTGAATTCAAAGCAGCCACAAATCCTCTGAACCCTATATCTTCCACTATTTTAAATGGTTGATAATCTTTAATGAACATCATCATTAGTTTGTCATCAGTTTTCTTTGGAGCACTTGCTGACAACTTTTTAGGGACATGGAATGAAGTAATTGTGCTTTGGCGGAGAGATTTTGATGTTTGGAAGCTAGGCCTATTACTTGCAGGTCTGTCAGAATTACTTGGCTGGCTTGAAGCTGACACAGATTCTGAACTCAATATCTGAATATTAGGCACATCAGAAGGCTGAATAGGAGACATAGAAGAGGGGTCATCAGAGTCTTCTAAGGAGGGATCCTAAAAGAGGAAAAAACTTTGCTGTAAAAATTTTACAGTTTTAATGTTTAGTTTCTATTGTAATATTAAATTTTATTTATGTTTAACTTTTTTTTGCAGAAATTTACTTCTACGTAGTTTAAAATTTTCCCCTAGAAATACGTATAAACCAGTTTTTACTGTACCTATATATTGCTTAGAATGTTGCTAGTAGTATAATCTATAATTATTCTATTTTATAAGTTACGTCAGTGATGGTTGCTATTGGTGTTGTACGTGCCATGGCATTGAGGGATACTGTTGGATGCCTTGCTATTAAATTTTGCATTAATTTCTGATTCTAGAAACAAACATCTCCTGCCATGTTTCCTTATTTGAAACCTACTTCATTTCTCTTATGCCTTCTTCATTAAACACTCTTTGTGGCTTACTGCTAAAGTTTTCAGCATATATGGATAATACTACTTGAGCTTAGTGGTCAGAGAAGCCAGGGTCCATTACTACTGATGGTTCAATGTACTTATTCTGGTACTTTTTGTAATTCCTCTTTGAAGGACTACTGTATTTACCAGATTATATAAGAAAAATAGATTCTGTAGCTCATTTAACTGTACATTCCGATGGAAGAAATTTCTATTCTAATCACCACTAGGTCAAACTTTCTTAGGAAGATATCAAAATTTTCTTCATACAAAGAATAATAATATTAAAATATGATAATTCAAATTCTTTTCTTCGTTTATTTCTTGGGGGTCCTTTGGCATCTCCCGCCCTTCAGCTTGTGCCGGCAGAAGATCCGGGGTGTTGCGTTCTTTGCGAGGCTTTTATAGTTGTATCTATATTCGTAATTCTCCTCTTGTGACTTTAAATACTTGTGTGCAGTTAATTACAAAGATATAATCATGTGAATTAACTTTGTCATGTTTAAACATTAATAATATTTTTCCTTCAATCACGATACCAGCTTCTGATTTAAGCCTCGTACTGAACCCTTGTGCAATGAAAACTAATTGAACAGGAAGCGGAAAGAATTTTTAAGTAGGCCTTGGCTTCCGAAATGAGATCTAATAGCTAATAGACTATCTAAGCCATGATTTATTCTTGCCATAAATAAGGCAGTCATGAATTTTGGTGCCTGCCGGCTGTTTCGTTTTATTCCCATGTATTTTTTACCATGGCCCAACTTCATGGAGCAGAGTCCTTGAGAATCTAAGAGTATTCCAAACTAGCGAAACAGAATTCGCTGCATTTTATGTAACGCAACGTTTCAGTATCGTGTTCCAGATAGCCCGAAATCGTCCCTATCCTGAGCTTCTTTTATTTAATCTACGTCCTCATACCATTAATTTGAGAGGAATTTTGTCCCTCGTAGATAGTCACAGGTCACATTGTTCCGATGCCCATGTTCTTGACTTCACTGCAGAGAAGGCTGTCAACACTGCATCTTCCAAATCACACGACGTATTATTGGCAAGTGAATGAAGCTAACTAACTAGATGGCTTTACAGGACCCGAAAGTTCATCACCGAACCAACCAAAGCCCTCCATCGGACCTTGCCCTGGGCCAACAAAATCCAGTCTCCAACTCCTATATCCCATAGATTCCCCCCTGACATTATCCTCCCATCTATGTCTAGATCTCCCCAGCGGTCTCTTCCCCTCAGGCTTCTCAACCAATACCCTGTGAGGTGTGTCTTACTGACATCAATTCGAATAGTTTACTGCAGGTTATTTTACAAGCTCCCTCAACTGCAGACATTAAATAATGCTCAAAATGAACATATTTGGTGGGCCCCTTTTAACCACATATGACGCCTCCTCCGGTTGCAGATTGAGGTCGTGGCTCTCAGATATAAAGGCAGGTGCAAATAGTGGTCCCTGGCTTTGGGTTGGATGAGCGTTTATATATAACCTGTCACTGTAAAGAACACACAATGGTTTTTTTACCAGGTATTTCAGAACAATTAAGTTCATTACAACTGACTATATTTAATCCCACAGAGCAGGTACAATGACCAAATGATTTTTCAGATGTATAGAATCTGTACAATTTCTGTAGAATTGTTTCACGGACTAGTAAGACTGACTGACGGACTGGTAAGAGCTAGCATTGGTGGTCTGTAGATGCACACATTGATAATAAGAGGATTAATACATTGACATTTCAGACACTCCCACTGTAGTTATATATGTGTCTAAATTAGGCCAACTTAATATTAGTAGGTAATAGAATATCCAGGAAACAGATAATTGTTGCACAATAGAATTTTTACAAAATGAAAGGTGTTTTCTAGTAGTGCCTATTTATAGTACTGTTTAATCTGATGGTTGTTGCCGTGAGCTCATCAGGTTATAACATTTCATCGAATGTACTTTGCCTCGTCCTGTCCAAAAGCTGATGGTACTAACCATGGTAGAGATGAGAAATGCACAAATAAATGCCATTTCAGTTGAAAAACCTCAAGGAAAGTGACTTTGTGGAATTCTTAAGAATGCATGGGAGGATAATGAAAATTGATCTTACATAGAATTACTGAATCTACCTGGCTCTCTTTTCTGTTGAGGGGTGGGCTCTTGATAAATGACAACAACTATTTTGATTCCATAAAAATAGTCGACCAACAGCACTTGATTTGAAGGTTGCCAACTTGTGGGATATTGCGCCGTGCACCAGGAAGTGAACATTTCTACTGATATCTACGAGATATACAACATATTTCATACACGTGCATGTCAAATTCCTTGCATAAATGAAACCATTTTAATGCAGCCTCCTTTTGAGTATTTTTTACAATATTACTAGGTCTTCCCGTGTAAGAGTGTATTTTTGCAATTTTTTTCAAAATTGTCATTATGCTCAAATTAACAGTAATACCTTAATTAAATCTGAAGCTGGCCACACAAAGCTTGTTTGAAATGTAAATAGGCCTGAAAAATAAAATAATATGTAGGCTAATTTAGGAAGAGGCCATACACAAGTTTATTCTGTTGTAAAATTGCCTTCAAACATGACCAACCACTGAAGTTGTAAAAATGTTTTGTTATGGTTGTCTTTTTGCAAGGAACTCAGGACAGTTGAAAGGAATTCCATTAAATTTCATATTAGGGATTTTTCAGACTTTTCTGCACATTCAAATTCTTGTAAAAAATTGGCAACTATGTGGGATCCATGAAGTGTAATAAAATTAGTATGTGTGTATGTATGGATTTTTATTATTCTCTGTGACCGTAGGTAAATCAAAACAGCTGGTCCTTGCTTAGAATTTGGTTTGCTTTAACAAGAAAACATGGCGGTGAAGGCTATAGCGACTGAAAATCGTAATGATGGAGCAGCTCACCCAAGGGATGAAGATCAATCCAGCAGGGTAAGACTTCCTCACTCTACAAGCTGGTTCTAGCAACGTTTTGTGTTTTATTTAAGTTGGTGTACAGGTAGCCCTCGATTTGTACCGTTTCAGTGTGCGCCGATTTTGAAACCAGCAAGTCAAAAATTGAACAAAATATATTTTACCATTATTTATAATGTTTTACAATGTATCTCGTACTAAATCGTAATTCTTACATTGCTGATTTTGAATAAAAACTGTAAATACAGTCATCTCTGCAATTACGTATGTTTCGTTAACGCGAATTTGCTCCAATGAGATCGACCAATCAGTAAAATCTGTTTGTGAAATGCGAACTTTTGCATATGCAAGTTTGCTGTTATGCAATTTCATTTCTGGCGCTTGAAACTTTCAAAGGACTAATTTAATCTCTGCAGAGGTACCGGGGTTATTTTTACTACACGATTTTCTATAGGTCGGCGTCTTACATGAATGCAACTATCGCATAACAGCAGAGATGATTGTACACATCAATCACATGAAAGAATCGCAGTCAATCGCGAGGACCAACGAATTGCTGATTGTAAGTGTATAAAATATATTTTTTAAATTCCCTTCATTTTATTTACGTTATTTCAGAGCTTTAAACGTAATGCCATTATATTACTCGTCAATGTTTGGGTGCTGGGAATGCATTTGATTGACTTCCGATTGATTTACGTTATAAAAGAGTTTCAATTTATGCTGATTCCAATTACGCCGATTCGTTGAGGAACGCATCCCCGGCGTAAATCGAGGGCTACCTGTACAGTCCCTCAAATCAAAAAAATTCATCAGGTTATGATGAAATAAGTAAAAATTAGAAAGCTTGTCCAGCTATAACCTCTCTCTTCTTGGCACTGCAGTTCATAGTTGAACCCTGGCCTCTTCAATCTTTTGCCTCCATTCACTTCTATCTCTAGCCTTTGTTTTCCAGTTGCTTATTTCTATTAATTTATTGTCATCCTCCCTCACAGCATCTTCCCGGGTTCACCTATTCTATTTCCATATATTGTCTCTTGAGTCACCTTTTTGGGTACACGATTATCCTCCATCCTAACAACATGGCCAGCCTACCGCAATCTCTTGAGCTTAGTAAATGGAAAATTTTAGGTCCTTGTACAGTTCACAAATTTCATAATTATACATAATTTGCCATTCTCCATCTACCAGCTTTGGGCCATAAATTTGTCTTAGTATTTTCCTTTCAAAGACATTGAACATGTCTTCAGATTTCCTTACCATGGGCCAAGGTCACATCAATAGGATACAATCGGTCGTATGATAATTTTGTGTAATCTCACTTTGTTATTCTGGTGGACTGGAAAAAGGTAGCAGGGTCTATTTTTATTGTTCCCTGGATATCATTCACGGGCCAGTCGATGGCGCCACCCTTGTCCAAAGAGCGTAATTATCGGATTCAAGCAGGACTTTTGGATTAACATTTTGTCGAATGCTCAGAAAGTAAATCAATAAAATCTTATCGGGCAATCAGCCGCGTTAGCTGGTTACCGTAGTAAACCGACGTTTCGGGAACAAACTGTCCCCATCTTCAGGGTTCTGATGTGACTGGATCCTCCGAAATCGCCTGTGTAACTGCGTGCACTGGTCCCGAGCAGGCAGTTACACAGGCGACTTCCGAGGATCCAGTCACATCAGAACCCTGAAGATGGGGACAGTTTGTTCCCGAAAAAGCCGGTTTACTACGGTAACCAGCTAACGCGGCTGATTGCCCGATAAGATTTTATTGATTGTACTCGCCGCGAAAGTCTCAAATGCTAGCTCAAAAAGTACCTTGGAATTTAAGTAAGATCTAATGCTAATTCTAAGTTAACGCGAAGTAAATAAATGTGCATAGAATGCAAAAATATGTAGAACAAGGTTAACTTACTAATGCTGTTTTTGTACTGCCGGTTCGTCCTTGAAGAGGGGGCCAAATTTTAATATCACTTCGGCCCAAACACTTTGTTACAGCCCTGTTCACTAGCCGTACTTCACAGAGGCGACGGGCTTCAATTTGAGAAAAGAAATCTAATATTTGGTACCATTTCGACGACGTTTCGACGGATGCCAAAAGGCGACTGAGCAAATGTCTCTGTGAACGTGATCGATAATACATGACTACACAGCAGTGCTGCCAAATGGGTGTCTGTGATCACATGTGAACGCGCTCATTTAATACGAGCTACGACCCCCACATTTGCCAAATTGGCGAAAGAATTTTGCTGCGCCTTGACGAAACCGTCTAGAAATGGATTAATATTGACGTTTAAACTTCGAAGCCGTTAAGTTTGAAATGCAGTGAAACTTCATTGCTGTTTAAGCGCTGTGTGCGGATGGACGAATGCCCGCATTCACAAGACTATCAAGTAATCAGCCGTGTTAACTGGTTAAATATTACCCGATCTTTGCAGTTTGTCAAATTCGTGATTTGCTGCTATCCTCCCAATTCTTATTTAGGGCTAAAAACTTATGAATGTTTGGTCTACTAGCTCCTCCCTCCAACTTAGTTTCCTCACATTGCAGTATCAGGCTCTAGCCTTTACATTGTTACACATCGTGTTCCATATTCCGCCAAACATCCTCAAATTTCCAGAAGACCATTTTCCATCATTTGCATGTCTTCTAGCCCCTTGAGTACATGCTTGTATGTATACTTTCTTTTCCCAACTACTCTGCAATTCATTGCAAAATACCAATGACCTGTTCTCTTTCTTACTAGCTCCCACTTTCTGTCTCTCAATAAGCACACACATTTTGTTTTTACAAAATGTTATTTAAAATGTAATGTGGCCAGGCCATGGCAAATGTGACAGCCATGGATTTACGAGATGAAATTCTTATATCCAATCCATGAAGATACAGCACTACAAATCTAAGCCAAAACACAGAGAAACTATTGACCTTGTTATTTGGGAATAAGGGATTTGAATCCCCCATACTACATGACTGTGGGCCAAGCATTGACTCCTGTGTTTAATAATTTAGTGGCACGCTACTCTGACACATGGATGGTTGGAGCAAACATAATCCATAACACATGGCTGATGAAAGTTAATAATTCTTAATTAAGACACATACAGTGTTTCAAAAGTCAATGCTACTCCCCATCTTAGAATTAGAGGATAGTCTGTTAGTTAGCATACAAGTTTGATATTCAAAGGTATTTTGGTATTCAAAGGGATCATGGTACGATCCTAACTGCTGCCACCAGTACCAGAACAATACCCAGTCAACTCAAGAAATGAGTAGAACCAACATTCACATGTATATATGTGTCAGGTAATGGACAATGTTTAACATAAGTGTGGTGCTGAATTGAACACGCAGACAGCAACAACTGGCGACAAATATACCAGATAAACTGAATGCTGCACTACATTCTCTTCAGTAGAAACAAACTAATTAACTGAAGGTACTATAGTGTAAACATAACTTTTATATGCACTGGGAAACCAAAGAATTTGTGTGATTCGCTTTATTGCGGTGGTCTGCAACCGAACCCACAATATCTCCGAGGTATGCCCGTATAGTTGATATTTTTCCTTATTTACGTTTCACACACACACGTTAAACTAGCAAAAAGACTGCTGTCATCATTTCCTGATTGATGCACTGTCTTGCGGACTGTTTCCATATTCAGGCTGACTGACAGTAGACCTATTATGTCCCTCAATCTTGGAATTTGTAGCGTATCGTGATGTATGTAGATGGTTCAAATTTGACCTTGAATTTTTATCATAGCCTGTCATTCCAGCGCATGGTGCATGACGGCACAAACCTTGTGTTTTGAGTCACTAAATTCAGTAACTGATACTAAGACAAGAACAAAAATATGATCTGAGACCGTTGAAACCATAAGTACTGCAACTGTGTTTGTCGGCATAACTGTAAGGCGGTTGAAATTAATGGATAATGAAAAATATTAAGAAATGATGTACAGAAATTAGAGGAACAGAGTTTAAGTATGTGAAATTTGAGGTTCTAACAGCATTTTGAATATGTTGATGCCAGAAAATGCTGTGAGAACTTGTAGGGAGACAAAAGTTCCTATGAAGTGTTTACTCCCACCATTGTCAGGGCTGATGATGTAGGCAGTAGTTTCTCTTAAGTGTAAGCAGTTACATGGCTTAACAATCTAGAATACCAACATCGACACGGAGTTCCACTGTCAGGACACACATGAAATTGTAGAAATATTGGTTAACGGATGACGTAAGTATCTCACCTGGTCTTTGAATGGTGCAGTATGAGGTTCACGTTTGGGTGTAGAAGCAAATGGGTCACTTGATTCTTGCACCATTCAATTCACATTCTGTTCACAAAAAGAAGAAAAACAAAATAACACCAGCAGTCAGTTACATGCAACAGTTTGTTCAACAAACACATTCACACTTCTTATGGAGTGTTCTCACTACGACAACTCAACTCAAGTTTGAAGCAACTGTTCTTGAACTTGGCATTTCACATTCAACTGAAATATCCACCTCTTTCAGGTTGTCACAACCTGCTGTTAAGTCGTGCAACTACAGTCTTTTCTGACTCACTGCTACTCAAACCTAAGGCCATTTAACCTTCTTCAGTAGGAGAAGTCGATCTGGAATATAATTTAATGATGAACTCAGCAACCAAGAGTTGGTTCTGTGAGACTACCAGGAAGTTTCAAGTCCGGTGTGACCTGATTTGGTTCAGTTTCAATTGCTTCAGTGCGAACACTCCCCAGATACTAAACACCAATCACAACTGACTTTCAAGAAAGAAAATGGAAAACAAGAATCTAACAAAATATATGTGGCAACACAGTTGTTCCCTGGTCTTTTATTCACTCCCTTAGTTCACTGTAGTTTTTGACAACACTTAATAAGACTTTGGGTAAACTGCTCAACTTCTTCCTGGCTGCTTTCGAACTGCGAGCTCTCCCAGTGAGGGAGGGTTTGCAGAATTACATTTATCAGTGCACTGGTGTGACCCTCCACATGGCTGGTTAATATTCTGTTATGGGCACTGTCAAATGATTACTGCAACAATTTTATAGGATTAAGGTAGAACACGAGTCAGGAAACCAGGAACTGGCCCATTATCACAGAATACCACTGTAGTCAACACAGAACTAGAACATTGGTACACCGCTGATGATCACAACACACACTGGGCCAGCGGAACAACAGTATACAAGCAAACACTAAACATATATTACAATAAGAAATAATAAATGGCCACCCCATAATAATAAATGTTTAATGTTCCATGTAAAGCTGGTCCCAAGTTTACTTTTAGCATTATAAGGGAGAAACATCAGAACCACATTTCACACGGCAATTGATTTTATACAATCCACAGACCATCCCATATTTTAAATTATTGATTTTAATTCTGTATCGTTTTTATTCTAATACTGCAACGTTCTGCATTACTGTTATTATCGTGAAGGGAAGCAACTGCCTGTCTGGAAATGTGTCCCATAGAAACCTGATCTTACAGCCCACAAATAATGCGAAGCAACGGACACTATTAATCTAGTGTCTGAGTGAACAAAATATCTGAGAAGAGTGTTCAGTGTCATTTTGCCCACCATAAATCCTACATGGACTGTCTTGGGTTTCAACCCGGGCTCCCACATTGAGAACTCGGCAACTAACCACATGAGCTCTGTGGACTTTTTCTAAGGTCAGTTGATGAATACAGCCTGCAATGATGGAATTATACTTTTGGGAATAAATTCAAGGTTCCAAATATGACCTAAGTGTATCTTTAATCTCAATCTGTAAATGTAATATAATATATGCATGTTATTCAGCTTTCATGGCGACTGTGTACAATAAAATCCTCTCGGGCTATCAGCCGCGTCAAGTGGTTAACCACTTGACGCGGCTGATAGCCCGAGAGGATTTTATTGTAATGTAATATATTTAACATCACATAATTTTGTTCACTGATGTATATTATTGTGACAGACAACACAAAATCCATTCCATAATAATAATTTTTGGTAGAGCCTAAAACTGGTTGAAGCCTGTAGCCATTTATCTTCTAAGTAGTTTGTTAGTTTCTTGTCAATTTTTCAAACATAAGTAATAAAATATCACTGATTGTGTGAGGCAATAATAAAAAGCATCATTACCTAACTTTATAATTTGCGATGCATATCAGATATAAGGTTAAAAACCAATGGAGGTTGTTATCACTGTGGTTGGGCGCTGCTCGTGGATTTCGTCCAGAGGTGAAACAAGTGAGAAACTGCAATACATATTACAGAAGTCACATCAAAGCAGGCAAATTAAAATGTACCGAAATATCCTTACTGCAGTGTTTATAAGACAACACAAATGTTATGTCTCTGAAAACATGATGATAAAATCGTGCCTTCACTGTAAGATAAAGACCAAGCTCATGGAAACTAAACAACTCTCTGTGCTGTGTTTGACTCTGAATGTTCAATACAGTCTATCTCAGTGGCCATCATCAGACCTCAATTGCCTCAGCGTTATCCAGATTATCAACATAAATTAATTAACGTATAATTTCAGGTCCTCGCAGCAATGATTATGGAGATGTTTTTCTTGTGGGCTGTAATGCAATCATGTGGCAGAAGTTTAACCACATTTCAGAGGTGCTTGCTGCCTCCATCATTATCTCCCTGATGATGGAGGTAGCATACACCTCTGAAACGTCTTGTAATCTTCTACCATATGACGGCATTACAACCCACAGGACAGCTACCTTCTTAAAAGGTACGTTTAAACATTTTCAACATGTTGAGTGGCCCGTCCCCTGCGGAATGAAAGGATGTCCAGACATCAAACAGCTGCAAATATATTGGAGGACAGGTGGGGTGCTAGAAGCGCCTCACTGGAAAAGTTCTCGTATGTTAAAAAAAATGTTACACGTGGCTAATGTCTGGACTAGCTGAGTAAATACTCAGCTTCTAGAAAAGACTGTACTTCAAGGCATGAACAACCCATTATGTTACTGATATCACTCTACAGTTCACAGTCATGACCATTATTTTGCTAATACCTGCCATCTTCATGCACTAAGCAAGTTAATAAATAAGGCAGTGTGAATGTTGAATCTTACTTTGTGCACAATATCACAGTTACAGTACACAAATATCAGCCAAGGCCAAATCAGAACAGCAACACCTTTTCTAAAAGTAATAGAACATCAAAAATTAAACCTTATTCTCAAGCAACACAAACTACAATGTTGCAAATTTTTGTGCTGACCTTGAAAGTGTCATCAGTCTCGTGAGACTGTGTGCCCAGTAACCGAGGGTGAGCATCCACGCCAAACTGGTCTTCATCATCATCGACAATGTTGTCATCGAGAAGCAGGAAGCCCTGATATCAGCCCACGTGGTGTTCTGTAGTACAAATCACAAGCTTTAATGGTATGGTACAGCGTGCTTAGTGCAGACTGAAGCCTGGCAAAGCAGACACGAGAGCACCTCAGTTTAAAAGACCTTCCAATCGTCAAGAGAGTATGTACAAGAGTCATCAAATGAAGTCTTTTGTGGTGCTCTCGAAGAGTTCTGCAATGTCACATTTACTGGAAGGGAAGTTTCAAGTTGTCAGGTCATGCACTGAGAGGTTTCTTCTGAAATTCTGACCTCCCTGCAAGTTTTGCAGTTTCTTCCTAAGTCTCTTAATGTAATTCTACTGTGTAACTGCCAGTGTTTCCAGAATTATTGCACATGAGATGTTTCATTAGGAGCCATTCCCAGAGGGGCACAGGGCCTGGGTAAAGCAGTCTATGTGGGTCCATTCTATAAGATCAGTATCTGTAAGTTTTACTTTACTTTATTAAACTGTACATGTACTCTTGTCTCTATCCTATGATTACAATTAAACCAATATGCTTTGTGTTTATTTTGTATCTACAGAGTGCTTAATTTATTCAGCATGAAATATATCATGCTTCACTCACCCCACCCTATGGATAGCCCACTGCTGGGAACATAAACCACACTTTTCATTTATTTACTGAAGTTCAAAAAAATAATACCTAGAAACATTACTGAAAGCCTTAAAACTGCACACTGGGTTTACTTATTAATACAGTACGGTCCCAATTATCTGACCTTCCATTTTAAATTTGCTGTTCCCAGGGAACATGAATATCCAATCTGTTTCCAAATGCTGAGACTCACTCAAATATCATCTGCTGGTTGTTTTCATCTTCTGCTTCAAAAGGCTTAGCTCTTGACAGCATCTCTTGTGTCAAAACCGCACGGCTCCACCAACCAGGTGCCTGCAAGAATCCAATTAGGACAACAGCTGCAATCAGCCACTTTAATTTGTTCACACCTTCCACCACAGACACAATGGCCTCCAGAAACAGAAAAATTAAGAATATGATCAAACAGAGTTGTTTATTTCTTGCATCCGATGTTAACTTCAACAATTCTGAGAACAAACAGTTGCTTTCTTCGTAAATCAAAGTGACAAAGTAATTGTAGCCACACATAAACTATGCTGAGTTTTCTATGGCTTTTCATGTAAATTTCTTATTCATAAGATAAAAGTTACTTTCTTAACTTTACTTTTCAATTAATATTACAAAATCATTCTTTATTTACATTTGACATTGATGACCTCAGCAAATGAGTCCGCAATAACAAATATAATGAAAATCTGATCCCGGGTTCTTCAATGTGGTTAGACAGACAGCCATCTAACACAAACAAACAAGCAAGCAGGAGTATTTTTTTAAAATTTCAGTTGTTTAAGCACCTATGATTGATGACTCTGGTACGTACTTATCTCACTGCTGCAAGCTTAATTACATTTCTTATCAAAAGAAGTTGTTGCAAATTTTGTTGTGTACTTTAGTACAAGAGGTGAATGTCATACCATATTTAACATTCAAATTTCAGTTTGTGTCTTAGATGTTAACATCTTCGTCTATGTTTTGAAGAATAATGGAGACAACATAAACAATTACAGCTAATTTTTCTTGCAATACCAGACAAACAAACGTAGAATTAAGAAGTGTTATTGAGTACTTCAGATTATCTCCAGTGCTTATGATTTAAATTCCACTTTCTTACGAATATGCATTAGCCAATCCACCAGATACCAGGCAGGTGACTGCACCAGATTCAGAAACCACTGGTGGTTCAGTTAAATTAAACTGTATCATTATTTTTACATCCTCATGGAATGGAATAATTACCATGCTGTGCCCTGTCCCCTCATTGCTTCAGCGGCCAAGTACTGTGAAGTATGTTAGTTTACCCTCCTGACAAAACAACATCTTGCCTAAGCTATATGTGACAGGACTTCAAGAAAGAGATGCTTCTCACTAGCTGTGGTACTAGAAGCATAACACAGAGAACTGCAAACACTCAAGATTGTCAATGGAAGCAACACACAGCCAGTTCAGTCCATTACCTACCCTCAAAACCTTTTTCTCTAACATCCAGCTTAATGTGTATTCCTGTCTCCTTCTTGGTCTTAGTAATAATGTCCTTGAAAGCATACATGAAGCTGAACAGTGACATTGAGGATCTGGATCTACGCCCCCTGTACTGATTCATGAATCATTCATAACGATACGCAAAGGATGAATGATAAAATATCAGGGTAATGATTAAGCTTTTGCTAGACCACTGTTTTGAGAAGGCAGTCAAGAAAGCGGTGAACCATCACAGAAAGATTGATACTGTTGGAAAAAACATTTTTGATTGCCTTAGTTTACAGATAACAAAATCTGTACCTTTTATAATTTTCTTCAGCCATTTGTTATGAATTCTTCAAAAAAAAAAGGTCGACAATAATTCTGATACAAGAATCTTATGTAAAATCAATGAAGACTTGGCTGAGTTTATGAATTTCATAGTTAGATTCAGCTGTTCATAATTGTAAAGGTTTGTACACAGTTAATAATAGGAATAAGAATTGAGCTGCTTCAGGGCTCAGAAATCAGGTCTGTTTTTTGTAAGTAGAGAAATGCTAATTGTATTTACTGCCTACATGCAGAAGGTTAGTCAAAGTGGGGAATCGCGTCACCTTAAAGGAAAAGTTGATTTTCTTGCTTTATGAACATTGTTTACAATAGCTAAATGCTGAATCTTAGAGAGTAATTCATCATGAAGACAACACAGAGAATTTTGTAATAATTTCTGCTTTACGTTTGATTACCTGACAAAGTTTTGCAAAAACACATTTGGCAGGCGTACGCAGGTATGAGGCATTTCTGGTAGTTATGCTGTATGTATTGTGTGGTGTTGTCTCAGTTCAAAAACCATAGATTCCAAGTACTGACAGCCTGAGTTGCGTGCCGTGTGTTCATTACTGCATGTACTCTACAGCCTATATTGCATTACTGTATATGGTATATGAACTTTTGTAGAATTACCACAGATTGATTTGATCCAGATCTTACATCCTTCAGTACCCATTATGTTACAAGACTGCAGATTCGAGATAGACATATATATTTGTACTTTAGAATGTTATCAGTTGTATTAAGAATAACAAACACTCAGTTACACTTTCCGTGCAATCTGCTAACTTTAAACCTTAGAAGACATGTGCCTACAACGAAATATTCCTTCAACATAAATACACAACGCCAAACCAAACGCCATAATAGCTCTACACTGTTTGTATGCTCTCACCAGAGATGTCACTGCGAACAGAGTGCGCTCAATTCAACTCTTTTTTTTAGTCTTAATCCACTTCTACCCGCAGGTGTCGGGGTACACATTAATTCAGTTAATCCTACTAGACATTTGTTAAGACTCCTTGGACTAGTGATCAGTCCGTTGCAAGGCCTCTACCTACACAGGACAGCAAACACAGAGACGCGGACAAACATCCATGACTTAAAGGGAGGAATGTTATTCACATGTGGCTTGCACAATATTTGATTCTGCTAAAGGTTTATATACACTGGTGCCACACAGAAAACACAACAAATGCAGTTTATATAAAAGTTCTGTGTTGGGTTTTCATCATAAGAATGTACAATACACGCATTCTCAAGAATAGATAATTTTAATGATTTTTATGCTAAGTATCACTAAAAGATCATAAATTCTTATTCAAACATACCCTTATCTTTACAGGTTCTATTAACTTCATAAATGAAACTACCACACATTAAATTACTAAATTTTCTCGAAACATTTATGGTACTACTAAGCTGAAGGGGGAAAATGGACCGAACTTCTATTAATATTAATACAGAAGGAATGGGTAAACTCCTGACAGATATTTTTCAAGCGAATTACTGTAGAAGATACTGTGAAGACAAATGTTCTAGGAATATTTTTTTCTTATATTCAAAGATATGTATCGAATTATCGGGCCTATAATAAGCTGTCGATAAAGATTGATAAGAAATGTAAACCTTAGTCAAACATCCCCACAGTAACATTAAAGAGTAGTCGCTATCTTTTCATTTGGCAAGGATGTACACTATGCTGTCAAAATTAGACAAATAATCAGAAAGAGTCCCTGGACTGCAGATCATAAAAGTGTGATAACAACATAATTTATGATAATGTGTTCAATGTCTACTAAAATCTTAACTTCATCATCCAAACGTACCTCATACAGAAAAATAAACCGCCTTCTCTTGCAACTTGAGTGCGACTGTTCCAGAATAATAAAATTTCAAGTAAAAGAGCATTTCTGATATATTTCAATGTTTTAAATTACAAGCAGTACACAGGTAATTTTATATCTGTGCACTTCTGACAACATTCAGAGACTGGCCACATAACCACTAACGCAGCAATAAGAATACGGGGAACAAAACCCTGTTCAACAAGTACAGACTCTGACATCTGTTGCAAGTGTTATAAACTATTGTTGTAACATGTAGACAGAAGAGACAGTGCTTTGAATACATTCAGCCCTTCACAAACTTAAAAGGGAATGAAATACTGAAATAACACGCTCTGTACGATGGTCACAGTGAACCTTTTGCCATTGAAGCTACTCCTGGTCAATACAGAGGCTGGATTTCTATTTCAGGATAATTGTATAGGTTATGAGATGGCACAAGCATGTAACATATTTTATTTTCAAAAATTTCTGCTTCTTGTTTTAGATACAGGTAGAAGTATCCTGTCATGTTATGTAAAACCTGTAGCACTACGCATATTAAGAGGTCAATTTCACATATAAATTAATGAACCCTAAATAGAAATTTCAAATATAACTTACTTGAAAGAGAGGATGCAATGGGATAGACCTCTGCAACTAAACAAAAGTGGTTATCACAGGCATCGTACTGCACGTAACTTAAGATGGCTGGCCGCCTTCTGGGTTGTTGCGCCATGTAGACTGGTAGAAGTTTACTACCAGTCTACATGGCGCAACAACCCAGAAGACAGCCATCTTCAGACTCACCGCCGTGAAAACCTCAGATCCTTCACATAACTTCACTCATACGAATATATTTACCGAAGACACACGGACAGACTTCAACCTCAGGGACAGGCCACAGAAATTATGAATAACTCTAGTAATACAAAACAAAGAACATCATTATTGCAGAACCATGTAAATTTTACAAACCACTTATTATTCTGTTTTAATAAATTTGTTTACCACAGACAAATTAAATCAGTGTCATTTTCAATATGACTAAAGAAACAAATGACTCTAAACAAGATGGAACTCTCGTCACTGCATAACACAGGCCACTGGCTAAAAGCAGCCTCCAGTAGAAGGGTCCGTTTGGCAGTAGTACATTAATTACTTGTTACCCTGAAGGTCTTAAGATGTGCTACAGCATGAAATGAACATTTATACTTAGAATAAGACAAATTTGATATTCTAGAGCAATTGGAAACCATATGCTATCTTCAGTGCTTTCTAAACTGACAAAAAATGATCGTTTAACAAAAAATAGTGCTGGCATTAAAATGCCAATCATAACCTCCCTCCTGACAAGAAATATTGCTAATACAAAAACAATGGCCATGTCTGTCTGCTGGTCTGTCTGTCACTTATACTTTTCAAACAGAACTGGGGTGGGTTTTTTTTCCCCCATAATCAGTTTAAATAACCTGAAAAGGAGCAGAATGTACAACTAATTACTTTGACAATCAAAAGGGTTCCAAGCAAAACAATCCTAAAATACCTTCATGCAAGTTTTAAGCTTTAAACTGGTTTAAGTCTGTTCCAAAAGGTTTGTAGTTACTTTACATGCCAAAGCCCAAAGCTTCTTTACTTTGTAATTAATAAGCAGATCTCAACATTTCCTAGGAAGAGAGTTCAAATTTGACCTTGAATTGTCAGTTTCTGATGAACAATGATGGGTATCAGTGTCATTTCTTCACAGCAAGTAGTTTTACTTTACAGAACAACCCACAGTTTCGTATTTGTATCTCAAGAAAACTGCCTAATATAAAAAGGTAAGACAATTTACTGATAATCAAAATTCCGGGGCAAATGTGAACCACCTCCATACATAAAGGGCTCCAGAAATACAACTTATGGGAAAGTAGAATATATCACACTAGTACTTACACTGCTCCATCACAGTTTTAAAGAAAAAAACAAATTATTTCTGCTATCTGGCAGTATTATTGCAAACTGCACTGATTACTCACGATCCCTCAGATACAGCACCATTGTTGTCCAACTAGGAAATGACTGAAAAATAAAATAAAATTTTCAGCTTGTAGCATGTTCCTTTTTAGATATCCACCTTCAGGTTTTGTGAAACTCAAGAATCTCCTGGCTTCAGAACCTAAAAACTTGGTTCTCGATGTCCACTGGAGGGCAGTGAGTAAAGCTCAAATTGCTATGCTGATCGCCAACATCCAGAAAGGATAGGCACTTTAAGAAGTTTGACATATTTTAAATTGGTGTTCTTAAATCAAAATTTTAGGTAAATGTTGATTTCTTTATGCCATTGCATTCAATATGGGTTTCCTAAAATGACCCACTCGTGTTTCCTAAACCACACTGCAGAAACTTAAGAACCATTTTGTTTCAGGTAATTTGCTTCAGTTAAAAGAGAAAAATATGGTTTGAGCAGCCTGAGGACATGAATGAATGCTGCAGATAGCGTGGTATCCCCATATTCTCATTATAGAGACATTATGAGACAGTGTGCAGAGGTGTGTGTGTGAGACCATTTGAAAAGATCAATGAACTGCCAAGACTGATTTGCCTGAAGAAACTGAAGAACTTTTTTTCAATTTGAAGAAAATGTATTCAGTTTGAGTATTACTGATGTTGAGAAAGCTTGCCTTTGAAACAGCTAAAAGACACTAACTGAAACATCAGTTCAAAAAAAATGGCTCTATTCACTCAGGAACAGACATCCCACTTTGAGTCTTCAGCAACCAGAACACAATTCAATGGCTCTAGAAAAAAGGCTATCTGGTTTCTTTGTAAAAGGTGATTGATGAAAACAACAATGACGCACTCTGAAAATTCAATGATGATGAATCAGGCTTCTCCACAGTTCAGAAATGAGCAATAAAAGCACTCAGTAAAAAAGGAAAACATCAGATTGGTGCACTTTTTAGTGGAGAAAGAGAAGTAAAAGTCAACACTACTTTCGTGCATTGTGCGAGAACCTCAGAAATGTTTGTTTCTCCAATGACAACTTTCAAGCAACAAGTTGGTGTACCATCTAGAAGTCTAGCTGAAGTTTCTGAAAGTAATTATATCAATTTGGATTTGACTGTGAAGTGACTGATTCATTTTTTCAATTATGTCATTTGAACAACTGAGAACAAGGCATTGCTTGTCCTAGATGCTTTCACAAGCATATGGCAAGGCAGCATCAATATCCAATTAAACAAATGGGTGTCAAGCAACTGGACCAAGGCCTGTTGACTGAAGTTTATTTCCTGAAAATTTATTTATTCCCAGTGGAAATCTCAGCACACCTAACAGCATTCTTAACGGAGACTCACTAAAATTTCAGTAGTGCACCACTTGCTTGGGGAAGATCAACATTATCTTTATCACACTATGAACGTCACAATTTATGGTTTTCGACCAATAAAGAAATGAATCCCAACTGATAAAATATTGTTATCCCCCCCCCCCCCCCCAAACCTACAGCACATAATGAAATGCAGAAAAAGGAGCTCATAAAGATATTCTTCTGACTAGTAGCCCATACGAGGACCACCCGAACTTTACAAAAGAAAAGTATAATACCACAGAATTAAAACAACACAAAAAGCAGATGAATACAGGAAAGTTGAAGGAAAGAGGCACACCTGCTACAAAGGAATATGGATGTCAAATTGTGATTGAAGCAAGTCATTAAGAATTGATTTGTGTCGTGTCAACAATCAGTGGTTGAAGACACGGTGCTGTCAACACTGAAAAGTGGGCACATGAATTGTGTGCTGGAAACTGCTAGAATAATTCTGACACACATTTGTGATTTTTATTCATGCTTTTTTGCCAAACTTCTAAAATTTTTGACTGAAATATGCACATTTTGCATTGTACATTTTTTGCTTGTTCCCATTCCCATTATCTAAAGAAGAAGGGCAATTTACAAAAAACAGTATCTTTAATCTCCCACTTCCAGTATGTTTTTTTAATTTTTTACCTACTCAATTGCACCAGAAAATTTAAAAAAAATCATACATTTTAAAAGTACTATGTTTGTGAAACTATTTTTGCCTTAGGGGATGTGATAAAGGCTACTTTTCCTCAAAACCAACTTGTCATTTAACAGAGCCCTTGGTCTCGCAGTTTGCTCCCTATGAACACTAAATAAATATGAGATGTTCCGATCAGGAAATACATTTTTAAATTTTCCTTCTGCATCTTACAGATGTAAATAAACCTATTAAACTTTAAAACATTTAAACTGTGGCTAAAAATATACTCACCACTGGTCTCCCTTAGATCACTCATAGTGTGCAGCAAGCAAATTTCTGGAGCCATATATAATAAGAGATCAAAATGTTATCTTTCATAAAAGACACAAAAAGTGTTAAAACACAGCACCAGAATTATGAACTCAATAAGCACCTAATACAAAGTAATTTGGAAACCAGGTAGCTAGAAAAACATCATCAACGCTTCAAATTCTAAAGCCTATAAAAATCATAAGATATTAGTTTCTATATCTGGGTGAGCTGACTTCTGTCAGAGAACTGAATAAACCCATGATACTACAGGTATGACATAAACATAATAAATCTGGACATATTCAAATCATCCATGACCAGAAATAATCTTCACTTGTGCACTAACTGACCAACAAGCTACCTCCTTTTATATGCATGCAGCACAAAAATGTTCAAGCGAATTAATCTGATCAGAATCATTCGTGGCATCATTCACACATTCCTTGACACAACTCCCATGAACATGACAGACAGGTTCTATTACTGCTATACATGAGGATCTGAAAATTCATGCCTTACAAACGATATTCAGTTCTTTACACTGCAGCTCATCTGCTAAAAAATCACGAGATACAGCACATCTCAACAAGATGAATTAATTTAGTGAATTCCAATGTTCTGCATCCTTTTTCATCTGTGACACACCCTAATTTGTCAAAGACACACGATGCTGCGCTACAAAATGTCACCCTACAAAAAAGGGGTATGAAACTATGCACAGCCACATATATGTATCTACATGTAAATGCTTGCCCTACAAGAATGAAGGCGTATGAAAACAAAATATTACACATGTCGGATAAAACTATCAATGATGAACCAGTGCGTGTGTGTATTACAAATTCTAATTATGAAAGGAAAGACATGGGAATATGCAATTTCTTATAAAAATTTGCAGCACACCTGAAAACTTGTTGTGAAGCACTGGTTGCAGAACACTGGACTATCTCCTCATCGTACAACTCACCGACCCTTGCCCTTCTCACATTCAAACAAGAAAATGGTCATCACAGCAATCACAAAGATCTAATCTTCACACACACACAGTATCAAGATACAATTAGGATGCAGCAATTGAATCATCATGGCAGAAGTAAAAAAAATTAATCATGTTTCAAAAAATGGCATTTTAAAAAACATAAAACTTCCAAATTCGTTTCAGGTAAAAGTTTGCTTATGCAGTAGTAACTTAATAATTCTTACTGACTCTAGAAACCAGTCTAATATAGAAATCTGAACCAACAATAACAGATTTATGAGAACAGAACAGAAACAACATTTTAAGACAAAACCATTAGTCAAAACAACTATAGTATCTTACAGTAAAACAGGTCACCTCAACTTACTGCCTAATTATGTACATGATATGGCTACATCAGACTTTTACTCATTAGCCACTTTGAAGACGCCTGATATTTAGCATAGGAGAAGTAACAAGGCTTACTTCATATAAGCACGCAAAGTTTCAATCATATTTAGGCTTCCATTTAAAAAAAACAATATGACAAAACTCACTACCAACATTACTTGACTGTCATTCTTTTGTAAATGTTTATATAATAATCACTGTAATTACTGCATACTGAAGAATGCAGCTCATAATTTACTTAAATATTTATTTAAAACATTTTAGTGGCCCAATTATATAAATCAAGTAAAGTTTCAAAATTTGTTTATGAAGTTTATTGTTTAAAAAAATAATCATTACGGGGTAAGTCTAAATCAGGGGTCATCAACCTGGTCCCTACCATCCACTAGTGGGTGATTCAAGCTTTCATGGTGGGCGGTGTGGGTTTTTGTCCATTGTTACAAATTTTGTTTTTCCTCCATATATCGAATACATTGCCAACAACTTCGCGAGTTTGACTTTTTAAAATATGCTTTTGCAATTTACTTTTGAATTCCATCTCTAAACTTTGAATATAGATAATAATTCACCGGACACTTCTTGAAGTATACTCGTGGACGAAGGAGCAACAAATGAGCTCCGTAGCCAAAGGCACGAGTTTAGTGCGCATAACGAGGGCGGGGCTTACCACCGGCCATCACTCAGTCTTCAAGCTGTACCTCTTTCATGGTGGTGGGCAGTACGTGCGGCACCGGTGGGCGGTAAGGAAATTTTACCATCAACAAAGATACAAAAGTGGGCAGTAGGTATTAAAAGGTTGATAACCCCTGGTCTAAATGATGTTCCCAATTTCAATTATTTGTTACGCGAAATGTAATGAGTCTTTCTTGTTGAGATATATTTGCTTCGGAAGATAATCTCTCAAAGTTTATTTTCCCCGCTGCCAGTTTCGTGTTCGTTGTGCTGGTTTCCGTCAGGAGGCTGATTAGTCGAACTAAGAAAAATGGCGAAGAGTGGACAGCATAAGGCATTCTGTGTTCTTGATTTTCATTCGAACAAGTCTGTCGTGGTTGTTCAACGGCATTTCCATACAAAATCTGGAACTGACCCACCCACCGGTAAGTCAATTCAAAAGTGGTATTCCCAATTTCAAGAGACTGGCTGCATTTGGCAACAAAATTAAAATGGCTGAAAGGAGTATACATAATGTTTCACAAATCTGAAAATCATGACCAAGGTTTCTTTGCAGTGACATATTGGGTACAGCCAAAACAAAATGTTCAAAAGTTTCCTGCGTACAGCAAGGTGGTAAAATGGAGCATACATAATAACTTCTCACTGGTGAGCTGAAAGAACTGTCAAATTAGTAAAGCAACATTTTGAATAACTGCAAGTAATGTTTTAATGATGTTATGAAGGTGAAATCTCTTTGGACCGCAAAATGTTTCATTCTGTAAATTTGTTTACTGCTCCTATGTTATTCCTACCAAACAAAATTCTCTCACAGATAGTTTTGGTAAAAGCGTGTTATTTATTATGACAAATCATCTTGTGAAATCATTTCAAAATCTTCACTATCATCAGAAGACACACGTTCGTCCTGTCGTCCTGCCCGTCCCCTTGATTCCTGCTGTTTTGTTCCACTGCTAATAACTGTAGAGAGTAAAGTTTGGCCCACGGCTCCTAGATTTGATATATTCTTGGTAACAATATGCATTACAGAAGAAGTGAGTGTTTCTCCAGAACCTGCCGGAGCAGACTCACTTATCTTCCTAACTGAAGAAGGATTTTGACGTGACTGACCAACCTCAGAAAATGTGAGACCTTGAGTAAAAGCTTTCTCTTCCTCATCAGAACTCTCTCCATTAAAATGTGAACTCTGGAAATGTATTCCTGCTATATCCTCTTCGTCCGAGTCAGAAAAATCTGGATCAACAGCTCGTTTCGTGCGCTGAGGAGTATCAGATTCCTTCAGTTGCTGTACCGGTGATGAATGTGCCACCGTCGCAAGATCAAATTCACTGACATCCAAGCCATCTGTGCTTCCTTCATCATGAGATGGCATAGCACTTACTCCTGTTGTAAATGAAGTTTGCGTGTTTGAAGAATCTGGTCAAAGAGAGCACTTACTAAAGTAACGCACAGAAATATTTTACTTTCCTACTGCAAAAGTACTGTCCACAGACCACGAGAAAAGCCCTGCGGGGGAAGTCATTTCTGGGGCGGTGCAGGGGGAATGTTTACTATCAAGTGGACTAGAGGGCTGCTATTGGTGGGAAGTGTGATACGTCAGAGTTTTACGCTACTACACAGACTGAAAACATCAAGCCGTTAAGAGTAGCATGTAGTGAGTGCACCTGTACTGTGTTCCGTGGGTGTTGTGATAATATTCTAGATTAAATCGCTGTGCCGCTGTGAGGTAATCTTAAAGCTGTACCCATTAGAACACATGAAAGCCTGTTGTCTGTTGTTCGTTCAGTGGTTGTGGAACGAATGCTTTTAGGATGGGTCGTCACTCACCGCAAAATATTGCGCATGCACGTATATCGAATTCCTAGCAGGGCTTTTTTCTTGGTCTGTGGACTGTAATAGTGCCACTGTCCTAAGGTTTCTCCATCATAAATACTTATCAAGTTGTAGAGTGATGAGTAGGGAAAAACACACTTTTGTTTGCATAAATACAATCATTCATAATTAATTCCTATGTAACTTTCGTCTGCATTAGACACAGAACACAATAGTCCGCCTTACAGAATGAGAACAAACTGTTATCTGCAGACAGGAAAAATCAGTGTTTTTGTGTAGTAAACAAATGTACAGTAAGTCTACTGACATTTCTCTAAAAAAAACTTCTACTAGACTACACGGCGCAACAAACCAGAAATCCATGAAAACTCAAATCTTACTAAATAAATATGAGCTATAGCTCAGTAAGAAAAATGTATCGCTCTAACTTATCAGTATATTTCTTTCGAAGATAATGGTTTAATGAACAAAACATAATCCTGTATTTGAACCATCAAAGTTTTTAAGCCCTGAAATTCATCACTGAAAAGAATTAAGTGTGCTTAATACAAAATCTGAAAATAAAACTCACCTCCATTGTCTGTATCGACAACAAAATCTTCAGTGCCAGTAAGAGAAGGTTCCTGATCCTCATCTTTGTCAAAATCAACAGGCTCCCCAGCCAGCTGCAATAGGGCAAGGTTCTCTCCTGTTTGCTCTGGGAGGTACTCTTCTACTTCACTATCTGTGTCTGCACAAAACAAATCCCCGTGAAACTCCATGTTCCGTATTTACACCCTTACTTTTGTTTTTTGGTCCTAGATTTATATACAGCAAGTCCAGTGTAATGAAAAAAAAATTGTGTCAGAAATTTACTAGTATGTCATTCCCATTTGCTATTGTTGAAATTTAAGTAAAGGGCGTTCACAAAAAACTGAAATGTCGTCATGTGTACCCCACTTAGGAACTCACATCATAGTTCTTTGCTACATTTCCTGCCAGTTACTATGTTGGTCTGGACTTGCCAAGCTGTTGTGTTAACACATTGTTTGTGTGCATAGTAGGCCTAGTGAAGAATCTGTAAAGAATTTGTTTCAAAAAATGTAAAATAATCACATATTGTTTATATGAGGGGTGTATACAAATGATTTAGACTAACCTGAATTATGTGATCCTTGATGGTGATGGCTCCCAGGTTACACTTCAGCCCATTCCACATATTCTCCCTGGAGGTCGATGCACCCTTGCCATCTCTCTGGCAATTTCCGTATTGCCTCACGAAACCATTGTTTGGGGGTGTCTCGTACCCACTTCCTGACAGCATCATGTAAGGCGTCACTATCGGGGAATCAGTGACCACGCAGGGGATTCTTCATCTCACGGAAGAGGGCATAGTCACTTGGTGCCAGGTGAGGAGAATAGGGCAGGTGTGGGAGCACAGTGCACCTCAGTGAATGCACGTGCAACTGTGTTTAATTGGGTGACAGGCTTTGCATGTGACAACAAAACAGTGAAAAAGGGATCCAGCAGTGGTCGTCCCAGAACATCAAGAACTCCGCAAATGATTCAAAGAATGTCAGAACTGATACCCTGTGTGGTCACCGATTCCCCGATAGTGACGCCTTACATGATGCTGTCAGGGAGTGGGTACGAGACACCCCCAAACAATGGTTTCGTGAGGCAATACGGAAATTGCCAGAGAGATGGCAACGGTGCATCGACCTCAAGGGAGAATATGTGGAATGGGCTGAAGTGTAACCTGGGAGCCATCACCATCAAGGATCACATAATTCAGGTTAATCTAAATCATTTGTATACGCCCCTCGTATTTATTTTTTATAATTCTGAACATGTACATGAGTCACACATGAATCAATGCTGATCTTAAAATTGGTGTAATGACACCAGTAACAGATTTGCTTGCATTCCTCCACTTCAAAAAGTAAAATTATTTTGGGCATGCTAACACCCAAGTTAGTTCTTTGTGTGCAATTTCACGACGGATGAGCTTTATAATCAATGCGTCACACCTTATACCTCTAAATAACAATATACACACAAAAAATTATCTTGAAGATCAAAATTTGCAATTATATAACCATTTCCCTCATCATGAATAACCTCTTTATATACTGAGTTCAAACTAACTCATTCTTTGAAATACCTACATTCAGGATTTTATAACATACACACAAACAAATACCAACCATAAGACATTACAAATTTCCGCAGGTCTCATAACAATAAAATTAAGTACCCTGAAAACGAGGGCAAAGACTGTTCTTGAAACGTTGGTGTTTTCTCCTTTCGACCACCTGACACGGCTGGTAGCCCGAGAGAAATTTATTATAATAAAATTAACATTTTTCTCAAGTTCGGTATTCTTACCTTTGGCTCTTGATTTGAAGAGGATTCGAAGGCCTCTCAGCTTTTCAACAAAAGATGGAGGCAACACATGTATACAGATGCCTGGGCCTATCATAAGTAGCATTACAAGAAAATAAGCTATAAGAGAACCTGGCACTGCACGACCAATCAGAGACAGGCCAACAAAACAGCAACTCATGCCACAGCAAAACTGAAAACGGAACACAAGTTGTCTGAGGTTATTATTTCCCGGGCAATATGCTCAGTTTCTAAGTTCATTCAATTCAAGAAGTTTTCCAGTACGAAAAATCATAGGTTCACAGTTCCATACAAGTCCAAAGGAGTTCAAAACTTTGACCATTATCACATTTACATATCTCATTAGATCTAACATAACATCTGTGGGTCATTTGTAAAAAAAAATATCCTTTTTGCTCCTACGTGAAGCGTAGGACATCCTTTTGGAGGTTACTTGATGTATTTAGGCTTTTGCTAGGACTCCTTAAACGAGTGATCAGTCCATCGCAAGGCCTCTACCTGCACACAGGACAGCAAAACACAGAATGACACGAACAAACATCCATGCCTTGAGTGGGATTTGAACCCATGGTCCCAGTGTCCAAGCGCACAAGGCCTACGACTCAGACCGCGCGGCCACTATGACCGGCCCTGTGGCAAACAAATTGCTACTCCCAATGATATCAAACCATTTGCAATTAAAACACAATTTCCACCATTAAATCTGCAACAACTTCATCACTTGCCTTACAACAAAAAATATGATTTTCTTTATTTGTAATAAGCAGAATATTTTCCAACGAACTCTAAAATTTTACTTACCACGCCAGGTTGGTCACCTCTAAGTGTTTTCAGCCACATACAATAATCTTTCAGAAGCATGTGAGTTTCACTAATGTAATGACTGATTTCAGGTACACTTAAAACACTGAAACGAATAAAATATCCATTAATAAAACCATAGTACATATCTACAAAACAAGCAAAACAAAAAAATCACCTAAACTAGCCTTAGACAATTCATAACCAAACCAACCCCTCAAAAATCTAACAAACAATGCTTTTACAACACTTGGGAATCATACCGCTATGACAGCACAGTTAGCTTGCAATTACAGGGAACAATCTTATAAATACAGAGAATCCAAGTTGTCATGCAAGTAAAAGTTTAGATTTAACTCCTGGGTTGTGACATTGCACAATCATGTAGGTAACCGCCACGGTGGTCTAGCGGTTAGAACGCTGGGTTTGTAATACTGGGGTCCCGGGTTCGATTTCCAGCAGTGCTCAAATTTACAACTTGTGTTGGGCAAGGCTGTGGTCCAGGCATCACGGAGTTTTCCTCCGGGGTTTCCCCGGTTTCTCCGTGGCATCCCAACAACTACTCCACTTTCAGCATCATCTCGCAAAAAGGTGGTCACAGCAGGAGCGTTAAATGTGGTGGTCCTGGTCGACCCAGGTACTGATGGGTCGTGAATCCTGCTAACCACCAATGCACACCATGCTGAATGCAGTGTACTGGATACGGAAAAAAAAATCATGTAGGTGATAACAAATGGTTTGGCGGCACCTGCTACCTCCACCTTTAGGATAGAAGTGAGCAAAAACCTACATATCAGGTCTACTTACTTCTACCCTAAACATGGATGCAGCAGGTTCTTCCAAACTGCTAGCTATCACCTACTTGACTGCGTGGTGTTGAAATACAGAAGACTGCAATTTAGAAGAGCAAATTTTTGTGGTCACAACATGTAATTTTAAAAGAATACCATGTGCTATGTAAGTAGCAGATTTTTAACACATATTACAGCATATTCTAGGTCCTTGGCTTGTACTATGACGGATGTACAGAATGTAAATAAATTATAATTACAATGCTATAATTCCAAAATGATATGGTTCTTTTATGGAGCAAGTAGCAGGTTCACAGGTCTCTTTAAGTAGTTAAAAACATTAACAGTAAAATTAGTTTTGTCTAGGCCGTTTATCTGCAAGTAATAGCACATAGGGATGAAGCCTCAACATTAAACTCTGTCAAGCTGTTTTGATTATTGATTAATTGAGTTCATTTTATGGATATTTTAATTAATTGTCTAGATGCACTTTCCTGTACATATTCTGTCAAAACTTTATATATGGTACTTATATGAATGATGCCATGTGTTAAGTTACACTCATTACAATTAATTATCTGACACAAATTGCTAACGGGCATATGTCAAAATGTATTTCTTCTTTATTACACTGCCTCCTTTACAGGAGGTTGGCGACATATTATGAACAGGATCCTTCCAGACTGGGACCTGTTCATATACGTTCTTGCCAGATGATCCAGAAGTGGTTTGCCATTGCCTTCTTCTGTGTGTGAATGGAGTAATTGTTGGGATGCCACGGAGAAACCGGGGACGCCCTGGAGGAAAACTCTGTGTTGCCTAGACCAATGGTATTCAAACTTTTTTGTTCGCGTACCCCCCAGATATAATTTCTCTTCAACTTTGTACCCCAAAAGTTGTTGGTGTATAATTCAAGTTATACATAGTATATAATCTACATCTAAAATAAATTAAATAAATTACATTACTGATTGATCAGTGTTTATCATAAAATAATATTTTTTTTTAAATTTCAGGTAGCCCCTAAGATGTCTTCGCGTACCCCCCGGGGGTACGCGTACCCCAGGTTGAATACCACTGGCCTAGACCACGGCCTTGCCCAACACAAGTTATAAATTCGGGCACCGCTGGGAATCGAACCCAGGACCTCAGGATTATAAGGTCAGCGTTCTAACCGCTAGACCATTAAAAAATATGCTGAATAAAAGTTGCAGAGATTCATAACACATGCATGTTATATCTTGCATAAAGTACACTAATTTTAAGAAAAACACTAGCTGATGTCTTTTCCCACTATTTATGATTTTTCAGCTACGCAGGTTTCCTGTTTTAAGATATTATAAAGGGATTTGTTGAACCTGAGGAAAACCACCAAAATCATTAGTCAGTATATCCAGTTTCCATGTTAATAATTGAACTTTGAACCTCCCTAATAGGACAGAGTGATAACCATTTCACCATGACACTGGTGAGAATAAGATTAGTTTTTAACATTAACTATCTCTTTTATACGACCAAACTTACTGTTCAAGATCATGTAGCAAATGTCTAGCCAAGTTTCATACACATAAAGACCAGTCAAATTCTATGCTTAAATCACACACACATCTTCAATGTCATCCCTCCTCCCCTCAACTGATGTATTTGTCACTTTTCTCTTCCACCTCAAAATACTAACAACAGCTGCCTAAAGCAGTAAGTTCTGTATAAGAACTACTCGGTATTCACAACTGTGACCTTGTTCAGCTTGGCAGTAAAATGACATACAGAACCAAAGAACTACAACACTTTTATAAAACATCGGTCATGGAGAAAATATCATTGGAAGTTTAGACAGATTTATTGTGAAGCATAACGAAGAAACAAAGTAGAAAGTTTCACACAAAAGGCTTGATCCTAAACAAAAATAAGACATGAAAATGGCACTTCTTATCAAAAATACATAGTACAACAGCGGTGCTAATTAGAAGCAAACTCCAAAGGTTCAGTGGCCTATTACGCCAGTTCACAACCTACTGCCTCCAGTTAACATGCATAAATAAAAGAAATCAACAAAAGAGGTTAGAAAATAACATAGTTCACACAGCAGTTAGCGACCTGCCTCCCTCACTGAAAGCCCGCAGTATGAAACTTGGTCAAGAGATTGGCTGTTCTGACTGATGCACAGTTTTCCTCAGTCAGACAAATGCATGGATAGCACCCTAAATATGTCATGAAATCCTTCTTTCACATCCTTTTCAACTGTTGTCTCACCACAATCATCCGGACATTGTTCATGTCACACAACATAACCTACGTGTTAACACAGTAACTTGAAATACACAATGAAATTAACTTAAGAAGAGAATGAAGAATATATTTTGCAATCACAAGTCAGTACGTACTTGCTATTATTCTCAAATATCTCCTCAGTCAGTAAGGGAACATCTCTATTCCACAAAACAATGATAAAAGTGTAGTTTGTGTTCACTTGGCTACATGTATCTGCCAATGATTAAAGACAGACAGTGTATGTTATCATGCATACACATGAGTGTTCATGCAGGCATGCTGAAGTGTGAATAAAGCCAAGGGGTAATTGCTAATGGAAAAATATTCATTGTATGTTACAGTGAATTACAAAACACAAAAGGATATGGAATGAATTACAACTGTTACCTAGGATGAACAGGTGTCCAGTCACCTGTACTTTGGCTTCCATCTGCTGCTGGCACTGCAATTTCTGGCCAAATTCGCTCTGTCCACACATCATACAGAAATCCAATGAGAATCATCCAAAAAACAAAGCCATAGAATCGGCATTCGAAGTTAATTGCTAACCTAAAAAAAGAAAACAATGGTATACTGAGTACAGCCAAAACAAAATGTTAATAACCAAATTATTCCTAAGCAATACACAATTGTACTTACCAAAATAGAAGATTGACGACAAAAACACAAAGTACACTAATGTGTGGTTTTTCCCATATCAAAATTCTTTGTAATTTTATAACATACGGTTCAAAACGTCCCAGAGCTCGAATAAGATGTTGTTCTCCAGTTACAACATTCACAGCTGTTTGCTCTCCTCTTAACTTCCAATGCAAAACTCGCGAAAACCAATCTGTCATTCGTCCAGCCATGGTTATTCTTTTTAACGAGTACTTCAATGTCCTGTTGGCTCTTCACTCACTGTATTTATTACTACCTAAATAATTACGCTGAAACGCCAAAGTCGGAGATCGCAAAATAGTTCCTTCAACCTTTACATTTTACGCGTTATTTTTATCGATAATTATATACACGATTTTAGCACAGCGCAAGCCAGGACTGCCAACTGATTGACCTTGCAAACATGACAAGACACAAATCTCCCTACACAAAAGAAATTTAGAGAGCGCGACTGTGTCAAATATGCAAGTAATAATATAATTACGTCGTTGGCAAATTGTAAAGCCATTAAGGATGGGTCACACAAAAATCTGTATCATAGTCTTGCCCCTGACGTTCTAAGCACGACTGCAGAAATAGGAAAAAAAATACTAAAAACGACACAGAGCTCAAGAAAAATTGAAGTACTTTTCTCATGCTGCGTAAAATTCCTTTACCGTTCTATAAAATATGGCACTATAGGCACAGAATTCATCAAACATGGCTCTTGTATTTAGACATACATATTAAGGTTTTATTAGGAAAATAACGGCTTTGTATGAAGTTATAACGTCTCGGCAGCCAGCTAAGTAAACCACTGAAGAGTCTGTCTTCTGCCTTCTGTTGCGCCGGGTATCGTTTACAGACGTTTCAGAGGTGTAGGATTTAAGGTTTTCACGGCGGTGAGTCTGAAGATGGCTGTCTTCTGGGCTGTTGCACCATGAAGTCTGGTAGATGTTTAACAACGTTTCGGAGGTCCTTGCTGCCTCCAACAATAGGGCAAGCCCTGATGACGGAAGTTGGAAACAACGCTGAAACGTCGGGAAACTACTACCAGACTATATGTTTAATAACCCAGCAGACTTCCATGTTGATTTAGAGTGAAGAGTGCTCTGAACAGAGAACATATTTTTCTGAAAAGTAATGCATGAAAGAAGATTACTCCATATGAGTTCACTTCAGTCTTCAAGAATGCTTGCAACAGTCACACCCATTGAAAAGCTTCCAAGAATTTTTAGGATAGTAGTGTCTGGCCTTTGAACCCAAACACTTCCTCTGACGAAGATGACTTGGCCTAAAATAATTCACTAGGTATGGGAGTAAGTTCAGTACTTCTTCCTGTTCAAGAAATGTTCAATAATAATCATGAAAAATGGCTGATGCATCCATGACAGACACTCCATCAAGGTCATCATCTAATTAACATCTCAGTGAAAGTAACAAACAAATCACCAATGTGGCAAACGTAGTAGCTATTTCTTCAGTACCAAAATCGTCTGAAACATCACATCTTAACAAACATTTCAGCAGATATCTGATCCAAAGAAAGAAAGAAATGTTAGCGGTTCAAAACCAGTGATTATTAGACGACCAAGCACAGCAGAGACTGAAAAACACAGATAAGCAAAGTAATCAAACAAGAGGCCAAAATACTCAGAGAGACAAAAGAGACGTGTGAGTAGATTAACTTGTGAGTCTTTTGTCAGATGAAGTCTAGGTGCACAAAGTTCATGATCAACACAATCTTAAGGAATACCTTTTCAAAAAGGACACATTATGAGTTGAAATTTGTAAAACATTTTTAAGATTTGTGAAATTCACAGATTCCAGTAATTTGTCTATAAGGCCCTTAGGGAAGGCGAGACTTTTTATTCCAGTAGGAAATAAAAATTTCCCGCGCCGTTGCCGCGCGGTCTGAGGCATCATGCTTTAGACCGGATATTTCAGTTATCATTGTTACATTCTTGTAATTATATCTGGCACTGGTGTTGTATGTATAAATTTCCCGTAACACTGTAATTCAAATTGCTTGTTAATTTCATTAAACATTAAAATCTTCGTCATATATCATTTCTATTACATAAATTAAATTATTTTCATAAAAACATTTAAAAATTGCATTAAATGTCTTCAGTTACAGTATACTGTTATTTTTCATTAATTTATAAACATTACTCCCACCACTTTTATTTATACACTTATATTAATGAATTTGTAAATATATCGTCTATCAATATTAATTTTAGCTAGAGTGTAGCATATTTTGAAAAAGAAAAAAACTATGAAGCTCGTGTTCAATGAAAATCTTATTTCAGCATTTACGTCTTCCTTCATTTCCTTTTATTGTTTATATATTTTACAGCCTTTTTTCTGCTAGTGTTACTAATTTTTACATTCCATATATTCTACGTGGAGATGAACTATGAGTACCAATGTATATGACCTCGCCATTATGCATTCATCTACGCACAAAGGCAAACATGAACCAATGGTAAAGACAATGTACGACGCTGGCACTATATTTAGCACGAGTTAACGTTCTGGCAAACTGCGGTAATGACACCACTCATATTGGAAACATGCCCAAATGGCACAACTTATGACTGTTTGAGGACTGGCGCTGTAAATATAAAACTTCATTTCTAACGTAAATAATACTAATGTCATACGCCTATTCAAAGAATATAACAATTCTGATGGAAATTCTTTCACGTCAGGATGTGAACTGAAAGTAAACGAGTGGACGATCAATATCAACATTCTACATCGTACACGATACAGGTGATGATATGAGGGAGGGGACATTGGACGACCGAACTGCCGAGAGAGGGATTTGAAACAGGAATGTAAAGAACGAACACAGTAACAACCTTGTATCCTTGTAAATTTATTAACCACAAACCCCTGGTTTTTAACCTCATTCATTTGTCACATCTACGCTGAAGGCTTCAGGCGTGTGAAGCCGCGTTCACACTTGTAACAGAATGTCGTAACGTAACGGCGTCGCGTAACTTCAATGCGTTTGTGTGCACGCTCTGATGTTCGCGTCGAGATTACAGGGTCCCGTCCACACCGACACATTGAAGTCACGCGATGCCATTACGGTAAGACGTTCTGGATACACGTAACTTAGAATTATCAATGCCGTAGTGGCTTCTACATGTACTACGACTATCTTTGTCCGAGGTCACTTCGCTCGCCAGTCGGCGCTACTCATCCATTTCCCCCCCCCCCCCTTCCCATGCTGGTCAACCATCTTTCTTCCCCTTCCCCCACCCCCTCATCGACGAGGTCTAGGTTTCATCACTACTTCTCCTACTGGATCATTCGTGCGTAATTGTCTCTTGAATGCACGTTCTGAGAACTTTATTTCGTCATATAACTGCATGCACGTCAAACCGAAGTTGAGTTTGCTGCTGCTGTGAACAGAAATATGGCTTTAGTGCTTGGAACATCTTTCTGTGGTAGGAACAAGTAACCTAGTACTTCTGCGCAACTTCTTGTACTCAACAATGACCACCAGGAAAGGATTTTATCTGTCTAATCCGCACTGTGTACATACATATCCTCACCACGTAAACTTCAATGTCAAATATCAAGACGTCAGCTGCTGTTTGTAGGCACATGTGTACAACACGTGCAGCACAACGCACACCCACAGTTTCTCTGTGAGACTTTCTTTGGTCGACTATACACATTGTTTTCCTCTCTCATTTTTACTCTCCCAGCTACACATAATCCTATTATTTTGTGCTCGAGTTCACGTCTCTTTATCACCTGGGCCAGATTTAAGGGGGGTGGGGGAAAACCGGGGCGATTTCTCTAGGGGCCTCCATAAAATTCAAGTATTTTATTTACTGCAAAAAGCATTCAGGTAATCATCAATGGAAACCGATCACAAGACATCCATAGTCATGAAATTGGTTCATTTTAGTCCTCATTAAATTCGTCACTTGATAACAGTTCCAAAACCTTTAAAATCACTGTTTCACACTTGTCTAGACAATATTAAACTTCGGATCGAATAACAGTGAAATCAGTATCGGATATTTCTTAGTTTAGACTCCTTTGTTTTCACCTAAACGTTTTCAAAATACTTAGCACATGGCATCTGTGACTGAAACCTATTTTAATTCAAACTTTTCTTAACCTCAACTCTCCTTATTACTTAATTTCAGTAGCAAAACATCCAACAAATAAAACGTGTGATTATTAGCAACTTCAGTACAGTATTTAGAATTAAGACGCACACACTCAAATGTTATGGATCACCTACCTCCTTTGAAGGAAGTAGGAAGACGAAAAAGAAGTTACACACGTTGATTGAACCACAAAACAGTTTTTGCAGAAAACGATTATTCAGAACCTTGTTATGAATAAGCTCCACCCGCTTTTGCACCAGGAAAAGTGCTCCCGGCCTAGATCACCGACATCCGTATCAGTAATGCAATGCTAAAGTTCGCAACTTCTGCCATCTACTGGTCCACTACGAATAACACAACAGCGGCGATCTGCCGGTAGCGGTATTCTGTAAGTAAAAGGAATGGCTACTATTCAAGTAATACAATTCCTACCCACGAAATTGGTTCTTCAGTGGCACAGTTTCAATGAAAAAAGTACAAATATTTCATGACCAATCTGAAAATCCTGACTGAACTGTGTTTGACCTTCAGAAAGTATATCACAGAAAGTGAAACTAAACGTGCATTAAACACTGCTGTGTACGAGCGTGTGTTTGTACAGTGCTAGTTCCAGCTTTCTACAACTTCATATCTACTACTGCAGTATGATCAATAGCATATATACACTAACCTGGGATCGAGATTAAGAGATTACACCTAAGGGCGGCAAAGTGAATAATCCCGCGTCATTTTGGGGAGTTGGAAATGTATTAAATTCATGTAAATGAGTTGAATATTGTGAAATGAAACGTGCTACAGAAAGTACGACAATGTCTGCTGAAAAAGAAACACAGAGGGAAAATGAATGTGATAATGAAAGGTACAGCACCCAGCCGTTGTATTCCATTTATAGAAAAGGGTCTTAAAGTAGACAAATTTATCTTAGATTCTTGAGAACTTGTATTTTCTTACGACGTCTTACATGCCATGGTAGTTTCTGGGTTATGAGGTTCTGTAAGGTCTTGCTTATATTTATTTCTTATTTCAGGTCTCGAAACCGTGAAGTAGGAAAAAATTTGCACAATGTTAGCAACACATCTAACTGGGATATCAGCACGGATACGTCAATGAATAAAACTTGGGCTGAGCTTCTGGACGAGGAAGAGAATTTTAATCAAATATCTGATCCCGTAAACGACAGCATCGTGGGTAAAGATGAAACAGAGGTACAAGAAATTAATATGCCAGTAAGTGATAATGTGAACAATGTTAAGGAATTTGAAACAAATGTCAACATTAAAGAAGAGCTGGAAGATCGGAAGGATGAAGAAGCAAGACTTCAGAAGGAGTTGGATTTGTTTGAGCATGAGTGGGTAAGAGAACTAAAACAGTCTAATGAGAATCTAGTAACAGAAGAAAGTGTAACACATGTTTCTAGTGTTGCAATTAAAGAAGAGAAGAATGATAAAACAAAAGAGACATGTGATAAGGCAAGTAATAAGAAATGTATAGACAGTAAAGAAAGAATTGCAAACAAAGTAAAAAGTGATTTATGTGAACTAATAAGTGAGGAGTTAGTTACAAAGACACAAATTAAAAAAGAATGTGATGGAAACTCTTCAGCACCTGAATGTAGGGATAAAAGATGCCTTAAAAAGGAGGAAACTGCAGTGTGTTCTAAAATGAAAGAGGAAAACTTACATGATATAAAATTTGAAGATTTTATCAACTTGAAATCTGAGAATGTAAATATAAATAAGTTTAAAGAAGAAGGAAGTAGGAAAAGAGGTCGGAATTCGCAGAGTGACAATATCCCTGGAAGAGTAACTCAAAGGTATGCTTACCAAGCATGTTTTTAAGTCCGTGACTTGACTAGATATGAATTATATGTGAATGTGACACACTAAAATATTAAAACTTGTGTTATGTGTTCAGCTTTTCAGACATCCTTGGCATGGTGGCATATACAGGTACGTGAACATTGAGGGCTTTTGTCAAATCCCAGGTGCAAGTCAGAATTTGAACTTTAAAAATTACAAAAGTTCCACTCCAAAGTTCACCATTGGACTTGGTACTAAAGCTAGTTCACATTTTTGCAACCTGTTTTTCTAAGATCAACTTTATATTTTCCTTTATGATCATATATTCCACCACCAACATTATGTATTTCTTCTTACTTTCACACAGTATGTGTCTAGTGCATCAGGTAAAGAGTGCAGTCACGACTATATTGTTTGAAGTTGAACATTCCTGCATTGACAACATTTTCATGTAAGAAACTGTTTGTAGATTTTTGTAACTTTTGATATCAGCAGTGCTGTACTGAGTATTTATATGTATTTAAAAATGTATTGTTTATTTCTGAAGACTGTGTGCATGTAACCACAGAGTTGTAGTCACTTTACATTGTATCATCAACAATTTTATGAAGAATTATTGTTGTTAATGTTGCTTTGTTAAGTTTTGCATAGTAATATATAAAGATACTGAGATAAATTTACATTTAACAGGAATGAAAGCCAGAAAAAGTCACGGCAAGTAATTGAGCATGAGACTGACCCTAATGTTCTATCTAGAAGACAGAAGCAAATTGACTATGGTAAAAATACAGTTGGCTATGATCGCTACAGGCAACTAGTTCCGAAGTGAGTATATTTAATCTTTGTGGGGTTTATGTTTAAATATAGTGACTAACAGCATTGCAACTTTGGAAAGTTCTGATGATAATGTGGACAAATAATTAGGCGTTGTAAGATATTAAGGAGAACATCAAGAGAATTGCATTGTTATGAGGTAAAGCACCACGAACCGTAGTTTGATGAAGAATGCACAAAATTATTGGAAGAGGAAGCAGGGCTAAAGTGGAATGGTTGCAGAATCTAAGCCAAATAAATTTAATAATCTGACCATTTTAAGTAAGATGAACCTGGTAGAACTTTTGAAAAAGTGGGGGGATATCTGAAAGAAAATATTTTGAAACAAACAGTAAGAATAGAAGGAGCAGGATAAGAATGGCCATGAACTTAAAAGGAACATGGATAGGTGGAAGAATTTTTGTTGGCTGTTGAATGTAAATTGTGTAACCTGTTATTCTAATCAAATCTGTTTGTCTGAAATGTACAGTAATGGAACTTAATGGGTCACATTACCTTCTGGCCACTAGTGATGATGTTCATTTGTTGGGTGAAAACATGAATATCATAAAGTGCAAAATCTCTTCTAGACATTAGTAATAAGGATGATACAGAAGTAAACACAAAGAAGACCAAGTAGATTGTCTTGCCTCATCACTAGACTGCAGAACATTCAATTATAAATTAAGAGCAGACTAAATTTAGGGAATGTTTGCTGTCAGAATCTTTGTCTTATCATCTGTTGTCTGAAAATGTAAAGATTAAATGCACAGAATTTAATTATTTTTTTCTGTTATTTTGTATGAATCTGAAACTTGGTCTTTCATGTTAAGGGAACAGCACAGGCTGAGGTTGTTTGAGAAGAATATTTGGATCTAAGAGGGATGAAGCGACGGGAGGATTGAGAAAATTGCGTAATTGCATGAGAAGTGACATAGTTTGTACTCTAAATATTTTTAGGACAATCATGACCACTTGGAAGACCCAGACATAGATGGGAGGATAATATTAGAAAATAACTTTAGGAAATAGGGTTTGATCTAGCTCAATATGGACTGGTGGTATGTTTTCTAGTGAGTGAAAAACACCTTATGGACCTGTCCATGTCTGTATAAAGTGAAGCTTTCGCGGTGACCGAAGTTGATGAAAGACTCTCGGGTAACAAGCCGCGTCAGGTGACTGAATGGTGAACGAACCATTTCGAGAGCCATCTCATGCTCTCATCCTCAGGGCAACACGCACACTACATAGGACCAGTTTTGTTTCGCAGTTGCCCTGAGGATGAGAGCAGATATGGCTCTCGAAATATTGGCAGAAGAAATGGTTCGGTCACCATTCAGTCACCTGACGCGGCTTGTTACCCGAGAGTCTTTCATCTGTCCATGTCTGTCACATTTTTCCTATGGGGGTAGACAACCTGTATGACCAGGGGGGTCATTGCTGAACAGTGGGACTGGAGGTCCTGTTGTTTGAACACACTGTTATACGAAGGGAGGAGAGGTCAGTGGAGCATGTTGCAAAATTGCCCTTCTGCAAGAATGGCCTAAGGCCTGACAATGCCCTCAGATTGCAACAGTGCAAAAATGTTCTAAGGTGCAAGAGTGCCCTGGAATCACACAAGTGAAACAATTACTTATGTGATGTGGCATGCATGACACCTTTAGAATGAGTGTGTACTCCAAAGAGTACACCTTTCAAATGTTGTTGTAAACACTCAAATTATGTTGAGGAATCAGTTGTATTACCCTGTTTCAAAGACTGGCGTAAGTGGTCACTGTACTGTGAAGTTGTTCACTTCATTGCGTAAAAGTACTATGCCTTTTGAAACGTCCTTGTCCAATTAATTTACACTAGTGGTTTTTTTTTCTGAAATTTGGAGTATGTTGTATGGTTCTCTTTATATTGTTTTATTTTAAAAGCTTCGTTTGTTCAAAATAAAATATTTTAAATCGGAAAAAACTTGTTTGCTAAATTGAAAAAGAACTGAATTAGCGTAGGCATGGTTTGAATTTCTCTTATATAATTAAAGGTGTGGTATTATCTATGAAATATGACAGGGACAAGAGGACCAAGACACATCCTCAGACACCTCCGAAGCATATAAAATACAGTCGACGAGCTTGGGATGGCATTGTACGAGTCTGGCGACAGAGTCTGCATTTTTGGGATCCTCCATCGGAAGGAAAGTATGTAAATTTTTTGCCATTCAGGGAAAAAATTGTGTGTGTGTATTTCATTGCATACAGGACCCTTCTTTCTTCTGCTGTCATTTAGGACAGTGTTTAATTTACTTGTATTATGTTGTGATACCGATTTGCCTATATCCACGAGCACTGTACCTTGACCAACTTATTTGCTAATACCAATTTGGAAAAAGAAAATGTTAACAAAAAGTACTATGTTAAAGGAAAAAAATCAAAACTAATTTTAAATCCACATAATGGATTTTGTTGTGCCTACATGCATGTTTTTTTTTACAACAGAGATGTGCAAGTTGTATGTGGTGACATTTAATCCTGATAATTTTCTTCACATTATATCTTATTACAGTGAATTAAAATTACTATTTAATTGCCATATACAAAGCATACATCATTTGTTCTTTAGCATACGTGTGCATGTGCCAAGGCTTTTGATTAATTTTAATAAAATGTCGTAAATTTGTATTCTCTCCATTTCTCAATGTGAGACATTTCAAATTACTTGGGTTTCAAATTTAATACAAAACAAGTACTTACACATTGAAAGCACTACTTTTTATAATTAAGAAGCAATTAATACAGATGGATTTCCTCCTGCTTTACTACAAGATGGCAGCAGCTGCAGTCAGTGATCCATGTTTGTCTGCTTCTGTTAATGCGTTTCTCGATCAACCATTCAGTGTGTACAACATGGCATGAGCGTTTAGTGCAATTCTATTTCAAATATGTGTCTGTCAGAAAATGTCACTGAAAAATTCAGCACAAATTTCCAGCAGACCCATTTCTAAGTAGACTAAGTTTCACTACCTCATCAATTAGTGAAAAAAACAGGATCATTGCTGGACATGAGGCCAGGTAGGGGAATGAACTGTGCTGACAGAAGGCATCAGATGATATCAATGCTATACTTCTTACATAAAAAGAAAATTCCAAAAAACAATTAGTGCATAAAACTGATGTTTCAAGAACATCTGCTTGAAGGGCCATAACATTGTTAAACCTATGGTCATATAAGATAATGATATGATAGTTCGTGCTTTGAAGAAACATGTTCCAGTTGTGAGAATAAATTTTTGTAATTGGTTTCTTTGGTTTGTACATGATTGATAGATAAGTTGATCCACTATTAGTGCCCAGTTTCTGATGAAGTCTTGTGAATTCTCAGAACAGTCAGTATTTGAGTGCAGAAAATCAAGGATGTGTTTACAAATTTCTTTCTTCTTCATGATGAAGAGATTGGTGTTTGGTATGTGGTAAGTGCACACAGGATAACTGGACCTACCTTCACTGACTGCTGTCCCAGCGGAGGCGCAGCAAGTGAGGGCCCAGCTGGTAATCTGCACAGCCACTGCTTCATGGTCAAGCAGGAAGAAATCCACCATGTATACTGCATAAGCATTCTTCCATATTTTTAAACCCTATCCCAAATAAAAGAAACCATAAGGCATAAGCATTGACTGAACTATTGTCCGTGAGGCACGAGAGTAGACTTGGCCTTGTCAGCCATTGCTTGTGTGGCAGGGGGAACGTGGGTTCTGCGCATGCGCTGGTGATGTATTCCTTACCTAAGAACATTGTGCTATCAGTCAGTCAGTACATTAGCTCACGATGTACGGCCTGTATATGCTGCGGGTGTTTCTCGGTCCACTAGTAGCACAGAAGTCTACCCCACCTCCCTCAAAGATGCCAGGTCTACTCTCGTGTCTCGCGGACAATACCTCTCCCTCAACCGATTACCCAATATTTGATGGTCCTCTAAATTATATCTTTAGTTCTCCACAAATTAGGACACTTGGTATGCTTTGTTTCTTGAAGTAAGACTCTCCTATGTATAAATTTCAAATTTAATTAGTAAGTTGTTGTAAGTGGCCTTACTTACCATAAATGCGACACTTGATGCTTTTCCCCCATCTGCATTTTGAATTCGGGAACATGTGATGTACTTTTAACTTGCAGACAGTCACTTCGATGATAGTTTGTAAGTCTTGATCTATATTTTGACTTTATTTGGTTCACCTCCTTCACTACTACTACATCCTGAAAAGGTTTCCCTCATTTCTCAACAAGCAGTTTTGTAAAATGTTAATGCACACTTTTTTGCTTGATGCATTGGCATAGTAAAGACACTGGTCTCCTCCTCCTCTTCTTTCTTCCCCCCCCCCCCCCCCATTCTGTGACTATATGAACACAAATATGATCAGTACTGTCTTGATCCTTTAAAAGGAAGTGCTTGAAATGGCAGAAGAAACTGTTCTTCAATCTCTTTGATCTTGTCCTTGTAAATATCAGCCTTTAAATGCTAGCTGAAAAACTGAAAGAAATTCAGGCTCCTCAAATTTATGAAACGTGACAGAATGACTCGTCTGTGACATGAGGCAGTCACAATTTAACTCATTTTCCATGTAGAACTCCAGAAATGACTCAGATGAGGAACATTTCAGATTACATTCCAGGAAAGTATTGTGCAGGAAAATCCAAAATCTTGCTATGGTTCAGTGCCACAAGATCTCTATTTGGGGAAGTATCTCAAAGTTATGTATTCAAAAATAAACTATTTGAATTAGTTTTAGGCAAAGAATAACATAAAACTTTCACCCACAATTGAAATTAAAAGAAAACTGTTACAACTTAAGTCTCGTGTGTTTAAGGCTTGACATCAGTGACACGTTATCAGACATCTCTGTCGACGTGACGAGCCAAGCGAGTGAGGAAATGTCGGATAACGAGCGACGTGTCAGAGTCAAGAGGAGTACACAGTCGTCATCTGGCTCTTGCAGCCTTGAGGATGGAAATGATGACTACTTGATATTGGATGAAACCTACACAAATGATTGAAATATTGATTTCTTCCATTGGTAGCAGGTTGTCCTGTTTTGAATGTTACAGCAACCAAAAAGTTGAAATGTTGCAAATATATTTATTGTGTGTTTGAAACAATGTTAAGTAGGCATGCTCATAGTTAAAGGAAGTTGGAAGCTAGCGTAACAAAGTTAAAGTTATGCAACAGTGTGTGGAGTCTTGTTAAATGTAAATCAGCTAATTAAGAACTGGGAGTTAATTTGCTGGAGTGAAGGTCACTAAAGGTGCAAGTTAAGGCCACCAGGTATTATCTGAGATTGCTTAGTATGTGAACTGAGTGTCCAGTTAATATGATTTTACTTACTTTTGAATTAAATAAAATAGATTTATATAATTTGTTTCTGTATGCAGCATGTCTTTTATTTTAATGCAGACTCAACTGACTCAGGATATGGAATTATTATGAGATTTTGTTGGCATGTTAATAAAGATTTGAATTCCATAAAAAGAGAAAATTTCTTAACCAGCTAGGCAACTCTCAACTTCTCAGTAAAGACTCTACACCATGGAATTATATGTTTGTATACATTTTAGCCATTATTGAGTATAATAGTTGTATACTGTAATTTGTTGACATACTCACAAGCCATTTCAAGTTGGTTGGACTGGTCATTCTTGACAACCACGGCTTACTTTCTATGTGCGTAAAATATCCATTGTTCTCCTTCCATTGGTGTGTTAAGTGATTATACTTTTATTTCTAATGTATATGAAAACATTATCACTAAGTGAACCCAGAAGAAAGAAGTGAGGTTATAATGTCTTTTATTGGCTGAGAATTTCTGTGTAATTTGCTTTTCATTTGCATATATAATTATTTAATTTCTCTTATGTAGTGTACAGCAAATATTTTTCAGCATTTTCGTATGTATTTTTCTTTTAAAACTTGCACACACATAAGTGGCTGTGTGAATTCAAAAGTGCTGTTAAATATTTGTGCAAAAAATATTTTGTTTTGTCCTTTTGGTTGGTGTTGTATTTGCCTGTCAAACAAGAAAAATTATGGTCCAGAAGCACTACGAGGACATTTGTCTACCATCATAGGTGCAGCAGTCAGGTGGAAATTTTTAAACAGAATGTACTTATAGTTTTTAAGTGATGAACTGAGTGTAGCCACTGGACATTTATTATGATTTAAACTTTCATTTCACCGTGCCTAATCATCAACAGAAATTTAAAATAATAAGCATGGCAGTGAAGTGAAACAATTTTGTATCGTATCAGTGGCATTTTAATAGTTTCATGTCTAAAACAATTGTTTTTTGAGTTTTTATGCAAATAAAAGTAAATAATATCCTGTGACCATAAAATGTCTACCCATGTCTTAATCACATGAACCTTTTGTGAAGTTTTATGTCGGATACATTGTGTGGTGGTAAAAATTAATTACGATCTCATCGGCCAGTTAGGACAGCTATTTAATACTGAATGCTTACATATTCAGGATATCCCAGTTTCAAATCTTGATCTGAAGAACAGTATCAATTGTGGGTTTCCTCATTCCTTCAAGAAAAACGCTGGAATCGTGCTTTAAAATAGGCTACAGCTGTGTCCTTCCATGCTGTTCCCAATTCCTCATTCCAAACTGTTCAACATCCTGATGACATACAATCTGTTAATCAGAAAATGTGATTATATACCAGTAAACACACAAACGAAAGAGTATGAGTTCTCATGACAATAAAATGTCATTTACCCTTTAATTGTTGCAGTATTTGTCTTCGGAGTATTACAAATGTAAATGTCTGAGCAGTTATGTACATGGATTTAAATTTCTGCCCGAGAGAGAAAAAAATAAACAGCCAAACACACTGTTAAATGACATTGATCTTTGGGATGTTTTCATTGAAAGTGACATTTTGTACTGGATACAGAAAAGTTCCTCAGAGTATCAGTATGCAAAAGGCCCATTTGAGAAGTGAAGGTAATCTTTCAGAAACCAAATTAGATATTGTCCAATGGGTCTTTTTATTCACATAAAGCTAATGGTGAAAAATACAGTTGGGAATGGCTGAATGTGTTTACTGTCGTCTGCAAACTGCTCTCAAAATCATATAAGGTTGCTATTGATAGGTATAATGAGTGGCAAAATCCTGTTGTTTTCATATACCTGCACTCTCATAGGCATAGTTTTTGAGATTTTGTGGTGTGGTCGTTTCTAACAAATTATGATATGCTGCAAGTGAAGAAAATTTACAAAACACTGGTTCAAAATGATTCAAGCACTATCAATAAATGCCACTGAAATGTTTAATGTGTTCAGTGTTGGTGTCACCTCTGAATGAATAATATGCAATATTGTTAACAGTATTGCATGTTTACTAGAGGTTAACGCCACTTTCAATGGATATGGTTTGATATACTGTCAACATATTAATTGTGTTATTTCCAGATAGATTTCCAAAATAAGAAGGAATAATGGGCAAATCCTCTACTTCTCCATGTAATCACCAGAACAACTGAGATACACGTTACTATAATACACCACCTGTTCAGTTCCTGCACAGAAGAAACTAGGGCTCAAGTGTCTTCGCATACAGGCACGCCTCTGCTTTCACATCATCACATTTTCCTTTGAAGTGCTTCTTCAATGGTCCAGTGTGAAGTTGCTAGGCATAAGGTGCAGAGGCTACATACTGCTGACCTGTTCTGTAATGAATGTGATGGATGTTTGGACAAGTATTAGGAAAAATAGGGATGGAAGCAGTCACGTGTTATTTTATCATGAAAAGTTTTTGAATTTGACCAAGGGGCATAAATATAAGTCATAGCAATTTGAATTTTTAGGTGTTCTTCATGCTCTAGCATGAATCAAGATGACCTTATGGACCCATCCATGTATGCTGCGTTTTTCATAGTGAGACCTTTCTGACATTAGGGCAAGAATGACCTAAGACACAATTACCTCATATCACTGATGTGGAATGACTACCACCTACATAATGTATGAACACCTCCTGGATATCACTGTACTCTAAAGAGTACACCTACCCAGTCTTGCTGAGAATATCACTTGATCTCTGAAAGCATCAAAATATCTCAGTAGTTTATAGTAGAGATGTGTCCAAAAAATAATTTACATAGCTTCAATAGCTGTTCATTTTAAAGTGTATTCAGAAGTAAACAAAATATGGCTAGCTTCCAGACCATACATTATTGATTTAAATACAGGTATCAACAAAACAATAGACAGAAATTTTATGCACAACTTTTTTCACTCAAAGATTTAGTGATTAAAAATGTTCTTGAGTAGAAGGATCAGAAGAAATATTTTTCATTTCTTCAATTTGTATTATAATAAAGCCTGCATTCAAGTCCATATGGGCTGAACATATCTTCATACCTGAACCTGTCAAGGCATCCAGGATATCAGCAATGTCTCTGCATAGTTTACATACAAACTAGCATCCAGCAGTTCCGTATGAGTGGCATTGACAATGCATCCTTAGATCCTTGACTCATATTTTGGTTAGATTTAGGCCTGCCAAGCCTTTCTTTGGGTGCCCACATTGTTACAGAAAGAGGTTATACTGAATAATGAAGGCCGTTCAACCACGAACATTATAAAATCAAAGCACAGATCTCGACTCACTGACGCCCATCTTGACGATTGTTTGCGAGCAGCAACATCATCCTACACTCCCAAATTTGAAAAACTGGCCAATGAAATGCAGTGCCAAACATCACACTAACTTCCCACTTGAGTAATAATAATTGTACTTATGAAACTACGTATTTTTTATTGCACGGTTTCTTGTATCATTAAACGTTGTGTTGTTTTGTGTATTATTTGGTGTCCATAACTTATTTGTCCAGAGAAAAGAAAATTTGGCTTTGTTAATTGGTTGGTGCCCGCCATGATCTCAAAAACTCTTAAATGTGCCCGTAGGCACAAAAAGGTTGGGGACCACTGATTCAGGCAGTAACGCGAATAAATATCAAGTGACAACATGCTAGTAAAACATCCAATCCTAATCTAAGTTTTCTGGACATCAGCTATGGACTCTTGTGCTAAGTAACAAGAAGCTGTCTGTGCACTGCCCATGCTCCTGTGGAACACATAACTGTTTACTATACAATACTTTTATTTTCCGTCGTTTCACAGCATGCATAGGATGTTTCTTTTTGCACCACATACAGGATAGCTCTGATGCACACACAGCCTCCTATCCGATGGGCGCTGGGGTAAAGCAGTTCAAGCGTGTACATGACTATGCACCTCCTTGTAATATGTGCTCGAGTCTAAGTGCCTTGCCATGAAGGCACACAGAGAATGTGGTGGTGAAGTTGGACACATGTAAATATTTTTATTTCACGTTCACTTAAATTACACTGATGAGTTTCAAAATTAAATTTTCCCCACAACTTAGGTTCCCTATAAAATTTCCATAAAACCCATAGTTTAGAAAATAAAACATGGATGGACACACATAACCTCTGCATTATGCAGTCATTCTCAGCAGTTTGAAAGAGGCACTGCTAAATACAAGGAAGTGTCTGGAACTTCTGCACCTCTCACCCAGAATTTCACTGGTTTCAGAGTAAATGTTTTAAAAAGCACTGCTTTATATGAGATTCCAGGATACAAATTTAACAACTGTTCCACTCACACACAGTCCATTTTTAATGAACTAACCCAATTTCATCACATTTTCATTGTTGTTGTTTCTCGGCTCTACAACCTTGTTCTGGGTTTTTGCCTCCTCCTTTTCAGAGATTTCTTGGTCTTGGTTGTGAAGTAGTGAGTGACCAGCCCACTGACTGCACAATTTCTACTCAATCCTAATCTGACTGCGAGAGCCATCTAGCAGTTAACCAGGAGACGGGTAAGAAATGGCCACTGAATTTTGTTTGTGAAACATCTCGTATCATGCTCGTAAGGTTCTTTTACATGCCGTACATCTATGACATGGGACCGCCAGCTTTACTTCCCCTCTGAAGGAAGTTGTGCTACCGATTTTTATCACCCTTAAAAATCCATCAAACTCCGCCGGGATTGAACCCACGAACCTTGGGTCCAGTGGCTAGCACGTTAACCACTAGTCCACCGAGGGCACCACAACATTTTCATTACCACCAGTTAACTTAAAGTTGTCAAGAAACCATTCAATGTGGAAGCCAAATTCTTTGAACTCAGTTTGAGATCAAAAAATTGACCTTAAGTAAATGATTCACAGCAACCATATTTCTACAAATAACCATAATAATTACTCCATATTTTTCACAGCTTATATTTTTATTTTAAAGATGCAAATATGTATTACATGTAATGACAGTCTGCAATTCATCCTTAGTGCCTGCCAGTTAATATGTAAACTCAAGTCATGACTAAACTGTACAACAGCGGTTATCGAACTCCATTTCTTATTGACTCGTGGGCCACAAAGTTAATAAATAATGACAACTTATTGACACATAGTTTATTAACAATGCTACTAACTTACATGTTCAAACATTACTCAACAGTTCTCTTTAAATGAACCAGTCATTAGTAAGGTACCTGAAGCTGCTTCTGCTTGCTTAATATGTAAATTATCACACAATTTCTGCTATTGTGATTCGCATGCATCCCTCCAAGTATTCATCAGTGAGATGTATCCTAGTTCTTCATTTCACATTCTTCATTACGCTGAACAGCTGCTCAGAGTAGTGCGTATCACCAAACAATGACAACATTAACAAAGCCTCAGTTCTGATTTCAGGGTATTTTGTGGAATAAACATATTTTGAACAGAAATCAGTAAGTGATGAACTACAACACTTTTCCTTTAGTGTTAAGTCACTCCAAAAATTGGCAAATTCTAGTTGTTGGTTTCTTGATGTGGCATCAATTTTCACCATGAATGGAGAAGGGAAGATTTTTATTAATATTTCTCTTGCTTTGAAGTCAGAAAATCTGTAATTAAATTCCTCAAACTCCTGATGCAGTTACTATATTTTTTCTGAACGCATCCCACTTCCACTTACCTCTGTTAACGCTGGAAAGTGAGAATAGTTACTAACATACAGCTGGCATTCCCATAAGGCCAGTTTCATCTGAAAACCTTAGTTGGAATCATAACTGGTTTGAACGACTTGCCCATTGCCTTGAAAACAATTGAGCTCATTCTCACCCTTTTTTGCTGGCATACCACAAAAACTAATTTAACACATTAAATTTACCACTAATCAAATGCGTTCAGGGAAAACTTATTAATGTTAATATTAACTTTTGACGCGTCCATGATGCGAGGGTCTACCGAGGAGCAGAGATAAGCAGCGACCATTTCCTGCAGATAGTGAGCCTAGACCTCGAGGTGAGAGCCAGGGTTCAGAGAAGAGTTCCCACTAAAGAGAAGATCCGGAGCTACAAGCTGAGATATGAGGCAGTGAGATCAGCTTACAGAGATGAAGTAGCCTGCATTTTGCAGGATGAGGCCAACAAGGGAGACCTGAAGAACCAATGGCAGACTTTCAAGAACAGATTGATTAAAGCAGCGAAGACAGTTTGAGGAGTAACAATTGTAGGCGGTAGAAGTAGCAAGAAAACTGTGTGGTGGTCAGAAGAGGTAAAGCTGAAGAAAGAGAGGTGGAAGAGGTACTTGACAATGAGAACTGACCAAGACCTAGAAGAATACAAGATCCAGAATAGAAAGGTGAAGGATGTAGTCAAAGCTGCCAAGGAGAAGAGCTGGGCTGAATTTGGAGAGAAGATGGAGTCGGCACACAAGGAGAAACAGAAGTTGTTTTACAGAACCGTGAAGTCCATGAAGAGAGAAAAGGAGTGTCCAATTAAGTTTGTCAAAGACAAGAGTGGCAGCTTGTTGCGACAAGACACCCAGATCATGGAAAGGTGGCGGGAACACTTCAAAGAGCTACTGAATGACGGTGCAGAAGCCGATGCAGTAGAGGCTGACAACACTTTCACTCTGGAAGATCCTGGCAGGGGCATCACGTCAGGAGAGCTCAATAAAGCTATTCAGAAAATGAAGCTTGGAAAGGCAGCAGGGTACGACTGCATCACGCCAGAGATGGTGAAGTACATGGGTTCTTTGGCAGAGAGCAAGTTCCTGGAGCTTCTGAATCTGGCATGGCGATGGAAGAAAGTACCTCAAGACTGGACACTGGCTGTCATTCTCCCTCTCTTTAAGAAGGAGGACAACAGAGTGCCAAAACCACTAAGGGATCTCTCTACTCTCAGTACCAGGGAAGGTGTATGCCAAAATTCTGGAGGTGAGACTGAGAGCACGAGTGGAGTGAAGTCTAGAGGAGTCGCAAGCAGGGTTCAGACCAAACAGGAGCACTCAGGACTGGATTTTCACCAAGTGCTCTATCTGCGAGAAAGCCATCGAGTACAGCAGGGAGCTTTACCTAGGATTCATCGACCTTGAGCAGGCTTTTGATCGGGTCCAGAGACAAGCACTATGGAGGGCTCTGGAGGAGAAGAACATCCCACACCACCACCATCCAAATCCTCTATTATAATAGCTCAAGCCTAGTGAGGACTGGAAACTTGGAGTCACAGCAGTTTAACATGAGGATGCAACCTTAGTCCTTTATTTTTTATTACCCTGATGGACATAGTAACGAAGAACCACAAGTCACGGGCTGAACAATGCAAGATAGAGAACTACAAGCTACGACCAGTTTTCGTGTCAGAGTTGCTATTTGCCGACGACATCGTTGTGGTGGCAGAAAGTGCTGAGAAGTTGGAGTACAATCTTGGCATGTGGGAAGAAGAACTACGCTCGAGAGGTTTTAAAATCAATATAGCAAAGACCAAGACCATGGTGGTTGAAAGAGCGACACTGCACACCAGATCAGGCTGGCCGGAGAACCACTCGAGCAGGTCAGCAGTTTCAAGTATCTCGGAAGCCATTTCCACAAGGAGCCCAGACTGGACACAGACATAAACGAGCGTACTGCAGCAGCTGGTCAACTGTTCTACTCGATAAGGCAAGTCCACCTACCTTCCCAGCTGATGTACGGTTTGGAGTCCTGGTGCCTGACCGAGCGAAGTCGAAGTCGACTGCAAGCTGCCGAAATGCATTGCCTGCGCAAGGGAGAGGGGTAGACTCGCAGAGATCGCATTCACAACCAGAAGATTCATTCGAATCTGGACATGACCCCACTTAGAGTAAAGGACCGGCAGAGTCAATACGCTGGTCTGGCCATCTCATGCGAATGCCAGTTGACAAGAGCCCCGTAATTAGTGCACAAAGGCAGAGATGAGGGACGCAGATCAAGAGGTCGTCCCCGCCAGAAGTGGCTTGTCGACGTTTCAGATGCCCTGCAGGAGCGAGATCTCAGTCTCACAGAAGGAAAGAGAATAACAACGGATAAAAAGAAATGACACTTCTTAACCTTCGATACTGATAGGTTCAAAAGGACGGCTTAAGCAAGTAAGTATTAACTTCTGACTTTCTTACTTAGTTCGCATACCACTCAACGTTGGTTCGCGTACCATAGGCTAAGAAACACTGCTCTTAAGCACAGATTAATGAAAAAGCTTTCATCTAGCCTTCTAACATGTAACAGGCAAGGAAACTGATGGAATGACAAAGCATACCAACACCTTCAGCCTACATAAATTATCCTTCAGGACCTCTGATGTTCAGAGCACTCCTTAGGTCTTCTACACATTTCATTATGGAATCCAATTTTTCATTCTGTTTCCTTTCTAATTCCATCAGCTTCTCTTCAACTTTAACAGCAATCTGTCTCTCACATTCACTAAACCTCTGATCGATGTGATGTTTCAAGGCATCTAAACTATGCACCAATTTCAAAGAAATGTCCATTTCTTTGCTACATCCAATGTCATTTGTGAAACAGGCTTCACCGTCACTTTCAGGCGTCTCTTTCATTGGTGTTGAAAGTCCAGGAAATATTTCTGTGAGACATTTTGAAACACTCTTGGCTCTAGCACTCAGTGGAGTTTGTTGTGCAAGATATTCAGATTCAAATATCTTCATAAGAATTTGAGGATCTGGACCCTTTATCTGAGTTTTACTGGTATCCAGAAATGGACCATAAAGCTGAAAAAATTTCTTGCATTTTTCAGCCTTCTCTGTCAGCTGATGGCTTGAATCTTTCAGAATTCTGTTCACATTATGAAAGTTTACTGACAAATGTGGTGAAATAAAAGATTCTGCTTTCTCAATTGTAACATGGATCCCATATAGCCACATCTGATCCTTCCTTTTTAATCGAGCAAACTGAAACAAATACAAACACTTAGCTCAGGTATGGGCAACTGTAGCACATGGACCTTGAGATGAAACTCAAAGGTCATCCTGCGCCAAATTGCCAAAATAGTGCAGCACAAGTTGCCAAAATCAAAGAAAGACTTGAAAGCAATTTGAAATTATATACACTGCAATATTTAGAGAAAAACAACGAATAATCCAACTACTACCTACATCCTTCCTGCTTGTATATACCCTGCCATATAAGCATATGACACAGAACTGACTACAATGCAACCAGCAGCACATGAATGCTTCATTACTTCACTGTGAACCACTGCACAAATGAATCTCTCAATCTCGCGCTTGAACTTTCCTTGCCTGATGAAATTCCCAGAAGCATCCACATGGTTGTCTGTATAACTTTATATCCTTGTAAAATTTTATTGTTTTCACAGCGGTGAGTATGAAGATTGCTGCCGTCTTCTGGGTTACTGCACCGTGAAGTCTGGTAGATGTCTAGCAACGTTTCAGAGGTCATGTTGTCTCCGTCATCAGGGCTACACGGCTAAACAACCCAGAAGACAGCAATCTTTAAATTTTTGGCTTTTGGGGATCAGCCACATCACAAGTTTCCCATATTTTGACAAACACTGCAGTTGCCATCTTCAGGGTGAGCATGCACTGTGTTTAATGAACCAACTAGTTAGACACCTTGAGGTTGAGTCCAGAAAGGTTTGGATCATACTGGTTGAATATCTCTGCAAATGGGGTGGGAGGGGGGAGAGAAGGGTTAATCACTTTGGCTGAATGTCCATGATTGAGGGAAGAAGACCATGTCCCTTTTAAATTGTAACCTGCTAGCATTTGCCCCCACACTTGAAGAAAATTAATGAAAACCTCACGATGACTGAACAGAGTTACTAATCACTATGCTGACTTCTTATAGGCTGAGCATCAGGAATCCTCAGATAACCGTGAGTGACATAAGACAACATTTAGGTGGCAAGTTCTTTTCAAGCTGCCAAACTAAAGGGTTCCCCACATCAACAAACTTCGCATTGAACCTCTCAGACATGCCTCTGATGTGGTCAGCAAAAAATGGGAGTCCCAAATCCTCAACAATTTGCCTGTTACTAACAAACCAATTTGCATTGTGCATATTCTTTTAATACAGTGTGTTTCAAAAGTAGTTTTACAACTTGAGGGCGAGATATTGGTGAACTGATAGGAGAAACATATAATTTCAGAAGATAGAAATGTAGTCAAACACTGCAAGTTTTATGTCCATCAGACTTTTATGGTTCAATGTGACTTCCATTTGTTAGATATCCCATCTGTAGTCAATTTCTTGCCACACGAGGTGTAGCATCTCCGGTGTCACTTCAGCAACTGCATCGGTAATTCGAGTTCGGCCACATCTTTAACAAATCCCAAGAAGAAAAATCTAAAAGTGTTAGATCCGGGGAAGGAGGTGGCCGTGCTATTGGTGCGGCCCGACCAATCCACCGACCTGGGAAACGGTTGTTGAGGTACTCGCGCACTTCTCCGAGGTAATGAGGGGGTGCACTGTCTTGATGAAAGTGAATGCGTTCATCCTAGTCATCTTCGTCAAGTTGAGGAATGAGGAACTGTTGGAGCATGTCCAGATACACAATGCCGGTAATGGTCTTCTCCATGAAAGAGAAGGGGCCGTACACTTTATCTTTGCTGAGGGCGCAAAACACATTAACTACATACTACAGTTTATGTGCATGAAACTTGATGTGCTTGGCTAAATTTGTGCATTTAAAAATATTGCGCACATCCTTTAAATAAATTTATATTCTCCTGCAAAGTTGTAAAGCTACTTTTGAAACACGGTGTATAACATGCATCTGTTTGGCAGATTTTGTTCAAATTTCCATTGCTTACCTTGCAACAAAGATTTACATATGTGAAACATTTTCCACTGTCTGTTGACAAACTTGTTTTCCCTGCCGTCACAATGTTCAGAAAAGCAAAACATCATCTGTATTATAAACTGCCTTTACCTTTGTTTCTTTCCCTTATTGCACAGAAATTTTTCATTTGTCAAGGTGCCTAACATGACAGTTTTCTAGTATTTTATAATTGAAATCTCCAAAGAAATAAATTAAATAGATGCTTTCAATATGTTAAGACAGTATATGACAATGAAGTAAGGTGTCATGAAGAAAAGGTTGAGAGCTCCCCAGAGTACCAAAAATTACCTTCAGGGTACATTCAGAAGATGGCTGGGACAGTTCAGCTTCTGCTATGTATACTGACATATCCTCACATTCATCAAAAAACTCGGCATGACAAGTTGTCATGTACTCTTCACATTTTCCATATACTTCAATTATTCTTGCCTGTAAATAAACAAATCAACTCACACTCACATCAACATATAATTACAGTAAAACCTCTCTAAGTTGGACACTTGGGGTTCCACGAAAATATGTCCAACTTACAGAGGTGTCCAAGATAGAGGGAGAGAGAAAAATCAGATTGTCGTCTAATGACAATATAATCTATTTACTTACATACACTAACTACTGTAGGCTTACTTGAATTAAGAATTAATGACAATAATAATCTTTTGAAGCCCACTCCCATGCATTGCACATTACACCTCAGCCTCGATAACATTTTCTAAAGTTTATTACACCAATTTTCGCTTCCCCATCGCAAAAAAAAATCCATTTCTGTTAACAAAGTCAGAACTCAAATGCAAGCACAGAACTGATGGAATTAAAGCTGTGTCTTCTGCAATACTGTAGTTCAATTATGGGTTCAGCAAAAGAACAGTTAAACACTTGCAATGCATTCCAATGATGTGTTCAATGTCCATAAGATAATCCTCCAGAGAGGAGGCATTCATCAGTCAGAAATTCAAAATAACAAAATATGTAACTGAAAAAGTATATGGGTATACTGATACGCATACGCAGTTTTCCATCAAATCCAAGTCCAGATATTCGACTCTTCTGTTTTGTGCCCCGATAACCAACAAGTACCAAGATTACCTCTCCCATCCAGCACTTGACTGCCAATAATGCAAAAGCTTAATTTTATATCTATTACAATAATGTGGGATTTGTCAGCAATAAAAAGTACATGTTCAAGTCCCAGATTTACGCTTTTCTCCCGTCTGCTCTTCTGAGGCTTGTCATGAACTTCACAAGGCTGACAAATTCAACATTTGCGTGCTTACTCATCTTTGCCAATTTTGTCAAAAACCTTCTCTATCAACACTGCCGCTTCATCCCTTGGCTATAATTATATGAGATATGTCTTTCTAAAGTCATTAAAAACAACAAGAACAGTATAAAATTTGAGTCTGCTGCTGACAGAATATCCAGCCCCTATACCTGATTCAGCAGTGTTTAAGACACAGAATAAGCACCAGGATATGGAGTGTTGGCCAGTGAGTACAAGAGAGCCGTTAACCAGAACAGAACACATATGCAGTACTTTCATTGTTTTAAACGTATTATATTGAGAAAGCTGCCACTGTACAAGTCTTTTGCTAAAGTATAGGAATAAATAAACCTATCAACCTTTATCATTAGGCATAAGCTTAGTAATATTCTTTATAGAGCAAAACTGCCTTTCTATTTTGAAGCATCAGGGGTACAGCTGCATCTTGGGATGGCAAAGGCTGTCTACTGATCATTCTGTGAACATTGGTCTCAATCATTCCAACTAACATGTTATGTACTGTGATGTTAACAAATTATTCTGCTGTTAATTTTTTGTGAAAGGAGTCGTGTTTACAAAGTAGTAATAAGTGGATGCAGAACAAATGTACATAACACTAAAATAAATTCCGCTGTAAGTTCAATGTTTATAGAACAAGTAGTACAGAGTCACCACCTCATGTGTCACCAGAGGAAGAGTCAGGGTACTGTTTACCTCATCTCTCATACATTATGGCATCAGGTAAAGGATGGAGCGTAGTTGCTGGCTTGTACTATTAAGGATCTATGGAATGTAAATTAATTCTACTCTACTCAAAACAGTGAAAAGAAAGCAAAGCCTTCTTGTAGTTGTTCAACAAACCAAAAATATACAAAAATATAATCGTAAGTTTCAGGATAAGGCAGAATGATAAAGACTGCAAATTGAATGTTAATAATTTCAGTACATATTCACTTCCTACATCTACAAAGATGTTAAATGCTACTTAACTTTCAGACTTGTTAATGTAATGTAAGTTTATTGATACTTAAATATTCTCACCTCAGATACAATGGCTACCGTCTTTATTTGCCAAACTTTTATCAAACTGAGTTTCAGTTTCAAGTAACACGATGCATCATCTTGGTTTTTCAAAAGAATGCAGGTATCCAAGCTTACTATATTTTCTAGGTCTTCCCTATAAAAACATACAATACAAAATTTAACATTATGTCTGGCTGAAGGTAAGACATCACATAACAAGAATTAGTTCAATATTCTCAATGAAAGCAAATTACATGTTACTGAATTCACCAATCAACTACTTTTCGTATAACTGATAGAAAATTTTATATAAATTATCCCCGTTTAAATTTTGGGACGCTATAATTTAAAATGTTGTTGACTGAATCATTACTCCATTCTGTCTACAAATCTGGTGAATTCTCTCATCATATCAGAAATGAAGAAAGGTAGATAGACATGAAAATAATTACATAATATTACAATCATTTCTGCCACAGTGAAGCTTTTAAACATTTGTCTTTAACTCATTCGGCACTGTGATAACCTACTGCCACTTAACCTACATGAGAGAAGAATGAAAACATTCTGAACTTAATATAAATAATATTCAGAGTACTTTAGGATAACGTTAACTGTGTACCACTGTAAACAGTTAAATGTAATCAGTTTTCTTACTTTTTTCCTCTTATAAAACTTGTGCCCAAAGTAACCGTATTGCTTATACATTTTTTGTTTGCGACTTCCCAAGAACAGGACACTTCTAAGCCGGCATCTTCGACTTTCATATCTGAACGCAACATTGTACACCATACAATACGAAGCTACTTTAACAACATTCTAAAACATTCTCTTTCTGTGCAATAATAAATAATATGAATCTTTAACAAAACACTTTAGTACAAACAGCCTATCAAATAAGAACCGGAATTATCGCTTGCTTGACACCACCTTCCTTGAGAGTTTCTGAATAATAATCTGTTGACGTAAAATTAAGATTGCGACCAACATTCCTGTTATCTGTGCACATTATAACTTTGACATTTCAAATTGGTTGACTAAGTCCAATTAGAGACACACTGACGAGTTTCATTTATTTGAATAATAACATCATCCACATCTATGAAGCAATGATCTGATATGTTACTGACGATTACCACAATGTAACCTATATCCAATTTTAGAACACACACGACGACCTTGTATCAAAGTCAGACCGGTCACTTGAAGTTGCACGGTTCTTGGGAAGTCACTTCATTTGAAATTTGAAAGTAAAATGTCCAAATACAAGATTGTTATGGTAAGACATGGAGAAAGTGAATGGAACAAGTTAAACCTGTTTTGTGGCTGGTATGATGCAAATTTGAGCGACATAGGTAATATTGTTGTATTATTGTGCCTGTTTCATAGTCTTTAACGTTATGAATTGCCGTGGTTTATTTGACGACGTCAGTAGTTCTTATATTTAACATTAAATGACACTATGATTAATGAATAATGAATTCGAAAGTATATGAAAGGAAGCTATCGTGACCTGATTTTAGGTACTATCCCGGCATTTTCCTAGAGAGACAGAGGAAAACCTCGAAAAACTCAGGCAGGATTGCCGGTCTCCAGACCGATGTTTGAACACGATACCTGCGTGTCAATTTGCTGGGAGTTTGGTTATTTCGTAGTATTATTCCTCACTGTATGCAAGTTGTGATTATAAAAAACTGTGGAAGTTGTTCCAGTGACAGATTCAAATAGTATCCAATTTAAATCTGTACCAGGACTTGCCACCTTAAAGAGTTTCTGTGGCTTTTACAAAAACTTGCTAGCGAATGGACACTGCAGTCTTTCAGTTTACTGTTCATAATCACACAGTACTAAAATTGGTAAGTTCTTAACACATGAGCAGTGTTTCTCTCAAGACTTCCCATTCTAAACTTATTTTTAATCCTTTTAAAATCACAGGATACTAAGAACTTTTCATTGAAAGTGTCAGGTACAAGGTTTTGATAATTAACTGCCAACATTATGTTCAGTGTTTTGTACATCCTCACTGTTCACTTACCCATCAGCATATATGCTCATGTTCCCTCCTCCAACAATATATTGGCTGAAGAAGGCAGTTTATAAGATTTTGATGAAGTGAGATTCCAAGTACTAATAATACCAACAGTGTTGACCTCTACACTACACACACATGAGGGATATGGTCTGTGTGTATACTTCAACTGAGACTGATTAGTTGCCATTTATTTTATCAGTGGCATCAGGAGGGCATTACTGCACACTGTGTGCTTAGTTCTTTTAATTTATAACCATAATATTGTGGAAAGTGAACCATCTTCAGTGGTTGATAAAATCCAACCAAATAATTGTACACAGTTCATCTAAATGACATTATGTCCCTTTCAGTATCTCAATTATCATCATAGGCTTTTGTCATCTTGGGAGGATTATTGTGTGGAATCTGAAACAGCCAGTAGTTTCTGATAGAACTGTATTGTGACAGTTGGCAATGCCACAGTTTTAGATGGTGCCGGTGGAAAGAGATATTTACATCTCTTACAAGTCCTGTATGAAATATGAGAGGGGCAGAGTGGAAGAGATGGGGAGGCAACACCCATTGCTTACAGTTTCTAATATTGCACAAATGCTGTTTGAAATGTCATATTTTTACAGATCGTTCTGTCTTACTGTGAATTTAGAATGCAAGTTCCTCAGAAATTCCCTAGGCATGTGATTTAGACAAATCATAGTGATCCTTATTCTTTATGTTGCCTTTCAGGCCCCAAATGTCAACTCTTCAAGAAGTGGACAGACTAAAACTATATAAGAACCACATATTAACTTTGAACACTTATTTGAAAGTTACCTGATTTGTTTCCAGGTAAAGAAGAAGCTGTGTCTGCAGGCCAGGCCTTGAAAAAGGAAAACTATAAGTTTGATATAGCCCACACTTCAGTACTCACAAGAGCACAGAAAACATTAGAAGCTATTCTGAAAGAAACTGGACAAACTGATTTGCCTGTTGAGAAGTCATGGAGGCTTAATGAGCGGCACTACGGTGGACTGACTGGTTTAAATAAGGCTGAAACTGCTGCCAAATATGGGGAGGAGCAGGTTAGTTTGGGTGATTATGTCATGTTTGCTCAACATCTGGTGCTTGTAACCGTTGGTATTTTTCAGAAAAGAGTCAGTTTGAACTTAGCACTGAACTGTAAAACCAATAAATCTTTTTTTTTTTTTGTAGGTTTTGAGGTTTTTGCAGCAATATGAATATAGATGATGGTCTTCTGTGTTGCTGTATACAAGTATTTCAGAGGAACAGGGCTGAAGCGGGGAGTGTTTGGAAGTCGGTGGTTTATGTAGGATCAGGCTGGCAAAGTTGGCCAGTCAGAGCCATAGAATGAGGAGGGGAATTGGAGTCATGTCTGGATCAGCACAAAAGATTACTTTTCAGGACACAAGATAGGTCCTGAAGGTGGAGGCAGTATGATCCTTCTTTGGTATACAACCAAGAGACTGCATGGAGCTACAACCCCGTAGACCACCGTCTATACTTGTCTTTGTCATGGTAGCTACTGCACCATTAATTGTCTTCCTGTGTAGCTGTGGCTCTTTCATGAAGTTTTGGTTCCTTGTGTCACTCCCTGAAGAAAGATAAATCAGTTTTGATATCTGTTGAGATAATCATTCATTAACATTAATTATACATGAATAGGAATGCAAGCCCCTGTACTACATGACTGCTGGCTGAATTTTAACTCCAGAGTTGATCTTTAGTGATCCGCTGGTTTGACATAGACAGCACACGCTGCAGTACACTGATGACAAAAGCTCATAAACATGACAAAGCACTGACTATTACTTTGTTGATAAATCTTTTACTTGACAAAAGATAATATGGATAATTCAGTGACTAATACAAAATTAGTCGACTTCTTTCGTTCCAGGTTAAGATATGGCGACGTAGTTTTGATGTACCACCTCCTCCTATGGAAGAGAACCATCCTTATTATGATAAAATTGTGAAGGATCCAAGATATGCCAAGGAGCCTAAGCTCGAAGAATTCCCAATGTTTGAATCTCTCAAACTCACAATACAGCGGACGTTGCCATATTGGAATAATGTCATTGTTCCCCAAATAAAGGAAGGAAAGCAGATATTGATTGCTGCTCATGGCAACAGTTTAAGAGGAATTGTCAAGCATCTGGATGGTAAAATTTTTTTGTAACTTGTGAAGGGTTCTGTGGTTGGTTTGTGTTTTTTAATCATATTGAACTGAATTTATTTGCAGTTGTCAGCTTACATAAACCAGACGTCAAAATCTAAACTTAAGATAACTTACCCTACATTTTGGTAGCTGCCTTTTCTTTCACACCAGACATGTTGAACCACCATGGCTTAGTCATCTAGAGATTGAAGGGAATTAACCATGTTCAGCAATTGAAATATTTCATGCACATACATACTGTGATCATTGGTGATGGCATCATGGTGCTTCTTCAATTACAATACAGCATGAAGAACACTTTAAAATTTTGTACGTTTAATATTATCAACTTTTAGTTCAGCCGTATTTCAATATCATGAACACTGAAAATAAAAGGATGAATTAAGTTACTGTGTGTTGTGTGAAATATGTAATATGATTCATTTGCAATAATGCAGTAAGTGAAGATCGGACGGAGAGAGCCAATGTTCTGTGGGGCCGAGAATGAGAAAAAGAAAGGTTCTTCTGAGCTGTGAATGAAGTGAGGTGTAATTTCATTTTGAAAGTGAGGGTTAAATATTTATTATAATTTTACATTGGTAATTTTCAGGTTTGTCTGATGAAGCTATAATGGGTTTGAATCTTCCAACTGGTATTCCGTTTGTGTATGAGCTGGATGCCGACTTAAAACCTGTTGTGTCCATGAAGTTCCTGGGAGATCCAGAAACGGTGAAGAAAGCGATGGAAGCAGTGGCTGCACAGGGCAAAGCCAAGTGAAATGTAATGAAGGCTGGACAAGGATAGATGAATAGCTTTTTGGTGTTACAGTATGTTAATTTTTTTTTACCTTTCGGTATTGTAAATACCACACAGATTGGAGTTGCCTGACTGAAATTGAATGATACTGACATAAAAACATATATATATGGAAATTGTAACATGACTATTAGAAGAAAAAGTGTTCCCAATTGATGTTTTAAATTATTTGTTGAAAAGTGTTGCATATTCTGTAGTGAAGTAATTAGAACCCAGTTCGATAAACAGTGAACCATGAAGCTACTTATGTTTTTATACCACCCATTAAAGAAATCCTTCACCGTGTAAGATTTGAGGTCTTCACAGCGGTGAGTATGAAGAATTCCGTCTTCTGGGTTGTAGGCACATTCATCGCCCTGATGACGGGGGCAGTATGACCTCTGAAACGTTGGTTAACATCGACCAGACTACACAGCACAACAACCCAGAAGACGGAATTCTTCAAATCCTTCACCATTTTCCTAAAAAAATTTACTCTTCCTAGGGGGGAAAATGGAAGTCTGTATTGAAAGCAATATTAAATGGAGAACCAGAGTAACCATAAATGAACATTTCCTTGCTGCTATATTGACCACTGGTCCTTAAAAGGTAAACAAGGATTCCACTATACCAGGGGTTGTCAACCTTTTTATACCTACCGCCCACTTTTGTATCTTTGGTAATGGTAAAATTTCCCTACCGCCCACCACCATGAAAGAGGTACAGCTCAAAGACTGAGTGATGGCTGGTGGTAAGCCCCGCCCTCGTTATGCGCACTATACTCGTGCCTTTGATACGGAGCTCATTCGTTGCTCCCTCGTCCACGAGTATACTTCGAGTAGTGTTCGGTGAATTATTATCTATATTTAAAGTTTAGAAATGGAATTCAAAAGTAAATTGCAAAAGCATATTTTAAAAAGTCAAACTGGCGAAGTTGTTAGCAATGTATTTGATATATGGAGGAAGAACCAAATTTGTAACAATGGACAAAAACCCTACACCGCCCACCATGAAAAATTGAATCGCCCACTAGTGGGCGGTAAAGACCAGGTTGACGACCCCTGCACTATACAAAGAAATCCAAATTTTATATTTCTTGAGGGAGGAGGAAATTTGAACACTTTTCTGCTTTTTTTTTTTTGAAGTCTTGGTGATTTTCTGACCTTCACCATCCAGGTATGATGAAAGGTGGAAGTTCTCGCAATGCAGGGCTTATTTTAATCATTGATACGATGGTGATAGCTGATGGACCTGCAGTATTATGTGGTCTCTGAATTGTGGTGATGATATGGTGCTTCCCAGGCTGACTTTGTCAGAAGTTATAATTAGGGAAAGTGTGCAATACAAGTTCACACAAACCCTGCTAGTCTTCAAACTGTAGCTATTTGCATAGAGTGTAGTGCCTTACCCTAAAATCAGTAAATCCCCTTTTTAAGATTAAATGGAAGAAACTAAGAAAGAGGTGGCATGATGAAGTGAAGCACAGACAAGATTATGAGATTGGAGAAAAATACAACTGACCAAATCTTGATGTTCAGCATTATGTGAAGTCAAAGGTCTTCTTCACATTTTTGGAATCTTGGGCTGGCATCAGGACAATAGACATCCAGCGCCAGCATAATGTGACTCTTGTGTCGGAGTCCTTTAGTGTCGAATCTCGTCTTTACCTAATTTGAGATTTTGTAGTATGGTGTCCCAATGCTCGTCGTCGCTTTATTTGGGTTCTTGAGTTGGCGTCAGTTAGATATGGCACTGTTCTGCAGCGTTCCAAGGCCCGTCTTTCCTGTATTCTGAAACCTGTTGGTGTCGGATCAAGATGTCGCGGCGCTCGGTGTCGTGTGGCGTCCTGAGGGTCGTCTCTTCACTTTGTTCTGAATTTTGTGTCAGCGTCATGACGATATGTGTCAGGTTAGTTTTGGTTAGTTCACACTTGGATAAGTTGGATTCGTTTGCTTTGTGACGTTGACATCTCTTATGGTGTGTGAACATTTCTGTCTTCCTTTGACAAATTATGTTCCACTTTATATTGACAATGTCATAGATTCCTTGAGGGACTTTCTGTCCCTTCCTATTATCTATCTGCCTTCCTTTTCTTTTCTTCAGTGATGGGCAACAAAAGAGTAGGTTTTCATAGCAGTGAAAATGTGGATTTGTACCTTCCTTTGACAAATAACATTCCAATTTTAAATTGACAGTACCATTGCTTTTTGTGGAACCTTCACTTCCTAACATCTGCCTGTCTTTTTTTCAACGATGGGCAACAAAATGACATATATGAGATTTGAGTTTTCCATGGCAGTGAAATTGTGGATTGTGATGTCATATCATGCTGTACTTGGTTATTAATGTTACTAACAATGATACCCATGCACAAAGCTACATGTTACCACAACCCAGAAGACCAATTAATAACAAAATATCGCAAAGCCTAGATCTAATGAAACAAAGCTCTTAGTTGTTCCAAATCCCTACTGACATATGAAACATTTGTTAACTGCTACCTTCTCCAGATTTTCACCAGAAGCCTGCTTCATATGTGTTAATGTGTGCCAAAGTTTCCCTGGTTCACTCCGACTGTTTTTTTTTTAAATGACCTGTTCTTCAGTGCCTGAGCATCTTTTCTACCTGTACATAGGACAGCACAACAGAGAAAGACGCAGACAAACATCCATGCCTTGAGTGGGATTCGAACCCACGATCCCAGTGACCAAACGGCACAAGGCCCACGCCTCAGACCACACGGCCACTGTGACTCTGCCTGAGTGATGAACATAAACTTCTATCATATTGGTATTGGAAAGTTTAACACCTATACTACAGGGCTGCTGGCCAGCGTTTAACAACTTGGTGGTAGACTATTGTGATGCACAGCCATTCGGATCATGAATATGAAGTGGCACATAATTGATAAAGGTTGACAATGTGGTAAACGCTTGATTGGGCATCTAATTTATGACATGGTGAAAGACTGATTTAAAATATTCTGATAAATGTAACTTGTAACTTCGTAAACTTTCTAACTGATACATTAAAACACAGAAAAATATCACATTATTTTACTCATTAAAATCATGGTAAGAATGGGGTGTATAATAAACTTCAGCATATATCAGGATACTGTGTACAATCAGTTTCCTTACAAATGTCACAAGTGTAAACTTCTATTTATTTTGCAAGCCTTTGCTACTCACTGAAATATATTTATAATCATCAGTAGTATATAATTTTACAATGACATAAGGAAACTATACTGCTTTTATCTATAAAATTTATTGTAAAGAATATTCTTCTCTCATAAATGGAAGAGTAAAATATTTTTATTAAAAAAATTGTGCAGGTTGTGAAATACCAGTACCAAAAAAGAACCAATTCTACCAAAATAGGTTCCCAGTATAGTTCTACCAACTTACATAAAAGTGAGGAAATAGGCTACTAGACATCAGTGGAATCAGAACTGCCAGGAATTTTATCACAGAAATGTACCACTTCTTCTTTCTGAGAAGAAAAATATGCAAAGAAAACTACATTCATTACAATATAGCTCAGCTAGACACCGTCTATTATCCGAGATATGTTAATACTACATACTACAGTTATATTTAGTATATAACATATAATGTATTATAATGTAATTAATTGGACAGTGTCTATTATCTGACATATAGTTAACCTTTATTATGTGGAAATAGATGATTTAAATCCCATAGAATTCAGCTGTTGACTGGACTTTTATGTCCAGGGTTAACTACAAAGTAAAACAATGAAATGGTAACTACATTTACCGCTCAGTTTGATGGCAAAACTAATGAACCACTGAATATGGGCAGCAGAGCCCAAAGAGAGAGGGGAATGACGATACACTGAATTGTGAGAAATTACCAAGGTGATGCAAACTGGGAGGACGGTAAATTCCAAAAAAAAATCTGTGCTTGAGGTTGCTATTCATCAAATTCAGACATTTTTATAAAATAGTTCAGGGTATCCCAACTTCTTGATTCCCTCAGGGCAAGTATAGTTTTTCCCATTGGACCTAACGGCCAAGGAACTCCCCCCCCTTGCACACACACAAATTACCATGTATATGCTGTAATATAAATTCTATTTAAATGCACACAAATTACTGCAGAGTCACTAAGTACAAGAACTTTAAATTTGCAATTGCAACAGCTTGTATCCGACACAATTTTCGCCTGGAAAACTTACATTACCGGCAGGTAAGACATGAAGCGTGACTTTTTTTTAACCCCTGTGGAGGAAATGAAAATAAATGTGCAGTAACAAGTGACAAATTAACAAATAATTATGAGAGCCTGGTCAAAGTGGTTTCAGGCCAGATGTGGCCTGCAGGCCACCAGTTGCACGATGTTTACATAGTTTATGAACAGTGTAGAAAACATACACAAGATTGTTTCTTCATAAAATTCTCGAGTGTTGATGATTATAATGAAAGAAATGGTTAAGTGAGAAACAGGCCTGATCAGGTGAAATATTTAATTAATAAGAAGAATGGTAAAGATTTCTGCAAAATTTTTCATATCACTTCTAGTGAAAAAATGATGCAAGAATAGCAGGGTCATTCACAGACGGAGATTTGTTGTGTAAAGCACAGAAGACGGAAGGTCGTTTCAGAGTATCTTAAGAGTCTGCTAGTGCTATGACCCCTACAACAGGAAGCCAAAGATATGAAAAGGCTCCTCAAGTATTTTTAAGTACCAGGCAGCAAGATGCAACAGCGGTAATAACAGTAACGATGATACTGTTTTACTTTATGCAAAAAGAAAACCACACAGGATAAAATACTAATGAAATAGATGTGGAGGGCATCATGAAGTTCATAAATTACAAAATTTCGCAGATTTACACTGGTACAAAACTTATTCTGAGACATCAAAACTGACTGATTAAAATTCATGTCATTTTAATGTAACTTCCCATTATATCACAAAAAACATGTTTTTAAAAACTGATTGAATTTTGTAATTAAACTCTTCATATGTGTGTTAAATATTCCTGGGACAATGAACAGCATGCAGCAGAAATGTGCTGTAATAAGAAACTTAATTTTAGATTTTAACCATTTAAAGTCCAATGGTAACTATATGCACCACCTACTATAACAACAATAATTAACTGTGAATTTTATGAATTTTGTATGGTACTCAGAATAAGCATCGGCAACTTCCCTAAACATCATTAGCCAACTGATTCTTGTAATGGAGAGGTGCTAGACTTTCTTTGTGATCAGGTATTTATTAACCTTCTGAAGATGCAGCTCATCTAAACATTATTTAAATCTATGTTAATTTTGATGAACATGAAATTTAACCTTTATCACACAGAAAAAAAGGATTTAAATCCTCATTATATGGGACTATTGACTGAATTTTAACTCTGGAAAGATTTAATGGTAGCAATATGATACCACAACATACAGCCAGCTGGACCATGCATAAGTCATAATGCAGTGCTGTTAAACGCTAAGTCACTTGTAATTCCATATTCCTCCTGAGGCACGTCTGTTTTGTGAATTATGTTGGAGGAGTCTGCAATTGCCTAATCAAACATCCAGACCATCCCACTGCATCTTTATTTCAAACTTTATTTTTTCATTTAATGACATATAGTCAACCACATGGGTTATACAGCACAATGATGCTGAAGATGAATTGGGAATATAAAATAAAGCAGTTGTGGCCATTTTTAATATTCTTAACGTTTAATCTGGCCCCGTGTCTGAGGCATCATGCTTTGGACCGGCGATACGGAATGCACGCTGGTTAGAGTCTCGGGGAAAGAAATTTCTCATGGGACCGGTGCCAACCCAGCATCGTGAGGAAATTGGGGAGCTACGATAAGTAGCGTAATCCGGTCAGGAAAACTAGCAATGGCTGGGGGTTCGTCGTGCTGACCACACGTCACTCTGTATGTGCTTGGATGATCGTTCACCTCTGCTTAGGCATGTGAACGTGAGGCCAGCAGTCAAGCTAGTCGGCTTTGGCTCTCAGAGGGCTGTTACGCCACGGATTTAATTTTTAATTTAACGTTTAATCTGAGGGACAGAGGAAACACTAAAACACCCTCAGTCAGCTATAAAACTGTAATTTGGCTCAATGTTATTCTCATAAATCAAAGTTAAAATATGGTAAATATACCATCAGTCATCAACATGGGTTTAACTGTGACTCATTATGATGCTAATCGGTATCAGTAAAAATTCATTATCTGGAACACGTGGGGTCCAGATACGATGTTAGCCTCTGACCCACACTGACACTAAACTAACATTAATATTCACAAAAATGCATTATCTGGAATGAGTGGGATCAAAGCAATTTTTTTATTGGGTTGAACTGTGATCCATAATGATTGTATGTTAGTGATGTCAAATATCTACAGAAATGTCTCTATATGATTGAACTCTGATCCATAATGATGTCATTTAGTGATATATAATGTCTATTAAAAATTTATTATTTGGATTCCATGCAATGTAGATTAGTTCCTTCTATGGTTGAACTCTGATCCATAACAGTAAAACTACTACTACTACTCCACTGGCTTGCTGGTTGTAGTCTGACTCCTACTCGTGGTGGAAAGGGGGGTGTACGGACCAAGTCAAAAACATGAAACACTGGCTGCACAGTGACATAGTGTCTTACCTTAGTAAAGATATATCAAGAGACTTTTCACAATGTATTTTGAACTGCAATATATCAGATTAACAGAAATTCCTGTTACATTATCAGGCCATTTTCCACCATGCCCACATTTCCGCTAATCAAGCACACAGCTAAACCAACTCCTCAGTAAATGACAGTACTGTTGTCCAGTGTCCATTAATAAACATCACCTGGAATGCATGTGGTTAAAACTATTTCAATGTAAGGTTTGAAATCTCATATGTCATTTCTCCAACACTGGTAAAAATTAATTTGTGAAAATATTTTGGATGAAAGAAGTTCCACTTTGTACCATCTGAAAATGGAACAGTTCAAATGTTATCTTATCGCTGTTCTCCATTTTGGACAACCCAAAGCAGATACAGCTTTAATGGTGCATTTTATCTGACACATACGCAGTCACAGACGTTACATACATGTGGTTAGCACATGATCAAGCAGTGCTCATTTGTCATCAATATTCACGTTACAATTTCCTGCTGAATGGATGATTTTTCTGTCCTGACAATCACTTCCCAAGGCCCAAAATGCTTTACCTGAAACCCAAAACTAGAGGGTGTTTATGGCGGCAGCAATATGGCTGGTAGAACGAAAAACACCCACTTTCCAAAAGTGGATTTAAACCCACAACTATGCAACTCAAGACCGCAAGTACCATATTTTAAAGATCATGCATACAGCGACCAAAAAAATATGTACACCTATTTTAGCACAGACAAACATAATTACTGTAGAAGTATTTTAAACATTATCAGCCATGTGTTGCACTGTACGTTGCGTCCAGCTAGCCGTGTGTAGCATTAGCATACCACTACACTGTTAAACCCAGAAATCTGGATAGTGGTATTCAACCCCTGGGGGTACACGGAGACATCTTAGGGAGTACATGAAATTTAAAAAAAATATATATTATTTTATGATAAACACTGAATAATCAGTAATGTAATTTATTTAATTTATTTTAGATGTAGATTATATACTGTGTATAACTTGAATTATACACCAACAACTTTTGGGGTACAAAGTTGAAGAGAAATTATATCTGGGGGTACGCGAACAAAAATGGTTGAAAACCACTGATATATAGCTTTAAATCACCTTTTCCCTTATGATAAAGATTAATTCCAGACTTAGTGGAGGGTAAGTGAACTGAGAACTAACATTATTATTTATTTTTATTGCTGTTAGAAAAGTATATATATAATGTAGTACCTCAACTTAAGTTAAATCTGCTTAAACATCACATTCATTCCATAAACTTTGCATATGAAGAGGGGAAGTGACTATCCGCAAATTCTATCTCCATGTATGTCATTGCTAGTAGCCGTGCCATTGACAACGATCCATTATCTTAAGTATCACTGTATTTATAATTAATGACCTCTCAGTCAATATTTTCCATTATCTGTTATCATGTTATGTTTCCAATGAAACAATGGAATAATGCATGGCCCATCTCCCCTTCCACAAATGAATCTAACAAAAACCTATCTCAAAAATGTATTCTTTTAGAGTACTGGTTATATCGCTTCATTAATGCCCAGCGCTGTAAAAACACTGTTTCAGACTTAAGATTTCTTCAGATATTCTTTATTAAATGTGTTTCAAAATTCAATTAACATTTTTTTACACCACGATAGTCTCATATTGTTCGAGAAACATCCATTACCAAGGTACATGATCAAGTGCAGTTCTACCAGTTCATAATTTGGGTATATATGATCTTCGGGTTTATGGCTGATTATGCTAAGGTGACAAGATCATTCTTATCTGATGACGTGGTCAGAAATATGAACACCAAAATGTTAATGGATTGAGAGATTCTGAAGCTGGAACATGTCTACTCAAAAAAGTGAAAATTATTATTTTCTAAAATACCAGGGAATAAAGTTGGATGTAACTTTGAATACGCAACTTAGATTGAAATCAACTTTTACTTTTAAAGGCCTTTCTGATGTTCTGAGTGTTATTATGTGCTTACTTATGCTTGCCAAGTGATATCATATACCTAGTCGCTATGAACCTTTTACTTCCTAAAATATATTTAACAGTTTTCAAACTTCTGCAAAATTTTCCTTCTTTTCCTACACAACCTCCAAAACTTTTCACTACGCTTTGTTTACATAAAGTCAGTGACCAAATTTTAATTCCAAAAAAATTAAAAAATATGGTCTTGGCACATAATTCAGCATTCCCATGTTCGACTTATGGACCTTAGAAAGGTTTACTACGAATAACAAATAATATCTGATAATGTTACATATCAGAAGCTTTCAGATTAAATACCTGAATTATAATTAAATTAATGGAGGGATGAAAGAGGCCTTAACCCAAAAATCATATTCCCTAATAATATGCACCTGCACCTACTAAAGTAGTAATAAGTTTCAAACCGTGATTGTACGAAAAAATTTACTGAGAAGAAATTTTGGGTCACAGTTGCCTCAATGTGTCACACGAAGAATAAAGTAAACAGAATCGACTTACACTGCGGTTCTGCATCCTCAAAGACTCAACAGATATGTGCAACACCAAAAACTACTCTCTCTCTCACAAAGAATAACAAACATCCCATAACTCCTACTTTAAATAAATTTATAAACAATATATATAAAAGTAATTCTTCAATTGTCTCCTCCATCATATAACAAAGCCATTTAAGTTTCTAGCAAGAAGTATCCATTACGTATTACATCACTAATTTGCTACATACATAAGCAGTAAGTTAAGAAGTCAAAATTATTAGCTACTATAAATGAATAAAATCACAGCATTAGTCAACTTTGAAAAATTATATACAGCTTAATCCCAAATCCTTCTCACTTAATGGTACCTGCACCTTGTCGTGGTGGTGGGGCTTGAGTACATCAGTGACCCCAAGAGCTACTGGTAGGGCCTCCCTAGCCAGATTGTCGAGGGGGAGAGGTCAGACTAAGACAGGGACCCTGGTCCTCCAGGTTGGGGGTTGGTCGCAAGGCTAACAACCTTGCACCGTAAAAAGGAACATGTTTCAAAACCTCAAAGCCTTGGACAGACGGACTTAACAGAGGACCGAATGGGAGAGGAGAATTGAGGAGGCCATGGACCGAATACGGACCGGAGAGCCATAGAAGGAGAAGGAGAATCCCAAATCCTGGAGAATAAACTTGGATCATGTAAGCCCTTAAAAGTATAATTATATTTACTTACACCAGGATAACTCCCAACTTCGACAGTTTCTTTTTTGGCAGACTCATTGACACGAGACAGAAACAACTTACAGATGTTACGTTTACCCCTTTTAGCACCTACTGCAGCATAAAACTTTAATTTATACTGTATGCTACCATATTTAATGTACAATAGTACAAAGTTTGTAAAAAAAAATCAATAATTTTTCTATGCCAAGTCATTTCTAAGAGTTTTCTACACAGAGAATATCAAATAACTGAATAATTGGAAAGACACGTCAATCACTCTGCTTGTTTCATCCCCAGCACTACTCGACAGATTTCAATTAAATTTAGTAGCAAGAATATGCACTGGGGTGTCACGTAATTTTAACTAAGGTGCCTACCAGTAAAATACAAGTAGCTGCTGGCAATCATTCACATCATCATCATCCCAACATCGTTTCTCGCTCATAAATGGACGTCACCATTCTAGGCAGGCAGAGGCCCCGAAGATCAACTATAACCGGAGGCGTTTCCACAAACTTTTACGAGGGACAAGTAGCTGATCCATGTTCATTAAGAGGGTCAACAAATTTTTTACCTTTTCACACAGAGGCGCCATTTACCTGTCTGTATATCACGAAGAGCGATTCATAAAAAGTAACGAAAGGTATTTCCAGCAAAATTCATTGCCAAAGTCAATCCAATTGATTTTGTATAAAGTAGCAAACAGATATTTGGTCCGAGCGTTAAAATTCCATCCAGGACGTGGATGTCGTTTTTCACCGCTGCCCCGATGATGGGGGCTCTGCGTCATCTTCTCCCACGCGTACAAACGTTACGTCTTGACAACTGCGAGACACGATTCACAGAGGATAAAGCAAAATGAGAAAATCCAGAAGAAAATTTATTGATTTTTTTGTGTGTTAGATTTAAGAAATTTGTGTTAATTGATAAGTTCTGTGAGTACCAATGCTGTGATTTCATACTTTGGGTACAAATATAATCAATTTCACTGCAATTGTGAGTGTATAAGAATATGTAGAAAAAAAAACTCTTTTTTTTTCAGGCTCTAGCAGTACGAGTCAGTAAATACATACGAAACATATAAGAAGAGTGTTTTTCACCATAAGCCTCCACTAAGGATGAGGCTTTCCTATCTTGTTTCAATCCTCACAAAAGCCCTCAATCAGTCTTCTGTCATGTGATGGTATTCGGTCCTGAATTAGCCAATCACAGATGCCACCCCCAGTTTTAGCTTGCTGGCCGTTTAACTGACGAGTCATTCGAAGTTAATACGCGGCAGGTACATTCCTCTCCGACTCAACCAAACCCTGAAAAATGGAACAAAATTAATTAGACAAACAAAATGAATAACAAATTCTGTACTGTACTTTCAAAGCCACTCAAGGTGACTAAAAAAATATTCACATTTCAAACATGGAAATTAATCTAAGAAATATGATCAAGGTACTACGGGATTGATGATGATGATATGAGCAGCAGCAGGATTATTTTCCTTTCATAAAAACCAAAATCATTCATTAAGAATTGCTAGCACCTCCACATTAATTGAAAGTTTCCTCGTAAACAGATGGAGAAATTTTAAACTTGCAATCCACAGAGTGCAAATATTCCTAAAAAACAAAATGTCTCCAATGTGGGATTTTTACCATAACCTTCTTCCTCTAAATTTACCTTTCCTATCATATTCAGGGGAAAACATATCCCCCACTTAAATTTTTCAAAGTCGCCAATAGATAGAGTTCCTTATAAAATGAAATCCAAACGTATAGCGAAAATAATTGTAAGATTTAAATAAATAAACTTTTAAAAAATGTATTTATTACAATAATTATCAGAAAATTATTATATGATAATTAGTACATGGTTTTAATCTTTAAAATGGCTGCTAACGTATACGATACGTATCATAAAAGCTCAGGAATGCAAGATTTACATAACGAACAAGAACTTGGAACGGAACTCGTTCGTAAACCGAGAGTTACCGTTTATTAAGAGAATGCTTGCTGCCAAGCAGTTCAGAATCTTCCGTCTTCTAGTCTGGTACCTGAAAACAAAATTATTAAATACGAAAACTATAATTTTGCCTCTTGTTAAGAGTGTAAAACTTGGTCTTTTAAGTTAGATGGAGAACACATATTGAAGGTGTTTGAGAACAGGGTGATGAGAAGAATATCTGGACCCAACAGGGATGAAGTGACAAGAAGCTGGAGATAACTGCATAGCTTCATAACCTGTACTCTTCCTCAAACATTATTCTTCTTCAACTTCACGGTTTAGACTTGCGACCTGTTCCGACTTCAGGGGTTGTTTTCTGTATGTCTTCTATCCACCTTATCCTCGGTAATTCTCTTGAAGATTGTCAGTGATATAAATGTCCGCTGGCTGCGTTACGGGCGCTGTGCAGGGTAAGTTCAGTGATGGTGCTGCCATCTTTGAGCCTCTAACCACGCTCCTCTCGTGTATTAACCTCACAGAGACGGTTGCCACTTCCGACAACTCCACCGTACCGAAGACCTTCTTCGCCGCCTTTGTTGTCTGTTGATAGCCGCCCAATCTGGTACAAACGCTGCTTCTCACGTTGTGGATTCTCTTAGTTTCCCTCCCCTCTTACCAGTCGGCAAGCTAGCAAGCTACACTTCCCCGGCATGGTCGTCTGGCTTATTAGTACTGAGCCCTCCCACCACGTCGAGGTGGCAATCCATGAGACCACATCATTAGAATGATTAAATCAAGAAGGATGAAGCACATGTGAAGAAGATTTGAAATGACCACAAAATTTTGGCTGGAAAGCATGAAGAAAAGAAACTACTTGGAAGACCAAGGTGTAGATGGGAGTATACAGTAATATTAAAATTAATCTTAAGATAGTAGAATGGGAGGGTATGGACTGAATTCATCTCGTTTACGATAGGGACTGTTTGTGGGCTCTTGTGAATGTGGTAATGAACATTCAGGTCCCAAACAAAGCGGGGAATTTCTTGACTAGATGAGCGACTCATCCAAGTGAAGATGTTTCTGTAGCTTGGAAACTACCAAGATCAATTGTTTCAGTGAAGAAATTACAGGAACAAAGACCACAAACATTAAAAATACCCTGGGTTCAAGTCTCAGTTAAGATGTTACGTTTAGGGATAATATTTTATTTCCTATGATATTCAGCGATTTTGGGCACGAACGACTGATAAGAAATTAAATCATTTGTCAAATTTTGCTGTATAACAACTACAGGTTAGTTCACTATATTTGTGACCAACGAAATACAATGTGACAAGAAAATTGTTTTGAACATCAATGCTTGTGTCTTTGTTCCGATAACATGCTGAGATGTCTATAATTTGTTACTTGTATTGTCAATAATGAAATTTCCTTACCCAACTCCAGTTCCAAGGAGAAGTGAAATGAAATTTGTGAGGAACAGTGTGTACAGCACTTCCTTGGAAAACAGGCTGTTCTTCCCCACCTTGGCGTGGCGAATACTGTATGTTTTCCTCCTAGGATGCTTGAATTTCCAGTCCCTACGGATAAATTCACATAATACACATTCAATAAAACTAAAGACTCTCATAAAATAACACTAAATATTTTTAGCCAACTTCAGTTTCTCAAGGCAAATAAAAGTTGGCTTATGCGAACATCTTACTTCTTCTTCTTTATTACGCCGTCTCCTTTACAGGAGGTTGGCGACATTATAAACAGGATCCTTCCATCCTTTTCTCGGACTGGGACCTGTTCATATACGTTCTTGGCAGATGATCCAGAAGTGGTTTGCCATTGCCTTCTTCTGTGTGTGAATGGAGTAATTGTTGGGATGCCACGGAGGAAAACTCCGTGTTGGCTAGACCACGGCCTTGCCCAATACAAGTTATAAATTCTGGCACCGCCGGGAATCGAACCCGAGACCCCCAGGATTACAAGGCCAGCGTTCTAACCGCTAGACCACCGTGGCTATTTCTGAATAATTTATTTATTTATTTTATTTAGTGTTCTGTCTGACGACAGGTCCATATGAACAGGATCCTTCCATCCTTTTCTTGGACTGGGACCTGTTCATATACGTTCTTGGCAGATGATCCAGAAGTGGTTTGCCATTGCCTTCTTTTGTGTGTGTGAATGGGATGCCACGGAGAAACCGGGGAAGCCCCCGGAGGAAAACTCCGTGTTGCCTAGACCACGGCCTTGCCCAACACAAGTTATAAATTCGGGCACCGCCGGGAATCGAACCCGAGACCCCAGGATTACAAGGCCAGCGTTCTAGCCGCTAGACCACCGTGGCGGTTATGTACACAGTTACACGTCGTTTCGCAGTGACTTACTTTGGTGGTGCCTGGTCTGGTCGACTGCTCCAATCCCAAATCCAGTCTGTGCTGCGATCAACATTCATAAAGTCCCCATCCTGCAACGAGCAAAATTTCATGTCAGTTCTTTACCTAAAATATATCAATATACTTACTTAATAAGAACAGAAAGGTGATACCTCAATTTTGAGCAAATGCATGATTCAAAGATTTTCTTTGAGATTTGAAAACCTCATTGGTTTCAATGTTAATTTACTACAGATCTAAAATCTATTATTGAAATATTCTGCATGTAGGAATTATTTATTCTTTGTTTCACGAAATATTCCATCACGTCAAAAAATGTTTAATATAAAAATTACAGGCCTTTATTTCACATACAACTTGGCTGTATTGTGAGCTGTTGACTAATATAATGAAGTTAAATCTGAGCTTCATGTAGGGTACAGCAGGGGATGATATGGACCAAAATGAAGTTCATTCCACAGTTCTGAGTTCATAACCCCAATATAAAATTTCATAAATAAACATAGCGTAGTTTTGACAATGAACGTGCAAATGCACAAACATGAGCCCTCCAATGTTTATTCAGTTCATGTACTTTGTGAAAATCACTCATAAAGAACGATAAAATAACCATATGAAATCCAGTGACCAAAAATAAATGTTATTTCTCTGTACCCTGCATCACATTTTACTGGTGTTTTCAAACCGAGATCAAATAGACGGCCTTGCCACATGTGAGAGTGACGAAAAATGCACAAACTGTTTTAGTCGGAAATCATAACACAAAGAGACCCTTCACATGGGAGGATTACAAAGGATTTTAAACAAATAGGATTTAGAGATGTGGACTGCATTCATTTTACCAAGGACAGAGGCTAGTGGCAGGCTCTTATAAGTATACGAGCCTTCAAGTTCCATTAGACAGGGGATTTCTTGAGTGACTGAGTGACTATCAGCTTCTCAAGAAGAAATCCACTCCATGGAATTAACAAGCCTCGAACCAAATCCCTCAGTCTCACTTTGAGGTGTGAAACATTTCATTTGGCAATCGACTTACATAATTAAGATGTGAGGTTCTCGGTCTGTTAAAGATGTTGATATTTTAAATTGTAATACTTGTAGGTAGACATCAAATTTTCTGTGAAAAGTGGCTTATCTTGAGAGATCCGAGGGAACCCAGCCAGGATTCCTGTATCCCAGCGGAGATCCCAACCGTGTACGTCCGGAATACAAGGCTAGAACGTTACCGCTATATTAACCTGCTCTGTCGACATTCATAACCGTGTCGACGTTGTGTCGTCAAATGAAACAAAGAAGTCGACCATTACGAAAACAAAAGCAAGCCGGATGCCCGCTTACAACATTTCGCTGTATTTCAATCAGAAAACGACGGAACATCCCATGCTTAGGACACGTGGAGGGAAGCTTGAACGACCCGAGCGCTCACCCACGCCAGTGGCAAGTGATCAAGTCACGTGTGGATGAGCTCCGCGTGGAACTTCGCCTGACCCAATGACCTCCAAGGCCTGTCTGTGATCAAACGATAAAGGAGCCAATAAAAATGGTATTCCAGTTGAACCTTCGGGGGAAGGGAACTATACCTCGCATAAATTAAGAGTTTCAATCTGCGGCCCGCGACAACTTTTCACGTGGCCCCTTTAACATATCAGCAAATAATTTATAACTGGGGGGCGGTCCTGGGGAAAGGCAAATAGGGGTACGACGGAACTCGTTTGATTCTGTGTTTCAATCAATCTGATTTTGTTGAGCAGTCAGTTCATTGTTTGGTGTGGTGTGTTGTCAACTAAAAACAGGTAGCTAAGACCCCTTAAGACAGCTGGTCAGTGACCTCAAAGGAGTGCCTATCAGCCATCATCGGCGAGATTTTCATGTTGTGTTAATTACAGAACTGAGTTTGGTAAAGTCTCATGCTTACTGAAGTAGATGTCCAGGATTTCCCAATGTGCACTGTTGACAAGACTTAATTTTAAGTATGATTTAAGGTTTTCATGGCTGTGAGTCTGAAGATGGCTGTCTTCTGGGTTGTTGCGCCGTGTAGTCTGGTGAGAAATTTACCAATGTTTCAGAGGTCCTTGCTGCCTCCATCATCAGAGCGATACCTCTGAAACGTCGGTATATTTCTATCAGACTACAAAGCCAGACAGCCATCTTCGGACTAAATTTACGTTTGTTTGCTTTCGGATAGAATTGCGACAGTTTCCTGTCAGGCAGAAATATAATTCTTTTCAAAGTTCTTCTTTGGATCGTCCAGTCCGTCGTTAATCACTGACTCAGCTACCCGGCTCTCGCTTTGTGTTGTCTGTATTAAAGAATCACCGATGTGCACTTTTAAGGTGTAATCCGAATTGGCACCTTAAAAATGGGATCAAATGTTAATTCTTCTGGGGAGAAAAGGCTGGTTCATGTTTCACATTTCTAAGGTTAGTTCTGGCTGTTTTGAAGTAATTTTCAGTTTTGTGTTTCTTGCGGTAGAGATAACTGAGTGCTTCAGCCCTCGTAGCACATTATATATTTCACTGTGACCCGTCTGCCTAAAAGGTTTATCATCCCTGGTACGACAGATTGTCAACGACCACCAGTCTCTGTGCACTGTTGAGCATCGTTGTAAAATTTCAGAACAAATACACCACACCATGCGACAAACAGATAATGGCTTTGACGATAAGACATAACTGGTATCAACGAATCATATGTTTACGAGAAATCTTTGCAGCGAATGGAAAAACAGCCCATACATTCACACTGGAGTTGCAAGATGAGCATAAACACCAAACCAGGATCTTGGCGGATATTTTCAGAACTAGGAGCAGCCTCCGAACTGTCCTCGCCAGTTACCCCGAAATTGATGACGTCATGTAGCCCAACATTAATTACATTACTAACAACGCTGTTTCAACTGATAGGTTATGCAGTACCAAGGGGCGACGAGATGGTCCGAGGCTATTTAACGACCCTGTTTCAAATAAATAGCTTCTACAGCATCAACTGTGATGATTGTAAACGCCGAGTTTGATTCCTAAATGATCCAACATCGCTGTTTCAACTGCAGAAGACAAACAACGTAGTGCAAGTTTGAAGGACGATCATGAACGGTGAACAGGTAAGGATTTAGAATGAAGTGGTCGTAGCCTATTTTATAGTAGGACTGTGAAATTGACCAGGGAAGACTGCGGAAAACCATGAATACCCGAGTCAAGATATTCACCGACATGACAGGGATTCGAACCGGATATCTCTGGATCTGCAGACCACCAGACCTACCATTACACCACCCACTCAGCAGTAGACACGTCTCATCTATACAGTACAGTGATCGCTACAATCATACCATCCATCATCAGCTAACACAACACTTTTACCTTCCACAGTCGAAACAAACCAATTATTTCATAATCAGATTCAGCATGTATAATCATCCTTCCATCACTGTCAACGTTTTCGAAGCTATTCAACTGAAACAGCGTCGTTAAAACGCCTAATAATTGGTCTCACCATTCAGGTCGTCTCCCTATCGCCAGTCGGCACTGCAGAAACAGCATTGTACGAGGTGCGATCGGAAGGTTTCCAGACTGCGCGTATAAAAACCCGTACACTTATCTCAGGTGTTAAATTCATCCATCACCCTCGAAGTAGTTCCCCTGGGAGTGAACACAACGATCCCAGCGCCGCTGCCAAGCCTGGAAGCATCCCTGGAAATCTTTCTTTGTCAGCCTGTCAAGCACCATCTGCGATTCTGCCTGAATCTCTTGTCAAAGACTCGCCAAAACGGCTACGGAAACCTATGAAATGCTAAACCAAGCATTTGGGGAGTCCGCAATGGGTCGTGCACAAACTTTTGTGTGGCATTCACGTTTTAAAAATGGCCGATCCTCTGTCGATGATGACGAGCGTTCTGGACGACCATCTTCGAACACAACGCCCGAAAATGTTACGAAGATTCGGCAGGCCATTCACGAAGATCGACGTCGTACCATCAACGACTTGTGCGACATTGTTGGGATAGGCTATGGGACCTGTCAGCTGATTCTAAAGGAAGAACTCCACATGCGACGCATCATGACAACGCGCCAGCCCACACCGCCCTCAAAGTTCGGCAGTTTTTGGCCTCAAACACCATGGCCGTCATCCCGCACCCTCCTTAGCTCCGTGTGACTTCTACCTCTTCCCAAAGATGAAAATTCAGCTAAAGGGAAGGAGATTTGAGACGATAGAAGAGATTCAGGCAGAATCGCATATGGTGCTTGACAGGCTGACAAAGAATGATTTCCAGGGATGCTTCCAGGCTTGGCAGCGGCGCTGGGATCGTTGTGTTCACTCCCAGGGGAACTACTTCGAGGGTGATGGATGAATTTAATACCTGAGATAAGTGTACGGGTTTTTATACGCGCAGTCTTGAAACTTTCCGATCGCACCTCGTATAACTGCTCCATGATTTCTAACATGCCAGAACCCAGGTTTCCCTTGCTCATATGATTCTGTTTACACCCTCAGATCGTGTGTTCTCCCGTCGGACACCAGCGACGAACGACTTGCAGCTGTCTTTCGCGAAGCCCAAGTCACTGGACGTTTCGAGGTTCTTGAGACTCTCTGGTTATTATCTGGGCTAAAGGACGAAAAATTGGCCTGCAGGAAAAGCATTACCGGTATAATCGAAAAATACAGAACAGGTGAAAGCTTTGTTGTGCAGGTAGCTGCTGAACACATTAATTACTCGAAGGTGAAGGATGCCTCAAAGCGAACACATCATTGTTCCCTGGTCGCGGGCCTGCACTAGAATAATACTGTGATTTTTAAAAACAATCAATCCACTCCCAGTAAGTTTCATACTAATGCACTATTCACTTATCAAATCTAAAACTTCTTGACGATGGTGAAGAGTCAATTGAATAAAAATTTCCTTGGATATTATCCATCGTCTAGTAAATATAAAACGTAAAACGACGTTTCGGAGATGGGACTCTATCTCCGTCTTTAGGTTCCTACACAGTTGGGCTAATCCCTATCTCCGGAGATAGGGATTAGCTTTATCTAGTGGGCCCAACTTTGTAGGAACCTGAAGACGGAGATAGAGTCCCATCTCCGAAACGTCGTTTTTACGTTTTATATTTACTAGACGATGGATAATATCCAAGAAAATTTTTATTCAATTCACTATTCACTTATTTAAAACTGAGCTGTATATTACTATGGCAGAGCCTTCGGCGAGTTTACTTGCGGCCTGCATGTTCTACATTGTACGAACATCATCGCAGAATTTCAGCAAAGCTTGTACCGTCGATTCTGTCGACCCCAAACATGAACTTCGTATTGCCGTCATCTCTGTATTACTGATAGCGGAAGGCCGGCCTCTGATGAGACATGATGTCGTTCCAAATTCCGTAAAAATCCATCAGCTATGCCAAATGTCATTTGCAGGGACTGCCACACAAACTCTTGCTGTAAGCCTAGCTTATAAGTACGTAAATTAGGCTATAACTCTATCAGGCTTGAAGATGGTTGCCTTCTGGGTTGTTACGTCGTGTCGTACTTTACCGACGTTACCGGTGTACATTCTCTCTTATTTTACCTAGACCAGTGGTATTCAACCTTTTTTGTTCGCGTACCCCCAGATATAATTTCTCTTCAACTTTGTACCCCCAAAGTTGTTGGTGTATAATTAAAGTTATACATAGTATATAATCTACATCTAAAATAAATTAAATAAATTACATTACTGATTATTCATTTTTATCATAAAATAATATTTTTTTTTTAAATTTCACGTACCCCTTAAGATGTCTTCGCGTACCCCCAGATATAAATTCTCTTCAACTTTGTACCCCCAAAGTTGTTGGTGTATAATTAAAGTTATACATAGTATATAATCTACATCTAAAATAAATTAAATAAATTACATTACTGATTATTCATTTTTATCATAAAATAATATTTTTTTTTTAAATTTCACGTATCCCCTAAGATATCTTCGCGTACACAGAACTGACATGGCTACCGAGCGTTAAATTAACTTCCTCACTGGTCAGTCCCGGGAGAAAGGAGCGAGCGATAAATGAAAGAATTAAGTGAAAATGCAAATCACGCGTTAAGCATCGATTTTAATCAAACCCAAACTATACTAAGCTTCATGGGAAAACAGTGAGGCTTCTCTGGTCAGGATCACTGAACTGTTATCACGTTGGATATTTGTTGCTGAGGAAATCCTAATGCAGATAATGAAGCCAGAGTTGTTTATCAAATGGTACAGAACAAGACGGAAATGAACGGGAGAGTACAAGGCCATTGCACCAAAAGGGCGCGTTCCTTGAAAATAACAATTTTTACAGACAAAACGTAAATAAGAGGGGACGTGATATATTGCATTCACATGTATTATACAGAGCTAGTCTAAATGATGTTCTCGATTTGAAACACATGTTACTCACGTTTAATGAAATTCAGATGCACAAAATTGGTACCGATGGAAAGAGAAACTCTCCAAGTTTATGTTCGTATACTTCGCGGCCGCGTAGTAACACTGTTCGCCGCCAGGGGCGATATGAGAGAAAATGGCTGCCTTTTGTGTCCTGGATTTCCACGTTCACCGGTCTGTTATTAGTGTGCAACGGCATTTCTGAACCAAGTTTGCGGCAGATCCACCCAGTGGGCATACAATTTGTAAGTGGTATTCCGAATTTAAGAAAAGGAACTGCATCTGCGAGCGCATATCACAGCAGCCATTGCAGCAATCGACCATGATATGCTGCAACGTGTCTGGGATGAACTCGACTACAGGCTGGATGCGTGCCGAGTTACCAAGGGGGCTCACATTTAACACCTGTGATGTACTGAAACAAAACTTGGAGAGTTTCTCTTTCCATCGGTACCAATTTTGTGAATCTGAGTTTCATTAAACGTGAGTAACATGTGTTTCAAATCGGGAACATCATTTAGACTAACCCTGTATTATATCGAAAAACGAGCTACTTTAAATGGTAAAGGCAAAGCCATTACGCGCCATGCAAACAAAGAATTAAAAGACAGTTAATAGTCAATTTAAACTTGCAGCAAAACCCTGGTTTGAAATTACCTTTCAGAAAAAATACTATAACATCGATTGAGGCTGGGAACAAACCTATCACGAATGGCTATCAGTTAAGAATTTGGAAGGACGCTATCCCAGCATTAATCTGAGACCGAGGAATAACACAAACGAATCAGGTCAGCCCGTAGCTGTACGCAGTTTCGATAGAGCCCCCCCCCCCAATACAAGTTTACAAGACCGTTTTCCGCTGGAGGCACAGAGCAGGAAATTGCATAGGAAATGTAACAGCACTGTAGCACAAAGTTCTTCCGCCCAAGCTGGGGTGTTAATATCCTCAACTAGCCCTCCATCTGGTATGGACATGCCGGAATAACAGCGTACACAACGCTGTACAGTAATCAGATCAGCTGGTTGGCACTCGCCAGTCTCCTAGGTCAGATAAACATGAGATGGGCGAACATTACACGAAACGCGATTAGGAAAGACAAGTCATCTGGTTAGCTCATTACGTCACGCTGATGAGAGGAGAGATGACAGAAATTTCGTGAACTACGATTCGGGAGAGATGTGACAAGAACGGAAAAGGAATGTTTTAATATCATACCTCCATATTCGCCTGCACGGAATGAGAAATATCACAGAAGACTTCAACTGTTTTGAGATTCGAACCAGGCACATCCCAAATACAAGTCTGCAGCATTACCGTCACAAGTATCTCCTACTAGATCCCTTCTAATTCATCATTTATGTCTATCCCGATGTGACATCGGACGACGATATTAACTTATGCAGCTGATACATTAACGTAAGTCATCAATCATTCCATCATTACTTAGAATCAATAAACATGCTTGCGGCAATATTAACACACCGAGGGGGTTGGATAGCAATACTGTTTCCTCCCACAGTGACTCCTATTTTAATTCAGAACAACCGAACTGCCACATTTGACGCTAAAGGTCTGCAAGCGAATCTGTCGTTCGTAAAAGCACATAAGTCCACAAAATCACTTTCCATAAACCCTCAAAGAAGATTGAAGCAAACACACTATTTATTTTACACTTCATCCCTCCCCCAAGAATAAATTACAATAATATAACTGGTTTACACATAAACATCATCTTTCTAATATAGATTTACAAGGTAAGTTATTTTTGCCCTCGTGTTGTTTTTAAAAGTGCCCATATAATATTAAAGAAACAATGCATGGGTGACCAGTTTAACTCGCTCTGGTTTTCAGTTGTTTCCTTATGGCGAGTCAGCCGAGTTCATTTATTAGTAAAATAACGTAAGTCCAGGACTCACGTCGTTTTGTTTTCACACTGGCGATAGATATGGTTTTACACGAGCAATAAGGTTTGGACCGATGTGATTCTGATGGGAATTGACGAGTGATCCAATTTCAGAAGCCGGTTAAACATCGTAAAATAACAAAATGTAAAGGCCGATCACCGTTGTGAAATGGTGTTTTCAGACCTGCGTTCTTGAAAAAATTCTCGGAACGTCTCAACTCTGTGAACCTTGGACCTAAATAGCACTGGAAGGTATAAATAGAAATCAAGTGGACAAGAACAGAGAATACTCTCCTAACACCCTCACAACCTATCCGGTCGAACCGAGGGCATTTACAGCGTAAATCTGAGTTTGTCAAACTTTTAAAGAAAAAAAATCTAATTCTCACTCGCCCTGATGATGGTTGTAGCAATTACCTCTGAAATGCTGGTGGATTTCTACCTTACTACACGGCGCTATGGACTCACCGCCTTGAAAACTCCTAGTCGTACTTTGATTATCTTTTATTCGGTGTCCTGACCCTTAAATGTGAGTCTTAAGGTCTGAAACGGGGAAGTCGTCCGCCCAGTCTCTTAAAGTAACGCACAACTCAGCACCTTCCATGCGGAGGAAAAAGCCAGATCATGGAGTAAAAACACAATTTCATTGATTTAAAAATTTAATACTTACAAAGCACATTAGAATCCACAGGTTTCTGCTGTACTATCTTATGTCTCAAAGGTACATGAAACAGAGTAGGTTTTGAAAAGCTAATCAAATTCCCCGTCCTTTATGGAACACCTGGAGGTCCCCTTCACATGTTCACAACAGCACGAAAAACTTCGCTTTCGAGTCGTCTCTTTCCAACAGATATTTTATAAACACGTGAGGTGTTGTACTTCATGTTCTTGGCTGAATCATCCCGAGAGAACAGTAAACATTCTGAAGTCCTTGTTTATGCGGTTTGTTATTATCCGTCCGTGTGTTTTCGTGGGATTACATCCACTGGTATGCGCTAACACAGCCAAAAATCAGGTCAGGTTTAATTGTAAGCAATCTCTTTCGATCGCCGTGTTTGCTAAGTTAATTACAGAACCTCACACTGCGCCAAGCAACATGGCGCGTGACAGAGAATATCGGGGCGTATCTGCGAAGGGCAACCGACTCGGTTACAACAAGATTCGGAAAGAATACGCACACGCAGCATTACCGCAACGTCTGTTTGTTGCCCGAGGCTCGTCTAACGACGTCAAAGCCATTCCCATTGGATCGGAGGCTGGGTGGGCCCCAGAGCCTGGAGGAAAACTCCTCTGCCCCCGGTGGGGATCGAACCCCGGCCGTCCAGACCCCAGCCAGTCACTGAGCTATGCCGGATCATTTATTACAATGAGTATTGAAGCAAAATGAAAAAAAAAACGTTCACGAAGAAGGTGAATAAAGAACTTGCTTTAAAAACGTGCGGAGCACAGAAGCCAGAGGTGGGTTTCGAGATTTTGCAAGAATCAGAGCAACAGATTTTGAATTGTCGGCGCCCGCTGTTCGGATGAAAGTTTTCAGACAGGACGCCGATTTCAGAGAATCTGAAACAGCAAATTAAGTAAACTTCCATGCTTTATACTTCTGTTCGTTTCTCTCTCTTCTCGGCTTGTTGACTCCATAACAAATGTGAATATATGATTTCAAAAATCGCTTCCAAACATAATTAATCTGTTTGACTTCTTTCAAGCACATATTCACCAAGAGAAATTTTATTTTATTTTCCACAATCTCTGCATCAATTCCTGCATGGAAATAAATTTCTTGCGCCGCATTTTTCTTCTTATTTTGATTTTTATAATCTTTTGGCACCATTCCACACAACTCGTATTGCTCTATAAAAATTTAACATCTGTTCTCTCGTCCACTCGACATCTGCATAACTGAAATAGTCAATTAAAAATATTCCTTAACTGGAGATTACAACTACGTAAACAATAAACAAGATATCCATGAGATGATAAAGTTGCGTCATATTGTGATAAATATATATTTGTTTAAATCTTGTCAGTCTAATCACAATAAAATTCCTATTAAATATTAAAATATTACCATAATTAACATTTAAATATTTAAAATATATTAAATGATATTCTCTATCGAAATGTTCGATTTACATTAGAATATCACTTTTTACACGACATGTTTCAGTTCTAAAAGAACCATCTTCAGGTGTATAAAATTATATAAACTTAAATATAATTTCTTAAATGCAACTTTTTAGTTAGATGTTTATCAGATTTCAAATTTCAAATGATGTTTTCTTCCAAATTTTATTGTATTTTTTAATATCGTATTCGAAGTTGTTCTGTATGTACGTCGTGCTTAACATGATTTTGTGTGGGTGAACGTTTTGTTGTTGTTTGTTTTTGTATCATCCTGTAAAGTAAATAATATAAATAAATCATGTTAAGCACGACGTACATACAGAACAACTTCGAATACGATATTAAAAAAATACAATAAAATCTGGAAGAAAACATCATTTGAAATTTGAAATCTGATAAACATCTAACTAAAAAGTTGCATTTAAGAAATTATATTTAAGTTTATATAATTTTATACACCTGAAGATGGTTCTTTTAGAACTGAAACATGTCGTGTAAAAAGTGATATTCTAATGTAAATCGAACATTTCGATAGAGAATATCATTTAATATATTTTAAATATTTAAATGTTAATTATGGTAATATTTTAATATTTAATAGGAATTTTATTGTGATTAAACAAATAAACAAACAAGATATCGATAAATTATCTTTACATATTAGTAATATGTAGTATTTGTTGTGTTTTGGTTTTTAACAACGAAGCACTCCCGTAGGTTTGAAGTTAATCGCTCTGCTAAAGATCATAAAATATCCGCACGAAGTGTTCTCCAACCAGTAAATGTTCTCAAGATACGTTCGTCCATGCATTACATCGAGGAAGACTTCGCTGGAATTTCTATCTAGCCTTCGTCTGTAACCACATTGAAGATCAAAATTCAGAAACGCGAATATGACTGACGTAACAAATAAGGTCACGATTGGTTACTCATGAGATCTTAAAACACTTCTGAAACAACTGCACATAAAGTATTTGTAATGGTCTCTAGGAATAAGTACATAAGCGGAACACAGTCTATTGGAGACGTCCGTATGTTTCATTTTGGACACTCCTGAACGGATTTCCGTGAAATTTGATACTATCCGGTCTACACTACACGTTCTCATGCGAATTAAACTTCCGGCCTTATCATATCGTACAGTTCAAACAAAACTTTCTTAAAAACCTGCCCCTCGCGGAATCTCGACACATTTCATTCTGATAAACTTTTATTCAAAACATTTTACATCGCGAATATCTAACTACGTACAAGGAAAAATACAAAATGTGGTCTGCTCTGTAATATCAGCAGGCCTTGTATATATTTAAATGAACATCGACTCCCAAAAAAGTGTGCAAAGCAACAAAGAACGCCTCACAGTCTCGTGTTAAACACGGAGGAGCTTTGCATGAATTCCGTACGAAACTTGGACGTGTTTAAAGTGCACGTGTCCTTACCAAGTACTGTTAGACGCAGGTTTGCTGCCTCCGAGCGATCACAAAGTGAAAATACAAAAACAATTAATTAGGAGCGCGGTGTGAGGCACGAAACGAACAGAACAATTATAATTAACGCAGATGAAACTCGCGGAATGCAGCTGTTACAAATGTAAAACAGGTATGCGTCGAGACGAGCAATTGCTTGCTATTAGGACAAACCTTTCGGCGCTACAAACACAGTTACTAATAGCGTCATTAAATAAGAAAGAAATAAACATACGAACAAAATTAACAAATGTAAGATTTGAGGTTTTCACAGCATTGAGTATGAAGATTTCTGTCTTCTGGGTTCTTGCGCTGTGTAGTCTGGTCGATGTTTACCAACGTTTCGGAGGTCAAACTGCCTCCATCATCAGGGCGATGAGTGTGAAGATTTCTGTCTTCTGGGTTGTTGCGCTGTGTAAATAGTCTGGTCGATGTTTACCAACGTTTCAGAGGTCATACTGCCTCCATCATCAGGGCGATGAGTATAAAGATTTCTGTCTTCTTGGTTGTTGCGCTGTGTAGTCTGGTCGATGTTAACCAACGTTTCAGAGGTCATACTGCCTCCATCATCAGGGCGATGAGTATGAAGATTTCTGTCTTCTGGGTTGTTGCGCTGTGTAGTCTGGTCGATGTTTACCAACGTTTCAGAGGTCATACTTCCTCCATAATCAGGGCGATGAGTGTGAAGATTTCTGTCTTCTGGGTTGTTGCGCTGTGTAGTCTGGTCGATGTTAACCAACGTTTCAGAGGTCATACTGCCTCCATCATCAGGGCGGTGAGTATAAAGATTTCTGTCTTCTGGGTTGTTGCGCTGTGTAGTCTGGTCGATGTTTACCAACGTTTCAGAGGTCATACTGCCTCCATCATCAGGGCGATGAAGATTTATGTCTTCACGGTTCTTGCGCTGTGTAGTCAGGTAGATGTTTACCAATATCATATTCATCGCCCTGATGACGGAGGCAGCATGACTTCTGAAACGTTTGTAAACATCGACCAGACTACACGGCGCAACAACTCAGAAGACAGAAATCTTCAAAATTAACAAAACTTAAATTTTAAGAGGAACGAGTTACAAAATTTGTGAAAAACTGTAACCACGACTTACTTGTGATCCTTTTTAATATAACTGATACGAAATACCGACTCAGAGATGGGGGATTTCGTGATTTAACATCTTCCGCAACGAAAACATATTCCCATGCATATGTAAAAATCTTACAAGGTATTTACATTTGACACACAGAACTAAGAAAATCCTTAAAATGTTGTTTTCATTTACCTAAAATATCTACGGATCCCTCGGAGAAAATGGCCAAGTTCCTCACCTTTACTATTAATACAGCTCAGTCAGTGACCAGCTACGGGCTGGACGACCGGGGTTCGATCCCCGACGGGGGCAGAGGATTTTTCCTCTAGCCTCTGGGGCCCACCCAGCCTCCTCTACAATGGGTACCGGGGTCCTTTCAAGGGGGTAAAGCCGGCCGGGGCGTGATGCTGACCACTCACCCCCATCTAGTGCCGAGGTCAAGGAAGAGAGGAGCTATACCTCCTCTCCCCCCAAGCGCCTACATGGCGTATAGTGGGACAAACTTTACTTTACATATGTACAACATACAAATTTCCTTGTACTTTAATTTATTTTAAACTGAATACAATAAACCCACGATTTAATGAGTAAATAGGGGGAAGGTGTGTCCGATTGACCGTTAAATTACACAGTTGCTTTTACGATGCCAGACCATAATTTCCATTCGGAACACCATAAAACAGATTAGTAACTTGGACTGAACACATAAAATGGCACAAGGTTCATTATAATACTACAGAGTAAGGTCATAATCATTGAAGGACATTTTAGGTTTTAAGGTAGTTGTCTCGGCGTATTTTTGAGATCCAAAATACCAGCCAGCGTAGCTTTCAAACTAACCGCGTTACTAGCACATGAATGAATGTCTTCTAACATGGCGGCACACATACTTCGCAAGTCAAATAATAGCGATTACTCGTACTTAGTTACCATCAAAATGGTGCAGCCTCCATGTTAATTTTCATTTTATTTAAAAGACTGCCTCAAAAAAGTTTCATATTTTTCAAATATCTACAGTCAATCAAAAGCCGACGCCCTAAGTAAAATGCATTTACTGTTGCTCGCAAGTTCGCGCGATGGCCATATTGGTTCTGTTGAGCACAGGTAATTCAAAATTACAAACACAGGGGAAGTATCTAGTGATATCTCGTTTCACACAAATCGGCAACTTACGCCTGTAAAACTGACGTCTGTAGTTGAATTAGGTGACACACGGAACTAACTATTTCAGTTCAAAAGAAGGAACCATGAAAGTTGCATTATCGAAACTCAAAGACGTGTCATCGTCTGATATTTTACAAACGCGAGAGCATAAAATTATTTCTTTGTTTTAGGCGCGTTCCGCAAGATGACAGCACCTACTCATTTCAATGTGTCCTTCTTGGACTCAAGCTTATTCTGAAATAATATCCAACTATTTTAATTGCCTTCCTTTATCTCTGCGTTCCTAACAACGTTCTCGACCAAATTCGGCATCGCTTATACCTGTAAAAACACGTGGACGGCACGTCGGAAAACGTTTCTCAGGCAAGTTCGAAGCAAGTACTGAAGAAAATTCTTTGTGTTCTACATTATCTGTCACTTTATTTGTACAATGTGTTGCCACCAGATACAAAATTGAACTTCGTGTTTGTAAGTTGACTACGTAGGCAAAACGAATTTTTGTATGATTCTTTTCCATCAGTGCATAAACCCAGAAGAACACAATCAAGAACGCATTAACTTCCTTATCTGTGTGTTTCCACTCAACGATTTATACATGACAACTCGAAAGTCAGAAATGGTGTAGCTCCATCTGTCCACGGTCGTTGATATCAGAGCTCTGACTTAACTGACACCAATAAGAAACGTACAAAAACAAAAAAGAAATTCTTTTCTGCATGATATCTCTAGTTTTCAGCGTTTAAGCAACAGTCTACATAACGCACGCAACACTGCCATGTCGTACATGAAACATCCATTTTACTAGTGTTTCAAGGCAAACACTGAATACCTTCGCACAAAGCAGTTTCCGATTTCAGAGTCTTCAGATTCCTGAGAGAACTCAAGAAACGAATAACAAAGCACCATAAAAGCATTATACCTCAGAAGCAGAAGTAATGTACACTTGCCACGCGTTTTATCATAGTCTTTCCCGTGCAAAAAATACAGGTCCTGTAAGCTCGCAGAAAACGTGAAGTGATTCTCATTCTTGTTACAGTGTATACCGAGTGTACCAGAAGTTCTTAGAATCAGTATTCATAATCAAATAGGGATTTTCATACAGAGTTCATATTTGATCCATCCAACTTTTAGATGGTCTATACTTTTAACATAGTTTCGTGGATACATTTCATTTTGTGCACGATTTCACAACTCTGATTTTGTGTTCCAAGTTTCAAACGCACGCACACCACACACACACAATTGAGACATTGTAAAAACGTCCCTGATGCATAATTAAGCACCAGTCCACGGAAATATATGGGGCAATAAAGGTATAGCTCCACGCATTCTTAACCTCGGTACTAAATGGAATATGGAGATGGGTCTACGTGTTATATAGAAACAGAAGTACTTCCAAAATAGACACTGGCATCGTTTGAAGACACGTCTACACAAAGAGAAGAGAAGAGAAGTGAAGCGAGGAGAAGAAAAGACAGGCGAAGAGAAAATAGAGAAGAAGAGAAGAGATCCACGCTAGCAGTTAGTTACTTCTGCGCAGAACACAACTTTCATCGCACGCCAAATGTAGTTACGTTTCACGCCACGCCACGCCATTTGCTGGCTTCGTGTAGCTTGTCACATCGGTCCACGTGATTCAAAGCAGTCTCTTGAGCTCACGTCTGAAATTATTCTGTTACACTTAGTAGTGCGACACGCAAAACCTGCCCATAAATAAAAAAAAAACACATGCACCCTGGTTGGCACTCCAACTACTTTCTTATTTAATGATACTGTATCAACTTAAGAAGTTAACCTCATGTCAAGTATTCAACAATTACATACCAATCAGCATGAATCGTGTTCTATAAAATCTTCTCGGGCAATCAGCCGCTTAAAATGGTTACCGTAGTAAACTGACGTTTCGGGAACCAACTCTGTTACTACGGTAACCAGTTGACGCAGCTGATTGCCCGAGAAGATTTTATTGATTGTACTCGCCGCGAAAGTCTCAAATCCTATATGAATCGTGTTATTATACACTGCCTTATAAGGAAGATAACTCCTACCATAAAAAATATGTTATATGTAACAGCCTAGAGGAAAACAAAGTATATATTCGTCCAAGTTCTCACGACTGTAGCACATTTATATCCCGCCAATTGTCTACATGAACTGGACTCGAACCGTGTACATCCGGAGTGCGATGAGCTACACTACTACTCAGTTAACACGACTGAAAAGAATCATTTGCCCTTTAAAACCAAATATCTCTTAATTTGTATTTGTGTGTTTCGTATGATTCTCTGTGTAAACAGCGATTATTTCATTAAACAAGATTAGCCATCTCGTCTTCGTAATGGTGAGATGTGTTTTCTTTGCGGTACGGACTGAATCCTTCAATATTATTTAGACCAGTGGTATTCAACCTGGGGTATGCGAAGACATCTTAGGGGGTACGTGAAATTTAAAATATATATATTATTTTATGATAAACACTGAATAATGTAATGTAATTTATTTAATTTATTTTAGATGTAGATTATATACTGTGTATAACTTGAATTATACACCAACTTTGGGGGTACAAAGTTGAAGAGAAATTATATGTGGGGGTACGCGAAAACATCTTAGGGGGTACGTGAAATTTAAAATATATATATATTATTTTATGATAAACACTGAATAATCAGTAATGTAATTTATTTAATTTATTTCAGATGTAGATTATATACTATGTATAACTTGAATTATACACCAACTTTGGGGGTACAAAGTTGAAGAGAAATTATATGTGGGGGTACGCGAAGACATCTTAGGGGGTACGTGAAATTTAAAATATATATATTATTTTATGATAAACACTGAATAATCAGTAATGTAATTTATTTAATTTATTTTAGATGTAGATTATATACTGTGTATAACTTGAATTATACACCAACTTTGGGGGTACAAAGTTGAAGAGAAATTATATGTGGGGGTACGCGAAGACATCTTAGGGGGTACGTGAAATTTAAAATATATATATTATTTTATGATAAACACTGAATAATCAGTAATGTAATTTATTTAATTTATTTCAGATGTAGATTATATACTATGCATAACTTGAATTATACACCAACAATTTTTGGGGTACAGAGTTGAAGAGAAATTATATCTGGGGGTACGCGAACAAAAAAGGTTGAATACCACTGATTTAGACGATCCTCGGCTTCAAAAGATTAATATCCCTGGCCACATATAAGCGACGCGTGTCTCGAGAGGTTACGGTTTCGCAACGCAACCAAAACCGATTCACAGGATTAAGTGAAAATAATAACGGCACGTACACACTACGAGGCTTACTTCCAGCGTTCTTATTTCTATCTCGTCTATAAATATTTTCTAGCGCGTACACAGAGTGCATGACGGCGCAGAAACTCCAGGCACGTGACATGAGAGCTAAAGCAGTGTCACGATGTTACGAAAATTGCGGACGCTAAATCTAACTAACAGATTCTGACGATGGCGTGTTACAACAAATTCTTCATATATATTTCGATGTTAATAAAATGTTTACGTATTCCATTTTATACCATGCATCAGCTGTTTCTACAGGTCGTCTTTGAAATGAGCTCCTCCAAGTGTCAGAGACCCAACCAAGTAAGAAAACCACCCTATAAGTGCGACTAGTACTAAATTTCGTTGAAATTCATTCAGCAGCTTTTAATTTTAAATATTCTAAGGCCAGAAGGGGATAATTTCACACACTTCACCGCAAAAACAACAGCTCTTGGTTGAAACTGTATGGACGTACGCTTGTTCGCTAATAGCTCGAGAATGGAAAAACCGATTTGCACAAAACTCGGCATGTTTATTCCTTGAGACCAGGAAGAGAACATAGGAGTGTAAGAACTCCGGAAAATTGTCCCGAGTTCGATTCACGGTGAGGGTGGTTCCTGTAGGTAGGAAACTATGCACGACAGAAGAACGGCGCCAAGACTACAACTGTCCTGAGTTCGAGTCCCGACGAGGATGCATTCTGCAGAACGGAAATAAGCGCTGCGGAAGAAGAACTAGAAGGCATAATTTCTTCGTTTCGGCGAGGAGATTACAGGAATAAAGGCCACAAACCCGAAAACTATACTTGGTTCTTGTCTCTGAATATGCAGGGTTTACAGATTATCATTTGTCTATAAACTTAAACGATACGTATCGAATGATCAGGACTATTACAAGCTTTCGGGAAGTGACGTTTGATAATAAACGCAATCATTTGTTGAATTTCCCCTGCAGTAAAAGTGAGGGAAATCTGCTAGTGTTTATATAACGCGTCGCAGTTTTGTATGACTGAGAAACACACATCAGATCAATATATGTCAGATGATGAACGAATTTGAAGCAAACACGAAACGATGTCTTTCCCTAAGCGAATTTCTAGGATATTTCGACTTCAGTAAAAGGAACACATGAAGTTAGGCCGAATGATCGGACTGAAGTTGTAGACTACCTTAGCCAGAAGATATAAAATAATATTTTTCGGGCTTTCTCAGGCACTTCTCCTTTGTTCTGGAGAGAGACAGATACAGAGAGACAGAGACAGAGAGACAGACAGTGACAGAGAGGCACAGAGACAGATGCAGAGAGAGAGAGAGATAGACGGAGAGAGATATACAGAGAGACAGAGAGAGATAGACAGAGAGACAGAGAGGCAGAGACAGAGAGAGTACATAGCTGCGTTCGTTTCATTTTCGTGACAGAGCTGGGCTCCGGAAAGAAATCTCACCGACCACATTTTCTCGCGGATTTCGGTAGCTTCCCCCTCCCAGATGTAAAACACCTTGAAAATTTGGCTTCCAATATCTTTGTACAATTCCTCAAACGCCAAAATTACGTGCAGTATTTTTACAGCGTCGGTAAATAATCCATTAACTTTATTAACGACACGATAGTCAGGCCAGATTGCAAACAGATTAGACTCCATTCGGGATGGAATAAACGCAAATCGAGCTTTGGTGGGGTATGACTCGCTTTTCCCGTGAAACATCAACGTAGCCGGGTCTGCAATCGTGTTTCATACTGCATGTGCGACTTTTCATCAGTGTGCGGGATCCAATACAACTCCGAATTCTTGTAACTACCTTCACGATTCTTGCTTCGTCGGTGCGCGGTCCGCTTCAGGGAGTACGTACGCCTTCGGTTTAGTCCGACTGCGTCACACTTCCACAGACACTTGTTTACTCGAGCACAGTGGCGCCGCCGCTCCACAGTGAATCTGCCTCGGCTACTATCGACTGAGAAACGACGACGTCGAATGTGACCCTGAAATAATGAATAACCTCGCCACGAGACTTATATTCTTCTAAAGCGTCACTACAGTCAATATCATCCATCCAGTGACTCCGGATTTATTCGGAAATCAAATAAAACTTACGTGCTGATTGCAACGTACGGCACTGACAAGACGTGTTCATAAATCAGCAAACGTGGCACATAATGCGTAATGAAGACAGGCGATTTCATTAACCCCCCTACCCATTCTAGCTTGTATCGCTTATTCGCCTGTTCTTTAGGAAAACTGAAACTAGTTGGACAGTAATTCGCAAAAAAAACAAAAAACAAACCGTATAACGCAAGACCGGATTACATTTCTTTCAAGATGTATTAAAGCCGATATGACACGACATGACAACTTTCTCCAAACTCGCCGAGCAAAGCTTTAATTCCATCCATCTTTACGCAAACACAGATGCATGGGAAGACAATGAAACAGACGCCCTCACTCAAACTGTCAAAACAAGTACGATCTGAAGTTTTCACGGCGAGTAAGTACAATAAATTCTTCTGGGGGCTACCAGCCGTGTAAGGTGGCTTAATGAATAACGTTTTCTTAATTAAGCCACGGTGGTCTAGCGGTTAGAACGCTGGCCTTGTAATCCTGGGGTCTCGGGTTCGATTCCCGGCGGTGCCCGAATTTATAACTTGTGTTGGGCAAGTCGGTGGTCTAGGCAACACGGAGTTTTCCTCCGTGGCATCCCAACAATTACTCCATTCACACACAGAAGAAGGCAATGGCAAACCACTTCTGGATCATCTGCCAAGAACGTATATGAACAGGTCCCAGTCCGAGAAAAGGATGGAAGGATCCTGTTCATATGGACCTGTCGTCAGACAGAACACTATAAAAAAAGAAAAATAATACGGCTAGTAGCCCGAGAAGAATTTATCATACAAGTGTTTCAAAATCTTCATAATAATTAATTACTGTATTTAATCAAAGGACAGATACGGGATGCAGGAGGGACTGCGAATTTATCCTCTGACTCCAAACTCAACCCATGGTTTTCGACAGAATCAAAGTACCAAATGCATAACAAATATTCGCCGATGTGCGATGTGATGATCATCCCCTTGTTTCGGAATGCTCTTGGCATTGACCCTGGGAAAGTCGCATGCAGCGCAAGGCGAGTGCGCCGGACGATTGATCCAACAAGACCGACCCCGCGCGAGGTCAAAGGACCTCTGTTCTACATCGCCAACACATGCACAGGATTACTCCGTTTCTGCTCTAATCAATTAACCAACACAATGTACCGAACAGAAGGCAGCGAGTTCTTGGCCGTATTTCAATTAGATATGTCACCCGGAAGTTCACCACCGTCATCACAAAAGGACAGGCTTTCCCAACCACACGGATCGATATTCCTTCATACACTGCTATTTGCTCAGCTGGTCAAGAAATTCCTTGCCCTTTGCGAGAACCTGCCAACAATTTCTGGCATGAGTCACCTGAATCCAATCCACACTCTCATACCCTATTTCGACAAGACAGACGTCAACATTATCCTCCCACGGATCCCAAGAGGTCTTTCGTCTTCGCATCCGTGTTTTTCGTTTCTCATCGTCCCATGCCGCATCATCCAACTTAATTTAGACATCGTAACAAACCAAAATACTTGTTGAAGCTCATCATCATGCACTTTTATCTGTTCTGTTACTTCTTCTTTGTCACAAACAAGACTATTCACCATTAACCTCGACCCCTTGGGGCGGTATCGCACTAGGATGCCAACGGGAGGCCATGGCGCAGCTGCCAGCATCTCGGCCAAACTTAATGCATTAATTTAGTAGTCATATATCGCACCTGGCATCCGTCTGGCAGCGCTTCCAACTTGACATCGCTGCCAACCAAGATGCCAAGTTCAAATGCTACTGGCATCGCTGCCAAGGCCAAATCAACATCACATGACAGTCTGACCAGTCCATTGACGTCCGTGCGTGTATGTGCTTGTGTGTATTTCTATTTCTTCCAAACATGGATAATTTCGACACCGAAAGATTGATAATTGAAATTCAGTCCCGACCATCATTATGGGATTCATCCTGTATTGAATACGCAAACCGGGACTTGAAAAAAAGGAACTGGGAAGAACTTGTGCAAATATTTGGAGGAGGGGATTTATCTACAGCAGAAAAGAAAGAATTTTGGGTAGGAAGTATTTCTATGGCTTTATTTGTGGGGCCGCTTTCCAATATGGCAACTTGATTTATAAGTTTTTTTGTTTAGCAATCTATATATCACAAATAACGTGAATTAAGAAGAAACCTGCTTTTATAATGTTTTATTAAATAAAGTTTGTTCATGTAATATTACATGTGATTTGCAAGAACTGAAATATTTCAAATTCAATAATGGTATGGGCGTGCAAAGTGTGTGTATGGAGAATTTTTTTTACTTATATCTTTGTTACAGAATTGAAATTCACTCCAGGTATGTAGTTTTGATAAAGGTAAATCTCATTTTCTCAAAAGTGATAAAAGTGGACATTTCTCCTTGCTAATAGCCCTTCATTTCGTGATCTCATAATGTTGATCCATCTGTTCGCTCGACTGGCGTCGAAAGCTGGCAGCTTGTCTGGCGTCTTTTTCTGGCAGCTGGACGCCACAGCATCGCTGTTGGTGTCGCTGCCATGGCATCCTAGTGCGATACCGCCCTCAAATGCGTGTTCTTCCTTAAGGGCAAGCCAACACTTTACACCGACATCTTCGTGCGTCGAGCAAACATTCCTCAACTGTTGGGTTAAATGCGAGGCCTTTGGAATCACGGGTAAGAAACAAAATTTCGCGCCTATTTTAAACAACTTGAGCAAAACGCTCCTTTCGGAGCTCCTTTCGTCTATCAAGGTCATTCGGCAAAAAAGTGTAACGAAGACGGGTCACAAAAATGTGTAAGGTCAATATAAACAAATCTACAACAATGGTTACCTAGGAAACGTCATCTGCTTACTCGGCATACAATGAAAGGAAGGGGATTAAACACTTGACAAAATCTTGAGTAAGACACTAAACTACCCCCCCATCGGGGGGGGGGTAGTTTAGTGTCTTACTCAAGTGTTTTAACCCCCTTCATTGTATTTATTGCCTAAATATAATTTAAATACAGAGACGTCAGTTTTCGTAATCGTGATATATCGAATGAGCAGTAAGACTTGAATGAGTAGTATTATTAGTATCAGTTTACCTTGTTGGTGTTGGCACTTCAAATAGCTGATAACGTCTTCTTTCACTTTTCTTCATTTCTTAAATAGTTCTGATGTTTTAGTTCTTTACGTCGCTGTTCGGAGGCCAACTGTCAGTCAAATCTTCATTTTCAAGAACGCGATGTGCTGCTTTTGGAGCAGTGATAATGCAACTGTCTTGGTAGTTGGTGATCTCGTCGTTGTAAAGCGTTATTTGTTTGATGACGTCATTGTTGATGACGACGACAAATCACAAATTTTATAGTAGATACTTTAAACTGTGACGTAATACTGTTGTAATGGTTAGAAAGGAAATTGGATGGCAAAACGGTACCACAATATCTTATTTTCATGGTAGAACGCCGTCTAGGCTTTTCATAGAACATCGCAATGTCAAACGAATGTCTAGGAAACGTAGCTCACAACATTACTCACGTATTATACAGCCAAATGACCTTCAGTTCAAACCCGATGTGAACCGGCAGTCGGTCAGGCCTATATCTTGTTGTATAATTGCATGCCAGTGTGTGAAAATTACACAAAGTTCTTTCAAAGGTCCTCGCTACAAGATTTTTTTTCTCGTCGTCGTATAGGAAACATTTACACAAATAAAGAACGGTGTTTTTCATAATTGATGATCCTGTTTGCTTGGGAGTCGTGGAAGGATTTAAACAGCGGCTTTTACGCGCATCTGTATTTTGGGTGAAGCTTCGATGAAAACGCAAGTGTAAATAAACCTTCTAGAAATAGTACACGCGTGTGTTCTGTAGCAGAGCCGCTAGAGAACTCACAATCCCTCGTTTGCGTGACGTTTATGTAAACAAAACTTCTGCGTCGGTGGGAAAAGTGGTCTCTCCTCCTGAACGACGAACAGATTTATAAAAATATCTGGACCTGAAGACGGTGAAGTACGAGGAAGATGACTGTGCATAAGGAGAATGTAAAATAATTTGATTACCTGAATTACATACCTACTCACCTTTGAATGCTTTAGCATCGCCTAGCGCAGAGTGGCGACGGCAAGAACTAATTTATAAATGAATAACTCTACAATTTATTATTCCTTTATGAGCATAATCTTATGAGTTGTTTTATTTTGTGTGACGTGTGTTGTTTTGTTGTGTCTCATTGTTTTGTTGTGTCTTATTGTTTTGTTGAGTCTCATTTTTTGTTGTCTTATGGTTTTGTTGTGTCTCATTTTTTGTTGTGTCTTATTGTTTTGTTCTGTCTCATTTTTTGTTGTCTTATTGTTTTGTTCTGTCTCATTTTTTGTTGTCTTTTTGTTGTGTCTCAGTTTTGTTGTGTCTTATTGTTTTGTTGTGTCTCATTTTTTGTTGTGTCTCATTGTTTTGTTGTGTCTCATTGTTTTGTTGTGTCTTATTGTAGCATCACTGCCACCGGGTATAAACCTATTTGCAATTAATAATAAATAAAAAATAATAATTAGCTCATATTCCCTCTGCGTTCGATTAACCAGTTACAAGCTCATAATTTGGCACAGTCGCCACGTTTAAAACTGAAAACGCGTAAGAAAGTTTCATCAGAATTTAGAGACAGGCCTACAGGAACATGACGCAGTATCAGGGTACCGTACAAGACGTAATATTGTTCCTCCCACCTCGGAAGCTCGCATCGCCATAATTTTGGTACTGTCGGTAGCAGGATGACGCGATCTCCGTACCAAATTTAATGCAAATTCAGCAGCCGGTTCAAAAGATAGTTCAAGGCCACGTGCATCTCGCTATCCCTTCTTACAAGCCAAGGCAACAGCCTCCAATTTAAAGTTCTTCAGAACAGGGGCGGTAATGGTAAGCTGTTATGAAGATGATATCATGAAAACATTACAGCACAAAGGTAGTTTGCACTTCTTCCTGTTAGCGCGATTAAAGTAAGAAGGTGAGAAGGCCAACAAATTATAGAAGCAAGTTCCGGTCGGAAATCTAAAGAAACAGGCCACTTGTGAAATCCAGCAGACGATCGGATAACATTAAAATGATTTTGTGGAAATTGTGTACAAAGTGGATTCAAATGATTTAGAATAGGTCGTAAAGGGAGGCCTCTGGTTCGGATTTCATAAAGGCGGAAAGTGCCTTAACCAGTTTAGTGACCACTGAGAACCCTGAAACATGACTGTTACGTCACTCCACCGCTGATAAAACCAATTCCTTGAAACTCGTAGTTTCTCTGCTCCATGAAGGTTCATTTCCCGGCATTGGACCATACCCTGACCACCCCCCCCCCCCCAAATTCTTATAATATTTATTTTCTCCTGAACTCCCAACCTGATTCTCCCCTTGTGGTTTCCCGAACACCATCATGCTATCTGTTACGTCCAAATAAACTCATCAACACTTTGCTTTCCATTAGACAGTTTGCATTAACCCTTTCAAGCCGAGAATCGTCTGAATAATATTTAAACATCCAGTCCGCACCGCAAAGAAAACGCAACACTTCACCATTCCAAAAATAAGTTGGTTGACGCTGTTTAAGGAAATAATCGCTGATTAATACAGCCACGGTGGTCTAGCGGTTAGAACGCTGGCCTTGTAATCCTGGGGGTCTCGGGTTCAATTCCCGGTGGTGCCCGAATTTATAACTTGTGTTGGGCAAGGCCGTGGTCTAGGCAACACGGAGTTTTCCTCCGGGGGCATCCCAACAATTACTCCATTCACACACAGAAGAAGGCAATGGCAAACCACTTCTGGATCATCTGCCAAGAACGTATATGAACAGGTCCCAGTCCGAGAAAAGGATGGAAGGATCCTGTTCATATGGACCTGTCGTCAGACAGAACACTAAATAAATAAAACTCAGATGCAGCGTTACTAAATGTTAAAGCAGATGATACATACGAATATTATTACCGATCGGCAGCAAAAGATTTACGAAATATGTGCAGGTATTTCTTACACTTCTCGCTCTTTAGTTTCCGTCAGACAAAATCTTTTATTATTAAAGGAGAGGCGACTTCACAGAAAAACCAATTAGCTGTTTCCAGCCTTTCTGCCTTTTCTTAAGAAACAGCTCTCTCGTCTTGTTAATTAATGGAATACTCTCTCACCCACTGGTTCCGTCACGTGATTTTAGGGCCGTCACCATGTTATTTCGCCACACATCGCATTCATCCCATGTCAGATCCTGTGCAAATGTTCACAAAGACAGAAATCCGCTACCAGGAGTTTCATCGGCGTTCTCCTTAGCGTCTCCAAGTACGTTCCTTAACAGCAGAAGTACAGTGAAATACGGAACGAAGTCATGCACTTTTCGTTAGACTACATAATCGTACTCACATCTCAACTAACACTACAACACCATTGAAATTTATACAGAATCATTAGATAACGTAACATAACATAAATAACATTTCATATACGAGGTGCGATCGGAAAGTTTCAAGACTGTGTCAATAGAGGGCGAACCGGATGTAGTACGAGCTTCTGCCGCTAGGGGGTGCGGCCTACATTCATAGTGAATCAGTGTGCCAGCCGGCATCATCGAATTAGCATTTGTTTCTTAGTTACGGGCGTTTTGGTAGTGCATTACACCGAACCTCTTGCGATTCGATTTCGGAATGGCGTGTGCATCAAATTTTGCCAAAGACTCGCCAAAACGGCTACGGAAACCTATGAAATGCTAAAGCAAGCATTTGGGGAGTCCGCAATGGGTCCTGCACAAACTTTTGTGTGGCATTCACGTTTTAAAAATGGCCGAACCTCTGTCGATGATGACGAGCGACCTGGACGACCATCTTCGAGCACAACGCCCGAAAATGTTACGAAGATTCGGCAGGCCATTCACGAAGATCGACGTCGTACCATCAACGACTTGTGCGACATTGTTGGGATAGGCTATGGGACCTGTCAGCTGATTCTAAAGGAAGAACTCCACATGCGACGCATCCTGTCTGAGGACCAGAAGCAGAATCGACTTCTCGTTTGTCAGGAGCTCAAAGATCTTGCAAGAACCGACCCCAACTTCCTTTCTAAGGTTTCCTCTTCCCAAAGATGAAAATTCAGCTAAAGGGAAGGAGATTTGAGGCGATAGAAGAGATTCAGGCAGAATCGCAGATGGTGCTTGACAGGCTGACAAAGAAAGATTTCCAGGGATGCTTCCAGGCTTGGCAGCGGCGCTGGGATCGTTGTGTTCACTCCCAGGGGAACTACTTCGAGGGTGATGGATGAATTTAATACCTGAGATAAGTGTACGGGTTTTTATACGCGCAGTCTGGAAACCTTTCTATCGCACCTCGTATGTAAGGGAAAGTGTCCCTCGTCCAAGGAGTCCAATCAAATGTCTATAGATCAAAGCCAACGAAAAGATTTGATCCCGCAGTGCTCTGGCACTTGAACAACGAGGTCGTCAAAGTAAATTAGGTAAGTGAACGTGGAATAATTCTGTACAAATTTTCTTAAAACCTATAACGGGCCTATAAAAAATTCTTAATAATAAGGACGCATCCTATGAAAATCAAAATTAAACATCCGTCTATTTTATTGAATATACATTTATTTAAACATCTAGTAGTCAATTAAAATAACTACAGGATCCAATTCTTGCTTTATTCGACTTCATGTTTGAAGATTTAAAGACATTACTCGATAATGCTGCAATTAATTTCAGCATTAATAGAATTAATGCATGTAATGACGATAAAGAAACCTTATTAATTAAATACTGATGAAATGGTAATTCATAAAAATACAAATTCTTCATTTATAGTGCAAGAGACAGAACGTAAAAACTTGAATATTTCGAAAGTTAAAAAGGGAGTCAGAAAGGAGAAGTTCTGAAGAAACGAAAAGGGGGGATAATTAGACCAAACTGTAGGTCAGAGAAAAAATGTGACCTTCTCAATGTCACGGACGAGAATTAAGATTGTGACACATTTCAGATGATGTGAGCAACTAAGAAAGACGCGTGTGTACACACGTGCGGTCACAATAGAAACATTCGCAATGCAGTTCTTAAAGCGCGTCTCGTGATTCATGTTCAGAGATAAGAAACATCTCGGCAAGTTGCACTTTGCCCTTACACTGACCAAAGCCAACCAATTCATTTCTAACATTCGCGATTAACAATCATTTCTCGAAGCCTTTTTGTTCGTATTTAAATAAAGTTGCGGTGGTCTAGCGGTTAGAACGCTGGCCTTGTAATCCTGGGGTCTCGGGTTCGATTCCCGGCTGTGTCCGAATTTATAACTTGTGTTGGGCGAGGCCGTGGTCTAGGCAACACGGAGTTTTCCTCCGTGGCATCCCAACAATTACTCCATTCACACACAGAAGAAGGCAATGGCAAACCACTTCTGGATCATCTGCCAAGAACGTATATGAACAGGTCCCAGTCCGAGAAAAGGATGGAAGGATCCTGTTCATATGGACCTGTCGTCAGACAGAACACTAAATAAATAAAAAATGCGATTCTGTTTCTCGGCCCCTTTAATGTTGATTTGTATTTAATAAACGATTTCTAATATAATACGCACTTCAATTACAAAAAAAAATTGCATCTCTTGATGGGAATTATGGACAAATTTTGCAAAAACCTATTTCTAATCTATTTTCTTCCTGTAGACTTTTTAAAGAATTGAAAAGTCAGTCTTTAACGAATTACGGTACACGAACAAAAGAACGCTGCTGGTTGTGTAGCGACGCCGTAAGATGTTGCAGGAACCGCTAAGCATGTGATTTTTATGACGTATCCACTTTTCCCAAAAAAGCACAGAATTCAGCCCACCTTCCCATATGTAATTTCCTCTGCCTCTCTTTTTGCATACCGTCAATTTTACTTTACAATCGTTTAGTTCATTCCGTCATTTCCTTCTTTTTGTTCTTGTTATTTTTCGGCTCGCGTGACGTACTACCGGAAACGTGCCAAATCTGCAGATGCGTGCAAGGTTACGAGAAAAGAAAAACTGCACGAACGATCGACCGACGTGCATCACCACGTGCCGTCCTTGGTTTTCTACATCCTGTTTCAACGAAACTTGCCAATAATTGCTAAAAGAAGATGAAAATGGTGACCAGATAAATGCGCACGTGAAGAAAGCCCACACAGAAAATTGCTCACACGAATAAATGCTCACACAGAAAAATACGCACAAAGAATAATTCTCACATTATTTTCAGTTTACAAAAACAAATTTGGCCAACGGGGGCCTAGGTTAGTTTAGTTTAGGTTAGGTTAGGTGAGTTTAGGTTAGGTTAGGTGAGTTTAGGTTAGGTTAGGTTAGGTGAGGTTAGGTTAGGTGAGTTTAGGTTAGGTGAGGTGACGTTAGATTATGTTAGGTTAGGTGAGGTGAGTTTAGGTTAGGTGAGGTTAGGTTAGGTTAGATTATGTTAGGTTAATTTAGGTTAGGTTAGGTGAGGTGAGTTTAGGTTAGGTTAGGTGAGGTTAGGTTAGGTTATGTGAGGTGAGTTTAGGTTAGGTTAGGTTAGGTTAGGTTAGTATATATAGTATGTTTGAACTTCACTTCATAGCATACAAATAACACTTTATTAAGAGTGTATTACTTGATAGTATTGTGAATGTGAGAAATTTTCTGCGGGGTTATTTCTGTGCGGAATTTTCATGTGGGCTTTTGTTATGGAACCGGTGAAAATACGTCAGGCAGTGACTTCACTGAACATTATTGAACTTGAGGGGGCGTTCACACGTGCAAGAAAGAAGCGTCTGCTGACAGAAATCTGCCAGCCAGCTGGCTGGCTATTTATTCTCATGGGGACGACTTTCAACTCTGCTGACGAGTCCAACTCATGCAGGCACAGCTCACCTGGAGTTACTTACTGTCACTGGAGTACAGGGAACGAACTATGGTCAGATGTGAGTGAGGCTTACGTTTTTCGTCCCTAATAAAGTAATACGAGAACGTAGAAAACAATAATTGGACTTCATTATTTATAATCAACGCCTAATGTTGTAGGGGCGATTAAACACCGGAGGATGGGATGGTCGGGACACGTAGCACGAATATGGGAAATAAATATATGCAAAATTCTGGTCGGGAAATCTGTCGTGAAAAGACCATTTTGGATACGTGGGCATAAACGGGAGGTTCTTTAGAAACTGATCTCTAATGGTTAGTGTGTGCTTAAGTATGGACTACGATTAGACTGACCCAGGACAGGGTTTAATGGCGTGCTTTTATCGACAATGTGATAAACATTTAGATTCAATAAAAGCTGAGTAAATAAACTCGATTATATAAGATTCGTTCCATGACCCGTATGACTGATGCTTCATTGCAAGACCGATCAATCAACCCACAGATCTTACGACAGAGAAGAAGAATGGACACGTTCGACTACTCAGGTTTCAGGTTTAACGCATGCTTCGTGATTTTACAAACGCACTTCATTAACCTTCATGGTTATTGTAAATTCGAATCTATCGTTGTAAAGAGAAATATGTATGGAATGCACAGAAGGCAAAACGAGTAATTATTTGAACAACTACGACGAATGTTGAAATAAAATACGAAATATGTGCTTCAATAACATCCCTGGTACAAATTCTTGAGCGGAACTCAATTAACGGCCATTCTGAAAACGACAGCTAATAAGAAACACTTTTGTGGAACTAATACTTGATTTTCAGTGCATCTGATCGGGGTCACAGACACAAGTGTCAGAACAAAGGTAAGATAACATTGTCCCTACTCTTAATTAAGCATTAAACCAAACGACATACGGAGATCATACATAGACCCACACATTCTTAACCGTAGCACCAGATGGATGAGAATGGTCAACATAACGATACGGGAGTTCGCGGTTCCCACCGAACAGGATACGAGGCTGGCTGCGTCCCACGGCCAGTCTTGAAATGGCGCCGGTAACCGAACCTCAGTACCACAGCCCCCCAGACAGTCATTGTACCATACGAGTTATGTCCGCTCCAACAACAACAAAAACAACAACACGATTGACATTGGATACGATCCAAACTCAACTCGATCTGTTTGGGAAGGAATCCTAGAAGCTATTCAACGCAGTTCGAGCCAAATTCACTGGTTTCCGTGAAGTTGTTTACCGGATAATTTATAACGTCTGTTTGCTACAACGCTGGATGATGCTTAAATTTACGTTTTAGATTTTGATACAAAATAACAAAACTGGCAAAATATCACGACAGGCGTGTGTCACAAAGGTCAGCTGAATTATTTCTGTCATTATTTCGAAAGCGGGCTGTATGAAGAAGTGATGTGGGTACACCCACAAGTGGATTAAGGGATAAAAGGACGCTCCGCCTTGAATGAACGCAACCATATGCACAATCGCAGTATGAAGGCCCGGAAGGAGAGTGAAGGTATGCATTCTGTGGAAAGTGTCACCACTACATTGTGCTAACTCCTGCCGGGGAAAGTTCTAAAAAATGAACAACTGTTTAATAGAATCGTCAATTTGAAGATAATGTTGGTCCATGACAAAATTTCCTTTTGTAACAATACGAGGTGCGATCGGAAAGTTTAAAGACTGTGTCAATAGAGGGCGAACCGGATGTAGTACGAGCTTCTGCCGCTAGGGGGTGCGGCCTACATTCATAGTGAATCAGTGTGCCAGCCGGCATCATCGAATTAGCATTTGTTTCTTAGTTACGGGCGTTTTGGTAGTGCATTACACCAGCCCTCCTGCGATTTCGGAATGGCGTGTGCATCAAATTTTGCCAAAGACTCGCCAAAACGGCAACGGAAACTTATGAAATGCTAAAGCAAGCATTTGGGGAGTCCGCAATGGGTCGTGCACAAACTTTTGTGTGGCATTCACGTTTTAAAAATGGCCGAACCTCTGTCGATGATGACGAGCGTTCTGGACGACCATCTTCGAGCACAACGCCCGAAAATGTTACGAAGATTCGGCAGGCCATTCACGAAAATCGACGTCGTACCATCAACGACTTGTGCGACATTGTTGGGATAGGCTATGGGACCTGTCAGCTGATTCTAAAGGAAGAACTCCACATGCGACGCATCCTGTCTGAGGACCAGAAGCAGAATCGACTTCTCGTTTGTCAGGAGCTCAAAGATCTTGCAAGAACCGACCCCAACTTCCTTTCTAAGCTCCGTGTGACTTCTTCCTCTTCCCAAAGATGAAAATTCAGCTAAAGGGAAGGAGATTTGAGACGATAGAAGAGATTCAGGCAGAATCGCAGATGGTGCTTGACAGGCTGACAAAGAAAGATTTCCAGGGATGCTTCCAGGCTTGGCAGCGGCGCTGGGATCGTTGTGTTCACTCCCAGGGGAACTACTTCGAGGGTGATGGATGAATTTAATACCTGAGATAAGTGTACGGGTTTTTTTTTTTTATAGGCGCAGTCTTGAAACTTTCCGATCGCACCTCGTACGTCAGAAAATATGTTTCTCTTCTTACCATCGTAAGGAGACATTTCTTAAGGGAGAGATGTTTGAACCAGAAAATTCCTAACAAATTCGATTTTAAACCAAAACGGAAAGTGTACTCGAATGGAGTACAGCACAATTTACAAACGCGTTATTCAGAGTTTTTTCAGCGCGCATCGGTATCAGTCTACAGACAAAAATCCGCTGTTGCACTAAAGGTATCACGCCACATAGCACTTTCCTTACATTTAGTTAACACTGAACACAAAAAAATTGTTTAACTCTTTAAAGCCCACTGATATTTGCGCCATCTGCTCTAATAGTTATAAATTCCACGTTTTGTATTTACGGGTTTCGTATAAGTCTCTCTGTAAACCTGGATTAGTTCCTCAACAGCATTCGTAATGGTGAAGTGTGGCGTTTTCTTCGCGGTACGGGCTGCGTTCTTAAACGTGATTTAGACTAGCCTCGGCTTCAAAGCAATACAGTGTAAGTTGCAAACTTTAACAAAGTGTATGTCTCAAGTCACGCGGCCCACAATATTTGTGAGCAACGGACCATTTATGACAAGGCCGGTAGAGACAGATATTACGTAAAATACCTACAATTTGAGGCTAGATACGTCAGACTACGGCAAGAACTTCAATTCCAACAACCGCAAACCTGGAATGGAATCTGACGGGTACGAGAAAGCGTACATGTTACAGTACCAGTACCAAATTTTGATAAAATCCCTTCATTAGTTTAGCAGCTGAAACATGTAGGCGGGCGTACAGACACGATTTCCCGTTTGCAGCACGTAGCGGTTGTGAAGGTCACAGCGCACACTTGTACAAACACTCGAATCAGCTGACGGAAGGGAAGCCACGTCATTCTGACAGCCTTCTAATGACTCCTAACGCCTCTTCAATCTGGTATAAGTGACTATGAATACTGGCCCTGGTATAAATTTTGCACAAAGTGTATGCAATGGACAATTTCACATCCACAACTATTCAGTGCATTTCGATTCAATTTGACATAGTGGGGTTAGACTGGCAGCTGTTGGCTGAATTTAGTTCTGATACGTAACCCCGTCGACCGAGCACAAAACGAGCTTACATATCGTTTAAAACAGAACTCCTTTGTCACTTTATCAAGAGTAGGGAATCAACGAATATAAGAAACTATTATTATTATTATTGAGTGTTCTGTCTGACGACAGGTACATTGCTCTGCCCAAAAAGAGCTCGCCAGTTTTCCCTTTTCTCAGCTTCTCGTTTTAACTCCTGAAACTTCATCGTCTTTCCTCGTTTTCTTACCACGCAGTAATAAATTACAACGCCTGGACATGAACTCAGATATTTAAATACTACGCAATCGAGCCACCGAACAAGAAACCACATGAAAAGTTCCAAGACACAACACCCACTCAATAATCAACGACTCACGTTCATTCCTGAAGATGGAGACAGTAGATTCTCCAATTGGTTGGGTAGGAAGATGGGATATCTGACAATCATAAAGTGACATGAGGCTACGATGGGCTAGTCATGCAGAGCTGGGGGTCTTAAGAAACCAGGTTGTGAGTGTGGGAAGTGGATGGAAGTGGATGGAATTGGCCAGTGGCGGCCTTTGGTTTCAGCGGTTTGAATCTTCAGGTTGTGCTACCAAAGTGAGTTACTCAGACTCGAACTACTAACTTTAAAATCTTCCAAAACGCTTTACTGAAAATAATAAGGTAAGAATGTAAGATACATTCTAGGACACAAAGCATGGGGCAATAAGACATTCCATTTGTGACATTTATAATACAATAGCAACATTTGTTCCACGTTCAACGTGAAGCCCACACCTCGCCTACATGCTGGAAATGTGCCACCCCACCCCCCTCACACGAGGGCAGGGATCCATCGACAATGGATCTTTACTTCGTATGGCCAATTTTTTCAGCGATTTTGTTGGCAAGTAGTTCGGCAAAGTTGCCAACCGGTCAATGTACGACGCATAAACAGACATTTTTAAACACGTATGCGCCTGTGTTTTTTGAACAAGTAGTATAATGCGTTCAAGCGTTTTTGGCCGCTGAGCTTTGTGAATTAAAACCTCGGAGCGAGTCACATACCAGAAGTTTGCTGGAAGGGATGGCAACAGGCCGCGTACAGTACACTACAAATAAAATATCACCACGGTATGTAACACAGGACAGTCGATTTCACTACACTACACATCATTAGAGGGAGCCGGCGTAGCTCAGTCAGTATAGTGACTAGCTAAGTACTGGAGGACCGAGGTTCGATCCCCGACGGGGCAGAGGATTTTTCCTCTAGCCTCTTCTGGGGCCCACCCAGCCTTCTCTACAATGGGTACCGGGGTCCTTTCCCGGGGGTAAAGCCGGCCGGGGCGTGATGCTGACCACTCACCCCCATCTAGTGCTGAGGTCTAGAATGAGTAGGAGCTATACCTCCTCTCCCCCCAAGCGCCTACATGGTGTATAGTGGGATATCTTTACTTTACACATCACTAGAAAATTAACACTGCAGAGAGAATTAGATAATTTTATCTTCCTCACAACTATTCGGTCCTCTTCCAAATCTTCTACTCCTCACAGTCCATCGCTTTCTGACATCAGTCGGTTCATCACTCCATTATCTTCAATTATAATACGTTCAATAGCGTCTTCGATTATGCCTTCTTGCTCATGATAAATTTGTTCTAGTTTTTCCACATTATCCCATTCCTCTTGAACAATTTCTTCGAATCTCTGGAGACACAGATGCTCGACATCCTTTATTTTAAATCTTGTGTTCTTGCTTGCAACCCTTTGTTTTACATTTGCCCAAATAAGTTTAATGGCGTTTAAATCGGGATGGTGGGAGCGGAAGTCTCAGCACAGTGTGCCCTTTGTCTGCTAAAATCTTATCAATCACGTGACATTTGTGCTTTGACTTATTTAATTTGATTAAATCTTACAGTTGAGCTTTCAACACGTCACAAAATGGGAAGTTTCTTTCCAATAGCCAGGCTTTCATTTCGTCCTTTGATTAAGACGTCGGTGGTTTGTCTGTCTGAGTTTTGTGATACGAGGCGTTATCAATGACCAGAAAGGAGTTTGCATCGAACATGTGGCATTTTGTTAACACAGAGCAATCACAAGAAAACCATTATCAGGCTTCTACACTGCTGCTCTGACACAGACTGTACTGACCGATGGAAAATCCTTCTTTCCTTCAATGAGTGGTCCGCATACTGGGCACTCCCTACAAGGTCAGCGACCATAATCGGTGGATCCAGTTCTACAGAGTTACCACGGAGGAAGGTGGGGGCACTGTTAGGCCCGTTTCACACATACACGGCGACCGTCCAAACGGCTCCGTTTACACGGTTAAAGGTCGAAGATTATACGAGAGCTTTCACACGCACCGGTGCCGTCTATACGGTAACGGTCTACCGTGAAGTCGCCGTGTCTTCCCACTACAAAACCCGGCGCCGTGACCGTTCTAACGGCGCACCACTTGGTAGTCGGGTGAACAGTTGAATGGCTTCCTTCACACGTGCCGTGTGTAATGCCCGGTTCCGTGACTTAAGTACCAACCTTGTGAAGTAATAATCAGTGAATGTGAATTTATTAAACTTTCTACAATGAAATGAATTGTTCTACAATTAAATATAGGTATAGTAATAAAAATATGATTAACGTTCATGAAATTAAATTTTTGAAAGCTGCCATTTCAGAGAGCCAACAGGTGTTAAGAAGTACTCAGCTAAAAGATTTCTCACACTCTTTGCTGATATTCCCTCGCGCACTACTTCTTCACCACGTATTTTATCAGGACCTGTGATTGTCAATGTATCCTCTGGCTCGTAGCCGTCTCTCTCCCGAACAAAGTTGTATAAATCAACACAAGCCTTGACAATGTCTACAGCAAAATCAGGTTGCAAGTTTATAGGTCGATGAAAGATCCTCCATTTATTACTTAATATTCCAAACGAGCATTCTACATACCTTCGGGCTCTAGAGAGACGATAACTGAGAACTTTTTGTTTTACTGTCAAGTTATGTTGGCAACAAATAACAGAATAACCGGCTACGGTTATGATCGGTTGTGTGTGAAGTTTTCACCGTTCCGTGTAAACGGTGCCGTTTGTACGGTCGCCGTATATGTGTGAAACGAGCCTTAACCTGGCCTCTCAAATACCGTCGAATCGGTTACGGAGACAATACAAGAGAAGGTCGGATAATACTCAGATGGATCTGACACACAGCTGACGAACAATTTGTTTTTCGATACAAAGTTCAATCAGAACGGAGACAAAATACATTCTGGGATTGCCTGTTCGAACCCCGGCTGAGATATGGATGTCTGTCCGCATGTTTCTGTGATGCGCCGATCTGTGTAGGCACAGGCCTAACACGAGGCTAAACGCCGTTCAACGAGTCCTATCGAACGGCTAACACAGGGTCTGTAAAAGCTGTCCCACTATACGCCATGTAGGCGTTTGGGGTGAGTGGCGGTATAGCTCCTCTCTTCCTTGACCTCGGCACTAGATGGGGGTGAGTGGTCAGCATCACGCCCCGGCAGGCTTTACCACCGGGAAAGGACCCCGGTACCCATTGGACAGGAGGCTGGGTGGGCCCCAGAGGCTAGAGGAAAAATTCTCTGCCCCCGTCGGGGATCAAACCACGGTCGTCCAGTCACTATACAGACTTACGGGAGCTGGAATTATTCAGCAGACCAAGTGTTCAAAGGGCTGTAAGCGCCGTAAATTTAATTTTCGAGTCACTGTTGTCGGAACCAAACTGTGCGTTTCGACCACGTCCCTTAGCTTGGGAACAGACGGAAGACAAACGCAACGCACCCGCGAGCTTGAAGGAGGAAGGGAGGATGGAAAGGGCAATGTAGAACAAGGCGGCGAAAAGTGTCACGAGAAAACGTTCCCTCCCCCTTTTAATTTGGACAATCGGTGGCATTTTCAGGCGTCCACTGTACAATTTAATCAAACACACTAGACACAGGGAACCGAGACAAATTACTGTCGTCGTAAAACAATGTTTGCCATAAACTGCACGCTTATCTCCTACCCCTCTGATCCCCGTGCCCTTTACTTCGAACTGACGCGGAACGCACAGATTCGCCCCGACTACTTTTCGCAGTTTACTAATCATATCAAATTACGTTTTAATAAAAACTGTATAGCTCACTGATATCTGTGTTTTGGACCTGCCGTTCTCTTAAAGAATCGATACTTGTTCGATTTGAGTTACGCCGACATGAGAGAGAAGTCGATTGCCAACTTCCACTGTAAATAAAACTCTTGAAACATCATGATTTATATGCGTTAGATGCAAAAGAACACGCGAAAGGCTAGCGAACGTCCGAACTGGAGTTTCTCCTTACCTTGTAGCAGTAGTTGATGTAGACTCCCTTCAGGTCATCGTCAGTGGACAGCTCGGTGTTGGGGCTGTTGGGCGGCGATTTGGGGCTGAAAGCAAGACAACACGACAATGCAATGATGCAGTAATGCTGTGGATCTTGGCGACGGCTGTTAAGCACCTATGACCAATTTTATTACTTAACTATATACGAGGTGCGATCGGAAAGTTTCAAGACTGTGTCAATAGAGGGCGAACCGGATGTAGTACGAGCTTCTGCCGCTAGGGGGTGCGGCCTACATTCATAGTGAATCAGTGTGCCAGCCGGCATCATCAAATTAGCATTTGTTTCTTAGTTACGGGCGTTTTGGTAGTGCATTACACCGACCCTCCTGCGATTCGATTTCGGAATGGCGTGTGCATCAAATTTTGCCAAAGACTCGCCAAAACGGCTACGGAAACCTATGAAATGCTAAAGCAAGCATTTGGGGAGTCCGCAATGGGTCGTGCACAAACTTTTGTGTGGCATTCACGTTTTAAAAATGGCCGAACCTCTGTCGATGATGACGAGCGTTCTGGACGACCATCTTCGAGCACAACGCCCGAAAATGTTACGAAGATTCGGCAGGCCATTCACGAAGATCCACGTCGTACCATCAACGACTTGTGCGACATTGTTGGGATAGGCTATGGGACCTGTCAGCTGATTCTAAAGGAAGAACTCCACATGCGACGCATCCTGTCTGAGGACCAGAAGCAGAATCGACTTCTCGTTTGTCAGGAGCTCAAATATCTTGCAAGAACCGACCCCAACTTCCTTTCTAAGCTCCGTGTGACTTCTTCCTCTTCCCAAAGATGAAAATTCAGCTAAAGGGAAGGAGACTTGAGACGATAGAAGAGATTCAGGCAGAATCGCAGATGGTGCTTGACAGGCTGACAAAGAAAGATTTCCAGGGATGCTTCCAGGCTTGGCAGCGGCGCTGGGATCATTGTGTTCACTCCCAGGGGAACTACTTCGAGGGTGATGGATGAATTTAATACCTGAGATAAGTGTACGGGTTTTTATAGGCGCAGTCTTGAAACTTTCCGATCGCACCTCGTAAACTGTTACAGGTTGGGTAAATAAATCTAACTTATTTTAATTCGTGTGAGCCAGACTCATTTCTTGTGTTATCCCACAAAATAAAGGCAAAACAACGTTAATTGGTTTCATAACATGTCAGGTGGCCGTCAATATACCGGATAACCTTTGTATGAAAAGTTTGCTACAAAAACAATTTGAAGGTCAGCGTAGTACAGCAGTCAGTGGTCGGTCATAAAAACTCTTAACAGTTTTCCAAAGGCAATCTCCGATATTCTGCACAACTCACTGACCTTCACGTCTGTTTATTACAGACACACATTTCTTGTTGCAGGGCTAATAATATACTGGGCAGTCACAATGCTGTTTCTTTTAATCTGGTTAAATATCCGCCACACCAAGACATATTTCACACGCATAATTGCAGATCACAACGGGATATCGTCTAGACTTCACGAATGTACAATTTATTAGTGTGGTGATCAATTTAAAATAAAAATCCGTAAATTTCATCTCAGCTTAGCTTAATGTAAAATGGAGAACACGATAAAATTGGAATATGAGCCGACATTACAGTCACCCAACAACTTTCAGTATAGATCCCAGATGCCAAGTTTCGTTTAAATCCGTTCATTAGTTTCGAAAATGAAACATGCGGACGAATATACAAAAGCAGACATCGTACCCTAAGTTTATGAGCTTCGTGATTGTAAACAAAAGGACGTTGGATTTATTTATGTTCCTACAGTAAATGACGCTGTCTGGAGAAATGTGACGTAAAAGAGACTTCAAATATGGAGACCAAGATGTCTCGATTAGAAATTGTATTCTCTTAAGAATTGAAAATGTATTTATTTCCAGTATAAAATCTTTCGTCTCATCTATCGAAATGTAAACTGAATACGAAAGGAATTTCAACAAAGATCGTGAAATACAATGGCAAGATTCTACTTAATCTTAAAGTATTCTTCTTGATCTTAAAATCTGCATGGAAAGAGCACTCACTGTTCCAGCACCCAGCTGGACGAACCAAGGCCGCTCGCTACTCAGTCCACTTCCTGTGTATAGGTCGTGCGAGAAGTGCTGGCAGAGAATCCCTGCTAGGAATTCGATATACGCGCATGCGCAAGATTTCGCGGCGAGTTACGACACATCCTAAAAGCATTAGTTCCACAACCACTGAACGAACAACAGACGACAGGCTTTCATGTGTTCTAATGGGTACAGCTTTAAGATTACCTCACAGTGGTACAGCGATTTAATCTAGAATATTATCGCAACACCCACAGAACACATTAGAGCTGTACAGTCCGCAGACCAGGAGAAAATCCCTGCTAGGAATTCGATATACGCGCATGCGCAAGATTTCGCGGCGAGTTACGACCCATCCTAAAAGCATTCGTTCCACAACCACTGAACGAACAACAGACGACAGGCTTTCGTGTGTTCTAACGGGTACAGCTTTAAGATTACCTCACAGTGGCACAGCGATTTAATCTAGAATATTATCACAACACCCGCAGAACACATTAGAGGTGCACTCACTACACGCTACTCTTAACGGCTTGATGTTTTCAGTCTGTGTAGTAGCCTTAAACTCTGACGTATCACACTTCCCACCAATAGCAGCCCTCTAGTCCACCAGGCAGTAAACATTCCCCCCGCACGCACTAAAACCATTTTCCCCTCGCAGGGATTTTCTCCTGGTCTGTGGACAGTACTAACCAATGTAAGCACGGGGCAGTGTTATTTTAGTATGTAATGAGCACACGGGTGTTGGATGTTCTCAAAGCGATCTCAAGGATTAAACAAGCAAACACGTTCTGCACTGACGATGTATTTGCTGTTCGTTCGAACCACGTTTCTATAAATAAATCAAAGTGATTAGTTCTGGTCAGCAGCAAATAGACGGCAGCAGCTTCGCGGAAATCGTCAGTCAACGGGGATGTGACTGGGTCCTGTGAGAACGGACAGAACCTTAATGGCAACCTACTTTTCTTGTGATCAACTTTTCCAAACGAGTTTCTGGCGACCGATTCATGGTGGAAAATAAAACAAGAGTTGTGAAGTAATGTCACTCGCTCGTCACAAAACGAGATTTCGAGGTCTTTCAGGACGATTAGGCGAATCAGTGACAGACATGTGAAAACTGGTTTTATAATTAAGAAGTTTCCATTCTACAGTACAATACAAGGCCCTGTCTGAAAAACAAATTAGAGAAAATTATATAAATTGCAGCATATTGTAATAATTTACTGGAAATTTCAGACCCACACACTGAAAATAAATGTTTCGACATGAGCCTAGTTATTGTACAAGTACCAAAATTCTAGTCACTTTTTTCTTTTTTCGATTTGTTGAGTTAACGGCAACATTACATTGTAATTCATGTTAATTAATCTGTATTGTTGTAATCGATTTCAAGAAAACACAAGTCGTCACAGAGGATTGCAAGTGTTGTAACCTAAACGTCGCTGTTCGGGGAGTTGGTAGAGGCGTCTTCAGTTATAGCAAAACAGAGCAGAATCGCCAATGTAAGATAATTAAGTGCCATCTGTTGACGAGTGTGCGGAACACTGGAATTGAAACGCTTGTGCCAGGTGATATTTGCGCCCTGATGATGGAAGCAGCGTCGGTAAACTTTTACCAGAATACACGGCGCAATAACCCAGAAGACAGTCATCTTCAGACTCACCGTCGTAAAAAACCTCAAATCCTGTCTTAAAAAAAACTTTTAAATTTTCGAAACAAAACCTCACTAATTCACCTGAATACGAAGCCTGAAATATACAATATTATTATTTTTAAGTCGTAGTTCAGAAAACAATCAAATTTATTCAGTAACAAGTGTTAGCTTAGATGATATGCGATAGGAATATGACGAAAATAAAAAGAAATCTTCATAAAAAAATGTTTAATTAATATTAATTTCGACTGGAAGTGTTCTTTTAAAAAGCCAAGAACTGTTTTGCTTTAAGTACAAATCAGATGGACCACTCTGCACGGACGTTTCTTTTTAATTGATAATCGAGTTCAATTGCCTCACACTCGTGAAAAGCGTTTTGTTTAGCTGATAAATTTAAAAAAGTATAAACAGAAAAAACTAATATTCTTCCCGCTTATAGTGAATGTTTGTTGAAACACTTGTACAATTTGTTTGAGAAGATAGTGTAATTGCGTCATATTGTGAATATTATAACAATTTATTTATTTTAATCCGTCTGATCACAATATTTAAAATTCTACAGAAATCATAATTGAGTTTTAAGTTCTTAGATATAATTTACACCTGATGATGGTTTTATAAAAACCGAAACATGTTGTGTAAATGTTCCGAAATGTAAATCGATCAATCGATATGGAACATCAATGATATTTTATTATCTTAATTATAAGAAATTTTAAATATTGTGATCAGACGGATTAAAACAAATAATTGTTTGAGAAAATTTTGCGTTACTTTATGTTTCTGCCCTGAATGTGGCTAAATATGATTAAGAGTACCCAGATAAAAACAAGCAAACACACAACTGTATTTCCTTTTAGATACCTCATAATACAAAATATTTTCATCAATGACACAGTACAATTACAAGTGACTAGATTTAAGACGCAGTTTCACGCACGAAATGAATGTGTTTTGTGTTGCTCTCGAAACACGAACAACACGAAATAAATGTCTGAAAATGTGCAGCAACAGACACGTAATTAAGTCCACCAGGCACTAATTAACAGCAGACGATGCTCTACGTATATTAGTCCGGCTGGCTGGCTCCAAGAAAGCAGGTCGGATGAGGTCAGGAAATAATGGACAGTTAACTGGATACGGGCCCTTCCCAGGGGTCGTGACGAGTAAGCCACTAGCAGTGTTCTGTTATCACGTGTCATGGCAGATTTTGGTCTGATTCATTACCCCAAGACATGTAGGAAATATTTAACAGCGTTATACACACTGAACAGGTTAATCAGTGTCGAAAAGGGTACAAAAATACGTACAGTCGTCTGTGAAAGTGCAGTCCAACACATTCTGTCTTGGATAGATCGATCAGTGGGATCGCGAGATCGAATCTCGCTCAGGGCAATGATATTTACCTCAACCTCTAGTCAAGAGTCAGACTAAGAAAGTCCATCAATTGTACCTCGCCTATGAAATCCAGACGTCCAATACCGTGATCCGAAGAGCCTAAATTCAGCCAGTTGGACAGCCCAAACAGTCACACCTTAATTATTTGAGATGAATCCTGATCCTTTGCGCCCTCTCCCAAAATAATCCTCATTTCAGGCTTCCCGATCAAAATATTGTTAGCAATTCTCATGTTTCGCGTGCGAGTAAGATGCGTCTCCCATCGCATTCTTACTGACTCTCGTAACATTTGGAAAAACATTACAAATTAGTGTGCAGATTGATGGCTTCAAAGCGCTGAGTTCTACCATGCTCCGAGGTGGCATAAGGCAGTTGAGAGAGGCGGAGACTACGTTGAAAAGTGACATTTTTTGTTCCTAAAGTCTGTGTACCTATCCACTGTGTGCACAGCAAAGTTGTAAAATAAAAATTGATTTATTTAAAAAATATATGGTGCATTACTTTTGGAGTGACCCTCATATTTTTAGACTGACTACAGCTAAAGATTCTAAAATAAACGCCAGCAAGTATTCCCGTGAATAAAATGCAATTTCATAATTGTCGCTCCCAAATATACGAAGGACCTGCTAGCTGTCTTATTTTTAATAATACTGTGTCATGTTTTACAGTGTCCGTTGTCTCAGGTACATTTTATATAAACAACGTTTCTTTCTTTCTAACTTTCAAGTCGAAGTGACTGATTGTCATTACACTGACAAACATTGTTTTAGTCGTAACGGATAATATTAAAGCCGGACCTTTTGGTATTTGATAGTAAACACTAGTCCAGTGGTATTCAACCTTTTTTGTTCACGTACCCCTAGATATAATTTCTCTTCAAATTTGTACCCCCAAAATTCTTGGTGTATAATTCAAGTTATACATAGTATATAATCTACATCTAAAATAAATTAAATAAATTACATTACTGATTTTTCAGTGTTTATCATAAAATAATATATATATATATTTTTTTAAATTTCACGTACCCCCGAAGATGTCTTCGCGTACCCCCAGATATAATTTCTTTTCAACTATGTACCCCCAAAGTTGTTGGTGTATAATTCAAGTTATACATAATATATAATCTACATCTAAAATAAATTAAATAAATTACATTACTGATTATTCAGTGTTTATCATAAAATAATATATATATTTTTTAAATTTCACATACCCCCTAAGATGTCTTCGCGTACCCCCGGGGGTACGCGTACCCCAGGTTGAATACCACTGGCCTAGAACACAAGGGTCATTCTGAAATTGTCGTCATGAGTTTACCCAGTTACTTCCTGTCCCGTAGTAAAGGGAGCCATATGGAACTCAAATCTAGGTTTGGTTGACTGATAACCCGTTGTGTTCTTTTCACGAATATCGAACGACCCTCTCGTTTCCCAGTGATCCAGTGAGAAAAAAAAATCTCGCTGGGGTACTGAAGTGTCTGCTTTCTGTTGTGTTCCTAACCGAATCAGCAAATATCAATTTGGGCTGCTGGATTCTTCGTGTAGACAGACTGGGAGGCTACAGGTAAGCGTGCCTCCGCTTGTAGGGGTGACTCGTGGTCGATTTTACCTGTCCCTGGGAGTGTCCCTGCGAGAGGAAGCCACGGACACTCGTGCAGACGACTGGTTGCTCTCGCGCTGAGCCTCCCTCAGCAGCCTCAGGTACTCCTCGCCAGAAGAGAAAGGCAGAGGTGTGATCCTGTCCGGGGTATGACTGCAGGTAGCCTGCGCGTTCAGCTCCACCCACGACTCTGCGAACAAGGAGATGACGTCCTGCATTTCAGGGTGCAAGCGACTGCCTACGTGCATCTTCCAAATGATGCTTTAATGTTTCCCATTACCTCGCTAGCCTTCGTGTCAATTTGTTGCAAATCTGCTTAAGAACAAAGGAGCATCTTTCAGATTACTGTTTTCTGGGATGTTACACCGTGTCTTCTGGTGGATACCGACAAATGTTTCAGAGGAGATGATTAATCATCCTGATGTTGGAAGCAGTAAACTCCTCTGAAACATCGATTTGGTCGGTTTCTTTTTCGCAGACTACATCCCAGAAGACTTTGTACTAGTCGCCTTGAGAACCTCAAATCTCACAAATGTGAATATCTGTCTGCTGTTTAACTATTTGCAATCTTCACGGGTGTGAATGCACTTTAACATGATTTTAAGAGAACTAAACACGTGGCAATAATCTTCGTGATATGTGCGGTATCATTAAAGTCTTTGAAACATGCTTGTAAAAGTTAATTTATGTCCTAATCAAATTCGTCTTAAAATGAAACGGACTGAACCAAAACGAAATGGTTCGAACACATTTAGCAGGAAGTCTACCTCACAGTTTTGTATAAATCGGTTCTTGCGTTATTTTCAAAAAACTGTTTAACGCACCTAAAACGTTTTTTTATCCCAAGAGCCTCGCAACTAATCTGCCCCCTTTAGATTGTTTTTCTTTTTAAGCTGTCAACTTCTGTCTACTTTGTGGTTATGGTCTACGTTTTCGTCCAGAAAATTATCGACAAAAGAAACGAGTGTCCGGTTTGACCCAGTTTTCAATACATCACCTAATTAGAAAAAAACAAAACAATTCTGCGCGTAAAACGCAGAATTATCGATAGTTAATGTTAGCAACTTCTCGAAAGATGGTTTCAGTAACAGACTCTGGTTACTAGATTTTGTACACACGTCATTTCTAATTGTATTGTACATATGACTGATATGATAAGGAAGACTTCTTATATTGTTCCGATACATGAATCAGCACTTGTAATGACATACGGGCAAAGACATTTGTTTGTTTCCCGTATCTTATCAATCCCCTGACAATCGCAAACACCTGACGGCTACCAGCAACGCGGTGCTATGGTTATGTCTGCCTTGGATACTACGACGTACGTGACCTGGCGACCTGGTAATGTAATGCCCGCATGATTTGTTAACACATTTCATTTCTGTAGAAATCGCACAAACTGCATGTGACCAACACATCTAGAACTTAACTAGCTAAATATTTATTGGAGCAAACGAAGTTTTGAACAAATTTGTAAGCGATTCGTGACAACAAATTTTACTCATCTGACTTAGATTTTTGAGAAAAAAATATACTGTTCATGCTGTGGCACTTCGTAATAATCCCAGAACCGTCGAACTGATTTTGATCAACGTTTGTTACCGAGGGTCTCTTCTCGTTCGCCCTTTATTTCCCCGGCTTTACGATGTTTATGAGAAAGGAAAAAAGTTAAAGATTTCTGTCTTCTGGGTGGGTCTGGTCGATGTTACCCAATATCATACTCATCGCCCTGATGATGGAGGCAGTATGACCTCTGAAACGTTGGTTAACATCGACCAGACTACACAGCGCAACAACCCAGAAGACAGATATCTTCATACTCATCGCCCTGATGATGGAGGCAGTATGACCTCTGAAACGTTGGTTAACATCGACCAGACTACACGGTACAACAACCCAGAAGACAGAAATCTTCATACTCACGTCTGTGAAAACCTCAAATCATACGAAAAAAGTTAACATTCACCGAATTAAAAACCTAAAAGAGTTAACCACCAACGCATAAAAATTATTTCGGTACGCATATCCTTTTTAACTTGTTTTAAGATACTTTCTTTACAATAAAAGTAGCCTTGTTGTCCTCCAGAGCACGCGTGTTCTTTTCGACCTGATGTCTGTCGCCCGTATTAAAGCTTTGAACCATCTGGCGTATTTTATTTACATTTGCTGTGAACTTCCGGTCGCGTCGCGTTTGAACTTTCTGATTCCCTGCCACCATGGCCGCAGCACTAGCGCCATTTAATGTAGGGCACGGGCATTTTGTGTAGTAATAGATACTGGAAGATCACGCAGCGTTTGTAAATGTGTAATCTAAAACAACATGGCATCCATGCGAATCCTGGTATTTATCTGTTGTTTTCTATGACTATAACCTACAGTCCACTGGAATTTTTATGCTGTCAGATCGTGAACGTAAGAACAGACTCTACTTAAACGCTTATTTTTGCATATCGTATTTATCAAACACGGCGGAGCTGTATGATGTGTTCATGTCTAGATCTGACAATAGCATATACGAGTACGCGCTACAGTCAGCTTTGAGAAGGGCAGACTAATTGTTTTCGAGTCGGGCCGGCCCAAAACGCGCTGATTAACTTCACATCCGCGCCACCTGGTAAACTCACTGCAGATTCGAGCATTTGGTGGTGAGGACTGACATTTTAATTTACGAGGTGCGATCGGAAAGTTTCAAGACTGTGTCAATAGAGGGCGAACCGGATGTAGTACGAGCTTCTGCCTTTAGGGGGTGCGGCCTACATTCATAGTGAATCAGTGTGCCAGCCGGCATCATCGAATTAGCATTTGTTTCTTAGTTACGGGCGTTTTGGTAGTGCATTACACCAACCCTCCTGCGATTTCGGAATGGCGGATTTTCATGAACAAATCAAATTTTGCTAAAGACTCGCCAAAACGGCTACGGAAACCTATGAAATGCTAAAGCAAGCATTTGGGGAGTCCGCAATGGGTCGTGCACAAACTTTTGTGTGGCATTCACGTTTTAAAAATGGCCGAACCTCTGTCGATGATGACGAGCGTTCTGGACGACCATCTTCAAGCACAACGCCCGAAAATGTTACGAAGATTCGGCAGGCCATTCACGAAGATCGACGTCGTACCATCAACGACTTGTGCGACATTGTTGGGATAGGCTATGGGACCTGTCAGCTGATTCTAAAGGAAGAACTCCACATGCGACGCATCCTGTCTGAGGACCAGAAGCAGAATCGACTTCTCGTTTGTGAGGAGCTCAAAGATCTTGCAAGAACCGACCCCAACTTCCTTTCTAAGCTCCGTGTGACTTCTTCCTCTTCCCAAAGATGAAAATTCAGCTAGAGGGAAGGAGATTTGAGACGATAGAAGAGATTCAGGCAGAATCGCAGATGGTGCTTGACAGGCTGACAAAGAAAGATTTCCAGGGATGCTTCCAGGCGTGGCAGCGGCGCTGGGATCGTTGTGTTCACTCCCAGGGGAACTACTTCGAGGGTGATGGATGAATTTAATACCTGAGATAAGTGTACGGGTTTTTATAGGCGCAGTCTAGAAACTTTCCGATCGCACCTCGTAAGAACCGGTGACTGTTTTAAGGCCTGTATGAGAGTGACTGAATAAACCCACTAAAGCCATACGACCGCCAGCCTCCGGGAGGAGAATCTATTCTGGAACCCTCGGCTGATTACTGAAATACAGGTTGTATAGTGGTGTCGATGTCAACCAGCTGGCTCATGTCAGTAGCGGTGTTTGTGTTAACAGCACTGAAATTTTTAGTTCTGAACAGAGTGGACTGTCGTGTTTTTGTGTGACCAGGGTTAAAACTTCTGTAAGGAATGTAGCCGGTTGGAATCTTGGCCGGATTACTAAATCCCCTAACTTAACTTTTTTTCAGTCTGCACAAGTGAAAGCTGTTTTTTTTTTGCCTTGACATAGATCATGGCAGCCAGCTTCATCTTTCTACTTGTTCCCATTGTACCTTCTGAACTTAAGGGCCGTCTCTTTCATCGGCCACAGTGCCCTTAAATGACGCTCTCATTCACTTTGTTATTCCAGTCATCAAACCTGTTTAACACGTTCAATCACAAATCAATCAATATGATTCAAGGTAAATAACGAGACGAGGTATCTGTGAAGCAGATGCACATGGCGTGCATTCTGCACGTGGACCACGTTGCTTGTCATCTCGCCTTTTACCAACACGTGTCTGCTTCCCGAGAAAGAAACAACAGCAAAGCTGCCCCGTTACACGCCTTTCAGGCACTCAGGGGGAGCGAAAATATAGCTGCTACACATTTTTAACCTCGGTTCTAGATAGGGGTGACACCAGTACCCATTAGACCAGTGGTATTCAACCTGGGGTACTCGAAGACATCTTATGGGGTACGTGAAATTAAAAAATATATGTATTATTTTATAATAAACATTTAAAAATCAGTAATGTAATTTATTTAATTGATTTTAGATGTAGATTATATACTATGTATAACTTGAATTATACACCAACAACTTTTGGGGTACAAAGTTGAAGAGAAATTATATCTGGGGGTACGCGAAGACATCTTAGGGGGTACGTGAAATTTAAAAAATATATATATTATTTTATGATAAACACTGAATAATCAGTAATGTAATTTATTTAATTTATTTTAGATGTAGATTATATACTATGTATAACTTGAATTATACACCAACAACTTTGGGGGTACAAAGTTGAAGAGAAATTATATCTGGGGGTACGCGAACAAAAAAGGTTGAATACCACTGCATTAGACAGGAGGCTGGGTGAGCCCCATGGCTGGTCTGGAAGTAGAAGCTAGAGGAACAATTCCCTGCCCCTGTCGGGGATCGAACCCTGGCTCCTGTTGTATCTCTTTGTGATTGTGGCGTGTGCAGCGCATACACGTGTTGAGGATTTATCACAGAACCACGCTGCCATGTATTTTAGAATCGAAATGGAAAACTGTCGTCCCAAGACAAGGAACAAAAGAAGACAGATATTCAAGAACACTTTCCACCGTGTTCCTGTGCTATCAATTCATTAGAATCCCCACTGGGGCAGTAGTGTCCTTGTTAACACAAGGTGGACCACATTGGGACAGGTTTATCGCCGTACTTATCTGCAGTCGCATGTTTCAAACCGGAAGCCGTGGTTTTATTTTGCGTCACAACGAGAAAATCTGTAGTTCACTTACATCAGAACACACGGAGTACCTGTATATTTACACCTACGCTCCAAATGTCCGTAAAGTTCATACGAAAATAATCGGTACGCTTCTGCGAACGTTCGTTTCCCATTGCTTCTTCCTAATGACATTCTAAGCTGAGTATTTGAAGAAGCAACTGAGATTTAATGACACAAACAGTCACAATACAAACATTTTAACGTCAAAAATAAGTCTTCGACGTCCAGATAAAAGTGACACTGACTTGTTGACAAAATTCCCTCTTTTCAATGAGTTTTTTACCTTTTACATATCTTGCATCTGTCACCAACATCTGTTTATTATCTTAGATTAGATTATAATATGTGTGAAACCAAGTATCCTATCTTAAGCCTGCAAAGAGGAAATAATATTGGTTGCAAGAGTTTGATAAAACAATCAAAAAAGCATTTGAGCCTACGGATTATGTGGGAAATTCTAGACATTAAATATCTTAATTTTGGTACTTTTCCTTGACAGTCACCTTATTTATGTCAGTCTACTGAATTTTCTCTCCTGCACATTTTCATATTATGCCATATTTCACACGTGCTTGAAATTAAACCGCCACTGTCCATACATGATATTTTTTTTATTATTTAGTGTTCTGTCTGGCGACAGGTCCATATGAACAGGATCCTTCCATCCTTTTCTCGGACTGGGACCTGTTCATATACGTTCTTGGCAGATGATCCAGAAGTGGTTTGCCATTGCCTTCTTTTGTGTGTGTGAATGGGATGCCACGGAGAAACCGGGGAAGCCCCCGGAGGAAAACTCCGTGATGCCTAGACCACGGACTTGCCCAACACAAGTTATAAATTCGGGTATCGCCGGGAATCGAACCCGAGACCCCAGGATTACAAGGCCAGCGTTCTAACAGCTAGACCACCGTAGCGGTATACATGATATACAAAACAAAATGGTCTAGAAGTAAACACGGAGAATCTAGGCACGCCTACATGTTCATATCTCGTCGCCAAATTACAGGGCAGTCAGACATAATTGCAGCTAAAATCATTCTAAAATGTGTTAAATATAAAATATTTTGGAACTGCACCAACATATGAAAATTGTTTTCACGCAAAAATTAAGACCAGATTAAATTCGGGGAAGGCTTGCTACCACGGAGTTCAGAATCTTTCTGTCAGCCATCTGAAGACGCAAACACTGAAACACACAAAAGTCTAACTTTGCCCGTTGTTTTGTATGGGGTGTGGAAGCTTCGTGCTTCATATCAAGGGAGAAACATATATTGAGGGTGTCTGAAAAGAATATTTGGACACTTGAGAAATTAAATTACAGAAGACTGGAGAAAACTGCACAGTTACGTACGCCATAATTTGTACACTTCACCAAATATGATAATAACACTAAGGAAATAAAATAAAATTCCTATTAAATATTAAAATATTACTATAATTAACATTTAAATATTTAAAATATATTAAATGATGTTCTCTATCGAAATGTTCGATTTACATTAGAATATCACTTTTTACACGACATGTTTCAGTTCTAAAAGAACCATCTTCAGGTGTATAAAATTATATAAACTTAAATATAATTTCTTAAATGCAACTTTTAGTCAGATGTTTATCAGATTTCAAATGATGTTTTCTTCTAGAATTTATTGTATTTTTAATATCGTATTCGAAGTTGTTCTGTATGTACGTCGTACTTAACATGATTTTGTGTGGGTGAACGTTTTGTTGTTGTTTTTTTGTATCATCCTATAAAGTAAATAATATAATTAATAATTAACTATCAAAATTAAAATTAACTATCAAAATTAACTATCAAATATATTATTTTATTTTCTATTTTTAATTTATTAATATTCATTTAGTCTTTATATTATTTACTTTACAGGATGATACAAAAAAACAACAACAAAACGTTCACCCACACAAAATCATGTTAAGCACGACGTACATACAGAACAACTTCGAATACGATATTAAAAATACAATAAATTCTAGAAGAAAACATCATTTGAAATCTGATAAACATCTGACTAAAAGTTGCATTTAAGAAATTATATTTAAGTTTATATAATTTTATACACCTGAAGATGGTTCTTTTAGAACTGAAACATGTCGTGTAAAAAGTGATATTCTAATGTAAATCGAACATTTCGATAGAGAACATCATTTAATATATTTTAAATATTTAAATGTTAATTATAGTAATATTTTAATATTTAATAGGAATTTTATTTTATTTTATTGTGATTAGACTGACAAGATTTAAACAAATATATATTTATCACAATATGACGCAACTTTATCAACACTAAGGAAGTTAAGACAGACGGGGCATGTAGCACGCATAGGTAGATGAGAAATGCAAACGTTTTGATTGGTAAAGCCCGAATGGAAGAATAATCCACTCGTAAGACACACATTCAGAAGCTGGAGCGGCAATCAGCGACACAGGATTTGGTCTAGGAAATTAGAACGCCAGTTTCAGTTCAGCCTGCGGATTACAGACTAGGCATCACGCGAGAACACTCTCTCGAATGAGAGTGGTTCAAATTCGTCGGAGGCCAATGACACAATGGAAGGCGTTGAATATCTCGGATAGCCACACAAACAAAGAAACTACGCTATAAATTTGAGAGTACTGACAAGCTGCTACACAGAACATAAGTGTTTTATCTACGTAGTTAACTTTCAACATCAGGGTATTTATTAGTCGATGTGAAGAAACAACTGGGTTTTAGAAATCAAAATAATTTCCTTCTGTTATCAATATCATATGCGTGATCACATATACCACATTAACATCGATAACATTGTCTTCACATGTAGTGTTTACCAATACAAGAGCGGAGTTACAAGACAATGGGTTAACATTGCGTGTATTACAAACTGGGACACGCGTAGTGACCTATTCAATTTCCTTTTCGGACGATACGCAATTTCGAAGATGGACGGTGTAGCATTACAGGTAGCACTCGATTTACGCCGGGGATGCGTTCCTGGACAAACCGGCGTAAATTGAAAACTCTTTTATAACGTAAATCAATGGGAAATCAATGACATGCGTTCCCGGCACCCAAACATTGACGAGTAATATAATGGCGTTACATTTAAAGCTCTGAAATAACGTAAATAAAATAAAGGGAATTTAAAAAATATATTTTATACACTTACAATCAGCAATTCGTTGGTCCTCGCGATTGACTGTTGATTCTGTCATGTGATTGATGTGTACAGTCATCTCTGCTGTTATGCGATAGTTGCATTCATGTAAGACGCCGACCTATAGAAAATCGCGTAATAAAAATAACCTTGGTACCTCCGCAGAGATTAAATTAGTCCTTTGAAAGTTTAAAAGCGCAAAGAATGAAATTTCATAAGAGCAAACTCGTATATGCAAAAGTTTGCGTTTCACAAACAGCTTTAACCGATTCATCGATGTCATTGGAGCAAATTCGCGTTAACGAAACATACGTAATTGCAGAGATGACCGTATTTATAATTTTTATTCAAAATCAGGGAAGTAAGATTTACGATTTAGTATAAGAATCAGTACGAGATACATTGTAAAACGTTATAAATAATATTAAAATATATTTTTTGACTTTTTAACTAGCTGGTTTTAAAATCGTCGTTATTCTGAATCGGCGCAAATCGAGGGTTACCTGTATAGGCTAGGAATATCAAGGAAATGCAAAATCTCAAATCACGTCTTTAGAGAAAATTAAGTTTTGTTCATGCGAACAGAAGCCGAGAGAACAATCTCAAAGAATGGCAGACGGTACATGACCCCAAGGAGGGAGGAACACAGAAAGGTGGATGAAGGCCGTGTAGGATGCAATGACAGATACAGAAGTGGAAAAAGGACAGAGAAGAATGACGACAAAGAATCTGATGACGTCAGCGGCATTAATTAACCGGAATATAATTATACTTGTGTACATGAGACGTATATAGCAAGGCTAATCACACGTAAGAAACCGCACTGCACACATAAGTAAATATTTCCTTCTTTTTACTGTGTAAACATAACGCCGACAAGCGTTTCAGATTAAAGTTCAAAATACTTTCTTGTAAGTGGCGTCATTTCTCTGAAGAACGCCAAGCTCTGTTTCAGCTTCATGTACACCAATGTTAGTCTAGTCACGTCAGGTTAGGTTAGGTTAGGTTAGGTTAGGTTATACCAAAACAGATTTGTCAGACAACTTCTGTGTAGTCCCAAAGGCAAAGTTCGGAACAAATTCGTAACTTTCGATATGGAAGATGCAATATCCCCGTTGTGTGTTATTTGTACGTACTTTGCGAAAAGAATATATCCCAAGCGGGGGAACAGGTTAACAAAGCAGGGCAGTTCACAACACAACATCAGAACCCCAAATTCTCGTAACCACCGCCATTTGTATTATCTCTGCAACTACCCAGACTCTACGGTTGTTGTAATTCTCAACTACGCACTTTTCCGATCATGGCAACTATAACTTGCCTTCCTTTACGCGGGAACGTTCTGACATTTTAATCATTTGAGGGCGGTGTGGGCTGGCGCGTTGTCATGATGCGTCTTCCTTTAGAATCAGCTGACAGGTCCCATAGCCTATCCCAACAATGTCGCACAAGTCGTTGATGGTACGACGTCGATCTTCGTGAATGGCCTGCCGAATCTTCGTAACATTTTCGGGCGTTGTACTCGAAGATGGTCGTCCAGAATGCTCGTCATCATCAACAGAGGTTCGGCCATTTTTAAAACGTGAATGCCACACAAAAGTTTGTGCACGACCCATTGCGGACTCCCCAAATGCTTGCTTTAGCATTTCATAGGTTTCCGTAGCCGTTTTGGCGAGTCTTTGGCAAAATTTGATGCACACGCCATTCCGAAATCGAATCGCAGGAGGGTCGGTGTAATGCACTACCAAAACGCCCGTAACTAAGAAACAAATGCTAATTCGATGATGCCGGCTGGCACACTGATTCACTATGAATGTAGGCCGCACCCCTAGCGGCAGAAGCTCGTACTACATCCGGTTCGCCCGCTATTGACACAGTCTTGAAACTTTCCGATCGCACCTCGTATATTGGTGAACCACAGAGTTTTAACCAAAGGTATTTTCATTTTGATTGGAATTTAAGATCAATCATCATTAACTGACCTTTAATTCACTGATTTTAATCGTATATCTTATTTCTATATCAACCAAGGGATATATCATAAATGTTAAGTTATCTTTCATATATATTCTGACTATAATAATCCCAGTGTTTAACAACAGTAATACGTACTGGCGACCTGAAGATGGAATTATAACCCGAAACACGCCGAAACAAGTAAATTGAGCACAAGACAAAAAACGGATTATAACAACATATTACATGGAGATTGCTGTCTTCTGGTAGACGTTTACCAGTGTTTCAGAGGTACTTACTGCTTTCATCATTAGGACGAAAACCTCAAATCCTACTTAACATTAAGATAATCCTCACAATATAACACACAAATTCAGCAATGTCCTCTCATGTTTGTTTGGTTAGTATGATAACCGGGTTCATTGTGTCAACTGATTATTTGCAAAGGCACATTCTATCACATTTCGAAATAATACAACCAAACAACAATTCTGAACCATTTGTCGACAAGTACAAACTTCCTCCTTTCAAACAACATGTAACAGCTCACGTTCAAGAACCTTCATAAAAGATTCCGTCATTCCAAAGTTATATGACAACGCTGAATCAATTATATGTATTCGGTTTAAAGATGTGGTGAAACCCTCGTTACTTGTGGTCAGTTGAAACTTTAGATTAGACCTGAAATCTGTGACAATATGGCAGCCATTTTAAAACCTTTTCAGTGAAAGAACCTCCAACACTTTCCACTCAATGCTTCGTGTTGTTCTGTGTTAACTACAGTCCCTTATCTGCGAACCAGCTTATGTAATTTATGCGATGTTATTTCAGTGCCAAAAGCTGAAACGCTTAGTCAGCATTACCAACCAGTGAGGCGATAGAAACTTTTCGATCATGTTTACGGCTATGTTAATTAATTTGTATGGCGCGAGGCACAACTGACATGACATTACAGAACCCTGCCCTACTTACAGGGACCAAAGTATGGGATGCAGGGGGCTTGAAGATTGGGCTCCACGTATTTTAGAAAGGAGTAATTTCCAATTAAAATTATACATTATCAGGACTTTTTCCATCGTATTTTTTTTAAAAAACCACGACGTTTCGGAGACAGAACCAGCCTAAGAAACCGTGGTTTTTTGAAGAAAAGGCGATAGAAAAATCCTGATAATGAATAATTTTAATTTCAATCTACCATCGTCTGAACCCTTTAGAATTGAGTAATTTCCAATTAAAATTATACATTATCAGGACTTTTTCCATTGTCTTTTCTTTAAAAAAATACGACGTTTCGGAGACAGAACCAGCCTAAGAAACTTCGTAATTTTTTGAAGAAAAGACGATAGAAAAATCCTGATAATGAATAATTTTAATTGCAATCTACCATCGTCTGAACCCTTTAGAATTGAGTAATTTCCAAGCTTCACGTTCCGGCTGCTTCATCTTATACCCGACTACGGACCGTCCACTCGGAACTGCCACAGCTTAGAAGCGACTTGATGCTGATAACCGAGACAAAGATCAGAATCTGTAATCTATTCAAGTGTTTTCTCTGTGACGTTCATATTCATTTAAATCACATAAACATGCATTAAACATGGATACAAAATACATGAATATGTTGCAGAGACTAAAAAAACCAAGGGCGATTCCTGTGCACAAGGAAGGACGGACAACAGCTGTTGCAAGTGGGAAGAGATTAAGAACTCGCGAGCAGAAATGTTTCAGTCACCACGTATTCGTCCTTGCCTTTCGTTAAACATTAGCTGTATTACAAGTCGTTTGAAATAAAGGCTGTATATATTAATGATATCCTGTACCTTGTGGTAATCCGCTTGTGTTAGCCATTTTTTTTATAAAATTGATGCACTTCGATTCGAGCTTCACGCAAAATAAATACGAAATTATATCGCGAACTTCGGTGTAGACGCCTGTTCTGTACACCAGCCACATTTAATCGAAATAGCTTCACCTGGGCATTACGCATGCGTACAGAGGAATATACGACCTTCCTACAGATGTGTTTCTTTTAATGGCCTCCATTTTATGTAAGATTTGAGGTTTTCACAGCGGTGAGTATGAAGATTTCTATCTTCTGGGTTGTTGCGCTGTGTAGTCTGGCAGATGTTAACCAACGTTTCAGAGGTCATACTGCCTCCGTCATCAGAGTATGAATATTTCTGTCTTCTGGGTTGTTGTACCGTGTAGTCTGGTCGATGTTTACCAACGTTTCAGAGGTCATACTGCCTCCGTCATCAGAGTATGAATATTTCCGTCTTCTCGGTTGTTGCGCTGTGTAGTCTGGTCGATGTCAACCAACGTTTCAGGGGTCATACTGCCTCCGTCATCAGAGCATGAAGATTTCTGTCTTCTGGGTTGTTGTACCGTGTAGTCTGGTCGATGTTTACCAACGTTTCAGAGGTCATACTGCCTCCGTCATCAGAGTATGAAGATTTTTGTCTTCTGGGTTGTTGCGCTGTGTAGTCTGGTCGATGTTTACCAACGTTTCGGAGGTCATACTGCCTCCGTCATCAGAGTATGAAGATTTCTGTCTTCTGGGTTGTTGCGCTGTGTAGTCTGGTCGATGTTTACCAACGTTTCAGAGGTCATACTGCCTCCGTCATCAGAGTATGAAGATTTCTGTCTTCTGGGTTCTTGCGCTGTGTAGTCTGGTAGATGTTAACCAACGTTTCTGAGGTCATACTGCCTCCATCATCAGGGCGATGAGTATGAAGATATCTGTCTTCTGGGTTGTTGCACTGTGTAGTCTGGTCGATGTTTACCAATGTTTCAGAGGTCATACTGCCTCCATCATCAGAGTATGAAGATTTCTGTCTTCTGGGTTTTGTGCTGTGTAGTCTGGTCGATGTTAACCAACGTTTCGGAGGTCATACTGCCTCCGTCATCAGGGAGATGAGTATGAAGATTTCTGTCTTCTGGGTTGTTGCGCTGTGTAGTCTGGTCGATGTTAACCAACGTTTCAGAGGTCATACTGCCTCCATCATCAGGGCGATTTCCTTCTTTGTTCACTTTATTTTTCTGTTCTTTATTTTCTTGTAGGATTTTGGCTGCAGCTGATGAGGACCTTTATCACTGTTGGCAATGGCACACAAAGATAAAGACATACAATTATGCAAGTGCGCTTATGATGGCGTATCAATATCGCGGGTCAGCGCTACAACGGGGGCATGATTCACATTCCTAGAAACTGAAAGGGACGATGACACAGTTTGACAGAGGAAGATGTCGTCTATGCAGCGCGGATAAAGATGTTGTACATACATCATCAAAATGTTTAGAAACGATTAAGTGGAAGCAACAGCTCTTGAGTAGAAAATGGCTTACGTTTTGCTCGACGAAGATATGGCCTACGAGACAAAAACAATTTGTGCCAGTTCAGCAAAATTAAGAAATATAGGAATTTACATATGTAAAATCTGATGCAGGCCCCAAATGGGAAAACAAAATTAGAACTATATAATTTGAATTGGTGAGAACAAAGAATATGTAGCCTCTTGTCTCAAAGCTCTGGAAAACAAAATCCTGGTGCTAGGCGGACAAAGTCTGAACAAATTAAATGTTTAATTTTAATTAATCACACTCACTAGGTAGTTAATTTGATGAGAAGCTTACTTTGAGGGAACATACTCTGCGAGTGCTCAGGACAAAATTTCGATCCAAGATGGACGAATAATCTGAATAACGAAGAATTTGATTCGTATGCCCATGTAATGAGCAACTTCGTGGTTTACTAAGGTCAATTAAAACCGGTAATTACTCAGATTATACAGCGTCGAATTCCACTTACAGGGCGTTCGAAAAGTCGCTGTGCAGTTGCGGTTATGCAGTACGTAATGCACGACCTGACAACACTGGCAGATCGTGTTTAAGTGCACAGTAACTTTTCGAACGCCCCGTATAAGAATGTAGTAATCGCATGTTTAATGTTGCATTCAAGAAGGCATAATGTTAATAATGCAAAACAATGTTACTCTAACTAATGCAGATGTGATTGTAATGGTGTGATGTTAACATCAAACGTACCTAACAGCTATATGTACGTGTCTGTAATCTTAAGTTTTATCTTAATGGTATCTTTACACGCTGATATACACAGTCGAAACAACTAAAATAGCAAATATATTAACACCTGATACAATCTGCTCTGTTCTATGTTTGATTTAACAATTCAACGGCATTCACATACATTGCTGATACAGTAATTATGATTTAGACTATATGTTAATAGCCATGAACATGGCTATATAAAGTCGAAACACGTCGATGAATTAATATTAAGGCTTTGACCGGGATGTTCTTTTGTTAAATCTTATGTGGTACCGCCTGATTCGACTTCTAATGGTTAAGTGAAGTGTTTTCTTCGCGGTACGGTCTGGATTCGTAAATATTATGAAGACGAGCTTCGGCTTCATAGGGTTAACCAGCTGATTTTCGTAATGGTGAGGTGTAGTGTTTTCTTCGCGGTACGGACTGAATTCATAAATAATATTCAGACGATCTTCGGCTTCAAAGGGTTAATGCCCTCGATGATGTGAGTTCACTGATACAAAAAATATAATTTGTTGTGGACAAGATGAATGTGTATGTAAGGATCAGAATCTACGTGAGGGGGTGATGTTAGTTCCTTCTCCATTCGCAGTTTTACTTTATAGGCTCGGTGTTTGATGCTGAGTCAGAGGGCATTTTCCACAACTTCTCTCGAAGGCAGTCACTGCTCCATTTTGGGCGGCAACCTCTGGGTCTTCTGATCCATAAAAGTACTTATCATCTGTAGCTCTATCGTTATTCATTAAACTTACGCTTCGAAGACTGGTCTTGAGCTTTCACTCCTTAACGACGCCTTACCCGCCATCAACCAACAACATAAATAGCAGTCCGCTCGGCTATCTATATCGTGTCATCTCAACTCCCGGGCCAAAGGTCCCACGGTCCGGGATAAGGGATACCACAAATGGACCTAGTGGAAAGAAGGTATGAACGTGATCGTTGGTGGACTGTTGTGAAAACGGAAATTAACCTTCTGATTCCATAAAAGGCGAGAAATTTCTTGACTGACAGCCTTTTAAGGACTCTTCTTCATGCAGTTAACTAACTTCAAGGTGCACAGTCGGGTTTCAATAGTGGCTGCTAAATTCGCAGTCAAAAGGAATTTCCGAGCCTTTTCGGAAGCCGAATGCTTATTCGTTACCATGCTCACAAAATGCCCTTGAGGTAATTCAATCCAGTCCAAAATGTCTAAACCACTTTTGAAATACGAATTTTAATATTATTCAACCATCCATGTCTCGGTACTCCAAGTGGTATCTTCTTTGAAGTCTTACGACTAAAACTGTTTCTGTATTTCTACCTCCCATTGTGTTCATCAACCTCGTTCGTCTTGGTTTATAGTCGGCTCAGTAGTTTTTGGCCGGTGGAATTTTCAAGGGCAAGGCTAGGAGCGAGTCTCTTTTGCGATGGTTTAATGCTGACTGCACCGAGGAGCTTATCGGACTGAACGCCCAAACAAAAGAAATACACTGACCGCTCCACCTCAGGTACACAGACTAGGCCCGTCCGCCAGCTCCGCTAGATTCTCCACTACTGCGCTGACTATAATAGTAACTGCAAATTTAATCTCTAATTTAAGTCCATCAACACAAGTATGTTTTCTGTTAACAGAGGAATGCACACACGTGCTCCGGGTGGAGAATATGGCTTCCTATTTACGCTTTACTGAATGTGTAAAAGACAATGAGGGGAAGTAAGGTTGGCGGCAACGAATAGCTAAAACGCCAGTCCCTGGCTGGGATACGGCATGTGACTAGTGCCTTGGGTAAACAACGCGTGAGGAACAACGACATTGCAATGTTACGGAACAAAGACGCTAAGACCAAATCCTGGGATTTCCTAAGGAAGCGCTTAGTCTCGCACGCAATGCCATTTCCCCCTCCGTTCTCCGTCTCTCACAACTAAAATGACGCGTCTCATCAATAGAAATTAAAATACAGGAATTCGTAGCGAGTTTTGTACAAGACAGTGACAACATACAAAATATCGTATAAGTAGTAAATTTCCCGTCAAGAATGACGGGAAAATATAATGCAATAACCACACACAATCGTAAATACGATCCCATAAAGCCCAAAATCCATAAACAGCAAATGATAACACATCAAACAAACCAAGCTACCAATTAACATTTGCCTTCTTTCTTTAAAACGATTTCAGATTTAAGGTTCTCACGGCGGTGACTGAAGATGACTGTCCTGTGGTTTATTGCGCCCTGATGACAGAGGCAGCAAGCGCCCCTGAAAGTCGCTGAACTTCTATCAGACTACACGGCGCAATAACCCAGACGACAGCCATCTTCATACAAGAAAGTTGACTGTCGGCAATGCTCCAGTTCAGTTGTACAACAAAATGATAATAAAGCACCTCCATTTAAAACAATTTCAATGTGCTCCAAAAGCAGCATATCGCATTCTTGAAAAAGAAGATTTGACTGACATTTGGCCTCTGAACAGCGACGTAAAGAACTAAAACATCAGAACTATTTAAGAAATGAAGAAAAGTGAAAGAAGACGTTATCAGCTATTTGAAGTACCAACACCAACAAGGTAAACTGATACTAATAATACTACTCATTCAAGTCTTACTACTCATTCGATATATTACGATTACGAAAACTGACTTTGTGATCGATTTTTTATTTTAGAGAAAGCGCTCCGAAAGGAGCGCGTTGCTCTAATATAACAAAAATGTTGGAATCCTGGAACAGAAGAACTGTTGGAAAACCGCAACAATTTCGATCAGAACATCGGTCGATATTCGAACCACGTATATCGACTTTCGCCATTTGCAGTATTGTTTAATCTCACAATACCCTTACGCTTCACAGCAGTTAATTTAAATACAATACTGAGCTTCACTACGTTAGAATTGACAACGAACATTAATTTTATTACGTTCTACTTCGTTTGCGATAAAGACTTAACAGAAGCGAGATACGTTATAGTCGGCGCAATAGTTTCTGGCCGGTGGAGAATCTAACGGAGCTGGCGGACGGGCCTAGTCTGTGTACCTGAGGTGGCACGGTCAGCGTATTTCTTTTGTTTGGGCGTTCAGTCCGACAAGCTCCTCCGTGCAGTCAGCATTATACTATCGCACAAGAGATTCGCTCCTAGCCTTCCCCTTGAAAATTCCACCGGCCAAAAACTACTACGCCGACTATAACAGCGAATTATTCAAAACTGATTTCAAGAGTTAGCTGGACAATGGCTGTTACTGCAACATGGCGTCCTCAGGTTGAAGAAGAAAGACTCCACTTACAAGGTGGTAGCTGCGAATATACTGAACATGGATTGTCGTACAGCTGACAAGGTGTGTTCCTCCAGTTTGACAGTTAACCGGGGAGGCAAACAACTCCTCACAGGGTAAAAAAAAACAGCAGTAGCAAAGAACGAAATGTTAATAAGAAACCTCTGACTCAGAGTACGTTGGAGCTGTACAACGTGTGTACGTAACTGTTCAAGTCGTATGTGTACTTGCCTCGTCAAAGTTAAAAGCTACCGCCTCATTACTGTATTCTCTACCGATTACTACTTTCTATAAAAACGATAAAAAGCCAGCAATGACTCAGCCCTCCACGTCAGTCCAACGGACGACCTGCTTGCTGCACGTATAGACCGGGCTTTCGCGCTCCGTGCAGCAAAGGCATAAGACTATTAACTTGTTCCCAGTCCACGAACTACAACAAATGGAACAAGTACAAAACGAATGTAGCCAAAAAAATATTAAAACATTTTCTGTTAACGAGGTTGAACGCAGGCCTACAGCAACGTGCTCGGTCAAAGGGTAGTGCCAACCAACCGATATAAAAAAATGCACGTTTCGATCGAGAAAATCGACAGCGAGGAACAGTAACATGGACTGTATAAAGCAAAACAAGTGACCGGATAAGAGAAACTGAGATACTGAATGACCCAGTCAGCACAATTGTAAAAATTTTCTTATCGTAATCCATACCAACAAGATTCTGTGTGTAAAAGAACGAACAGCTGTCATCTTAATCAGCCGTTACGCCACACGTGGCGGATGCCAGTTGGAAAAATACGTCTGACTCAACCGTAGCTTCTCGTACCCTGTTCTATCCGAAAAAGCCTGAGGAGTTGAGAGACAGCCGTTCGTGGCGAAGAAAATTAATGTTGGTTCTCGAGCTGTTTATTATGTGTGACGTAGAGGGTGACGATTACCTTCCGCGGCCTCCGAAACGGATAATCCGATATGAATTAAACTCAACAGTTGACAGTTTCGGGCAAGCTGTCGAATTATTTCAATATAAATTTAGATCCGACAATCTTAACGACGAAGATTTCCGTCTTCTGGGTTGTTGCGCTGTGTAATCTGGTCGATGTTTACCAACGTTTCTGAGGTCATACTGCCTCCGTCATCAGAGTATGAAGATTTCTGTCTTCTGGGTTGTTGCGTTGTGTAGTCTGGTCGATGTTTACCAACGTTTCAGAGGTCATACTGCCTCCGTCATCAGAGTATGAAGATTTCCGTCTTCTGGGTTGTTGCGCTGTGTAATCTGGTCGATGTTTACCAACGTTTCTGAGGTCATACTGCCTCCGTCATCAGAGTATGAAGATTTCTGTCTTCTGGGTTGTTGCGTTGTGTAGTCTGGTCGATGTTTACCAACGTTTCAGAGGTCATACTGCCTCCGTCATCAGAGTATGAAGATTTCCGTCTTCTGGGTTGTTGCGCTGTGTAATCTGGTCGATGTTTACCAACGTTTCAGAGGTCATACTGCCTCCGTCATCAGAGTATGAAGATTTCTGTCTTCTGGGTTTTGTGCTGTGTAGTGTGGTCGATGTTAACCAACGTTTCGGAGGTCATACTGCCTCCGTCATCAGGGAGATGAGTATGAAGATTTCTGTCTTCTGGGTTGTTGCGCTGTGTAGTCTGGTCGATGTTTACCAACGTTTCAGAGGTCATACTGCCTCCGTCATCAGGGCGATCTTAACGACTACTTCACACAAGAGCAGGTATACATTTTTTTATCTCATCTGAATTACTTTCGAAACATAGTTGCGTAAATCGATTTTCAGCTCGTGATTACGCCATTTTCACGCCCGCGCAGGTTTTGGTCAACGGCAGACAAGGTGGCCTTGACTCGACGTCACTGGGAAAACTGACAATTTATTATATCTGCTACTGATCTCATTTTTCTTCCGCGGTAGAGGTCGCGCGAGTAGTGGTGGCACCTAAATGCGCGATGTGTAAGCCGAGAGAGGGGAGTTCAGTAGTAGTGGGGGTCGCACAGCCTCAGCTGCGGTCGCCTGAGTGGAAACTTTTATACCGATAATGAACAGCAAAACACCAAGGCAATGTTTTTAGTTATGACTCACCGATATAAACAAATCTAGAGCTACAAACCAACTGAAGCTTACATCCCTTCGGACGGGTCCATCTTATACTACTAAAATCACAGCACGTCCTCTAGCTACGTAACTTGTTCTGTTAAGAATTTCACGACACACCCTGTACCACACTTCATGGAACAGTAAACAAGGGACAACTTGCATTAAGAACTGATTGCAAAGTACCAAGAAAAGAGCTTGGACGCGACGTAACTGAAGTGGCGTGTCCTCTGCAAGGAGGGAACGGCCGTTCCAAGGTCGGATCTCCTGTTCACGACAGAACATTCGATCAGGCGGTGCCCAGCTGTCTGCTCCGCACTCTGCCCAATACCAGGAATGCGTAGTCAACGAGCCCACTAGAGCTCCAGGAATATACTTGCCCAATTGCCACGGGCAAAATTACGAAGATCGGTGAGCCACAAGTGCTCAGAACCCACAAGAATATAATAATCATCAAAGTGTTTCTTGATCCTAACATTTGACATGATGTTTCATGCGAGGTTTCGGGTTCTCGCGGTGGTCAGGTGGTGATCTTCTGGAGTTTTGCGCCGTAAACACTCGTCGATAGATGAGAACGTTTCGAAAAACCATACTTTCTCCATCTTCCGGGTACTGAACTGGCGATCCTGGGCAGATAAGTGAAACTCCTCCCCTCTAACGTCTGCTTTAAAATTGCCTATTGGCCCGGCAAATTTTTCCCCTTCATTCCTTGTCCCTGATTGGCCATTCCCTCAGTCTTCCCTTCCTCCAACCCCATACAAATTCCTCCACTTCCCAGCAACGTCACTTCGGCCCTGAGGATGGAGACAGTACGTGTTTTCGAAACGTTGTCATATACCGAGTCTACAACGCGCCAGAACTCAAACCATCATCGTCAGCTAGGTCCATGTTTGAATATCTCCAATGGAATTATATTCTGAGTTTAACAAATCTCAACAACCGATTCGAAAGTCTGACTCAACAATCCATGGCTAATAACAGAACTCAAGACACGAGTCATCAGGCTCGCCCATCCCTCGACAGCCGCCACCAGAAAACCTACGTAGTGGCAAGTTCAGTAAATCACATAACCTACACGCAACAGATGTGGCGGCTCCTTGCCCAGGGATAAAGGCGGTCGTAGCTTGACTCATCACCATCAGTAAAAGGATCCTTAGTTTCGCGGTGCTAAGCGCAAGGATAACTGCAGATTTAACGCCATCGTGACTGAAGATCCCGTCACTACTTTACAAACTCTCAAGATCCGAACCAGCAACTAAGAGTATGGCGGGAATCCCCTAAGGTTCAAGGCCGTTAGTTCCAAAGCACTCCATTGTACATACACAAAAATCTGTGTGCAATATTTCAAAGTAGAATATGCAAAGATCAAGGTTTCAACTGGCATCCTCACTGGCTCTGACGTTTAGCCATTTATTTCAAAGACACACACACTAACTAACTAGATGGCTTAGGGAACGCGAAGGTTCATCACCGAACTAACCAAAGCCTTCCACCGGTTCCTATCCTGGGCCAACAAAATCCAATCTCCTTCAACTCCAATCTCCCATAGATCCCATCAGGCATCATCCTCCCATCTACGTCTAGGTCTCCCCAGTGGTCTTTTACCCTCAGGCTTCCAAACCAATACCCGGTGCACACATCTTGTCCCATCCATGCGCGCTACATGCCCAGCCCATCTCATTCTTCTCGACTTAATCACCCTGACAATACTGGGGGAGAAGTACTGATTTTTAAGCTCACCATTATGCAGTTTTCTCCATGCCCCCTAATCTTCCCTCTTAGGCCCAAATATCCTCCTCCACACCCTATTCTCAAACATCTGCAATCTATGTTCCTCCCTCAGAGTGAGATACCATGTTTCGCACCCATACAAAACAAAGGCAAGATTATTTTGTATATTTTAATCTTTAGGTTTTCAGAAATCAGACGGGGATACAAAATATTTTAAACTGGAGAAGTAGCAAGCATTTCCGGAATTTAGTCTCCTCCTAACTTCCTCATGAGTGTCATTTTGATTTGTTATTGTTGTTCCCAAATATTTGAACTTTGTAACCCTTTCAAAGGATTTATTAGCCACCCTAAGATAATTTTGCCCGCCTGACTTCTGATGACGAGATACTAACATGTAGTTAGTTTTTTCTGAATTTACTTCCAGCCCCACCTGTCTACCAGCCTCTAGTAAAACTTCTGCGTTCCTCTTTATTGTATTTATATCGTCCCCCAATAAATTAACATCATCAGCATATGCCAATAGCTGATGTGTCCCATTCAATTGCAAACCCTCCTGCCTATCTTGGACTTTCCTGATAGCATATTCTAGTGCAAAGTTAAAGAGCAAGGGAGACAAAGCATCTCCTTGTTTTAGACCGTTCTTGATGAAGAATGTCTCAGATACATATTGACCTACTCGAATTTTGCTACAGGTTTCATTTAAGCACATTTTTATTAGACCCACTAGCTTCTTTGGTATACCAAATTCAATAAGAATATTATATAACACTTCTCTCTTCACAGAGTCATAGGCTTTTTTGAAATCAATAAATAATTGATGTACGGTCCCACCGAACTCCCATTTTTTCTCTAGTATCTGACGAATGCAAAAGATCTGATCAATCGTTGATCTGTTTCTTCTGAACCCACACTGATGATCCCCAATAATTTCATTTGCATATGGGGTTAATCTTGCCAAGAGAATGTTTGATAGTATTTTGTATGAAATTGATAGCAGCGAAATTCCTCGGTCTTGTCCCCCTTCTTATGAATAGGAATAATTATGGATTCCTTCCATTGTTGTGGCATCTCTTCCTTATCCCAAATTAACTGAATAAGCTTATGGTCCTCATATGCAACCCTTTGCCACCTGCTTTAATTAATTCTGCTGGAAATTAGCCAACACCCGGAGATTTATAACTTAACTTCCCAATGGCTAGTTCAACTTCATCTAAGCTAGGTTCTGGCACCAACAGTTCAGCTGTATGCATTTTAATCTGTCTAATATCACCAGTCTCATGAACATTTAAGAGCTCGCTAAAGAAATTTTTGCACCTATTCACAATTTTTATTGGATCTGCAAGCAAATTGCCACTATCATCCTTTACCAAATTGGTCTGGGGTTGAAATCCTTTCTTAAAGTTATTAATGCCTCTGTACAGGTCTCTGATATTTTTTTCCTTATTATTTGTCTCAAATTCAACAATTTTGCCCTTCAGGTATTCCCTTTTCTTATTTATAAAGGTTCTACTAACTTCTCGTCTCACGTTACATAGATTATCCGCATTTGTTTTGTTTGGGTCCTTCGATCTATTAATTCTGAACATTCTTCATCAAACCACGGTTTATTTTGCTTTCTCCTGTAGTATCCTAATTTCCCTTTGGCTGAAATTTTGATACAGTTTCTGACATTTTCCCACTCCGTGTTGATGTCCTCACTTTCATTATTTTTATCCGTCTCTAAAATTTGAAACCTATTCGAGATTTCAACTTGATATTGTTCCTTTGCCTCTCCCCAACTTAATTTTTTCAAATCAAATCTTTCTGTGTCGAAATGTTGCTTAGTTCTTCTTACTGAAAACCTCTCCCTCACTTTTGCTACCACCAGATAATGGTCAGTGTCGAAATCTGCTCCTCTGAAAGACCTCACATCAATTACATTTGTCTGCCTTCTATTATCTACTAAAACATGATCTATCCGATTGTGTGTTCTGCCATCTGGAGAAGTCCAAGTGTATTTATAAAAATCAGATCTTCTGACGTAGTAAAGTTTACTGCTCTAACACCGTTATCATTACTAAGTGCATGAAGACTCTCCATTACCTATTGTGCGTTTGAAAATATCCTCTCTCCCAATTTTTTGCATTGAAATCTAGCAGAATTTTCAAGTGACATTTGCCAAATGTATCAAATACTGATTCCAATTCTTCATAAAAGCTATCCTTGATAACATCGCTTTTGTCCTCAGAACATGAACATTAGGACAATTATGTAGCACCAATGTCCTTCCAGAATAAGAATATTGACTCTTACACAGTCATAAGTTGTGTTTTTCTTATATTTTGTAAAAAAAATCAAATATCTTAAGTTTTAAAAAGTTGTCAGTCTTCATGACGCAAGACCCATTTTTAAAAATCTGACGAAGCTCATTTTTAACTCCACGTAAAACAAAGGCGAACAGTGGTCGGATATGCACCAAAATTAAATTCATCCAACAATGAATGTTTTTTCCTCAATACGAAATTTAATCAAAATCCGTTTATGAACTCAGGGAAATACACAAGCGGGCAGACGGACAAAACGTTACTTATTCCCTTCATGCGCTGATTTTGTGCTGTGGACTACTCAGTTCAAAGGAAGTCCGTTTCACGAGAAACTGCGAACGTGATTAAGAACACGGATTAACGTAAAGCCACACGCGATGCATTTGTGTTACGTTTGAACATGTCGACTAGCACGTGCGCATGCTCCGTGCAGCTCCACCAGACACCACAGCGCTTGCTACGTTGCGTTCTTGTCCCTGCGTGTCGTCGTCCCTTCCCTACACTGAAATAGGCCGCGGCAGCTCTTTCCACGCCACTACCCATCATGACATTGCTTACCATAAAATAACGTAGAGAGAGTCAACACAGCGATGAGCGTGAAGTAGAAATCTTCTCATTCATCATTACATCACAGTTTTAACCTGTTGAGAGGCAATGGTAAGAAAGATGCCACCTCAGTTATTATTATTTATTTAGTGTTCTGTCTGACGACAGGTCCATATGAACAGGATCCTTCCATCCTTTTCTCGGACTGGGACCTGTTCATATACGTTCTTGGCAGATGATCCAGAAGTGGTTTGCCATTGCCTTCTTCTGTGTGTGAATGGGATGCCACGGAGAAACCGGGGAAGCGCCCCGAGAAAAACTCCGTGTTGCCTAGACCACGGCCTTGCCCAACACACCGGGCACCGCAGGGAGTCGAACCCGAGACCCCAGGATTACAAGGCCAGCGTTCTAACCGCTAGACCACCTCATCTTATTATTATTTAGTGTTCTGTCTGACGACAGGTCCATGTGAACAGGATCCTTCCATCCTTTTCTCGGACTGGGACCTGTTGATATACGTTCTTGGCAGATGATCCAGAAGTGGTTTGCCATTGCCTTCTTCTGTGTGTGAATGGAGTAATTGTTGGGATGCCACGGAGGAAAACTCCGTGTTGCCTAGACCACGTCCTTGCCCAACACAAGTTATAAATTCGGGCACCGCCGGGAATCGAACCCGAGACCCCAGGATTACAAGGCCAGCGTTCTAACCTATAGACCACCGTGGTACGTGCCACCTCCGTTGCAGTTCAGTAACTTTGCATTTCGTTCGAATGGTGTGGAAATGAGGTTTATTTGCTTCTCAGAATAAGCGACTACAATCCTCCTACACATCAGTAACAGACATCTCTCTCCGTAAAAGATACAGGTCTGCTATGTTTTCACAGAGGTACGAACACAACCATCTTTACGACGGTTACCATGGTTACCGAGTTTACTCATACGGACAAACAGATACGGCCAGTCCTTTGGAAAACCGCGCTGCGAGGGCCCACTATTATGTTTAGCTTATCGATTTACGCATTTGACGTCAGATGAATATGAAAATCGACATACAGAAACACTCAGCCCAGAATTTAAGCACAAACAGGAAACTGAGGTAGGAGACAGCGAACAGTGGCATAAATAAGCATGCAATTAGTCCATTGAGTAACAGGCGAATTTAAAAAAAATCAGATTTCTTGGCGAGTTCATTTAAAACTTACGTATTTGGTACTACGATAAGGGTTCTCAAAACGCGGATCGCAATGCATTTTGTGTGACCCACAAGTACTTACTGCAATACTGTGTCATCTGTGATTAGTCGTTGTCTTCAAGAAATGACGTCATTGTTGTGGAACACAACAATGTCGAGTAAACAAATATATTACGATTACGAAAACTATTATGATCGATTTTAAGACGAAGATTTGCAAGGGTGGGGGCTGGACGTAGAAAATTGACTGACCAAGAACAGTTGGCCTCTGAACAGCGACGTAAAGAACTAAAACATCAGAACTATTTAAGAAATGAAGAAAAGTGAAAGAAGACGTTATCAACTATTTGAAGTACCAACACCAACAAGGTAAACTGATACTAATAATACTACTCATTCAAGTCATACTACTCATTCGATATATTACGATTACGAAAACTATTACGAAAACTGACTTTATGATCGATTTTAAGACGAAGATTTGCAAGGGTGGGGCTGGACGTAGATAGTTGACTGACAAAGAACAGCTGGCCTCTGAACAGCGACGTAAAGAACTAAAACATCAGATAGAGACAGCGGGGTTAGTTTAGTTGGTTGCGTTTTACAAACTTGACCAATCCCCCCGAGGAGCTCCGAACGGAGCGCTCTGCTCTAGTATTAGAAAAAAGTTGTCAGTGCAACCACGGTTCCGGAGAATTTGACGTAAATACGTCTATACGGAAAGGCAGTTTATATATTGACTTTATTATAAACATTTCCTTTATACATGCTTTACAATTGAGATAAGTTTGATTAAGACATTGCTTATTTAACTTGAATTACTTACGCTTAAAGTGGGTCTGTGGTAGATGAATGTAATGTAAGGTAAGGTAATCTAATATACTGTGGTTTCCAAGGTAACCATCGTTGTTTATTTGTTGATAAATAGATGACGTTTCCCAGGTAACATAACAATGAAGTTACATTTTTTCGTTTCCCTTTTTCGTAACACATTTTTGCCGAATGACACTGACCCTAAAATATAGACGTATTTACGTCAAAAAAAACGTTTCCTTAATACCGTCATTACTATTGCTGTAAGCAATTGCTCAGCTCAACGAACAACGTCCAATCAAAAACCAGAACGCGTATTACTGACGAACACTTGAAGGGATGCATGCGAATTGCAACTGAAATTAAACGTCATATCCAGTAAAATCAGCGTGAAATATCTCACTAATGACTTATTTTGTAAAAGAAAAATAACTCGGTGTATGTTAACTTGTCCATTCGAAAAAGTTGACATGGCGCTTCAGTAACCTTGAAACTCGCGAGTCGATAAGCAAGGGCGAAGGTCGATAACCCCTGCCTGCTCGCACTGTATGCGTCACCGTGCTGTGTGCTTCACAACACGTTCGCCTGCAATCAAGCATTCGGTCGACCTTGACACGCGTTCGAGATAAAAAAAATACTTGGTAAGGTCGAAGCTTTACCTGAAACCATCGCTCGTTCACGCAACCTGTGGTCCAACAGCCCTGAAGACTGAACATGAAATAGCAGATGTCGATAAGCTGTTTAAGGGCGAAAAAAATGGTCTTCGAGAAGCTTGGAATTTTAGCAGGTGTGGACGCTCGTAGTAAGGGACGTGATATTTGTGATTACCAGATCTTGCATTGTGATACAGGAAGCTGTTAACGTTCTGCAGGTCTGTGACCATGTAAACATTACGGCCAAGTCCGAATTTTATCATCGTCGTAACTAAATCCGGCTTTTTAATACTTCGATTCATTTTAATTTTCCCTTACCGAAGATACCCACTCACGTCTATCTAATTCCGAAGTCGATATCGTGTGTAACTTCACCTCCACGCCCTCTATATGCTTCAATGGCGTGCTGTTGAGGAACAGGGACAATTTCACCTTTACCATTACATGATGTAGCCACGGTGGTCTAGCGGTTAGAACGCTGGCCTTGTAATCCTGGGGTCTCGGGTTCGATTCCCGAATTTATAACTTGTGTTGGGCAAGGCCATGGTCTAGGCAACACGGAGTTTTCCTCCGGGGGCTTCCCCGGTTTCTCCGTGGCATCCCAACAATTACTCCATTCACACACAGAAGAAGGCAATGGCAAACCACTTCTGGATCATCTGCCAAGAACGTATATGAACAGGTCCCAGTCCGAGAAAAGGATGGAAGGATCCTGTTCATATGGACCTGTCGGCAGACAGAACACTAAACAACAACAAACATTACATGAAGCAAGAGGCCTCTCTTCCTGTGTGCCCAATAAGTCACGTACAACACTCAGCAACGGAGTTACAACCTAGAAGACCGTAATCCTCATTTCCACTATTGCGAAAACAAATCTCACGCGTCTGGTTTACTCTTGACTTTGGACGACGTATTCAACTCTCTCCATTTCTTTATTTGATCGGACCGAGGCACAAATATTCTCAGTTCCCTGTCCTTGAGTTCCTTCGATGTTAGTTATTTTGGGGGGCTTCTAATCGCATGTTTACGTGGACCTAACTGCCGTAATTAACTCCAAACTGTCTGACTAACACCGCTAATATGTAATTCAGCCGATGTGCACGATCCGAAGGCAGTTCAGTTCCTCGCAGCCTACTGAAAGTCACTGGGATCAAGATTAAAGACTTCTTTTTGTCCTCCAAAATCGCTGCTGCCCTAGAATTCCAACTCTTCCTAGCGTCATTAATTTCACTGCCCTAAAAGGAGAAAGATTTTGCGTGTTGTTTTGTATGGGTGCGAAACATGGTCTCTCGCTCAGAGGGAGGAACGTAGATTGCAGGTGTTTGAGAATCGGGTGTTGAGGAGGATATTTGGGCCTAGGAGAGAAGACGATGGGGCGTGGAGAAAACTGCATAATGATGAGCTTAAAAATCTGTACTCCTCCCCCAATATTGTCAGGGTGATTAAGTCGAGAAGAATGAGATGGGCAGGGCATGTAGCGCGCATGGATGGGACAAGAGGTGTGCACTGGGTACTGGTTGGGAAACCTGAGGGGAAGAGACCATGGGGAGACCTAGACGTAGATGGGAGGATAATATTAAGCGGGATCTAGTTGAAGGAGATTGGATTTTGTTGGCCCAGGGCAGGGTCCGGTGGAGGGCTTTGGTTAATTCGGTGATGAACCTTCGGGTTCCCTAAGCCATCTAGTTGGTTGGTTCCACTATTTGGGAAGCCTGAGGGAAGAGACCGCTGGGGAGACCTAGACGTAGATGGGAGGATGATGTCAGGTGGGATCTATGGGAGAAAGGAGTTGAAGGAGACTGGATTTTGTCGGCCCAGGATAGGAACCGGTGGAAAGCTTTGGTTAATTCGGTGATGAACCTTCGGGTTCGGTAAGCCATCTAGTTAGTTAGTTAGTTAAAAGGAGAACGATAACTGTGTGGTTAGGCCCATGATACACCATATGCAGCCTCTACATATTTTTATGAGCAGCTTTTTCTTTGTTCACCCCTGTTCCGACGTACAGGCTGTCCAAACACGTGATAAAATAACTGTTCTGTGGGCCTGCACCTCAGCCTTAACCTGCAGAGTTTTGTAAAGTAAACGTGATAATTTCTGAGCTGAAAAATAGCAACGAATTTGTTCATCCCTTAATTTAATCAGTTGTTTGTTTTTCGTTGCCTTGGTCGGGAAGGTTACCTTCTGTGGAATTCTTTTATTTGGAAGCAGTGAACCTGAAATTTCGTACTTTACAAACGAAAATTTAAACTGCAGAACTTCAACGACCGTGATGCTTGAGGAGTCTAAATCTGTACCGCGCCTACGAAACGTCTGCTCACTTGAAATTACGGGCAATGCTCAGGAACTAAACCCAAGACAAACTTCAATAGCTGCAGGACTTGACAATCTCTGCGGCCGAACAGGATAATGGACCGCTCGAGAACTGTGATTATGGGTTCGAATCTCATCAGAGGCATGAATGTATGCCGGCGTTTTCATGTGCAGCCACAGCAGTCCTACCAACTTACTAATTTATTTATTTTGAATTTACCCATCGTCAGTTCGAATTGCAATTATTTTTAAAAAGCACAAAGTTTCGAAAAAAAGATCTGCATTCGTCTTCAGGTATAAGGGGGGAGAAGCACGACCCTACAGTGTTGGATTCGGTAGCTAGATGTCTGCACCATCGGTCGAGAGTAACTCGATCTACCATATCCGTAGTAAGTGTCTCCTATTTTCCTATTTATATCGAAGATGAAAAATCACACTTCGAAAATTTGTGTTTTTTTTTAAAATTACATTCCATCCGTCGGGGGGGGGGGGGGGGGGGGTTGGGTCCAAAATAAAGTAACGAGTGATACGGATTTCTCCACATAAGCGAAAAAAATTACAGGATGATAACAAAGTCACGTAACCTATTCCTGACACGTTCTATTTGTCAAAAATTAAACTAAAATCATAAAACAAAGAAACAATGTCACATTTATTGTTGAAAATGCCCACCGCGTACGGCGAAGCATACATCTAATATTTTCCTCGCGTCAAACAGACGAGATATTTTCGATTTGTTTGGCGCAGGAGAATGGGGAAATGTATCCTTAAACTCGTTCTGTCAAGTTACGCAAGAACGAGATGCCAAGCTGTGCTCGGCCGTGGACACTCGTCACAATTGCCAAAAAGACATCCTTCCATTTCTACACATGACGCGACGTGTGTCAGCTCATGCACAGTTACAGCGATATTGTGTATTTATTAATCCAATTTATTAAATTTTACCCAACAATAAATATTTCAATATGGGTTTGTGTGACTTTTCGAACATCCCATATTCAGTGGTCGTTAAAATTGTCCGTTGAGTAAGAAAAGATTAACGGAGCGATTTCAACCAGAGTTCCGCAGGGTTGCCAACGGTTTTTAATTAGAAGGATAATTTCCAACTGTAATTGATATCTAAGGGCAAAAGCTTGTAATCGGCCCAGGCATATAAAAAAACAAATATAATATTTTAATACTAAATTCAATGCGGTACCTGCGCAATTTAAGGTGCTCTTAACCGATTAATCGATTCAATATCGACATAGAATTATACATCGATTGAAATTCCTAGACCACACTCGCGAAAGATTAATGATATTTTTCTTACCTTACAGAATCAGTCAGGTTATTTGTCGTACCTCGAATTCGTATGGACCAGGGAATGCGACTAAATCAGTGTTTCTCCAACTCAAAATTCAATCTTTCTCGTGAATTAGCATATCTGATTGGCTAACATGACCAAAGGTAAGTATAGTCCACGACTGTAATCTTGAGACTCGCAAGGAATGCAGTAAGTCCGTAGCGTTAAAGGCAGACGCCATCTTAACTCCACCCTCCTTCACCCTACTTCATCACCTCGCAAGTCTCAAGATTACAGTCGTGGACTGTAGCTATTACCTCATGAGCGGATATGCAGAAAACATGTAAAACGAGAAAAATCAAAATTATCTGCGTGATGTATCACGTAGATAAATTTTTCGTAATAAATAACCCAACAGGAGGCCATTACATAACATTTAACCTATTCCGAAAACCGATATGAATTATCCAGCGAAAAATTGTTCACGTCATGTTTATCACTTTTCACAAGGAGGTATTAGAATAGTGATAATCAGTCTCAAGGTCAGACCGACAGGCCTCGAGCGCCTACGGCCATCCTCGTAGTACCATTCCTTTCAGAAACCCGGCCTTCAAACACCCGACAACACAGGACAAATACAGCGATGAGTCAGTGTTGTCGTTCTGCCCGTACGTCAAGGCTGGTGGTCAGCGTCCGATGAACTAGTTTTCGAATCCCCTGAATTTAATAAAAACCGAACTTCTCACAAAGTCTGACAACAATATCTCCAGCGAATTAGCAAGCGACTAATCCCGGTCTGTGAAACAGGTTTAAAGTTCCCCTCTCACCTTTCTTTACATTGAAATTATAACAGAGTACATAAAAGTATCGTACGCCATTAAATAGCAGCAACCAATCGCCCTCTGCAGTCCCAGCAAAGTGAAAAGCCTGGGTGACCCTTTAAATAAATGGCTGACGAAAACAAATGTGAAAAATGATACGATCTACAGGTCTCTGACTACTGTCCACAGATCACGAGAAAAACCCAGCGAGGGGAAGTCGTTTCTGGTCGGTGTGGGGGGAATGTTTACTGCCTGGTGGACTAGAGGGCTGCTATTGGTGGGAAGTGTGATACGTCAGAGTTTTACGCTACTACACAGACTGAAAACCTCAAGCAGTTAAGAGTAGCGTGTAGTGAGTGCACCTCTAATGTGTTCTGCGGGTGTTGCGATAATATTCTAGATTAAATCACTGTGCCGCTGTGAGGTAATCTTAAAGCTGTACCCATTAGAACGCATGAAAGCCTGTCGTCTGTTGTTCGTTCAGTGGTTGTGGAACGAATGCTTTTAGGATCGGTCGTAACTCGCCGCGAAATCTTGCGCATGCGCGTATATCGAATTCCTAGCAGGGATTTTCTCCTGGTCTGCGGACTGTACGTATGGTACACTTTTATTATATACTGTTTTCGATGAGGCTAGAACCCAGTACCTTCCCAGGGTCATTATAAACATTGTAATGTGCGTCGTGGTCTTCACAAGGCGAGAAACAGGAGCGCGGGGTTCCAGGCTGCACGAAGCAACATGTAGGCTGAACTAAGGTTGATCTTGTGTTTAATGCGTTTCATTTTAGGCTTTCACAGCGGTGAGTATGAAGATTTCTGTCTTCTGGGATCTTGCGCTGTGTAGTCTGGTCGATGTTAACCAACGTTTCAGAGGTCATACTGCCTCCGTCATCAGAGTATGAAGATTTCTGTCTTCTGGGTTGTTGCGCTGTGTAGTCTGGTAGATGTTAACCAACGTTTCGGAGGTCATACTGCCTCCGTCATCAGAGTATGAAGATTTCTGTCTTCTGGGTTGTTGCGCTGTGTAGTCTGGTCGATGTTTACCAACGTTTCTAAGGTCATACTGCCTCCGTCATCAGAGTATGAAGATTTATGTCTTCTGGGTTGTTGCGCTGTGTAGTCTGGTCGATGTTTACCAACGTTTCTGAGGTCATACTGCCTCCGTCATCAGAGTATGAAGATTTCTGTCTTCTGGGTTTTTGCATTATGTAGTCTGGTCGATGTTTACCAACGTTTCTGAGGTCATACTGCCTCCGTCATCAGAGTATAAAGATTTCTGTCTTCTGGGTTGTTGCGCTGTGTAGTCTGGTCGATGTTAACCAACGTTTCAGAGGTCATACTGCCTCCATCATCAGAGTATGAAGATTTTTGTCTTCTGGGTTGTTGCGCCGTGTAGTCTGGTCGATGTTTACCAACGTTTCAGAGGTCATACTGCCTCCGCCATCAGGGCGATGAATATGATATCGGTTAACATCGACCAGACTACACAGCGCAAGAACCCAGAAGACAGAAATCTTCAATTTACTCCCAGTTTCGTCTTGATGCTCCTTTGAGATGTTACCGATACTGAAGAAGGCTTGCCAACGTCTGGTTAAGTGTTTGTGTTGCTGATTTTTGTTTCCCTTACGGCATGCATAAGACCTCACGACACAATAACGTGTAGTATTCTTTATACGCTATTTATCCGCAGTCGCTGCCAGCCGGAACGTCCGTTCGTTGAACTTCACTTTTTGCTCATTGTCCGCAGATGAACAGAATAAAACCAATACAACTTACAAGAAATATAAGTGTTTTGACCTTTTGCTATGCAGCAGTGAGGTGCCGACGTTCAAGGTGGTCCACGAAGTACGAAAATCCTGATTTATGAGAGCACGTCCCGCAGAATTGCACGAGCACCTGTTAGCGTCTGAGGTGTTCAGTTCGAATCTCGGCCGGGACACTGACTGTTCTGAGGGTGATATTCCCGAGTCACCCATGTGAATGCCAGTTGTGTTCTTGTGTAAGCCAATTTAACTGAACGTGACCGTTCTCTGACTTTATTCGACGCCGACGAAAGAGATTAGAGGTGAATCATCGTCGAATGAAGTAAGGCATTTGCATCCGTGTGTTAGGCAGATTAATTTACATGAGACTACGTGACTGAATCTATTGTGCAGAGACCCTGAGTCGCTTAGCTACTCAAGAAATTCAAAGCATTTTGTAGGACCCGATTGTTCATTACCGTGTACACAAGATTTCGCCACTGTACCCAAGTCTGTGCCAGATGAACCCAATCAACACACTGCGACCTTAATTCTTCAAGGTCAATTCAGATTCTTTTTCCTCCCTTCTACATGTATGTGTTACAAATGGTTTCTTGCAGTCAGATTTCAGACCAAAAAATTTTGCATATCCCAAGCCCAGATATGAAACAATTCGACATTTGTGGTGTTTGAATGGAGCGTTTTTAAGTCTGAATCACCGTGAGACTGATCTTCGAGGTGGCCGTTGGGCTCGGCGGAGCTTGGACACAGACGCGGATGTCACGTACAGTCCACAGACCAGGAGAAAATCCCTGCTAGGAATTCGATATACGCGCATGCGCAAGATTTCGCGGTGAGTGACGACCGATCCTAAAAGCATTCGTTCCACAACCACTGAACGAACAACAGACGACAGGCTTTCATGTGTTCTAATGGGTACAGCTTTAAGATTACCTCACAGTGGCACAGCGATTTAATCTAGAATATTATCACAACACCCACAGAACATATTAGAGCTGTACAGTCCGCAGACCAGGAGAAAATCCCTGCTAGGAATTCGATATACGCGCATGCGCAAGATTTCGCGGTGAGTGACGACCGATCCTAAAAGCATTCGTTCCACAACCACTGAACGAACAACAGACGACAGGCTTTCAAGTGTTCTAATGGGTACAGCTTTAAGATTACCTCACAGTGGCACAGCGATTTAATCTAGAATATTACCGCAACACCCGCAGAACACATTAGAGGTGCACTCACTACACGCTACTCTTAACTGCTTGATGTTTTCAGTCTGTGTAGTAGCGTAAAACTCTGACGTATCACACTTCCCACCAATAGCAGCCCTCTAGTCCACCAGGCAGTAAACATTCCCCCCGCACCGCACCAGCAGGGATTTTCTCGTCATCTGTGGACAGTACTGTAAACTTCTGCAGAGAGACCAATGAGTTTGTCTCGCCTTAACAAAGAAGAAGAATAAAATGAAAGCTGAATTCCAAAGTCTGGAGCAACGTTTTGGGAATTGGTATTCTGAAGGAACTTAACTCCCTTCGAGCTCAAACGACACGGAAATAGCACGCGTCGCCATTACAAGTCAATATTTCGTTTCAAAATGGTAAACATTTTAAGGAACTTTCTGGAGGCACCTTTCTGGTAAATACTATTGTAAACAAACAGATTCAACTGCCTTCCACTACTGATTCACAACTTCATCTCCAAGGACCCACACACCATCGTAGACAGTACGCGTCGCCTTTAGGAAAAATAACTTTCTTTGAAAAACGATTAAATATAAGAAAAAAACATTTTCTGGAACGTCACAGATAAACCAGACACAAAATGCGTTGCCTCCAGAGGCCCGTCCTTCCTGTTCAATAACGGTACATAAGCAAGCCACTCAAAATTCTTAAGAACGTTCCTGGTAATCGCTATTTTATATAGATTCAAGTACGAACTACGAACTGGCTGCAGGGATACATAAATAATAAGACTTTTATTTCTGAAACCAAGGAAAAAATTCTGTAGCCTATTCAAATTTCTGAAGTACTAATGCACTCAAAGAGATACTACACCCAAGGACCACAAGCTCCAGGCAGATGAATTTGTAACATCCTGTTAATCTTCAAAACCCTGCTCTCCATATCCGGAACATATCACATCGCATTAGACTAAAGCTGTGCCACCCGACATTAATCACACACTGCACCCAACTGCTTCTACAGACAACCAGCCGCCTCCGTCTGTAGGTACATCATTATTGGACAACATCCTGGCTCACGTCGGCACCCGGCTGTCGCGACGCGTAGGTATCAAGCATGCGTAGGAACTGTTGGAACCCCTTCCCGTTTGCAACGCAGAATAATGACCGACAGATTATGTTTTACGTCTAACATACCTGTACCAACACAAGGCCGCTTTTGAACCAGACGTCTGTTGACTGCTCTCATGATTTGCAATCGTATTTACCAAATACCAAATGAAAAGAAAGACAGTGTTTCACATGGCACGTAAACTAAACACAAGACTCTTCTTCCCAGAATTAGCTTGAAAGATTTTGGGTTCTCAAGGCAACGACTACGAACTAGCCGATGACGACAGGAGAACATAACTGTGCAAGATCACAAAATGGCAACAGTGGAGAAGTATCACGTTCTCATCAGCAGCACAGCGTGTACCTCGAAATACTGCAGAATACCAATTATAATGCGAGCAACTGCAGCTCACTGCAAAACCGAGCGTTATTTATAGGCATGTGAAACGAGACAGGCGACGGGAATGACCTCGTTAACTTTCAATCTGACCCCAGAAGTCAGGCTAAAATAATGTCGAGGAGTTGCCAAAGAAACCAACGTACTGCACTGCACTTGTGAAGGAAACTGAAAGTGATTACACCCCAGAAGCCCGCAGACTGCGGCCGGTCCGTAAATTCTACTTGTTCCAATGTCCGTGAGTAAACACAATGCCTTTCAACACGCAGTAAGTGGATTGAAAATGTTCTACTGTATGCTGTTTACACTATCGTTACACAGCGTATTGTTTTCGAGATATCGACCACCTGATATCGAAAGTAAAAGTGATGAGTTAGCTCTTGCTGTTATTCTCACACGAGACACTTCTTCGTGCAACACATCAAACAAAGAAACGCTTCTGATCTGACCAAGCGCAGTCCGTACACAAACAAGAGCGGAAATGATGGAATTGTGGTTTAATATTTGTAATATATTCAACGACGCTTTCTGTAGCTCAGACAAAACAGCAAGGTTGTGGAAGGAAGCGGTCGTGGCCTGATTTAATTTCTATCTCGACGTTTACCTGAAGAGACTGTGAAAAATAAATAACCGGTCTTCGAGCCAAAATTTGAACCAGGAATCTCTGGAACACGAAGCAGGAGTGATAACCACTCGACCACGGAGTTCGGTGGAGTAGTTTCAAATGGAATACAAGATTGCACTGTATAGTACATGAAACAAGAAGGCAGGATACGTAAACCGATTTGAGTCTTAAATTAATTTCCTCGTGAATGCAATTCTTATTTGCTACCTTTCTTCCCAAATGTTTAAACTTTGCCATATTTAGTGGCTACCGTAATATAATGATTTTGTCCTGCATTTTAATGATGAGACATTAACATGGGATTCTGGGCCAATGTGATTATTAGAATCTAACAGAGCTTCTATACAGTAAATTAACAGCGTGTACAGCACTTCAGAATGCTTTCAGTGTACGAACAGGACGTGTATTATTTTTATACATGATCTGGACAGAATCATTTGACCCATACAATTCAAAGACCCAGATGCATTCCGAGTCTCAGTACCATGACACCGTCAAGGAGGGAACTGCAAGTGACTGCCAACGATCGAGCGTAGCGACACGTGTTTCCTCCTTGAATGACTTTGCACGTCACGGAGCCAAGCAGCCCAAGGTTACGACTTCCATGTCAGTGTTCCGAAATCGAATGAGACATTTTTCTTCCACGTCTCTCAAAACACAAACAGTTCAATGCTTTGCTGCGTGGTACTATTAATAAACACGCCAATGTCACTCTTTCTTGCTTATTCTTGGAACAATCTCTGTAAAACAAAAGAATTCTCTTTCTCTGGAACGTTTTTAGGCGCGTAGAGGGGCCCTGCGAGCGCCTATTAAAATCGCATTTTCTGTCTGTACGCATGTAAAATTTCGAGAAAGCTGAACGTATTTTAATGAAATTTGATACTGGGGAATTTTATTAAAATCTGTCGAGATATCACCGTTTTGGTCAAAATCTGACAACAATAACGTACACACTACATGAAGACCTGGTTGCTGTTCTACGCCGTCGTTCACAAAAGTCAAAAGGTCAGGAAATTCCCGCGTGGGGAATCCCAAAACTTTTGGTTCTGTTAACTCAAAGGCAAGGTTGAGCAGTTAAAGAACAACTATCACATTTACAAGGAACATGCTGCAGACTAAACCGTTATTACCAATGCATATAGAGATCAAAAACTCACAATTCACTTATTTCCGATAGTCATTAAATTAATTTCCTACGCTTTAGGGTTTATTATCATTGGTCTTCCTACAGAAGTTCTAAACATCCACCCAAACAAAGAAATATAACATGTCGCTTGATATGAAATATTTAAAAAACTTTTAAACCTAACCCGCTGATAAATATTCACCACAATGATTTTCAAACAGCAGCCGCACGTATGAAATTTTACATAATAAATTTAAATTAATACACCTTTAATTCCAAGAATACCTTGCTCACCTCCTCAGGCCTAATTACTGGAAGTCATACAGAAGTTAATTCTGTGTGGTAAATGTTCAAGAAAGCATATTGTGTGACCTGACATCTACGTCAGTGACAGATTTAACTACAGGCGCTCGACAATCAGCTGTTTCTCACAACCACAGTTACGAGTGATCGACTGCAATTCTCAGTGAATTTATTACATATACGAATTAACTTTAAGGCATATTCAAAAGCGAAGCTCGTCTTAGCAATACTATTAGCTAGCCATTAGAACACCATACATCTGCAGGTATATTCTGCGTATGGTACGATTGCACTGACGACGGTCGTTAAAGGTATATCACAAAACATCATTCGATTCATGCACGAAGACTGGGAAACAAGCACTACAGTTCAAGGTTTGATGAATCAACAAATGTGAAACTATTCAAATTTACAAAAATGTTATGTTCATGCCACAGTGCGCAATGATAATGAAATAAACAGTTAAATGTATTTTTATATTCACTGTAAAGCGAAGTGAGAGGGCAATCGAGATCATATTGATCGTTTCTGAAATACATTACCAAGAAACATTCAAAAAAATTATTTACAACGCGAAAGCTTTACTATTAAATTCAATCAATTAATATCATGAAGTGACAATCATACAAGTAAAGACCCCTAAGATCAGTATTAACTGAAAATGGTCAAGTCAGTGACAAATGACATTTCCTTTCAAACAGTAAATGATCATTCTTTTGTATGATGATAAACATCTGACACCCTTACCTCCAAGAACATCTTCATTAACTGACTTTGGAGTGGATGCCATTGTAAAACACACACACACACCAACCGAACACCTCAACAGTACAAAACAAACTGCCTAATATCCGTATGCCTGAACTCTGTTCTGAACCTCCGACGCTTTGTTTTGATAACACATCAACATGAGACGTCACAAGCAGTCTCTACCACTGACGACGTCGCAATACAAACTTGTACATTAAACTCGGACATTAAAGAAACCAAATATACAGAGTTATAGCCGTTATCATTGAGTATGTAGTAACGAAATACTGGATAAATTGTGTTATATGGCAATTTTAGAAACGTGTTACTTATTTAATACAGAGTATTTTATATGTTTAAATTGTGATTTTGAGTTAAATGGTACTGAAACCACATGAATATCTCCAGATAGATGGCAGCAACTGTTTGATGTCGAACAGCTGATTGTGTTTTGGAAGCGTATCCCGAAGTTTATGTAAGTGTAATTTGTTTTAAACTGACTAAAACTGAGTAGGAAGAATGTAAACGATAGGCGGAATTAAACACATATGTATTCAGACAACTAATCTGTTGTTTTTGTATCGGGAGGTATTCATATTAAAAGGTAAAATTATTGTTGTCATTCGTTATCCGGTTTGTGTTGAGGCCTAAATTTGTTCTTCGAAAATGGTCGCTCAAAGCTGTCAGCTTGACCTACAGAGATATTTTTAATTTGTACAAATTCCCTTCACTTCCTAACTAATTTTGAAATAACGAATGTTACTAACGTTCTAACAACGTAATATAAATACTTTTTATAAACAGGCGAGATGGTTTTAATTTATCAGTTTATTATCCATATGTGTCATTTCAGTAAGGGGCCCACGTAACCTACTTAGTGTTATTTTAGATTCCGTCGCCCCATTTAATTTATAATAATAGCAAAACACTCGGAAAAAATTGATCAGTGTATAAAAGTCTTAAACTAGTGGTGCTTTTTGTTGTGTTTATATTAACGTAGACTTGGTTGTTGGCTTCATTTTCCAGTCATTATGAACTACTGTTACAACAGTAGTTTTAAATGCTATATATCATTGATACAACAAGCATATTTTTAACAGTGGTTGGAAACACGGTTGGTAAGGTAAAGGCATCCATTGTCAACAAATAATTTAATAAATATAAAATACAAACTGTCAAAATATAACTTGTGATCAAGTAAATCCACTTATTAGATGCTGGTTTCAATTAATGGTATAGTCACGAAGATCACGATCGAGTCGTTGGTGCTCATTTGAATGTGGGAGTTACCAGTTTCAAACCTTCGCTCATAGACCAGATGCCCTGACTTTTCTTTTCTGTGATTTTCCTCAGTCCTCCAGCAAATGCCAGGCTAGCACCTTAAATTAGGACATGACCACTTCCTTCCATATCCTTTCCAGTTCGTCATTCATTAATCATCCTACCTTTTGAAAGTTCATAATCTGAACTACTATTGCTGCATTGTTATGGAACCTCAGATTAGTTTAACAGATAATGTGTAGTACACAAAGATAATGCTTTATCATCACAATTATTAAACACCAACATGAAAGCTATTGGGTAATAATAACCCTAGTCAATGCTTATATTTTGATTATGAGACGGAATAGGAAACAAATGGGCGAATATTGTTAATTTTTTTATTAGATATGGTATTCTGGAACATTCAGATTTCATAGTATACCCCAAATTTTGTATAATTTTAAAAACCTTTATATGCTTTTCTGTGTAAGAAAACCATTTTGAAATAACCAAATTCCCACACTATCTCAGTAATTTGTCTTATAAAATAAAATTTACTGTAATCATTCTTTTCTGAAGGCATTTTTAGTTTTTTTAATACTCTGTGTAATTTATTTTCTGAAGCTCCTTTCATAAGTATTGAAGACAGTGGGAAAGTAAACCAATTTCTTTGTGTTTCTATACTCATATTTACTATTTTAATAAAAGAGACAGCAGTCTTCAGTTACTTAATATTATTTTAATGTTTCACACTGTTCTGTATTACCATTTTATTCCATTACCATATACTAGAATACAATTATAATACTGAATTGGAAAATTCATAATATCCCAGTATTTATATGGAGGGACTGAAGAAATTCATGTTAGTCATGTTACAACTATAATACGTACAATTTTGTATATTTTGTTTTTAATACTTGGTTACCCAATTTTTGCTTTTATGTGCATATGAACATTTTCAGAACTTATAATTTATCACTTTATTTTACCACGTTGATTGGAACAGCAATAATAAATCTAGCTTATGTTTCTGAAGTACCTAGTTTAGAACCTTGATTAGAATAACAACTATCCCATTGTAGGTTTTTCATAGTTTTCTTTACTCATTTCTGTAAAGAGCCATAACTGACTTTCTTCCCAGCTAACCTAACCAAACTAAACCTAACCTAACCTAACCAAACCTAACCTAACCTAACCTAACAATCATACCATCTTCCTTGCCACTACACAGTCTTGCTGTTAACTTACCAAACTCATCATTACTTTATTTCTGCAGCTAATTACCAACTGTAATGATCATGAAGATACCAGATGGCTCTGGAAATGGCTACTATGGTCACGACTCTTCCGTTATTTCGTATCTGTCTGACAGTTCAGATGTTGGCAATGGTGATGATGTGGACTCACCAACATTAGATGGTGATTTTTCAGAGTATATGTGGATGGAAAATGAAGAAGAATTTGACAAGCAAGTAAGTTGTTGGGTAATGTAAAAATATAGGCATGCACATTTATGTACCTTTATATTACCCATTTCCCAATTGGAATTCCACTGATCATTGCTTCTGTGTGATTTAGTCAACTTCCTGACCCAAGTTGATTTAAATCTGCATTGGCAATTAACTTGAGAATAAGATTCCTAATAAAATTGTTCATATTTGGATAGGTGATGCAGCAGTTGGAAGAAGAAGCACTCATGGAGCAGTGCATAGAAGCCATGTTGGAAGATGAACGTGAAATACGTAATATTCACAATCAAGCAATTGCAGCTAACGGTGTAGAAGTTACAGATATTCGCCAGCCATGGAGCACTGGCACTGACTACGTCCAGCCCGCACTGTGAGAACCCTGCTCTCGACACAGAACTCATATATTATGGAACACGTAGCTGTCACATTGGTGTTAGCAGCTGACCAAGAATTACACGGCCAGAAGTCTTTATATGAAATTTAGTGTGGTGTGTCCACAGTAATGAATTTAAACACTAGTGTAATAGTGCATTCAGTAATTAACGTTGGTTTCTGTCTGGAGAACACTGCCTATTACATATGTTACAGCTACATGTTTAAACATTTAGGTATCATCTTCAAACCACACATTTGTTATGTCATTTAAGCATGATAAATAACTTTACATGAAGTTTCAGGCTCATGATACCTTTCCTCTCATCTTCTTCCCCTTCCTCAGTGTCACAAGCAGAAATAACTAACTAACTAGATGGCTTACCGAACCCGAATGTTCATCACCGAACTAACCAAAGCCCTCCATCGGACCTTGTCCTGGGCCAACAAAATCCAGTCTCCTTCGACTCCTATCTCCCATAGATCCTGCCTGACATTATCCTCCCATCTAAGTCTAGGTCTCCCCTCAGGCTTCCCAACCAATACCTGGTGCACACCTCTTGTCCCATCCATGCGCGCTACATGCCCCGTCCATCTCATTCTTCTCGACTTGGTCACCCTGACAATATTGGGGGAGGAGTACAAATTTTTAAGTTTCTCATTATGTAGTTTTCTCCAGACTCCATCGTCTTCTCTCCTAGGCCCAAATATCCTCCTCAACACCCTGTTCTCAAACACCTGCAATCTGTGTTCCTCCCTCAGAGTGAGAGACCATGTGTCGCACCCATACAAAACAACAGGCCCACAAAGAGAACAGTGAACAGATTATGTGCAAAAATATAATTATGAGATTAAAAGTTGCCAAAATCATGTATTTTCAGTTTCTCTGTGTGCAGGGCTCCATTTGCAATTGAGTGGGAGCAAATAGGTTTGCGTTAGTTTGTGAAGCCGAACACTTGCCTCCATCTAATGCTGAGGTCTAGAAGGAATGGACCTCCACCTTAGTAATCATGTTTAATTAAATTTGGTCTGATTTATATTGGTAACTGATTGATATGAAGATCTAAAAGTTTGTTATTGGATGATATATTTTAATAAATGTAGAGTAGATGGAAAAATTCATCAGACAAAAATTGTGGCCACTGAAGAGCTGTACATTTTCATCTTGGTATTGTCATTTTAAAGATAATGGCTATCAACTACTAAGTTGGACTCCATGAATGAACTGTGCCTGTTTGTGACTGGGATACTGGGAATGACCCGTTCTTCAAGTGCCTGAGCACTGCGGGTCCCAACTTTTCGTTGGCTCGATCTATAGACATTCGGTAGGACGATGGATTGGCCCGTCGCAAGGCCTCTCTACTTGTACACAGGACAGAACAACGCAGAAAAACGCGGACAAACATCCATGGCTTGAGTGGGATTCGAACCCACGGTCCCAGCGGCACAAGGCCCACGCCTCAGACCGCGCGGCCACTGCGGACCCCCTGTTTGTGACACTGCATTTTTTAAATCTCTTTACCATGTGAACGTTGTACTGAGATTGATAGCCATCAATTTATGTTTGTGTTTTGTTCTCTTCTTGCCAGTGCTGCTGATCTGTGTGAAACCATGGAGAACCTGTCTGTCCAAGATGATTTAGCAAAACAGGTGAGTAAACATAATGGCCTAACTCCTGTGGTAATATTCCCAGCACTTCTGCGTTGTATTTAGGAGGTTTTGCATTTCACTTTTAGAGTGGGGCTTGCTCTTCTGACTGAGGGTTTTGTGGTTTGCAGACAAGCGATGCCATGACTACATATACATAATACTTGCCAATTCACCATGTACAATCGTCCTTCCATGCTTTATCTGTACTGTTTAAGTCGCTAGTGTTTTATAAAAATGGCAGTGTTCTGGGATGTTGTTTGGTAGATGTTTACTGACATTTCAGGGGTGCTTACTGCTCTAATCATTGGGGCGATGAGATTACCCTGATTATGGAGGCAGTAAGCATCTGTAAAATGTCAGTGAACTTCTGCCAGACTACGTGGCAGCATAACCTAGAAGACAGCCATCTTCATTCTGTCTGCCGTGAGAACCTCAAATCCTACTGGGCTAGAAACAATTATTAAAAAGTTTATATTTTTTCAACAGATATTAATAGCGGTGAGAGACGGCAGGTACTAAGAACCTTCACTCAGATGTCTGATAACATACAATTGCTTATCCCATTCAGTTAATTGACCATTGATGTTTTTGAAGATACTTGTGTGGCATTGGTGATGTGTTTGTTTTATGTTATACAGAGCACATTGAACCCAGATGCAGCTGAATTTGTTCCCCAGCAACAATCTGCAGTCTCGTCTGGTCCAGAAAAACCGCTTTACTCGGAAACATCGTAGAAGTTTCCGAGTAATGGCTTCACCTGATACAGAGCAACAGCATTTCATTTGGTAGGCTGTGAGGGAGTCCCTGGAAATGAACTTCATTAGTCATTGTGAATATTTCACTCACATCTCCTATGTATGCGTGCGTGTTCCAGTATGCATGAATGTGTGTCATGTGAATGTGTGCATGCAGGCCTAGATTTGTTTGCGTGCTCGTGTGTCTAAATGCAGTATTTTAAGGTTGTTACATTCATTTGCAATCTCATGCAAATGAATTGCTGGAGATGCACCACCATTTTCATTTTCTATTTACATGTTATAAGAGATATATTTTTTTTTAATCTCAAAAGTGCTTATTATGAATATCTTAGCGTGGAAATTATGAAATGATCTAGAAGTTTAAAGCACTTCATATTTTGTACTAGATTCGTATGTTAAAACATACGCAGATTTCCGTAAAGACCATTATGTAGAAAGATCTGAATTAGTAATACATATATATATATATAATTGGAATTTCCACAATTTATTTCATTAAAGACAGTGCGATGTTTAATGTACATCATTGACTTTTACAGTGAAAGAGAAGAGTACAAATTAATGAAATTAATAATACTCAGTAAGTGTGAGAGATTGGATGTTTAGTTAAACCGAGGTTTATTTTGATTTCACATTACTTTGGATTGGTGTTGTGGGTTGTCATAACATCATTTACAACAATGACAATGTTGTTTATCATCATGTGCACTTCTGTAACTTATCAAATGCTTATGATGTTAGTTAAGACGGAATTTTGGATTTGTTTATGTAGTTCATGTAAAAAAAAAAAATTATCTATTTTCTTTGCTGTAATTCATGACTCATAGCTTCAGCCATTGGTGTATTATATTTCCTCATGCTGTGAAAGAAAAACCACAAATTTCTTTTCTTTATTTTTCATTTGAAGATAACGTGAGACTTTATGCATTTTCAGGAATAGTTGAGCCATTACAGATCTCATGAATATTTTCTGCAGATGTATTATTAATTATATTTATTGTTATGTTTGTTTAAACCCCAAAAGGTTGTGCAGTTGGTATGGGAGAGGAATGCAGCTGTAAGCTAAGTGGAATATGTGATTATAAATTAATTTCATGCACCACACAATAATCTGGATGAAATATAAGTTAAAATACACAAAACATTCCCATCAGTAGTGTTGTGCATTTTGTGTGGCAGCCAACAATTGCCTAAAGAACTTCATTATCCTCCGACTTCATTTCCCCCGCTAATTAATATTGATATAAATTTGTATAAAAAGGTTTTTTAGGATAAGACACACATTGTGCTTCATTCCATTTACTAATGCATGTTTTTGTTAAAATGAGGCTTCCTGAATAAGTAAATACACACTTTTTAATTTTCACCGGGGGTGGACATGCAAACGAAACCTGAAGTGAGCCTCCTTAGACTTGGCTGTCTTGCTAAAACCCTCCAATTAAAGTCGTGTGCATTAAAATTGCTGGCTTAGTAATTTAGGATGATTAAAGAAATACTGTTCCATACTCTGAACCGCTTCATGTTCAATACTGCAGTTACCTAATTCCGTCTTGTAATCCATAAAATCATATTCATTTTTTTTTTTACTATCATTAACAGAAATCTCCATACATTATTTCCTATGCCTTTTGTTTTGTAAAAATGGTCATAGACCTTATAAATATACCACAACCTGTATGTGTCATATCTCAAGGTAACTGAGCTAGAAAATATTTATTCCATTTGTAATCTAATTCGAAAATATAAAAGTTAAAATGAGGCTGTTTAAAAGAACTCTAAAACACTGTTGACATGTTCCACCAGCAAAAGATTCTAGTAATTTCATTTTGTACAGGTTAAATATAGAACTAAACTCAAACCAATATGAAGAGCGTCTTTAAGAAAGAAATGTGTGGCACTGGAATGCATTTAATTAAACAGCGAGTATTTCTTATCAGGATAAGCCAGTGTATTTAAACATGAAAATAACACAGGTGCTATACAAGGGCATACTAACCTAATTACAAGCATATAACATTTCAAGTCAACTGATGACTTCAGATTACCAAAGCCAAGTTCCTGTTCTGTGTGTAGAACAATCTCTAAATTCATGAGTTTGAAAGAGATTTCTTTGGTGGGTTTTGCTCCAGACTCTAAAGGAAATTAATATCCATGTGAATAACCTGAAAACGCTGAAGAATCAATGTAAAGCTGCCGTGTTCTATAGCAGTTCATGTTTAAGTAAACTGTTCTTTTCTCAAGAAGTTCTTTCTCTTTAATTACGATAAACGTTATGTTAACACATTTCATGGCTGTTGCACATAGGGGAGTGACGTGATCACAAGGGTTACTGTGTTCTACAAACACATATTGGCTGCTACCTTTCTTGCTGTTGATTTCACTGTTCATGAAATATTTCATCTGTGACGTATTGTGACTAAAATTATTCTAAATTTGATTAATGTTACTATGTCGTAAAACTCTTGTATGATTACATTTTCAATACTCTTTTTTTTTTTATTCACTTTGTAAGGATGCAATTATTTCTTCCAGTGGCTGGGCAGATTCACTGTATAAAATAAAGCTTAAAAAAATTGGGAAACATTTGTATGCTATAAAATAAAGTGTGTTTATTGGCCTATAAGGGCTTTAGAATAAGATTGAAAAAATGTATCGTGAATTTGAATGTTTATATAAACATCACAAAGTGTTTTTCATAGGAAATTTTGTGTCTTGCATTTGGACAAGCTTGTGGAATCTCATTCTGTGGTTTCAGATATGGTAACTGTATTTGTAATCAGTAAGTGGCAGTACTGATTATCTATCTTGAAGGATTTTTATGAGAAATACTTGCACTGCCTGCATATTGCAGAAATGGCCATCATCAATTTAGTAAGCAATAAGTGCTGCATTCAGACCTATAAATAAAAAAGTTACATTTGTCAAAACTTCATTAATTCTGGTCATTAGCTTAACAAATACAAATTATAACTGAAAATTATAACCGTGGGTTCAAGATGTCTTAAAACAATAATATGGACTTATGAAGGGCCGACATAGTGAAATACTGTATTTATGAGTCATTGTGTGTTCACTTCTGGCATTAGTTATTATGGTTATGCGTATTTTCAACCCTAGAAAGCAATTTAAATTAAATTATTTTTAATTCTGACATTCTCAGTTATTGTAATATCTATTTTTTTCTGGAAAGAATACACATTTAATAAGAAGAGCTACGATTATCATCCTAACAAATTGGTCTAATCAACACTGTGGTACTTTATTTACTACGAAATGCAGATATGGCATATTAAGTGCAATACTAAAGACATAATATGTGATACTTCTAATCTGTGGATTAAAACTATAGTCCCAAGTTAATATCTGATTCTAAGATATTCCTTTGTTTAATGTTGACATAGCCGTCACAGTCGCTGCGCGGTCTGAGGCGTGGGCCTTGTGCCGATTGGTCACTGGGACCGTGGGTTCGAATCCCACTCAAGGCACGGATGTTTGTCCGCATTTTTCTGTGTTGTGCTGTCCTATGTATAGGTAGAGGCCTTACGACGGGCTGATCACTTATCCAAGGAATCCTACCGAATGTCTATAGATCAAAGCCAATGAAAAGTTGGGACCCGCAGATGCTCAGGCTCTTGAAGAATGGGTCGTCAAAGTATCAAAGTAAAGTAATGTTGACATGCAAGGCTAAATCTTTATAACTCTTAATAAATGTATGAAGTCCCACAAAACAATGGCCCACAGAAAAACTGATAGATGAAAATACCAGATTTTATATACACTAATAAATTTGTCTGTGAAGGATTGGGGAAAGTGCCATTTTTTAAAATGTGGCAAACACAGCAACACAAAGAATAATCATTTAAAATTTAAAAGTCTGGAAAAAGAAATGGGCTCAATGTCCCTCACACATTTTCAATTAAATGGGCAATGAGCTCATATGAATATGCTGACCCCTTTGTAAGAACGAACCAATTTTTTATATACTAGGAATGGCCATTCAACATGCATGCATGAAATCAAAAATTAAAATTTCCATGTATTAAGAGTGTCGATGACAGTTTGTCAGAACAGAGTTGAAGCAGTCTGAAATCTTGGTTTAATTTGATATTTTATTACAGCTTTTAAATTATACCTTGAAGAAGTCATGTACAAACAATAAACACTGTGTTAATTAAAAGAAGATGTCACTGTTTAGAAACTAATGGTAGGACAATAGCAGACTGACCTGTAATGCCTGGGTTCTTGTTATACATTTGCATTCAAAACTTTGTTTTAAAAAACCTGACTTGTTTACCCAATTACACCCACATCTAAGCATAAATTTTAGGTTCAGTATAGGTCTCCTCGGACAGTAATTCGAGTTTGGTAAAGGTAATTAATGTTCACTACAGAAGGATGTGTCAAACACTAATCTTATGTACTGTTACTATTACTGCATATTTGGACTTGTCCATCGTCCGGTATTCTGAAAAGAGCATTTGGGACAACTGGATCCGTTTCTGCCGTTGTGCGAAAAGATGGGGAATACCTAGTCAGTTTGGTCTGTTTGAAAGAGCAAGCTTCAGTCACAGCAGTAGTCAATCAACTAAAGCTGCATAAGCAGTATGCAACAAAATTTTCTGTTGTAAATTTCAGAATACCACATGATGAGTGAAGTTCAGAAATCCAGTAAAAGTAATTGCAATATACGATGGTCAGAACACTTTAGAATTGACTTGACGTTCTTGGAAGACGGGTGGTTCAAAGCCATATCCTAACCCTCGAGGATTAATCTGGAATGCTACCTCCATAAATACTGTTTACCCTTAATATTTGATAATTCTAAACTGTCTTTGCAGACAAGTATCATTAAAATGTTCAAACTGTTTGGTGATGTATTCTGTCAGTACTTTTATAGACCCACGTATGTGCTCTTATCTTTCTGAACTATACCATATGCAATTAGTTTAATAAAAATCTTTCATAATTGATAATCAGAGGTTTACTTTAAAGCCTGCAATCAATATAAAGGTGTCTTGAAGTATAATACTTGGAATAACTTAAATGATATTTGATTACATTCTGTATTACTAGTCTGCTATGGGGAATGGTGTCTGGAGATAGTACAATACATTTTTTGTGTCACCGGTGTGTTTATAATTTTAGATGCATAGGCATAGCCGAGGTTTCATTTTATGTTCTACAATTTGTAATATTTGTTCATGCAATAGACTTAAATAGTTTACTATTCAGGCAATCTTAATACTGAAATGGTATTACTATATAATATTATAAAATATTTGAGAATGACTACATTGAAAACATTTCCCTGTTTTTTCTATTTATTTATTAGCCCCATCTAAGCTTGTCATGAACAGGTCTTTGACCAAATGGTAGTGGTTAAATCGATAATAATTGATTAATAATATTTATCATTCGTGAAAAATATACTTTCTCAGTTCCTTGTATAATGACAATGTGATATTTTCAAGGAGACTGGAAAGTGACTGCATGGAGTCCGAATTTCACCCTCACTATGCCTGTGTGTGTATGTATGTTGCTTTAAAATGCTTTTGTTTGTCTTGGACTGAGCTAAGTACTTTACTCATATGGGATTGGTGTTGTACAAAATTATCATCATTTACATTTTAGTGTGGGGCCACACGACTGTACAAAAGTATGTCCGTTGTAACGCACATCGTGACGTCCGTCATAGAATTATGATTTGTAAGTACAGACAATACTATTATTTTTTTTAAATCCTTTCAAGCTGCCACAGTAATTGGCGCTCGTGCGGTGACCTCACCTGCATCCGTACAAAAGTACGTCCGTTGCAACGGACGTACTTTGTACGGTCGTGTGGCCCCAGATTTATCATAAATTGACATCATCTTGACATACACATGGGTAGCAATGTGAGGTAAAAACTATGGTATGTTTCTTTCAGTAAACATGTGTTGGGCAAGGATATTATTATTTTTGTCAGGATGTTCTGTGGCCATGTAGGATAATTGACTTCCATACTGGTTTCTGAGAAACAGGTTTTTAATGAATCTGTATATTTTGTATCTGTTTGAAATGTAATAAAGTTTGGAAGCTGGACACTTAAAATTGACGTGTAAAAGTATGAATGATGCCTGGCATCTTGTGCAGCTAATAGAGTGTACCATAGTGGCAACATCATGCAGCATAATATACAGGGTCATTCAAAGGTTTCATACAGTACTTGAGGTTGCTATGGAGATCATTTGAAGCAGAAAACGTGGATGTTTTTTTCCCCAGATACATCACCATTTCCATGTGACATTTTTACATTGATGTCACTTAGTATCATTGTGATTTTTTTATGGGGCTTAACACCGAGAGTTCGTGGTAGTGCAGACAGTTGAAGCAAGGTTATCAGACATGGACAGCAGTGCTAGTAAGAAGTGCCATTACACATAGAGAGGTACTCATGAAGGTACACTCTGAAGTGACGATTTAAAATGCTGGAAAGGGCAGACTTTGCTTTTCTCTTTTCTGCAGATAAGGAAATCATTTGACATGTTAAAATGAATGGTTTCTATTGTAAAAGTTAACAATTACTTCAATAAGAACAACATCAATGTAATAAGTCATAACTTGGAAATGGTGACAAATGTGAAAGAAACTATACTTTCTGCTCCGAATTACCTCTGCAAGAATCCCCTTCAATTACTATGCTACAGCTTTGAATCATTGTAGATAAAAATGATTTATGCTTGATGAGAGGTCTAAGGTATATTCAGTCTCCTCACACATTAATATTTACATCACAGCAATATGCACATTATGTCTTTAAACTAGGAACTAGATATGAATGTGTTTAAATTAAGTAATTGTCAAACAGTACTTGCTTCCTCTTATTTGCATGGATATTCACTTTATTGGAATTTCAAGTTATGTTCTGTACATTATTTTAATAATGTATTTCCTCAAGGTTGTGCATGTCATTCATAATTGAAGTATAAAATTGGTATCAAATGATTATAAAACAAAAAAAGGACAAATGAAAATATTCCCTATCTTCTCAAAATGGGAGCAGAGTCATAATCATGAAACTTATTTAAAATTTAACTTGTTCAATTAAATTAAGCAAACACAAATACTGTTTTTAATTTTGTTCTCTTCTGGATCCCTCTTTCTGCTTATGTTTTCACTCTTCAGCATTTCATCATTTATTTAAGAGTAAAAAGTATTTTAACTAACATTATTATTAAGGAATTGTGTAGTTGGAGTATGTTTGTATCAAACAAATGTTTGTGTATAAAACAGGAGTAAATACATTATATTTCAAATTGAAATTATATATATTTAAAGCAAGGATTCTGTAGGGAGATGCCATGTCTGTTTTCCATTTCCTTTGTGTGTTCATCTGTCCTTTTTGGATTTAGATCCATCTGATCATGTCTGACTTTCATCTTTCATATCCTGGATCCTTTTCAGATTTTTCATTAAGTTTTGAAATGGAGATGCTTTATAAAACTAATGATAAAATATGAATTTGGACATTTTCAGCCTGTGAGTCTTGCACTTAAATTGAGCATATAACTGAACTACAGTAATTCTCCAATATCATACATTTTATTATTAAGAGCACTTCAGATTTCTCAGTAAAACTGAAAAGGGCTTTGACAGTAGAGAAACTTAAAAAATCCATATTGTTCATTTGCAAGGACATTGTTTCAGTTTTCTTGCATCTTCTGTTGTTATGGTTGTAGTGTCATTGTTGTTCTTCTATGGACACTACAGTCCATGATGAACCTTGGCCTCTTTTATGATTGCCCTCCTTTAGTCCCATTCACTGTTCTTTCTTTCCATAATTGTCAAAAAGTATTTAAATGAGTTTAGGATTTTTATTGCATTATCATTTATCTTTATTAATGGGGTTACTTCTTCTGTCGAATATTTCCTTTCCTTCCACACTATTTTTCATTTTTTAATCGAGTCTCAGTTTTCATTAGATGTGTTATGAATTCTTTAATAGTGTCTTCATTTATAGCCTGATTTGTTTCCTGTAATTATAAGATTTTTATAACTAGAATTTGTGCATCATGATCAGATAGCCCATTTATCACTGATTCAATAGAAATATGATCTTTCCTGGAACTGTCTACAAAAAAACTGTCAATGGCAGTACTGGAGTTTTGAATTGAAGATGGCTGTCTTCTGGGTTATTGTACTGTGTAGTCTGGTAGAAGTTTACCGAAGTTTCAGAGGTCCTTACTACCTCCATCATCACAGTCTCAATTTATTGTTTGCAGTGGAAGAAACACCACATTTATGGAACCATTTTGTGTTGTGTTTTAAAAAGAAACACATGACATCAGTACCACAATACTTTGCTTTTATTTAAGGGTACCTTGTTTGTATATCAATCATGATATCAGCTATCTGACTTGGGTTTTTCATGGTTTCCCCACATCCCTCCAGATAAATGCTGGGACAGTACCTAAAACAAGGCCATGACCACTTCCTTCCAAATCCCTACCAACCCATCATTCCTAATCCTTTTTACAGCTTTTTTGAAACACTGTGCAATTCCTGTAATGAGCAAAGAATTATAACATTATTTCAGAAAACATATCACGTCTCATGTATAACAATAAAACTACAAATTTTATGAATTGAAATGTTTGAACAATTTTAAATTCCTATTGATGGCGGTTCTGCCAATCCTGTTAGATACTTAATAAATTGCAGTTTGGATTTAGGAAAAATAAATCCACAAATGATGCAATTGCTACAACTATTGAAAACATAATTGAAAACCTGAACAATACAACAAAATGCAGTTGTGTACTGCTAGACTTATCAAGAGCATTAAAAACAAATAACAAAGGAAATCAACACGTAGGCTTCGCAAGCAGATGCCTCCACTCACATCACAGTTTTGCATGCCTTCCAGGGTTACAAAGCTTGGGTCTTGAACAGAAATGTGTGTTACTCAGTTTTTAACGATGAAAAACGTTTATAAAATCACGCTGGTGTGTAACTTTTCAAACGCCAATAACTCAAGAGGTATGTAAGATAGAGAATATAAACCTAATATGTAAATTAAAGATTAAATAAAGGGCTTTTTCTGCATGATGTTTACTTTATTCTATAATGCATATTTTACACATTGTTTAAATAATTACCCAAAACATGTAATAACTATACCCTCGCTCCTTAACTTCAACAGCTTGCCACGTAAATAAACACGAGCTTTTCAAATCTGCAAACAGATTTCAGCTAACTCTTATGGTTTAGGAGTTTTGACCATTTATTTGGTAACAAACAACGGTTCTAGAGTGAGTGTGTTGAGTACAGGTTAAAAAGAATTGGTGATAAGCAGCATCCCTGTCTTACACCTCTACCTATCTCAACGCTGTTGGTGTCTCCTGAGTCCAGTCTCACTTTGACTTTTTGCTGCATGTACAGGTTTTCAATTAGTCTTCTATCTCTCCAATCAATTCCAATTCTCTGTAGGATCCTCATTAATTTCTTCCATTTTACTTGATCGAAAGCCTTCTTCCAGTCGATGAAGCTGGCACATACTTCTTCCTTGACATTGAGAACTCTCTCTGAAATTATTCTCATAACTCCGATGGCATCTCTGGTTCCCCTTCCTCTCCTGAATCCAAATTGGTCATCTCCCATCACTTCCTCTATCTTCTTTTCTAGTCTTATAGTCAGTATTCTAGTCATTATCTTCGCCGCATGCGAGATTAGGCTGATGGTCCTGTAATCGCTGCACTTCTTGGAATTCTTTTTCTTCTGTAATGTGATCATTGTTACTTCCAGAAAGTCCTTGGGCCACTCACCGGAGGTGTATATCTTGTTAGTGAGTCTACTAAGAACCTTCACTCCTTTCTCTCCAAGTTCTTTCAATAAGTCCGATGGGATTTCATCATCTCCCGTAGCTTTTCTTCTTCTCATATCCTTTATGGCCCTCTCTACCTCGCTCTTCAGTATCTCTGGACCTATGTCGTCCTCCTCTACTTCTTCTTCTGGTTCCAATTCCATCTCCGGTCGATTGGCCTTGTCATAGAGCTCTTCAATATAATTTTCCCACACAGCTTTAACTTCATTCTGATCACTGACTATCTTTCCTGATGGGTCTTCTATTTCCTGTGTTTGAATTCCGTTGTTCTCTTTCCATCCTAGTTCTTTCGCCTTTGCATACATCATATCGTATCTACCAATTCTCTGGAGAGTCATTATCTCATCACATACTTCGTTGATGTAATCTTCTCTCGCCTTGTCTGTTTCTCTTCTCAGTTCGTTGTTCAGTCTTCGGTATTTCTGTCTTCCCTCTTCACTGTTGATATTCTTTCATCTCCTCCTCTCATCCATCTTATCGAGCATAGCCTGTGTAATCCATGCCTTCCTTGGTATCCTTTTCATCCTACCAACCTTTTCTTTTAGTGCCACTGTTAGGCACTTCTTGACATTCGTCCATTCCTCTTCAACACTTTTGCTTTCACTTTCACTTAATTTTCCTTCCAATTCTGCTCTTACTTCTTCTCGCGCGCTCTTCAGGTTCTCCAGGTCCCATCTCTTCTTCCTCGCCCCCCTCCTCCTGATTTTCTTCATTCTGGTGCTGACGTTTGCAACTAACATATTATGATCCAAGTCGATGTCCGCTGATGGCACTGTTGTCACATCCTTTACGCTATTCCTAAATCGTTGATTCACTAAGATATAGTCTATCTGCTCCTGTTTCCTGGGCTTTTCCACGTATACAATCTCCTGTGATGTTTCTTGAACCAGGTGTTGGTGATTACCAGTCCATTTCTTCGGCAGAAGTCAACCATCATGTCTCCTCTCCTATTCCTTATTCCCAGTCCATGAGGGCCGACAATGTTGTTTTCTGCTCCTTTCCCCACGACACTGTTCCAGTCTCCTATTATTATGGTTTGCACTTTCCCTCTTCCTTCTGTCCTCTCATATATTATTTCCACTTCTTCATCGTCATGATCCGATGTTGGCATGTACACCTGCATTATCAGAATATCCACTGGATCTACATTCAACTTGATATACATCAATCTGTCACTACACGCTTGCACTTTGATTATACTTTTCTTGATCCACTTCTGCATCACTATTGCAACACCTCTTTCAGCACTCTCACCTCCCGAGTAGTACATACGACAGCTTATAGACTCGAAATCTCCTTGATCCCTCCATCGAATTTCACTGACACCCACAAGTAAAGGTATATATTAATGTGTAAATAAAATTTTATTTCAGTACAAATATACTTCCTACAGTTAAACGTTATTCACCGTTAACTAGGGAACCGTGGTTCCACTGTCAATTTTTTTATTAGTATCTGTGTATCCAGTGTGTCAAACGCCTTGTTGTTGTTGTTTCCTTTCTGTAGCCTTCACACTTCTCGCATGGGATATTTACTGTTTCTTACATGCGATCTCTCTCCAAGCAACCATGGATTCGGCATTTGGATCTGAGTATTTCGTATTTCTTATGTGCTCTCTGAGCTAATAACCTTGGTTAACATGGCATCATGCGCAAGAATATGGGAGTCTTCACAATGTGTGTTTTTTATGAGGGAAAACGTAAGCAGTGTATACTTTGAATGCAAAACAAAACACTTATATTAATTTTCAGATTTCATTTATAAATGCTGTTATCAGGCGAAAAACGATGTCGGGAATATTTGAAAAGACACTTGAATCTATTGGGAGCTTACTATCACCACTGGGGACCAACATTGCATTAAAAAACATGCTTGAAAGATGTATTTCTGCCCGAACAAAAAGAGTACGTACATGCGAAAATGAATGAAATGCCCATATTACAGTGTGTTCAATATGAATATCTGGTTGTGTTCTTATTTTAGGAGGAAGAATGGTTGATTCAAGACTGTCTAAGACTTGTAAAAGGGAAGTTGTGTGAACCATCCACCAAACCATCCACTATTATTAAATGCCTTGCATTTTCTATTTTTTCCGAACTGTCGGGATACAAAGCAGAATTTGCTTATATTCATGCTGTAAAATTGGCTCAGTATGGATCCCTGGCTGAGAAGAAGATGGGTAATGTATTTTGATTAATATTCTAATATAACTTTGATACACCGATTGTGTTTTAGAGCTAAACAAAAGGAAGGACCACTGTAGTTCTGGTCATGAATTCCTCAAGATCCTGGAATATTTGAATAGCTAGTATTGATACATTTTTATGTACATTATCAATTATACAAACAGAACACCATGTTTCAGGAGCTGAACCTGCTCCAATCTTAAGGCAAAAACTACCCACTTTTGGGGTCTATTATGGAGGGCTAATCCTAATAAATAAACAACCAGAGTTTAATAACTTCAGACTGGGATACTGAGAACTACCCGTTCTTCAAGTTCCTGAGCACTGCGGGTCCCAACTTTTCATTGGCTTTATCTATAGACATTTGGTAGGACTCCTTGGACGAGGGATCGGCCCGTCGCAAGGCCTCTACCTGTACACAGGACCACACAACACAGAAAACCACGGACAAACATCCATGGCTTGAGTGGAATTCGAACCCACGGTCCCAGCGACCAAGCGGCACAAGGCCCACGTGGCCACCGTGACAACTTCAGACTATATCAGCCAATAAAACTTGGCTTCCTCTGTGAGAGATAAAAGCATGAATTAGACAATAAAAATGAATGACATCATCCTGTAGAGCTGCATCTGTAGCTATTATAAATAATGATGGGATATGTAACAAACTGGTCGATTGCCTTTAATACGAGCAAATTACATTATGCGAACAATAAAACATAGGGAATTTCTTTTGAGGATAAGCATCAAGATGTAGAAGAACACAGAATTGAATGAGATCTTGAAACTTTAATTCTTTACTTAATTCAGAACTGTTCACCTCCTAACACTATGTTTGTAACCAAAAATCAGAAGTTGAAGCTAATAACAGAATGCAGCATGAGGTAGCAGGCTGGCAACTAAGCAGACAACAAATGTATATCTGCTCCTCCCACCTTCTTCGTGGTCTTCCCCTTGGTCTTGTGCCAGTCACTCGTATCCAACATTTGTCGTGCTATCCGCCCTTCTCCCATTCCCATTCTGACTTGTTAGTGTCATCCCCAATTACTTGAATTTTGTCACATTTTCAAATGATTCATTAGCTGTCCTTGTATTCTGGTTCTGTCCTGAATTCTGATGCCAAGACATGATCATTTACTATGTCTTTTCTGCATTTATTTCTAGACCAACATCCCTACCAGACCTTAAGAGTGTTTCTGTCTTCACTTTTACAGTATTTACATTATCGCCCAACAGATTAATATCATCAGCATAGAACAAAAGCTGATGTGTCCCATTCAATTACAAACCGCCCTGATTTTCTTGGACTTTCCTGATGGCATATTTTAAGGCAGAATAGAAAAACAGCGGCAATAGAGCATCTCTGTTTTTCAGGCCATTCTGAATAGGAAATGTATTGGATAGATATTTACCTACACAAATTTTGCTAGTGGTTTCACTTAAACTCGTTTTAATTAGCCTGACTAGCTTCTTAGGTACACCAAATTCCAGCAAATTATTATAAAGTTACCATCATTTCCAAATATTTTAACTTTGCTACATTTTCAAAGGATTTTTAGATTCATGTGTATAATGATTTTGCCCTGTGTTATGGTGACAAGACGTGACCATATACTTTGATTTCTCTGTGTTTACACTACTCCATACATCACATAAAACCAGTCAATTTCAGGAGCTACAAGAAATGGTGTTTACTGTTGTTTTTCATAGTAACCACCATTTAGTAGAACAGTAATTGAATATCAAAACTGCATTACCAGTAAACATGTCACTGTGTGTATTTCTAGGCTACTTGGCTTGTGCTTTCCTTCTGCGTGAATGCGACTCACTCTCTGTTCTTCTAGTCAATACAATCTTTCGTGATCTAACAAGTAAGAACATGTATGTGGTAGCAATGGCTCTGTCTGCCAGCTGCCATCTTGTTTCTCCTGATCAAGTGACTGTCCTGCTACCTGTTTTGGAGGAGAAGCTTAAACATCCTAGCGTGAGTAGACTTTCAGTAATTAGAAACTGGAGAAATAATTTTGATTCTAAGAAACTGAAACAACATTAATTTACTAATTTACATACTGATTTTACAATGTCACCGACATCTTCTGATTTCGATCATAGTTTTTCTCTTCCCATTTGGTGTCCTTGAGATCCTTTCTCTGCCATTGCACCCTGGATTCCTTGTATTCATGAAACTTTTTGTCTTCTACCATTCTCCTCCTTCCTGGTGGCATGTACTGCAGCACTCCTTTGGACCATTTGTAGTCTGCCACTCTTGGAACTGTCCATACATGAATTGTTTCGTTTCATGTTATCAGACTTTGAATTGAATTATATAAACTAGTTTCTTCTGTAGGTAGTCAGAAGCAGGAGTGCCAGTCATCATTTGAACACTGTCATCAACATCCACTGTCATTCTCATGATGCTGAGATTATCTTTATGACAAAGCCTTCTCTATTCTTCTGTATCCTTCTCTAAATGCTACTCATATGTGCCCACTCTCTTCATCTGTTTTGCTTATCTTCCCTCACTTAGTTTTTCCACCCAGCCCAGCTTTCTTCTTCTTCTTCTTCTGTGGTGAAGTCAAGCCTTGGCCTCCTCCCATGTGGGAGGTTTCCTTGTCCTTGCAGTGTGTATTTATGAGTAGTGAGTGACAAGCCCACTCACTGCCTCTTCACAATTTCTACTCAATCCTGATTTGTCTGATAGAGCCATCTAGTAGTGAATCAGGAGAAAGTTGGGTGAGAAATGGCCGCAGAATTTTGCTTACAAAACATCTCGTTCATGCTCGTAAGGTTCTTTTACATGCCGTAAATCTACGACATGGGACGGCCGGCTTTACTTCTCCTCCAAAGGAAGTTGTGCTACAGATTTTTATCACTCTTAAAAATCCATTGACCTCAGCTGAGTTTGAACCCTCGAACCTTGGGTCCAGTAACGAGCACGTTAACCACTAGTCCACCGAGGGCGTCCAGCCCAGATTTCATACAGTCAAACCTGTATGGCCATCATCTGGGTTATGAGGTTAAAATGTATTGTGTAGGATTTGAGGTTTTCACAGCAGTGAGTCTAAAGGTGGCTGTCTTCTGGGTTGTTATGCCATGTAGTCTGGTAGAAGTTTACCAACATTTCAGAGGTCCTTGTTGCCTCCATCATCAGGGTAATGACTCATTGCCATACATGGTGCTACAACTCAGAAGAAGACAGCTATCTTTGTAATCACTGCTGTGAGAATCTCAAATCCTACAGTCAAACCTCATTACAGCTTAATTGGTGAGTCATGAGTTCTGAGGTACTCACTTGAGCAGAGAACTACTCAAGATCATAGCCCATGTTTCACCACACTAGCTGTAATCCAGAGTATATGAAGGGTAGAGCTTTCGTTTAATGTCGAACACTGTTCTGCTATGTGAAATTGTTCCATGGTCTTAGAAATTGGTATTCAATTCTCTGTTTTCTCCTTAACCTTTAATTTTCTTTTAATACTTGGGGTAACAGTCCCTTTTTACTGCACTAAATGCATTAAATGATATCTTGATTTATGAGGACAGAACTATTGGACACTGCATAAGTAGCGCATGTAAGTTGATTACTGCTAAGTGCCATTGGTATGATCATTAAAATGTGATTTGTTCTTTTCTGCTATGATCACAAATCCAGATCCATTTCAAGGCATGGATGTATGATCAGGAATGAATGAATGAATAATGAATAGGTAGGTAGGTGGGAGAAGTATACAGTGAATTTGACTGTTGCTTGTATGCATTTTCCATCACTGCCTGCTCAAACCATGATCCTCACAATCTGGAGGCTGTACCAAGCACCACCTTGGCAAGAAAATACTATATATATATATATATATATAAAAATATTACATTAAAGACCAGTAATACTGTATATTTAATTTTTTAATATAAGTATTAAAAATGTATTTGCTTATCCTTTTATAATATAAACACTTTGTTGATATTCATCACACAGTCAAAATTTCACTAGAATCTAATAAAAAAATTCAGAGTTTATGGCCATCTGCCAATATTTAAATGTCCCTCAAAAAGTGACTGCACATCAGGCTGTGGACAAGTTTAAATGCCTCGAAAGTGAAGGGTTAGTGTTATTAGATAATGGCATTAGTAGCAGGTATTTTATTTTCTGTCTCATAGATAATAATTAATTCAAATACTCTTAAGAATTGCATATGTTTTATAATTTGTGAATGTGTACTATATATACTTTCCAGAACATACACGCCTTTTAAACTTTGAGTGTTCATTTACAGGAATATGTTCGAAGCAAAGCTGTGATAGTTTTACACCACTTTTGTCGTGTATCTCCTCAGCTTTGTTTGCAGTATGCGAACCAGGTGAAAGTGATGGTGGGAGACAGAGATCCTGGAGTGGTGGCCCACGTTCTGCAGTTCCTTATAGATGTTGCTGAGGTACATTTAATTTGACTTAGTTTATTATTTGGCCCATTTTCTCAACATACTAATTCATATTAGTACATAATAGTAATATATCAGAAAATCATATTAGTACTGATACCACATATTAACAAAAGTAAAGACATCCTGCTACATGCCAATGTTGGCACTTAGGGGAGAGGAGGTATAGCTCCTACCTCTTTCTTGACCTCGGTACCAGATGGGCCCGGCCGTGCTTTACCTCCAGGAAAGGACCATGGTACCCACTGGACAGGATGCTGGGTGGGTTCCAGAGCCAGTCTGGACACACTGACCAGAAGAAAATCCTCTGCCTCTGTCGGGGATCGAACCCCAATCACCCAGCCCATAGCCAGTCATTGTACTGACTGAGCTACCTGGCTCACTAAGTATTAGTACGAAAACTAAAGTTGGCCATTCCTGGAAGGCATAGAGGCATGGAGGTAAATACCACAAATTCTACACCTCAGAATTATACACAGAAGGAGGATTCCCTAGTAACTAGTGGTAAGAGTCTGGGTGGACCCCAGAAGCCATTCTGTATGTGAGGCAAGGAATGAATGTTTTGTGATGTACATTTTTTCATAAAATGGTGTGTTTTTGATCAGCTTTGTGAATTTTTAATGAAAAGATTCTTTAATGGATTATAAACATCCATTTTGCATTCATAACTCTTCATATTAATGGTAGAAGCACAGTGAGTCTTAAGATGACTGCATACCAGCATTTAGAACATAGGCTATATTGATTCATTTTTGAGAGAAATTTAAATTTACTCATTACGCTGGCTGTGCAATTTACTCTATGGTGTGGGATGCTCTTGTTTATAGTTGCTTAGCTGGTTAACAAATTCCCTACTTTTGTGGAACCCAAAGGTTCATTACGATGATCACAAATCTGCACAATGTTCTTATTCTTCTTTGTAAGACATTTTCACTTTATATGGGTCATCTGCCTTCCCACATCTCCTCAGTTTCTTTCCATGCTCTTCCTTCATTCTGTTTTTACATCTTTCCTAACCTGTTGTTTCCATTTCATTTTTCTGTTGAAAACTATTAGGTTTCTCCCATTGTTCATTCTTAAAGGTGTCTGCACCATCTTATTCCGTTATTTGTTTTGCTTTCCAACATGCTTATCTTTAACCCCCCCCCCCCCCCACACACACACACACACACACAAAGAAATACTGAGCCTCAACCCATTAGCTCATACTCACACCTGTGTTTCTAGTTTTCCTTGGTAGTAGAACCAAACATTTTGCAGCAAGTTCAATAAATGACCTAACTTGAAGGTGATGTCTCTCTTGGGAACCCATTTCTAACTTTCCCCAAATTAATTAAGTAGGACTGAGGTAAGGATGATATGGCAATAGTGGGGTCCGCAGTGGCCGTGTAGTCTGAGGTGTGGGCCTTGTGCTGCTTGGTCGCTGGGACCGTGGGTTCGAATCCCACTCAAGCCATGGATGTTTGTCTGCGTTTTTCTGTGTTGTGCTGTCCTGTATACAGGTAGAGGCCTTGCGACGGGCCGATCCCTCGTCCAAGGAGTCCTACCGAATGTCTATAGATCGAACCAAGGAAAAGTTGGGACCCGCAGTGCTCAGGCACTTGAAGAACGGGTCGTTCCCAGTATCCACTATGGCAGTAGTTCCAAAATTATGTGATTGTCAGGGTTATAGCGAGCCTAAGTGCTACTGCCATTGCTGCCATCTCCTCCCAGTTAAAAACAAATTTATCATAACACAAAATTCCCAGATGCTGTGGCAGAAATTGTTCATGTTGTAATATTTAAAACAAGAACAGAAGAAACTGTGGGTAAAAAAAATATGATGGATGACAGCAGTTATGTACTTTTGGTGTAATTAAAATTAGAACACTGAACATTATGCATACAGAATTGGCGTGAAATATATTCTTAATCGTCAGTGTTCACATTTGTAATGAGTTAGCAGAACAATATGAAGCAGAGTTGAGGAAACAGTAAAATGCACTACCTCTAAAACTGTCTCCCCGCAGACAGCCACTTGGTTCATCTGTGCTCTCATGCTGCCCTGATGATTGTGCTGTGTTATGGTCATTGCAAGTGTGGTTCATGGGTTTATTCCTTGTAATCAGTTGGTATAAATCTGGAAGGAATGAGTATACCTTCTGCACTTTTCACCGCATTTGACATTGGAGCTGGATTCACCTCAACACTTGTATGCCACATGAATTTTTTTTTAAAATTCATATCAATATGATAATCTCCTGTACTTTTGCATGGCTTCAAATGGGAATATCTCTTCTCTCTTCATGAATGCATACATTACCAAACAACTCACATGATTGGCTGTAGAGAAGCTTACCATTTTATTTGATCTTAACAGGAGACATTTTAATTGGGACCTCGTGCTTCTCTTTGCTGAGACACAGCCCATCTTCATCAGAAAAAGAACTTCACTTGCAAACAGTTCCTGCTCCTTTAATCCTCGGTCTTACGTAGTGGACTCCCATCGCATTCATTTAGTTGGCATTGGTTGGTTTAAGATGTAGTGTCTTATTTAACACATTCAGATCCCTAAAGCATGTAATTACTTTCTCTAGTTTATTCTTTTCATCTCATACTACAATATTATAATCTTTCCATTAGGATTTACCTGGTGTGGTGATGGATGTAATGTCAGCGTTAGTACAAATTCAAAATCAGATCTTGGATGGAAAACTTCCACATGAATACACATACAAAGGACTACATGCGCCTTGGATGCAGATATCCATAATCAGGTGATCGGATTGTTTCGAAGTGGCAATACTGATAATGATTATTGTGTTCTGTTTCATAATATCTGTAGTGTTTTGTTTAAGGTTGCTACAATATCTGCAAGAACCTAGCATGGATATTTATATGCTTATTCAAAAGACACTACAGAATGCAATGCCTCAGATGCAGAATTATATAGGATCAGCCATTGTGTGCGAGTGCATAGCCACATTGGTAAAACATAAAGCTGGGGATGAGATGCTGGCGTCAGCATTACTGTGTGTGGTAGACCTGATGGGCAGTACAAGCAGTAACTTGAGGTAATAAATGGAACATCTGTCATTCCTGCCAGCATTAAGACTATTTGACCTGTTTTAGGAATTATTTTGGACTATGCTTTTGTTCTTAAGGAAACATCTTAAGGTCCATCTCATTTTCTTTCAGTGCTTGAAAATAGTGATAAATTCTGCATATCAGGTTTCTAGCCTGTTGATGAGTAGTTTGGCGATAGAATTTCTGTTTGTAAGCCTTCAGACAGGCTTTTGTTTTTCCCACATGGACAGATTGCAGAAAAACAGATTACTTAAACTCAGTGCTTGAGGTTGATGGGGGAGTGGTCATAGGTAAAAAGTAAAATATTAAAAATGACATTCTTTGACACTTCTCAAATTATAATATTACAAAATGTTACTAAAAATTATGATTTTTATCTGTATTATAAGGCTAAATTATAACATTATTTGATTAAAAAAGCAGCATATTTGTGCTTGTTTATGCAGAAGAGGGGCAGTTACATTTTGTGTGATCACATGTAGAGAATATTCTAATTGGTTGATTTACACAAAGTAGGGTTTTATTGGCTGTTTTCAAAGATTCAGCCGATTTTTTATTGACATCACAGTTTTTTAGCTTATGAACAACTTGATATTGAATTATTTGAGGTACTTTTTTGAAATTTTATTGTTTACGAAAATAAAGACCAACTTGATCCAAATATCCTGTCTCACTGTGTGCACCATACCTTCAGAACACTTTCCACTTATTTTTTTCACACCTTATTGTAGGGGTTGTAGAAGCTGTACAGTTTGCATTCTGATGACCCTAACCCATCCATTGCTTCATGCAGTTCTCAGATTACACCTACTAAGAGGAGGACTACATTTTAAACTGGCCATTGCTTTCAACTCACCCCTATTTAGTGCCTAGGTTAATAATGGGTAGGTCTATACCACCTTTCCCCCCCCAAGCACCTACATGGCGTATAGTAGCATGGCTTTTAAAGTTTTACTTTTATTGTTTTCAGTGAACTTGAATTTCTTATACCAGACATAATAATGTTAGTACAGTAAAACATCTTAAAATTATTCATTGTCAGGACTTTTTCCATCGTCTGTTCTTTAAAACCACGATGGAAAAAGTCCTGACAATGAATAATTTTAAGTAAAAATTACTGTCATCAAAACCCTTTAGAAGTAAAACATCTGTTAACCAACCCTCGATTATCCGACTCCCGCATTAACCGACCGAAATTCAACCAGATCGGTTTCTACCAGCGAGAGCCTGTAAAACGAGACCCATGCGGTACGAGCGTACACTGTGTGGTGCAAAATTGTGCATACAGGTAGGACTTGGTGTACGCCAGGGTAAGGTTCCTGAGATTTCTGGCGTAAATTGAAGCAAAAATATAATGGGAACATATGTAAATACATTAGGTTCCGTTCCAAGATTTTCAGTAATCAACACAAAATATTTGAAAATTTTTTTTTATGAAATTTACATATTGAAAATTGTATAATGTTTAAGAAAAAGAAAGAAAATGTACTGCTTTAAAAATGATAGAATATATGTCTGTTTGGTTTTCTTCTTTTCTGATAATAAGTTATAGTATGGCTGTAGAACTGTATCAATCCTTCTCTTAATGGTTGAACTCTGATCCCAGTTGGGGTTGTTGCTACAGAAGATCTCACATCCCTTATTAATAAGAGCAATAGCCTCTTGCATTGATTTCACTGTTAGGACCAATCAGACGTAACTTTTCGGCGTCCTGTTCTCTAGACGCATGTTTGTCAGTTCACTTGCAGTTCTTAGTCCCTGGTTAATGTAATTTGCTGTTCTCATCGCATTTTATATTCCGTTTTTTGTTTAATTATTTAAATTTTAGTCCGTAGTTTATCATTTAGTATTACAGTTTTATTACAATGTCGAGACCATCTGTGTCTAGGAAGTCGGGCAGAGTCATGTCTCATCACCCTCCAATCGTGATCTATGAGAGGCGCAAATTAAAGCGGCGTAAACCGAGTCCTACCTGTATTTTGTTATATTACAGAACTGTAAGGTGATAAACTAATAAAATGGCTTCTAACAAGGGTGGTGAGGAGAAAATAAAACGTGTTGTGCTTTCGATAGCTGATACATTGAAGATTATTGAGAAGATTGCATCTGGTGTCACAATAGCTAAGCTAGCAGCTGACCATGGCATCGGTGCAACTACAGTAAAGGCTATAAAGAAGAATAAAGAGTCTATAAGGAAATTTGCCTTGAAATTCGATGTTGATACAAGGGCAGGGAAGAGGCAAGACAAGAGGGAAAAGGCATCCCGGAAAGTATTAGAAATGCCAGCTTCATTGACTTTAGATGAATCAGTTTACAAGTTTTATGCTCAACAGCAATTGAGTGGCATGGCTGTGCGAGGTGTTGAAATTCAAGCTGCTGCTGAATGCTTGGCCAAGCACCTAAAAACTGAAAACTTCAGCACGATTAGTGGATGGCTCTGGCGATTTAGAAACAGATATGGCATGAGAAATCAGCGAATTTATGGTGAAGCATTAAGTGCTGACACTGGAAGCATCTAACCTTTCACTGATCTAACCCCAGACCCAGGTTTTGCTGATTATTATGAACACTTCAGGAAATTTAGAGAATTGGTTATTCTGAGGCAAAGACAAAAATGAACCCAGCTGAAATTACATAGCTTCTTCAAACCTGCTGGTCCCTTAGAAGCTGATCCCCTACTTCTTCTTGTTTGGAACATAGCAAGCAAATCAACTGTCATCAGTAGAATCACACCAGAACCTCCACTTCATGTTATGGACAGACTCAGAATGACTGATAAATTCACTATTTTAATACACGTACTTCCTCGACCAGAGCTCACTCTTTTGCCATAGGCTTGTGCGTGCGAAATGCCCGCATCATCTGCCGAGGAAAATCTGTATTGAATCTCTGTATAGTTCAGTATTTATAACAATGATTTACATGTTTTTGTTTCAACTTTGCTAATTATATCTTTGTCTTCTACTTATTTTTTTCATATCCTTGAACACGTTCCCCTTCTCCTCACTCCTCCGACTCACGGTCCCCCCATATAGGTTGGTTAAAAGAGGTTCCACTGTATTATAAATTGATTACTCACATTTGGCTGTTGATATGATTAATGTATTTATAACAGTTTCAATTTGTTTAAATCTGTTCAAATAATGTAATTAACACTACACATGAATTTATGAAATTCGTGAAGTATTTGCACAAATGTTAAATGATGAATGTGTGCGAAACATGGTCTCTCACTCAGAGGGAGGAACACAGATTGCAGGTGTTTGAGAATAGGGTGTTGAGGAGGATATTTGGGCCTAAGAGAGAAGACGATGGGGCATGGAGAAAACTGCATAATGATGAGTTTAAAAATCTGTACTCCTCCCCCAATATTGTCAGGGTGATTAAGTCGAGAAGAATGAGATAGGTGGGGCATGTAGCACGCATGGATGGGACAAGAAGTATGCACCAGGTATTGGTTGGGAAACCTGATGGGAAGAGACCGCTGGGGAGACCTAGACGTAGATGGGAGGATAATCTCAGGCGGGATCTATGGGAGATAGGAGTTGAAGGAAACTGGATTTTGTTGGCCCAGGACGGTCCAGTGGAGGGCTTCGGTTAATTTGATGATGAACCTTCGGGTTTGGTAAGCCATCTAGCTAGTTTGTTAAATGATGAAGCTAAATTGTTTATTAAATTATCTGTTAAAATGATTGTCACTGTCTGATATAATGCATGGAGTTCTTGAAGCAAACACCATTTTTAACTCACTTAACTTCTAAAAAAGTCAGCTTGATGCTTTTTGTCACTGCATTGAAACCCTCTTTGTCATTTATTGGCTGCATATTGGGCTTGTTTATAATATTCTCATGGATTATGTAGTCTTTCACAGCTATGATGGAAATATTCCTTCTTAGATATATTTTAGAATAAAATTACATTTATAGAAAGAAATAATTTTGAAACCAGTTACTTTCCATTATATTATAATTTTCACTCTATGTTCTTGGGAACTAGAAACATTTTCCAATAAAATCAATTTTTTGTTTATTCCAGATTTCTAGATTCATTTTGTGTTACTGATTACTGTTCTTTTATAGGTATGAAGGTCTGAGTTTGTTGGAGAAGGTACTTGAACAGTACAGGCTACCACTGTCACCCGCACAACAGGATGTAGTGTTATCAAGTCTGTGCCATCCGGATCAAGCCATGAAACGCCGTACACTCAGTTTGCTGTGCACCATGGCAGAAGCTCACAATGTAGAGATTGTGTGCACCCAGGTGGCTGATTATGTACGTGACCATTGTGCGCACAATCCATATATTCAGCACGACTTGATTTCCAGAGCCTTAGCTTTAACCGACAGATTTCAAAACTCCCAAACACACTGGCATATTGCTGCACTTATACGCCTCCTGCCACTGGCTCAAGATAAACAAGCAAAGGCCATACAAAGACGGATTCAGCTCACATTACTTGCAGGTTGGTGTAAAGTGTATTTTATTGTACAGAATTTTGTTCAGAAAACCTGAAGGGTAGGTACCACCTGTGAGATTGGGATAGATTTGAAGATGGTATTAAGATTAATCTTACAGAAATAGATGAGTGTGAATTGACTGGATTAAACTAGCTCAAGATAGGGTCCAGTGGTGGGCACTTGTGAAACAATAATAAACCTTTGGATACATAAATGGCTGGAACTACACTGATAAACTGAGCAACTATCACATTCTCAAGGACACTATTGCCTGGTGATGGCTGGTTAAAGAGGTATTGTCTGGAACACCATAGATGCGTCGATTCCTTTGGAAGGCAGGAACTCGGGTCATTAGCATTTCTGCTTGGCTGTTCAGTGGGTCCAGTTGAGATGAAACTTGTTCAGATCTCAGAATTACTGCTCCTGCTCTTACTAACACATATTTACTCTAACGATTATCACTGCGGGTCCCAACTTTCGGTTGGCTTGATCTATAGACATTCGGTAGGACTCCTTGGACGAGGGATCGGCCTGTCGCAAGGCCTCTACCTGTACACAGGACAGCACGACACAGAAAAACGCGAACAAACATCCATGGCTTGAGTGGATTCGAACCCACGGTCCCAGCAACCAAGCGGCACAAGGCCCACGCCTCAGACCCCATGGCCACTGCTGACCCCAACGATTATCACAGTCTACATAATTCTGATGATTGTTTAATTTCCACAGTTGATCATTATTACTTTTGATATATATCATCTGTGGATGTAAAACGTTTTCAGTAGTAAGTGGCTTATTAACTGTGGCTTGTAAGAGAACAATACATTTTACTAATGTTAAGCTTTAAGAAATATAAGAAAATACCTGTACAAGATTACATGAAAATGGGAGAATAAAGTTAGTAACTGATAATTGAATTTGGAAAAAAGGAGAGTAGATTTATAATTACAAGAATAGCTTTTGGAAAGCAGGAGAATAGTGCCAATAGAAATAGATGTGTAAGGAGCTCTGGACCACAAAAACTTGATGTTAGGAGGCTGCAGTCCTTTGTATAAGTTAATTTAACTTAATTTATCTACATATTTGGTTTAATATCTCATCTATATAAATTTTTTTAACTGTAGCTGCATATTGGATTAACTGATGATTGGTCATATAATTTAAATACACAAGTCAGCTTCACATGTAACAGTGAAGTGTTGTTTCCAACATTGTACTTGATTTTAAGTTCCCACCAGTACCAGCAATGGACGTACTTCCTAATCATTTTGTGCTCACAAGATACCACCACTGGTCTGTGTCTTGAGCCACACAGATTCAGAGCACATAGTCGTAACCTAGTTGATTTTATTACCAAAGTAACAAAATGAGTAATGGCAGGCTTGTAAATTTAAATTACCCAGGTCCCAAACATTTGATGTGACTCCTCTTTAAATGCTCTGTTGGCAAAGAACACATTTTTCTCTTTTAAAGTGAACTTCCAATTATCTGTATGCAAGACTTTATTTAATGTAAAGTGGACATGTGTGAACTAGGCTTTCAACATTTTTCCTTACCATACTGCCCACTTTGGAAGGGTCTACAGAAGAAATGGTCAAACAGTAACTGCTATTTCAGTACTTTATGGTCAGTGTTGGTGGTGGACAGATGGTGCTTATTTGTGTATTTGCAAGATTATCCTACCAGTTTGATGGGTTCATCAGTTAACAGTTCATATTTGTTTAATTGGTTGGATGAGAGAGAGACCACGGAAACGATGGATAGATGAAGTAGAGGAGGATGTGAGGATGATGGGAGTGAGGGGATGGAGAAGAATTGTGAATGATAGGACAGAATGGAAAAAAACTCGTCGAACAAGCTGATAACCACATAGGGTTATAACACTACAAGAAGAAGATGATGATTTGTTTGATTGGTTAGAGTGTTAGTTGCTGGCAACTCTATTATACATGTGGGAAAGTATGGTGATGTAGTCTATGAATAAGATATTTTATGCTGAATTGAATTGTCATTGTCTGGTTGGAGCTCCTGTCTTTCTGTCCTTATCAGTATGCATGCTGTTTTCCTACTGGTTTTTATGTTTAATTATTTATTTTTCTTCTTTTAGGAAGTGGCAATTTGGAGGATATAATTGTTGCAAGATCAAAAGTTTTGCACATCCTTGCAAAATATGCAGAATCTAAAACTGTGTCTACCTCGGTGATCGAGGTCTACGTGTGGTGTCTTAGCCAGTTTTGCGGTGCAAAAGTAGATGATGGCCAGCAAGTACTTGAAAAGCTTGTATCACTTGGATGTAAAGTTTTGCGCAACCAAGAACCCAGTAATGTGTCCCAAGGTATTCAAAACCTTCTCATTTCAATCATCCATTCAGCAAGCCACGTTGCTGAGAAATGTGGTACAACGATAAGTTCTCTAGAAGAACTTCTACAAGAAATAATGAAGTCTCATTTAGCAGACGCATATTTACGACACACATGTTTGGAACTACTGGCATCACTTCCTCATATAAGTGTTATTCACCGAGCATTACAACGATCAATACGGAGTGAAAAACAGTTTGACTTTACATTGTCATTTGTTGACAAATTTGTATGCGAGAGTCTTGCAGCTAATGCAATGCCATATCAGCCGAAACTTCTGCATATAGCAGTGCCTGTACCTGAAATGACATCTCTTCCTTCTGATTCTATGACCGCGCCACCAGATACTGTTGCATTGCCAAGCACCTGCCCTAGTCCCGTTAGTTCCGGTACTAGTTCTATTATCGATTTCCCTAGGAGTGAATCCTTCAGTTCTGAAGACTCCAAGTCGTGGTCACTAAGGAGGTAAGTAATATTTGGCTTTAGTGCAAAATTAATGTGTGAACTTGTGTTAAAAGGGCAGAAATGAATTACTTATGAACATGTGTGTAGAAACTGCATTTGGATAGATGGATTGAGCAAGTTTTATATTCACAACACGTTTTAGCAGGGTCTGCAGTGGCCGCACGGTCTGAGGCGTGGGCCTTGTGCCGCTTGGTCGCGGGGACCATGGGTTCGAATCCCACTCAAGCCATGGATGTTTTTCTGTGTTGTGCTGTCCTGTATACAGGTAGAGGCCTTGCGATGGGCTGATCCCTCGTCCAAGGAGTCCTACCGAATGTCCATAGATCAAGCCAACTAATAAAAAGTTAGGGACCCGTAAAGGGTACCGGAAAATGTAGAAACATTATTAAACTGGAAAAAGAAGAAGCATGTTTTAGCTGGGTTACTGGCTGTTATGAGGTGTCTAATTTGTTGTATTTGAGAGATCCTAGATGGGAAAATGCCCTATTGTACAAGTGCTGCTACCATGAAACATCTTTTAAAGCATTTCTAATATCAATGACAAAAATGTTGAAATGATGTTACGGCTGAGATTTTAGGTTCTCATGGCAGTGAGTGTGAAGATGTCCGTCTTCTAGGTTCTTTCACCATGTAGTCTGGTAGAAATCAATCAACGTTTCAGCTATGCTTACTGTTGCCATCATTACTGCCCTGACAATCTTCTTCTATGGCTCTCCGGTCCATGGCCTCCGCAATTCTCCTCTTCCATTCAGCTGTTAGGTCTGTCTGTCCGAGGCTTTGATTGAGGTTTCGAAACATCTTCCTTTTTATGGTGCAAGGTTGTTAGCCTTGCGACCAACCCCCAACCTGGAGGACCAGGGTACCTGTCTTAATCTGACCTCTCCCCCTCGACCAATCTGGCTAGGGAGGCCCTACCAGTAGCTATGCTACTGCCAGCATAGCTCTTGGGGTCACTGAGGTACTCGAGCCCCACCACCACAACAAGGTACAGGTGCCATTAAGTGGGGCCCCGATAATAGAGACAGTATGTCTGGAACACCAGTCACTTTGTACCATCCTACATGGCACAACATCTCGGAAGACATCTATATTGTTGTGATCGATGCTTACCATTGTTATTCCAAGTTGAAAGGGGCAGGAAAGGAATATGAGGAGGGAAAAGGAATGGTGATAAAGGTACAAAAGGAATAAAGGGGTCGAGGGATGACGATATTGGAAGAAATGTTTTTACTTGAATTTCAGCTGATGTTTTCAGTGGTGTAAACAATCTTTTCCCAATTTCCAGTCCTCAAAAAGAAGACATCTTGGCAAAACCGCTGTGGAGCCGAGAAGGTCGAACCAAGAATGTCGACCCCTTTGTTTATGTAGGACATAAAGATCAGTTGGCTGTTGTAACATCAGACAGTGAAATGCAACATTTGGCAAGCCTGCTCTTCAACAGACAAGAGCCAGGGGCTGCAGGGGAGGAAACATCACAGGGAGACCCATTGGATGAGCTGCTAAACAAAGACTTTCAAAAACTATCTGTACTTAAATCTGAGAGGAGTTGATATTAGAAAGTTTCTGCACTGTGAAAAGTGTGTTTTGCATCCTCCGCTGTGAGAATTTCTATGCCAAACTCTTTTTCCACCTAGAATTGCTTAACATTTTTCTTAGAAACTTGTGCAGGCAAATCATTAGATCCCATTCTTTGAATAGAATGTGATATTTATTCATCAAATTTATAAGCTTACAAACTTGCTTCATGAGCTGTACATGTGTTTATGATTTCAAGCGTAAAATAAAGTTGATATCAGATATAGAAGCTGGTAACTCAACTTTCTTTCAACTCTAAGAATTTTACTGCATTCTGAAGCCATCCAAGGGACGGATTCGCAGTTAACTGCATGAAGATGTATAAAGATCAAGTGATATAGATGGCAGTGGTAACTGGTACGATTGCACCCGTGAATATATTAATGTTACATAGAGTTTGTATTTATGTTGTATCAGACTGTGTTCATATGTTTTCAAATAATTGAAACAGGGTATTCTACTGCATATGTAAAAAATTCTGTACTTTATTCATCAGTGATATTTAATCATATTTATGAAACTAAAGTTTATATTTTACGAGTGCTCAATTTTAACACACTGGGTGCCTTACATTTCCACAAAATACATGTACAGTACTCGGTTTCTGTCCATATAATGACTTTTATACTTTGTATTCCTCGATTCCAATAAAAGATTTATGAATATCGTAGAATAACATTTCAGTTATATTGGGACAAAACTAATTTTACCAATATCTTAGTCATTGATCCATCACCTTAATGACTTGTTAAAAACCCATTCACTTTATTGACTTGATTGTAATAGTGGATATGTTATGTCGGACTTGTGGTTTTCATGTAATTTCAGGTCCTGCCATTTTAGTTTGGTAGCGCATATCACTTTTTCCTTAACATGGCAGATAAATCTACAGAAATAATTTATTTAAATAAAAAATATCTAACTCACTCCATGGAAGTCTTTTTTTTCATCAGCTAGTTAAGAAATTCTGCATCTTTTATGGAACCTGAATGTTCATTCCCATGTTCACAAGAGCCTGTCACTGGACCCTGATGCAAGTCACATGAAAATCCAATCCACATCTACCTCAGAAAGATGCATCTTAATACTGTCCTCCCATCTACAACTAGATCTTCAAGCTGTCTCTGCCCTTCAGGCTTCCAGATCAAAACTGTCTACATACTTCTCATCTCTCCATGTGCTATGTACCCTCTCCATCTAGTCCTTGATTGGTGCAAAGTAGACCTACCTCCTTGTGGTGCACCCTGGGCAACATCTCTGACAGAAAAGTGGTCTACAAGCTTGGCAATATATGGATCAAAGATGAAATTGTATGTACCTGCCATTTGACATAAATAAATAAATATTTTTGGAAGACTACAATTTATGGGATGAATCATGTTCTCAGACATCCTCAGTGGTAAATCCTCTAGTCTGTAACAGTGTGGCCACTAAAATTGGAAAAATAGAAAAATGTTTCTCTGGTCAGTAAAAACTGTAACGTTTGCTTGGACTCTGCTATTAGAATTGTGTAGCGTAATTGCGCATGAGAAGCGAATACTTTTGCCGACTGACTGGACGTGCAAGACGGTAAATTAGTCTGGTTGTTTTTAAAACACTATTTTTGCATTTTAAAACTTTTCCAACAAACAGTTAGTTTGTGAGAGACTGATACAAGCATTATTCCATATTTTGAAAAAATGTCAAGGATTACTTTAACAGAGCTCTAAAGATGATAAGAGATGGGAGACCCTTCCCATCTCCACCTTCTTCCAATCTCGCAAGCACACAGAAAAGCAGGTAAACAGTTTGCAAAAATCTGAAACTGTTTTTCAAGTCATGTGTGCTATTTCAAAAAGTGATAATGCTTGAGTTTAATGGGATGGTACTTGTGGATTATTGGGACACACCGCTTTAAAAATAGGTTAGGTTAGTTGTCATTTATTGAAATAAAATACAATAACTTTCAAGTATATGTCATTTATCCACACACATTAACCTAACCTAACGTATTTTTAAAGCGATGTGTCCTGTTAACCCGCAAGTACCAATGGGATTTTACAATCTTAGTAACTTGCATACTTAGCAGTGCACACTGGACCTCTGCATTTTGGTCAGCTAAGAATTGATGAGGATCTTAATAAAATGTAATAATTTATTCCTAATATAAATAACTTCAGGTCTGTATAACCTTCGCAACTATTAAAAGTTTACGATATTCTCATGAATGGCCACCTAGAAACAGCAACTGTTTTCAAAGGCAGATCATCTGAATTCAATCTACTCTGAATTTCTTTCTGAATATAATTTTGATTTGTTTCTACTGTTACCAGTTACTTTAACTTATCACACTTTCAAAGGATTTAATAGCTACTTTTATGTACTGGTATTATCCTCTTATCTGGTGATGAGAGATGTGCATATACTGTACATAAATAATGGGTCAAATTTATACATACACAAATAACTTAATATTCATGGAAACTCAAAACAATGAGTGGCATCCGTGGAAGAATATTGTTGCAGACCTGCAGAGTGACAATGACGTCTACTGCGCTGACAACCACGCTAACAAGGTTATATATCTGCAAGTAGGAAGGTCGCTTGAAACAAAAGACCATGTGGGCTCTTCGACGACAGGTTGGTTCTTAACACAGTTACAAATTGTTTGATTTGGGTGACAAGGTGATGGTATAGATGTAACTTGGCTTAATATCTCTGGCCAACCTGGAGTCAACCCCTCAAATATCTGGAAATCCTTGTCAATAAAATCTGTACAAACTAATCAGGAACTATTCGTAACTCATAACAGTTCGCAGATAAAAAATCGTACAAGTTTCTCGACATCGAAATAGTGGGTCACTGAACACTCACCCAGTGATTCTACCATTTCAATAACTTCAACGGGCACTGACGGACTCATGTCTGCTGCAGTCGATTCAGGTCAGGAATACACTAGAGTCTAGTGGTCACGGCCATGAACGTCTAGCGGCTAGACGTTCATGGCCGTGACCACTGGCGTCAACAAAAATTTAAGACCACCCTAAGAAACTTTATTAATTCTGAATTTAGACGTACGTTAAACATTTATTAAAATTTCAAACCATAGCAACTTCATAACGTTCTTAGTAGTCAATAGGGCCTCCTGCTGCCTTCAAACACAATCTCACTCGTTTGGGCATACTCATTATGAGATTTTGACACTCGCGTTGGTTGATGCTGTTCCAGATGTCAGATATTACCTCGTGAAGTTCTTCGCGACTCTTCAGTTTGCAGGCAGCAACTCTTGCGCCAATTGTATTCCACAGATTCTCTATCAGTTTTTCTTCTGGCTACACCATATTTTCCTGTTTTTGCGGGAGATTGGTGTCAACAATAGCTTTCTGAAGGGCACATAAGAACACAAGCCTTGCTGCCGCAGGCGGCGCGAAACAGTCATCGGGGATGTTCTCTTACCAGTCCTCTCTTGGAAATGTCAGCTATTGTCCGGTCCTCGTGAGGTGATGTAATCTTGGGAACGACCGCTGCGCTGCTCGTGTCGAACCGTGTCCGTCTTCCTGTATTTGGTAATTGTTTGTGTCACACACGTTTTGATCTCGTGCTATTTCTCGGTGGGACCTACCACACCTATGCATACCAACAATTTGCCATTTCAGTTCACTTTTCACACTTCCGCCCCCCATTTTCGTTGTCACAAACGTTTTGCACAACAGCACTTTCAGAAAGATACACCAGCAATGAAGACAGAAGTAGGTATAGAATACCGAGCTTCCGGCAAGTGCTACCCTCTGTTAGTAAGATAATGTAACTACAAACTGGCACCAGTCCGGCCTCGTTAAAGTAATTGTCCGCTAAATTGTGGCACATTTCTCATGTGTTTTTTTTACAAAGTTCCAAAACTAATGGATGTGGTGAACAATCATAGGACAATTGTTTTGTAGATATCAATTTTATTTGTAAAAGTTCCTCACATCACAATGAACTAAAATACGAAATGTGATTAAAATAGCCGAAAATTAAAATATTGCGGAATTTTCCTATACTTTGAAATGTTGAAAATATTCATAACTTCTGAATGGTATGACATATTTTCCTGATCTTTTTTGTAAATGATAGCTGTAAATGAACTTAATATCAAGTGCAAAAATAGGAAACTTTCAACCAAAAGTTTGAAACCTGTGGAAGGTTTACTAAAATAGCATGGTGGTCTTATATTTTTGGTTGACACTGTAGCTTTGGCTCTCGAAATGCCCTCAAGAGCCACTGTCTTTACAGGGTTCGAAACCCTGCCTCGAAAACCCCCCCAAGACGAAAAGTGTCCTCCTTCAACACGAGTTGGGCAGGTCATAGAGCCACCTAACCGCAGCTGCAGGAATCACGTGAGCCACTGAAATCCACAACAGCGGTCAAATAAACCAGAGGGAATAAAACTTCCATGATCTTTCTTTGTCTCACGACATACCAAAACTTCATCTAAACTTCGCTACGTGAAGTGAACGCCACAGCAAGGAAGGGACGAAGATTGGCTTAACAAACCTGGCTGCGTAAGGTTCAATTAAACCGCCGGGAATCAAAATAACAACCAGGCAACTTAAAAATTAAATAACTGCTGACGTTTGAAGAGAAGAGGTCTACTGTCTGCTTCTATCTGTAGAAATATTACACCCCCTTTCTTCCATGGTTGCTACTAAGACTCGTCTCACGTGACCCATTTGACCAAGTAGGCTTACCTTCCCTTACAAAGCAAGAGAAAAGGTGTAATCGCTTCCACAGAATTAAAACAAGGAGCGATGAATGCATATTAAACAAAAGCAGTTGGCAAGCAAGACAAAAATACATATGCAAAATGCCCATCAGTTAAAGCAGCATATTTGTTTGGTTCAAGTCAGCACAGTATTTACAGATGTACTGTCGCTGGGCACCAGGAGAACTGACCTAACCAATTCGCGAAAAAAAAATGCCTTTCCAGAGTGGGCTAAAGACTAAATCGAAGGGGAATTTAAATACACAAACCAAACAACACACTAATTGGACGGGCCGAAATCTTATAATTTCATCCGATCCGAGGATCATTTAACCCGAACTAGGGAGAGTCCGAAATTCATCTTCAGATATGTTACCTGTACCCCACCTAAGTCCGATTTAATTTTATGAAACTCCATCTATTTACAATCTGCTCTGACTATGGTATCATTAATACATATTTTTTAATACACAAATGATATTAATGACTGAATTATTTTATTTAAAGGAGCTCTAAGAACATCTAAGGTTATTTTGGTGTTTGGGGAACAGCGCAAAGATATCTGATTCGAAATTTGTAAGGTGTTACCTCGAACTATTTCTGGGAGAGAAAATCGAGTTGTTTTCGGAGCCCAACTGTGTCACGAGCATAACATGAGAGCAAATATATTTTTTTTCAGAAGAAACGAGAAAGGCCCCAGAAAGACCGAAATATTCTGTTTTACATTTGACTGCTGTCATTTGAGCCAGGCCCGTGTAGACCTACAAAGGACGCTTGTGGCTCAGGAGAGATGTGGGTGGGGGCAGTTTTGGAACGGAACAGTAGGCGAAGCGAGATGTAACGGGCGTTTCAAAATGGGCCGCGGTTCGGCTCATCTTCAAAGTGTCTCCACACACGCGCTACCCGCCGAATGCCGATCATTCGGAATTATTAATTCTTTGAAGCCGAAGTTGCTCGAGTAATATTCGAAGAAATTAGTCCGTACCTCAAAGAAAACACCAAACATCACCTTTACACAGATCATCTAGTCAATGCTGTTTAGATAAACATCGCTGTTTCCAGTAAGAATCATACGAAACCTACAAAATTCATCTTTACTGATTCTTAGAGCAGATGGTACATGTTACCACTGGTCTTTAAAGGGCTACGTAGGAAGGAACATTCGTTGACATTTGACGTTATTTGGTCCTGTGCTAGTCGCGTCTTCAAACATCTGGGCGTTTGCTGATATTATAACCACTAAAACAGGGCTGTAATAACAAAAATGTTCTAATTTTGTAAATGAAATATAAGACACTATTACAAGAAAACAGTTCTCCTTTGAAACCTAATTTTTTTTAAAGGTTAAGATATAGTATTATTGGCAGACTGGCCATATAGCAGTTTAATATATAGCTCGTACACAGTTTTGTGTAGAAAATATAAATATATTTATTATAGCCAGATAGTTGGATTTTGTGACGACAGTGCATATAGATGATCATATTAGGCTACTCACGTGCTCTTGTGGATAGCAGATTCTATGGAGTCTTGTGGGATCTCACTGTATAAACTGAGCTGCTGGCTGCTGAAGTGTGTTGTCATGTGCTGCCGGCTGAATACAATGGCATCTTGAAATTGCAACTCAATTGCCGATCACACACACACACACTTCCATTCCACAACTGAATAGACACATGCAGTCACGAATCGCAGCACGCATCTATAATAGTATATAGTAAACACTACCGCAACTGCAGCGCAACTGGAGGGAAAGTTGGAAACTCAGCTACGTCATATCAGTTTGCAGCGAGTAGAGTTCCCGTGTAGGTGCACAAGTAATAATGGAAAATAATTACCCCGAGGAAAGGAATATTTTATTCCTTCAGTTAACTGTACAAGGACATTGTTTAGGCCATATGACGATTATTCTAGCCTAGATAAAACTGAGCTTGCACGGTGCAGGATTTTGCAGGAATTGGAGGAGGAAAGTGGGTGTAACAGGTGAATACAGTTCCTCCTCTGGTAATTCTTCTCCCCCCCGCGTAACCAGCCACCAGATAAGCGGAATCCGGTATCATACGAGAGAGCTTCTGAATGAAGACTCTTTAACTGAGCGTAACTACTGGGCAGAAAATCGGTTTCCTCTATGTAGCTACAAATTAAAGAAGCAACTGGTTTTCCACTGAAAAATGGAAGTAGTTTAAGCTGAGTTGCTGTTTACAGTTGCCTTGATGTACACTCCAACTCCAAGTCACGTCACGACTTACAGTCTGTTTTGGTGTTGAGCCCCTACTGGAGCTCATGACCAGATTTTTATTCCCAGGTCTGACCATTGTAGTATATGTCGTTCTCTCTGATGAGAGGGAGGGTCTGTCATTTGTCCTGTTTTTGTCTTTGTCACATCTATACATATGTGCATTTTACTTGTATATACATATTCATTTTAAAAATTATTTGCAATATATACAAGGCCTGCCCTTCCTTAGTCTATGCTATAATGACAGCTTAGTCACTTGAATAGTCTTTGACTTACATACATTACTGCCACGAAATTGGCACTGCATAAAAATTTTTACTAACATTTCCCTCTTGATGTGCTAGAGACTAGGGGAACTATACAGGCAGAAAGTGTACCAGAATGGCAACTAAATAATTCTGGTACTTGTGGGTTATCGGGACACATCGCTTTAAAAACAGGTTAGGTTAAGTTAGGTTAGGTTATGTTAATGTGTGTGGATAAATGACATCAAGTATATGTCATTTATCCACACACATTAACATAACCTAACCTATTTTTAAAGTGATGTGTCCCGATAACCCACAAGTACCCTAATTCCTTGCCTAATACAGATTTTGTGATTACACTCATAAATGTTTGTAGCACTTCTTCATCAGATTCTCAAAGTTTCTTTCAAGACAACAGAGAACACAAGACACCAATTTCCATATTCCATATTGCGCTTCCGTTACATGTTACCCAGCATTCTTCATTCATCTGTGCAAGCACATTTTAATTTTATAATTTAAACAAGTATTTATTATTACTACAGAAAATAACATTTTAGATTATACCAAGTACAGCGCTCAAATACACATTCTTACATGATGAATTGAACATAACCTGCAAAGTGATATTTCAGTGTATCTGAAGAATGGATGAAAGCATTGTTAAAATGAAGACTAATTGATTATGCTGTGGAAAATTATTTATTTTTTCCTCACTCTTGAGAAAGGGGGAAACACAAGAGTGGGGGAAATTAAATATGTATATACATTACTATTCACATACAGTGCTTGATGTGAGAGAAGAATGATGGTTTGTGTGATGTGTGACTTTGATCCTGAAATATTATAGACAAAAGCGGCAAAATTGGTTTCATCGGTGAAAACTCCACTTCGGACAACTATTCTGAAATGCATTCTTTCTGATTCAATGTGCTTACATGCGGGGTGACTTTACAACTGTATGGGGCATGATCATTCACCACTGTTCTACGACAGTACGTCATGTCTTAATGCTGATAAGGAGCAATTGTACAAGAACCAAGATCTCCCATGAACTTTGCCACTTGTGGGATTTGAAGTCTCTCACAGTCGCATGAACCTCCGGAAAGACACAGGTTCAAATCCATTTATTGCAGATACAAATTTTTTGACAAAGGTGAAAGACAATAAAGTTATTACACTGTGTATTCATTTTTCCTTATATTAAATTAAAGACACACTTTTGAAAAAAAATTTCAGATATGTCACAGATTTTAATGAGATATTTTATGTCATCCACCTCCATTATTGTGACATATGCCTGTTTTATAAATTGTACACAATCTAATTTGAACATCAGACTAAGAATTTATTAGTGACGTACACCAAAATAAAATATCTTTGTCAGCTTTAATGTAGACTTCCAAATTTCACAAATGATTTTGAAGATGAAACACGCAGATGGACATACATACAAATATGAATTCTCCATAATGCATTCAATTCATGTTTGTGCGTGTGCATGTGCACATGTGTATAAAATTAAGTAAGACAGGATTCAGTTTCATTACATCCCACTTCAAGCACTGTAATGTATGCAAATATTTTTGGAACGTAATATACTGCCTATGCCAACTGCTCATCTCATGTAGCCTACTTCATCCTCAACTTGTTTACCGTGCTGAATGCAACTTTCCAATCATGTCACTTACTAAGAACACAGGACAATATTAATCTTTACTCAAACAGCAAGTAGCCCCCTTACATTGCTGCAATACTCTGAGCACAGGGCTACAGAACGGCAGATGATCATCAGTCGGATGTGGTCAATGCTAACTAACTAACTAACTAACTAGATGGCATACCGAACCCGAATGTTCATCACCGAACTAACCAAAGCCCTCCACCGGACCCTGTCCTGGGCCAACAAAATCCAGTCTCCTTCAACTCCTATCTCCCATATATCCCGCCTGACATTATCCTCCCATCTACGTCTAGGTCTCCCCAGCGGTCTCTTCCCCTCAGACTTCCCAGGCAATACCCAGTGCACACCTCTTGTCCCATCCATGCGTGCTACATGCCCCGCCCATCTGTGGTCAATGCTAAGAGCGTTAAATGATCCATTAGTGCTGAAAGTTTAAGTCATATATATTAAGCTCATAATATGGATTCAATCTTGATAAGTGTAGACGTATAAAAATTGTTACAGTGAACAGAATCACAACAGATAACTGCCAATAAATCTTCTTACTTATATTTATTTACTGAGTCCAAATGATTGTCAGACTTTTCTTGAATATAGCCGTGTTACATAAAATACTATATCTTATTAGAGGAATGGATACAGTTTGATTAATTTGTGCAGTGATGCCCAAAGAATATTCATCAGTGGTAATATAAGGCTTAAATATCAAATCTCTTTGTAGATTCATCTTCTTCTTTTTCCGGTTTAACAATGTTTGTACATTTTCTGGTACCCTTTTTGGGTCCCCAATTTTTTCAGTTGGCTTGATCTATGGACATTCAGTAGGACTCCTTGGACGGGGGATCGGTTCGTCGCAAGGCCTCTACCTGTACACAGGACAACACAACACAGAAAAACATCCATGGCTTGAGTGGGATTCGAACCCACGGTCCCTGCGACCAAGAGGCACAAGGCCCACGCCTCAGACTGTGCGGCCACTGCGGACCCCTTGTAGATTCATGAAATAAAAGATAATCAAAAGATACTCCAGTGACTTCCGTCAAGACAGTATTCGATCACCAACATTTTTCTACTATTTCAATCTTAGCAGCTTTGTCACAGACAACTGCGGCCTGTGATGTGGAGTTTCAGGTGATTTAATTATGTCGTATCAGTCACAGAGGTAACATCACAATGATCATGAGTTTTAAAGGATTTCAAAGGAACCAGTTAACAGCCTTCATGACTGCACTATCCAGTAACTGGCTTTGTGAAACCTTAGTCAGCAAAATGGGCTCCTTAATTATTATTAAAGAGTGTACCTCCCAGATATAAATCAGTCACGCTCCTCGAAACTGCTTGGTGGTGACTGAGTTTGTTTAACAAAGTTATTTCAATTGAATGATACAAGACAAGAATGTGATCAAAAATAGTTGTGGTCTATGAATGTCTTTAAAGGTAACTATCCAGCATCTGCGTACATCAGTGGTCCCCAACCTTTTTTTGTGCCTACGGGCACATTTGAGAGTTTTTGAGATCGTGGAGGGCACCAACCAATTAACAAAGCCAAATTTTCTTTTCTCTGGACAAATAAGTTATGGACACCAAATAATACACAAAACAACACGACGTTTAATGATACAAGAAATCGTGCAATCAAAAGTACGTACTTTTATAAGTACATTTATTATTACTCAAGCAGGAAGTTAGTGTGATGTTTGGCACTGCATTTCATGGGCCAGTTTTTCAAATTGGGGAGTGTAGGATGATGTTGCTGCTCGCAAACAATCGTCAAGATGGGCGTCAGTGAGTCGAGATCTGCGCTTTGATTTTATAATGTTCGTGGTTGAACGGCCTTCATTATTCAGTATAACCTCTTTCTGTAACAACGCGGGCACCCAAAAAGAGCCTTGGATGGCACCGCGTTGGGGACCACTGATCTAAATCATGCTGTTCACTACAAAATATTTTGTATTTACTTGCATGTGTTTGTTAGCAAGAGATTTTAGGTCCAGAGCCATGTTTTACAAAATACAAATTAATCAAATCAAAGTACATTTTACATGCAGTATTCTTGAATGGCTACATAGGAATCTGATGGTAATCAGTATCTGATTTGTTCTGCATCAGAAAACTTTACACAAAATTCTATATCCTTTAGGAAAGAGATTTATATATAATGATCATTTTTTTAAGCTAATGGCAGCATTTTATAAAGTTGTGATTTAACTCTTTAAAGGCATGTTACACTGTAAAGGAGGGAGAAATTAAGTACAATTAATTGCAATTAAATTAACTGAGGAGTCTTCTTTGTCTTCCTTATGCTGTTTATACATTTGTGCATATGAGTCTCAAAGGAGTACGGGGGCCACAATTCAAATCCTGCAACAGTCTCCAAACATAATCACACAACCCTGAAGGAATGCCAATTTTTCAATGTCTTTAGATAAAAAAATTTGTTACCATTTTTCAGTGTGTCATTATGGTGACTAAGTATATTTTCCAACAACCTCAGCTGCGCACGTGTGATTTGTGTCTCGCTATGTACGTCTTTGTAAGTTATGTCATAAAATTTATGAGTGATATGGAAAAGGGAAAGAAATGTGATTAATTTTAAGTTCTACAGGATCACTGACCATGGATTGGATGTGTTGAAGACTGAGGCCACAAATGCGAATGCAAGTGAAAAACTTGCGCAGTTTCTAAGACCATTCAACCAGATATTAAATTCAAGTCACAGACTCAAATTTAAGTCAATAAAGCAGTGAGGATTTCTGAACAGATGCACGTTTTCATTTTTATTTTATGCAATAAACTTTCAGCCGCAGGAAAAAACCGAACTTAAAAGGGAATTTAAAACCGCTTACTAAAAGGCTGAAGAATTTAAGCCTGGTGGTGCCAGAGTGACACACGGCCAACTGGATCACATGTAAAGCAGTGAAGCACAGATGATAAAAGGTTAAATAATCATACCAGCCCTCTCCTACTGATGTATGCAGTAATAAATTATATTATAATTTAATAAAATCTTCTGGGGTCCGCAGTGGCGGCACAGTCTGAGGCATGGACCTTGTGTCGCTTGGTTGCAGGGACCGTGGGTTCGATTCCCACTCAAGCTATGGATGTCTGTCCGCGTTGTGTTGTCCTGTGTACAGGTAGAGGCCTTGCGACAGGCTGATCCTTCGTCCAAGGAGTCCTATCGAATGTCCATAGATCAAGCCAACTGAAAAGTTGGGGACCCGTAAATAGTACCGGAAAATGTACAAACATTGTTAAACCAGAAAAAGAAGAGAATAAAATCTTCTCGGGCAATCAGCTGTGTTAGCTGGTTACTGCAGTAAACCGACGTTTCGGGAACAAACTCTGTCCCCATCTTCAGGGTTCTGATGTGACTGGATCTTATATATTATAATTTGTTTCCATAAAATAGAATAAAAAGTATGAAAGTATTGGCATTTTTGTTCCTAGAAAAAAAAGATACTGAGGAAGATATTGTGAGATGTGAAGTTCTCACAGCAGTGAGGATTGCTCTTTGGAGTTTTGACGCCATAGGTAGATACAAAAGTTTCAGAGAAACAAACCATCTCCATTTTCAGTCCTTCAGATGGAGACGGTATGCTTCCCCAAAATGTTGGTTATCTACCTGCAAAGACGTTACTAAAAATGTTTGGACATCACTGCCATAGAATAGCGCTGCCTACTTTCATACATGATGCCTTCCGTATGCTGATATAATTTATGCTAATTCTGAGGTATTACCATTAAATAAATCTCCGCTTTAACCGGTAACTTATGGCAATACAGCCAGCGGTTGCTGATGCCAGGGGCCTACAATCTTGCGCCACATTTTGGAACACAACGAGTAACAAAAGACACAGCTTCAATAAGTATTTTGAGGCATTGCAGTGATTCAGTCACTATATATAGTGTTCATCACAGTTCCTCGGCGTACAATACTCTTTCACACGAGTCCACAGAAGTAATTGCAGTGAGACTGAAATGCCCTGAGGAGAGTTTTATCATATTCCGTAAGTACTACAAGTTCCAGCTTTAAAATGTGACTTACCAAGATCACTTTCAATTATACGTCGTAATATCAAACCACCACTGACCGTCTGTTGGTCTTCTTATTTGGGCTATAAGGTTCTAATGCCTCTGGTGGACTGCTGAGTGCACTGTAGTCAATTGGGAACATTGTCGAATAATTTGTGCTTCCTTCAAAAGGTCCAAAGAGGAATTGTCCTGGTCCATGTGGATGTCGGCCAAGGAGGAAGTTTGCGAAACAAAGATGATAAATGTGGTAGCGAAGAGGATGATCGCCATTCTGTTCGAGGGCAATTATAATTAATTACGATTAATAAATTCTTACGTCATATATTACCATTATTTATGTCGCTGTAACTTTCAGGAAATTTGAAATCATTTTGAGAAAATATAAGATTTGAGGATTTCTGTCTTCTGGGTTGTTGCTCTGTGTAGTCTGGTCAATGTTAACCAACGTTTCAGAGGTCATACTGCCTCCGTCATCAGGGTGATGAAACGTTGGTTAACATTGACCAGACTACACAGCGCGACAACCCAGAAGACAGAAATCTTCATTTTGAGAAAAATTATTTTTAAAATTCTTTTCACAACTGCATCTAAATATCACTTAATAAAATGCCAAATTCTGTTTCTAAGATGAAACATCAAGCTATCAGTTAGTAACTGCTTCCAAACCAAATTTTTTATAAAAATGTCAATTAATGACTTTTCTGTGACACTGACAAAATATGAAGGTGTTTGAAAAGTAATTTCTTATCAGTATAAGTGTCCACAAATACACTTCATACTTACATTATTATTACGTCAAAAGCTAAGTTTCTATACTCACTGAAGTCATGTTGCTGTAAGCCAGATCTAACACTTCGCCGACCTTCTGCGTGCTGAAGCCCAGAAAAGAGGAGTAAAACACTCGGAGCTCATCCCTCGTGATCACTCCTGAACCTGAAATTTTGTATTTAAATGAAAGTAAAGTAGGCTTGTGTTCAAAAACGTCTTTTAGGTTGGCATATTCTATGGATAAAATAAGTGAAAATTTGTCAATATCAATTTGGATCACACGCACCTTCCAAATGCATTCTTTGCTATTTTGCATACTTTTAATTATTGCAGTTAAATCTCTGCTGCTGCAAGGCACGTGCTCATTTCACTGCACAGAGCAGAAAATATTTTTCCTTGTGTTCCATTCCATTGTACCAAGTATAACCGAAAATAAGACAATTTCCACTTAGTTGTTATGGGAGATTTTGTTAAAGAAAGGAACGGGACCCTTTTGACAACAAAATTTATTAAGGTTACACAGTTGTCCCTCTAGAGCAGTGGTATGCAACCTGGGGTACGTGAAATTTAAAAAAAATATATTATTTTATATATATTTTATTTAAATCTTGTCCGTCTAATCACAATAAATTTTTATTAAATATTAAAATATTACAATAATTAAAATTTAAAATATTAAATGATGTTCTTTATCGAAATATTCGATTTACATTAGACCATCATTTTTCACGACATGTTTCAGTTCATAAAAGAACTATCTTCAGGTGTATATCATTATACAAAGATTCAAATCAATAATAACTTAAATACAATTTCTATATATTATTTTAGCGTACATTTTTATCAGATGTTTATCAGATATCAAACGATGTTCTTTTCCAGATTTTATTCCATTTTAATAACATATTCGATGTTGTTCTGTATATGTACATCATGCTCAATATGACTTTAGACAAGATTCAGGCACTTGAAGAACGGGTCGTTCCCAGTATCCCAGTGGTCACTGTTGTGAAATGCAGTTTCGGTTTGTTTACTTATTGTTAAAACGCGGATCAATTATAAGTGCATATTAGTCATCATTCGCTCAGTTCCTTCTTGAAACCACGGCAGTAATCATTATTTTTATTTTCCGTATTGCAACATGGATAAATTTATTAAAAAAGAAAGCGTGAAATCGATGAAAAAGGTGAAAATGACGATAGTGTTGAGTCACAAACACTGAAAAGTGCGACAGTTTCTGTTCCAATCTGTGATGTGATGTGTTGAACCATAAGCCTAAAATCCCCCAAAAATGTGAAAGCGGACAGAGCGAAATACAGGTATTACAATGAATCCTACATTAAATATGGGTTTGTTTCAAATCTGTGTGATTTGCAACCAAATTCTATCGAAAAACTCTATGAAACCATCTCCACTTCACCGGCAATTAGTGACCAATCAGCGTGAGTTTAAGGACAAGCCAGGTGAATTTTCTCAAACGCAAAGCAGAAAATGTACGTAAAACTTCAAATGTAATACCTAATTTTACACAATCATCATATACCGCAGTAGAGTCTCTCATTCTGCCCGGTGCTTTATTTATAGCAGATAAAATTCTAGACAAAAAATCTGCAAATGCAGGTCGCAGAATTCATGACATGACACAAGATGTTGTTGACAAAAGATTTGCAATTCAAATTGATGAATCGGTGGATGTTTCTGATGAAGCCGAGCTGCTTGTATACATTCGGTATTTTGATGTTGTTGATGAAATTCTCGGATGTAAACAATTACCAGAACATACAAAGGGAGAAGATATTTTTAAAATCCTTGATAATTTCATGAGTTTGGAATTAGATTTGCAGTGGGAATCGTGTGTCAGTGTATCCACTGATGGGGCTGCTTCAATGAAAGGCAAAAAAAAAAGGGGTCTTGTTGCGCGTATTCGCGAAATTAATCCTAAAATCAGCTGGCAATACTGCATCATACACAGACAAAGCTTGGTCGCGAAAAAAATTACTCCAGATTTACACGAAACACTGAACATTTCTGTGAAAGTGGCAAATTTAATCAAGTCTCGTGCATTGAACTCCCGTCTTTCCAAGAAAATGTGCGAGGAGATGAGATCCACACACACTCAAGTCTTGTTGCACGCCGAGGTGCGATGGCTGTCACGAGGACACATGTTGACTCGACTTTTTGAACTGAAGTGTTTCCTCTCAAAATTGAAATCCGATTTGGTTACTTATTTCGAAGATGAAGGCTGGTTTTGTCAATTAGCTTATTTGGCAGATATTTTCAACACATTTAACGATCTCAATCTTCAACTCCAAGGCTTTGATAAGAATATTTTTAAAGCGCGTGAGAAAGTGAAAGGATTTTATAAGAAACTTCTGTTTTGCATTAATCGTGTTAATAATGGGAATGTTGCATTTTTCCTAACTGTTTTTGAACTTACTGAACAAAATGAAGTTAGCGTTACTGGTGGCGTTTTGGAAATAATCAAATGCCGCTTGGAAAATCTCAGGATACAATTTTTGAAATACTTTCCAGACATTGAGAGAGAAGACAATACCTAAGATTGGATTACAAGAGCCTTCTTATACCACCGCCATAAATTCCTCTGATCTTCCCTTAAAATCAAAAGAAAACCTGCTGGAAATGTCCGTTGACGGTTCACTGAAAATAAAATTCGAAAATTTGTCAATCTGCGACTTTTGGATTTCTGCTCGCAAAGAGTTCGAGGAGCTTAGTGACGCTGCCATTCTCATCAACGTATTTGTGTGAGCAAGGCTCCTCCGCACTGACATCAATCAAAACGAAACTCAGTAACCGCTTGAACCCAGAACCATCTCTGATCCTCGCACTCACGAAGATTCTTCCCCAAATTGAGGTTCTGGAGTGCCAGAAACAAGCTCAATCATCTCATTAACAGGTCTGAACCACATTAATTAATAATTGATAAAATATTTAAACATATCATTTTGCTTTGCTAAAATACCTTCGTTCCTTTATTAATTTTTATATGATATGATGATGTTATTTAATAGCTTTCTCCTCCTTTTTCTCATTTAAAACTTATTATTTAATCTAATATTTTAGATATAATTATTTAATTTATTTTAAATGTAGATTATATACTGTGTATAACTTGGATTATACACCAACAACTTTGGGGGTACAGAGTTGAAGAGAAATTATATCTGGGGGTACGAGAACAAAAAAGATTGAATACCACTGCTCCAATATGTCAGTCACAAAGCCATGTTACATGATGTGATGCATTCACGTCTTAAAATCTATGGCGGGTCTTTAAAGGTTAATACCAGTAGCAAAGTAGAAGTTTTATAGGATGGATATTGACCAAAATTAAAGTTGCCAAAAAAACCTTTTATTACGGACTTCAAATATAACGTTTTATCGTAGTCCCTTCATTAGTTTCTGACGCACAGAATGCCCTAGGAAACATCTTCCGAACTCCACTGGGTTCAGTGAGAAATGTCAGATCAAGATGAATCTAATTCTCATCCATTATGAAGCCATTGCTGAAAATTTAAGATACACGAAGACAATTGCTAATTGGGTAAAACAGCGTTATTTGGTTATTTTATAAGTTACATGGCAAATAATATTTATTAGTTATCTATGATAGTTGCTTATAAAAATGGTGTTTCATTGAACACCCACGTAACAGATATGGTTTCCCCATCACGTTTTTATTTAATCTATTTTACGCAAAAACACTTAAAAAGTTACAATTTAAATTGCTGACACTTCTAGGACTCACCACTTTTGTTTATCACAAGGAATATGATCTTGGGGAAGTACTGTAGCCAGAGGGGGAAGTCCTGGAGGTTTCGTGCCGAGTTCATCATCTTACTCCACTGCACCAGCCAGTGGTCAATGCTCGCAGTTCTTGGAACATGCGGTTCTTCTGTGGTTGTATCAATGAATGTTTCAGTGAATCCATTTTGTACTTCACGCAGAATATGGAACTCGGCTGAATTTGTAGACCAGTCAGCAAAATGACGTAAGCGCTAAAACAGGAAGAATTTCAACTTAAAATCTCGGGTTCGATTCCCGGCGGTGCCTGAATTTATAACTTGTGTTGGGCAAGGTAGTGGTCTAGGCAACACGGAGTTTTCCTCCGGGGGCTTCCCCGGTTTCTCCGTGGCATCCCAACAATTACTCCATTCACACACAGAAGAAGGCAATGGCAAACCACTTCTGGATCATCTGCCAAGAACGTATATGAACAGGTCCCAGTCCGAGAAAAGGATGGAAGGATCCTGTTCATATGGACCTGTCGTCAGACAGAATATAAAAAAATATCTTCAGCTCTTCTTATTATCACAGCCGTTAACAGGTCTGCAGAAAAAACGTATTCACTTTTCTATCTACGAGGACATGCAGAAGTAATCAAACAGGCACAGTGCAAAATTGAGTGTTACTACGAGAGGTAGGGTAGGATATGATGACAAATATCTTCAGTATTCATGCTATGGAATTAAATACATTTTAGCCGTAAGTCAAATATTTAGTTTACCTCGCTAAGTGCATCGAAGTCTTGCGCTGAAATAAGGCTGTCTTTGTCCCAGTCAAGAAGGTGGGAAAAGAAATGACCAAACTTCTCCTTCTGTAGCTGTGACAGACAGCTGCACGAAGCAGGGTCCTGCAATTCCTCTTCACTTGGGACCCGACTCACCCAGGTGGCTGGAAAAACATTCAGCGACTTCACTGATGAAATGGCAGATTCCAAGGATGAATGCAAAGACTGAAGATGGCACGAGTCATGGAACAGGACAGGTCGGACAGATGGAAGTAGAAAAGAAGGCAAGGAAGGAGAGGTTTAGGTTTGCCTAGAAGTACTTTACAGGTTTTCTCTGATCAAGTGCCTCCTACGCATACTTTCCAAAAAATATTTTTGCTATTTTTATTTCATGTGAGATTTGAGCTTCTCACGGAGGTGAAAATTCCTGTCGTCCCGACGGAATTAAAATCCGACCAGCACTTTTGTAGATGAAACACAGTCATTATGCCCTCATTCATGTACTTTGTGCAAACAGCGCACAGTTGAGATCAAATTCTAGCATCATCAGTGAGTCCCGACCCCACAGTTGTCATCGAAACGCAATGCGCACTTCGTTTCCGGCACTGCGACATCGCTGCCTTCAATAATTCATTCATTCTGACGCAAGGCTTGGCTCCCGTCTAGCGTGCGTGCCTCGTGGTAGCTTAGGGCGGTATCGCAGTAGGATGCCAACGGGAGGCCATGGCGCAGCTGCCAGCATCTCGGCCAAACTCAATGCATTAATTTAGTAGTCATATATCGCACCTGGCATCCGTCTGGCAGCGCTTCCAACATGGCATCGCTGCCAACCAAGATGCCAAGTTCAAATGCTACTGGCATCGCTGCCACGGCCAAGGCCAAATCAACATCACATGACAGTCTGGCCAGTCCATTGACGTCCGTGCGTGAATGTGCTTGTGTGTATTTCTGTTTCTTCCAAACATGGATAATTTCGACACCGAAAGATTGATAATTGAAATTCAGTCCCGACCATCACTATGGGATTCATCTGCTATTGAATACGCGAACCGGGACTTGAAAAAAAGAAACTGGGTAGAACTTGTGGAAATATTTGGGGGAGATTTATTTACAGTAGAAAAGAAAGAATTAGCTAAGAAGTGTTTCTATGGCTTTATTTGTGGGGCCGCTTTCCAATATGGCAACTTGATTTATAAGTTTTTTTGTTTAGCAATCTATATATCTATCTATATATCACAAATAATGTGAATTAAGAAGAAACGTGCTTTTATAATGTTTTATTAAATAAAGTTTGTTCATGTAATATTACATGTGATTTGCAAGAACTGAAATATTTCAAATTCAATAATGGTATGAACGTGCAAAGTGTGTGTATGAAGAATTCTTTTTACTTATTTCTTTGTTACAGAATTGAAATTCACTCCAGGTATGTAGTTTTGATAAAGGTAAATCTCATTTTCTCAAAAGTGATAAAAGTGGACATTTCTCCTTGCTAATAGCCCTTCATTTCGTGATCTCATAATGTTGATCCATCTGTTCGCTCGACTGGCGTCGAAAGCTGGCAGCTTGTCTGGCAGCTGGACGCCATGGCATCGCTGTTGGTGTCGCTGCCATGGCATCCTAGTGCGATACCGCCCTTAACGTCGCTTCGAATCCCGAATCTTAACCTCATTCCTTTCCGGCAAGTTATGGCTAGAAAAGCTGTAAATCTCTGCTTTTTTATTTGGGGTACCGAGTTCGAATCCTAGCACAAATACAGGCTATCCTTATCAAGTCTCGTGGTTTACTTATTTATTTAATTTATTTATAATGAATTTAACGACGGTTAAGATATTTTCGTGTGGAATGAGAGTATGATAGTGAAAGATGAATACGAAAGGATGTAGAAGGAAGCGGTCGTGGCCTAATTTAAGATACTGTTCCGGAATTTGCCTGGAGGGACGAAAGAAAATGACTAAAAACATCAGACAGGACAGCCAATCTCTGGGCCGAGATTTGAAACCGAGGCCTCTCAAATACGAAGCATCAATGATAACTACTCAACTACGGCGTTCGGTAGTTTCCTTGCTGTCACCGGGAAAATGCCATGACAGTTGTTTAAAATAGATCACGGCCGACTTTTTAAATATCATTACTTAGGAACTTAGTACTTGCAGTTGAAACAGTGTCGTTGAATATCAAAAGGACCAATGAATAGTTCATGCAATCTGTTGACGTCCTTGCCAAGTTCGTATCACTCCGCGCAACATTCTCAGTGACGTCTGTAACGAAATGCGCAGTAGTAGCGAGATTTGCGAAACGAAAAGCAAAGTATTTCATAAACATTGCTGAATATTTTATTCCCTGTTTTAAAGTCGAAATCGTCCTGTAAGTCCTGTTTGTTTGTAGCTCTGGCTGCCCACGGGTTGGACGAACGAGGTTCGATTTTCGAGGACCTCTAGATTCACTCAGTCTCCTGTCCACTGGCTCCCGGGGGTTCCTATCTTACTGGGGGGAAAAATTGGCCAGGGTCTTCATCTAAATGAAAAATTCGTGGACTTTACCTTCATTTCCCCACACATCTCCATGGCGCAAAGCTCAGTTAAGCTCACATAACTTTCGCTCTTAACGTTAATGTGCCTTAAAGTGAACTATAATTTAGCTGCACCAGTGTAAATAGATGAGGCATAAAGACATCTTTCTTTCAAGTTAGTTCGAGACAGGGTCAAAACGTACGAGGTGCGATCGGAAAGTTTCAAGACTGTGTCAATAGAGGGCGAACCGGATGTAGTACGAGCTTCTGCCGCTAGGGGGTGCGGCCTACATTCATAGTGAATCAGTGTGCCAGCCGGCATCATCGAATTAGCATTTGTTTCTTAGTTACGGGCGTTTTGGTAGTGCATTACACCGACCCTCCTGCGATTCGATTTCGGAATGGCGTGTGCATCAAATTTTGCCAAAGACTCGCCAAAACGGCTACGGAAACCTATGAAATGCTAAAGCAAGCATTTGGGGAGTCCGCAATGGGTCGTGCACAAACTTTTGTGTGGCATTCACGTTTTAAAAATGGCCGAACCTCTGTCGATGATGACGAGCGTTCTGGACGACCATCTTCGAGCACAACGCCCGAAAATGTTACGAAGATTCGGCAGGCCATTCACGAAGATCGACGTCGTACCATCAACGACTTGTGCGACATTGTTGGGATAGGCTATGGGACCTGTCAGATGATTCTAAAGGAAGAACTCCACATGCGACGCATCGCAGCCAAGTTTGTGCCAAGGCTCCTGTCTGAGGACCAGAAGCAGAATCGACTTCTCGTTTGTCAGGAGCTCAAAGATCTTGCCGGATCGCCGGATTTAGCTCCGTGTGACTTCTTCCTCTTCCCAAAGATGAAAATTCAGCTAAAGGGAAGGAGATTTGAGACGATAGAAGAGATTCAGGCAGAATCGCAGATGGTGCTTGACAGGCTGACAAAGAAAGATTTCCAGGGATGCTTCCAGGCTTGGCAGCGGCGCTGGGATCGTTGTGTTCACTCTCAGGGGAACTACTTCGAGGGTGATGGATAAATTTAATACCTGAGATAAGTGTACGGGTTTTTATACGCGCAGTCTTGAAACTTTCCGATCGCACCTCGTACTTAGGTCCGTAAGTACTGGGGGCCTTCAAATGGATTAAGACGAATGAAACACAAAAGTTCCGTGCCTGTCAAAACACTCAGAACTTATATTTCTACTTCGTTTGTTCTTCTTCCATAGAAATTATTGGAGAGAAACTTCAATTCGGATATTATTGGAATTCTTCTCTCCATATTTTCCTTACTCAGCCCTTGCCACTTCTTCCTGCAGGCACTTAAAAGTTTGCCTACCTTGGCTTGAATTTACGAGACATTTGTTTCACGTGTCGCTACTCTTTTTTGTCTTCCGCTAGATTTTCCTACTGTCTGATGATATTTGTTCCATATTTCATTATTGCACAAACCGGCTGGCTCGAGCAGCCTTATATTTTCATTAAATGTCTTTTATTGGCTTAATTTAATTTTAAAAAAATCAATATTTCGACATTTTCTTCCAGATCCATTCTGCTGTGTTACACCCCAGATACTTAAACGACGTTATATTATTATTATTATCCCATATATATGGCCTTGTAATCCTGGGGTCTCGGGTTCGATTTCCGGCGGTGCCCGAATTTATAACTTGTGTTGGGCAAGGCCGTGGTCTAGGCAACACGGAGTTTTCCTCCGGGGGCTTCCCCGGTTTCTCCGTGGCATCCCAACAATTACTCCATTCACACACAGAAGAAGGCAATGGCAAACCACTTCTGGACCATCTGCCAAGAACGTATATGAACAGGTCCCAGTCCGAGAAAAGGATGGAAGGATCCTGTTCATATGGACCTGTCGTCAGAAAGAACACTAAAAAAAAAAAACCCGAGACAAACCTTGCCCCTAAGGTGCATAGGGCAGCAGCTTTTTCCGAAATGCATTTTGTTTTTGATACATGTTACATGTATTATATAATTTTATTGTTAGAGATGACTACATATTTTATGAAAGCGTCTTTCGAATGATGTATGAAGATCCCAAAATGGCGGTCTTCTGCAGTTCCCTGATGTCGTGTTCGCCCGGGATGTTGGCCAAATATTTCCTGAGTGACCTGGAGACAGTTCCAGTTGCTCCTGTAATTATTGGGATTACTTTTGCTTGAATCTTCCACATTCTCTGTATTTCTATGAGAAGGTCCTTGTATTTCAAGATCTTCTCTGCTTCCTTCTTAATCACATTCCTGTCAGTCGGTATTTCTATGTCAATTAAGAGGCAAGTTCCGTTTTTGTTTCTGATTATTATGTCTGGTTTATTATTTGGGATGGTTCTATCTGTTCTGATTTGCTGGTTCCACAAAATAGTTATTTGGCTATCTTGACTTGTCTCCACTGTCTTCGGGATGTGTTCATGCCAGTTATTCTCTTCTAGCTTTACCCCAGCGTTCCTGCATATGTTAAAATGTAACTGAGTACAGACACGATCATGTCTTTTGTCATCTACAGTCTTTGAAGGACCTTGGTCTCCTCACACATGGGAGGTTTCCTAATCTTTTTTATACATATGGTAGGACTCCTTGTCACAACCTCGATGAACTACTGAACGGGTTCCATATTGAATATTTTACATTCTAATATTATTCTACTGGTGTTATCATATAGGACTGTAATGATATTGAGTGAGATTACAGGTAAATTATACTTAGTTAGTATGCTTTTTCATAATATAATAATAATATGAATAGTGGCACATTTATTATTTATTATTTTCTATGTTGTATGTTTTCCATGCGTGATCTGTTTTTGCGGAAGCCACATTATTTTCCTTTTAAAATGTCCTCTGCTACCAGGCTATATCTTCGTATTATTTGTGCACTTAATTTTATTATCCATCTTATGTGTATGAATTACTGCTTCTGGCTTTCATTCTTAAGGAATTATTCCTGCACTCCGAATATAATTTAAAAACAAGTAGCCTAACTCCATTAGATGGAGCTCTAAGTTTCTGCATCTATATTTCAAAAGCTGCGTAGAAACCCAATCTATTCAAGGTATACAGTCGTACACTAGCCTTGTAATCCTAGGGTCCCGGGTTCAATTCCCGGTGGTGCTCAGATTTATAACTTGTGTTGGGCAAGGCCGTGGTCTAGGCAACACGGAGTTTTCCTCCGTGGCATCCCAACAATTACTCCATTCACACACAGAAGAAGGCAATGGCAAACCACTTCTGTATCACCTGCCAAGAACGTATATGAACAGGTCTCAGTCCGAGAAAAGATGGAAGGATCCTGTTCATATGGACCTGTCGTCAGACAGAACACTAAATAATAATAATATACCTTTCTTTCCAACGTAAAGGTATTTTTCGCTCGTGATTGAAGTGATTTATAAAATTAACTGAAATGGTATAAACTACGAGGTGCGATCGGAAAGTTTCAAGACTGTGTCAATAGAATGCGAACCGGATGTAGTACGAGCTTCTGCCGCTAGGGGGTGCGGCCTACATTCATAGTGAATCAGTGTGCCAGCAGGCATCATCGAATTAGCATTTGTTTCTTAGTTACGGGCGTTTTGGTAGTGCATTACACCGACCCTCCTGCGATTCGATTTCGGAATGGCGTGTGCATCAAATTTTGCCAAAGACTCGCCAAAACGGCTACGGAAACCTATGAAATGCTAAAGCAAGCATTTGGGGAGTCCGCAATGGGTCGTGCACAAACTTTTGTGTGGCATTCACGTTTTAAAAATGGCCGAACCTCTGTCGATGATGACGAGCGTTCTGGACGACCATCTTCGAGCACAACGCCCGAAAATGTTACGAAGATTCGGCAGGCCATTCACGAAGATCGACGTCGTACCATCAACGACTTGTGCGACATTGTTGGGATAGGCTATGGGACCTGTCAGCTGATTCTAAAGGAAGAACTCCATATGCGACGCACCATGACAACGCGCCAGCGCACACCGCCCTTAAAGTTCGCCAGTTTTTGGCCTCAAACACCATGGCCGTCATCCCGCACCCTCCTTAGCTCCGTGTGACTTCTTCCTCTTCCCAAAGATGAAAATTCAGCTAAAGGGAAGGAGATTTGAGACGATAGAAGAGATTCAGGCAGAATCGCAGATGGTGCTTGACATTCTGACAAAGAAAGATTTCCAGGCTTGGCAGCGGCGCTGGGATCGTTGTGTTCACTCCCAGGGGAACTACTTCGAGGGTGATGGATGAATTTAATACCTGAGATAAGTGTACGGGTTTTTATAGGCGCAGTCTTGAAACTTTCCGATCGCACCTCGTATATGATAGCCTTCGAAAAACACCACCGAAGCCAAGGTGTGAGATGTCTGTCGTACATGGCACAGAGGTGGTGTTAGCAGGGTCACTACTGACCCCCCTCCCCTTTGGGGCAGCGGGCATCATCCCGTCGTGTTAATGCCTTCCACCCGTATGGGGATTTACGGGTGGAGACTTTAGTGCCCTGGCTCTCGTGGAAAGGAAATGGAACACAAGAAATAAAATAAAAATTGCGGAAGTCATATAAAGGAACTCTCTGACACAGAGTTTCCATCTGAAAGTTGATTTCTCTCGTCACAAGTTGGCAAAACCGCCAAGTCGAAAAATATAACGAATATCATGTAGTCTGAAACGTAATATTGTGTTTTATAAGAATTTTTATTGTCTGTAATTTTTATATTCTAACAGAATCACGTAAAAGAGGGTCGCGAGTGAAGCAGGGAAATGAAATTCCTAGGAATAGAGAACTTTCCCGTCAAACTGACTGACAAAACGTGAAAGAGAAAAATCCCTCATGTCAACCAGAGACATGAGTGGCAAGGCGCAATCCAATGGAACACACGATTTACAAATTTACAAGTCTGTGTTTGCGGTATTCGACATCTCATTGGCACTAGTCGTCATTTATTGCAGATAAAAATTTGTTGTGGCAAGTTTACTTGTATTTTGTTACACACAGATTAAAAGAAAATGATTTAAATAAATGTGATAGATCTTCATGAGATCCCTTCTACTAATTTTTGTTAACATTTTATTTATAAACAGCAAAAGTTCTATTTTAATATAAAATTGTACACAGAAGAATCAAAATTAAATTCAACCCCTACTTTTACTGCGTAATCCTCCAATACCAAATTTAATTGGTATCAGTCCAGTAGTTTAGGAGCTGTCAGCGGAAAGACAGCCAAATGCGCTTTTCTCTATGTGTTTTCACTTCCCGTTATGCAAAGAAATAACAGCACGAACTTCACACAAAACTCGTTCTAATAGACGAGATTACATTACCCTATCACCGAATGTCTTAGTGGTTAGGTATACTACTTCGTATTCGGGACGTCTCGGGTACAAACCTCGGTCCGAAGACTGGCTATCCTGACTGAGGTATTTTTTTTATTGTTTTTCCTTAGTATCTCCACGCAAAATGCAGCAAAAGTACCTCAAATTATGGTACGACCGCTTCCTTCCACATCCTTTCCAGTTCGTTACTAGCTATCAATCTCTCATTAGACGCGAAATAGTCTAGATACTTAAAGCGTTGTTAAATAAATTATAAGTAAATTAACTATTAATTACCCTACCGTAATCAGCAGTTTGCTTAACAGAAGAGGTGAACAGTGTCGCGTATTTGGTACCACTGCTATGATTTCTCACCGTCTCACTACAGTCTCTCCTCACCATAACCAAACTTATCCTCTGCTCCGATTACAGAGCAAAGATATAGGCCTCCACTTCGCTTGTCATGGATTTCATTAGTTCTACCGCCTCCGTATGCTAGCGCTGCAAGCAGTCTATTCTAGTTACTGCAACCTTTTGTCAAGCAACTTTGATCTAAATAATTCAGTACCCCCTGGCACGAGTCTAGTACCGTCTAGCGTTCTGCATGCACAAGTAATAACTTACAGCTATATATTGGTCACGTGGGAAGTTCTCTGTGGAATGATTTATAGCCTGTATTGATTCTTAAAATCAGGTGAATACTGCATTCTGAGAAATGAAAAGAAATTGACGGTTCCAGGAAAGTTATTTTTAGTCCTCGGGCTTCTGTGTTCTCCGTACGTTCGAAAGTTTATCGTGCAAAGAAGTTCAGGAGTAAAGAAATTACAGGAAATAGGACTAATCTGATTTACGACAGAGGCTTTTATAATAACCAAATCAATAACTTTATAAGAATACAAGAAATGGAATGTACAGTGACTTCCTGGAAATAATTTTACTTCCTTAAAGTTAGTGTCCCTTAAAATACTGTCATTGAGCGTAGTTATATTTACACCAATTATAAAAGATATGAGATGATAATATTGCGTCATATTGTGATGATTATAATTGTTTAATTTTAACCGTCTAATCACAATAAAATATTTTATTAAATGTTAAAATATTATTATTACAATTAACATTTAATATTTAAAATATATTAAAATGATACTTTCTCTATCGAAATGTTCGATTTACAATTAGAGCATCATCTTTTTCACGACATGTTTCGGTTTTCAATGAACCATCTTCAGGTGTATAATCAATATAAATTTAAATGTAACATTTAATGTGATAACAAAGTACAATTGATCTAGAAGAGGATAACTTTCCGATATTTAATGGACATCTGACGAAGGATTGCATTTAGAATATTACATTTAAATTTATATTGATTATACACCTGAAGATGGTTCATTGAAAACCGAAACATGTCGTGAAAAAGATGATGCTCTAATTGTAAATCGAACATTTCGATAGAAAGAATATCATTTTAATATATTTTAATATATTTTAAATATTAAATGTTAATTGTAATAATAATATTTTAATATTTAATAAAATATTTTATTGTGATTAGACGGTTAAAATTAAACAATTATAAAAGATATGTAAAAAAACTTTGTTGGATATTTATACCGTCTACTGGGACCACCTCATACGCTATTGTCAAGGTCACTGTTAGACACAGAAAGGCGACAGTCCTATTTTTAACGTGGTAGAATAAAAACAGTAACAGAGATCCAAAGAAGCAGAAATGTGTCGAATTTGCTACGACTTCGAGTCCCAATATTATAAAGTTTTCAGACAACTACGAAATAAGCATCCAATGAAATTAATTCACTTCTCAGCGCCTGTCCTCCGGAGCCGTTGTATTCCTGACAGTCACTCTTTATTAATCAATTATTTTTATGTACCCCCTTTTAATATTTAGATGGTGAGGCTGTTCGCTGGCTTGAAGCAGCGTCTTTGAGCGTCTGGTTCGTCGCTGTGGACGTCCTTGAATTCACTCTGCTTAAACGAATGTGCCTGTCTAAATCGGAAGATTGCCTTATTACGTACTTTCTTGATTTTAGAATGTAAAGACTAGACGTAAAATTAATTTAATAAAAGGAAACTGTTCAACATGGAAACGGAAAACAGGGATTAAACTGAAAACTTCCTGTCTATTCCTTAATATTCGTTGTTTCTGTTCCCATAATTTTATTACTCACTGTTCCAGCCAGAACGCATCTGAGAACGAAGATTATGAAAAATGAAGTTCGACAGCCGGTCGAAATATGCTCAGAATGACAGAATGAGATGAAATAAGGAAGGGACGAATGAAGAAAGAAACGAAGAAGGAATTATACACAAAAGAAATAAAATCCCAATAAATAAGGAACAGTAGCAATGGAGCGCCCGCGGTAGCTGTCCTCGAAAGATGTTTTATTCAGTTTGAGTGCTAAAACTCACCCCAGACATGGACGCTCCAGCCATGGTCCTTGTCCTGCTGCTGCGACCTGGCGGCGGCGGCTGCATTAGCAATCTCTGACTCGGGCAAGGTACGCCACCGTTTGAGCAGTTCCTTGGTTCGATCCTTGGTGCGGTCGCAAGCCTGGCGCCAGTTGGCGATAAACTTACGGGGGATGCGAGGAGACACCTCCTGCTCGGCCACGCCCCCGCGGGACTCCTGCTCTGACCCGCCGTCATGATTTTCTCTGCCCTCATGACTCCTGAAGCTGTCCTTGGCAAAACTCGAGCGTTTGCTGTCTCTCACGCTGTTCTGACGGCTCGCAGCACTGTCGCTCAACCCAGACTCCATGACGTCAGCCGTAGCTCACATCGTACAGCCGGGAGAATCTGGAAAACATTCGATTACACCAGTCGAGAAAAGCTTCGAGATCACGATCGAGTATCGAATCGTAGCGATAACGACAGATCGATTTCGCTTATAACCTAAAATTCCCGAAGAATTTACAGCATTTGATCGCACTCAAACTGCTTCAGAACAAATTGGATTATACCGAAATATTACCCTTAGTTTATTAGTGACATTTCTGTATTCAAATGACTCTAAATTAAATTATATGTAGAAGTTTTATACCGAAAGTAAGAGAGAGTTAAGTTAGGCCAAGCTGCATCATGGGGAAAAACACATGAATATCCCCAAGTTCTAAAAGAATAAAATAAATTTCTGACTTTATTTAAAGCAGTTGAATAGGGCAAAGCACATATTGATGGAAATTGTCACAATGATGAAATTAAAGAGGACAAAACTCAGAGCCTGCATCCTTCTACGGAGATCAGAAGCTTCTGTCCTTTTTCCTCCTGTCTTAAACCGTAAAATTAGTGTGTAATATTATTTGTTGTTCCATGCGTGTGTGGAACCTGGTCTTTATTCTAAGATATGAAGAATATAGATGGCGTGTCTGAGAAAAACGTGCTGAGGTGAAAATCTGAACCAATCAGAACAGAAGCAACAGACAGATGGAGACACAAGTACTTAATGAGGAGCTTCACAGTTTCTGTTGTTTGCCGAATATTCATTACGTAATGGAGATCGGTATATACAGGATTATTAATAATTCCCTGACACATTACAAAAAATCGCTAGACTTGAATGGTGCAATGGATGGTAACGTAGGACATGCCGATAGAAAGAGAAACTCTCCAAGTTTATTTTACATACCTCATAAATGTTATGTGTGTCCGTCCTCTGTGACGCGGCAGACATCACGCCGATAATCCATTTCCACCCACACCCACTGCAGCATGCCACGGCCGATTTGTGAGATGGCAGCGATGTTTCGTCTTCGCAGCTCATGCAGACCTCGTGACAGAGGCGGTACAAAGACCTGGTCCTTAAAGTACCCCCATAAGAAGAAATCACATGGCGTCAGTTCAGGTGATCGGGGTTGCCAACGAATCAGCGCATGGGTATTGAGCATTTATGAGGTATGTAAAATAAACTTGGAGAGTTTCTCTTTCTATCGGCATGTCCTACGTTAACATCCATTGCACCATTCAAGTCTAGCGATTTTTTGTAATGTGTCAGGGAATTATGAATAACCCTGTATGTAGCACGTAACAGGAATAAACTCATTTTTCACAGTTTTCTTTGGAAAACTGATAGTTATCCAGCTCGTGAAAAAATTCCAGTTTCAATATCGCCCTGAGGTTGATCACCGTGTTCACAATATCCCACCACTGAAGCATGTCTTGAGCCAGTTTAATCCAAAATATAAACATTCATTACAAAAATGTCTTCGGTAGTTTACCAGAATGTTGAAAGCTGTGACGATGCAGGTTGATGTGTCTGGACAGAGGCTTGGTCACAGCTGTAGGCTGTGGCTGGACACGCTCGTCCCATGAGGGGCGATCAAGCATGGGTGCACATCGCTCAAAGGACCTGACCGAGGAGTGAGCCAATTACGTCACATGACATCGGATGCGCTACTTTTTGACTGAAGCAGGCAGCGGCAAGACAGACAGCTGCCCCTCCGGCCTCGACTGGTAGTAATTTCGCTACAAAAACATAACTTCCAGGATTTCGATTGAGAATTCATAAAAACGCGTACCAAAGCGAAAATGTGTGCTGCAAAGGATTACTCGTGTTTTCTGAATTGCTTCTGTATACATCATAAGCTACCTCACTGATTTTGACGTCATTTGTCACACATACAAAATTATTGTTGCAAAGTCAATTGCACTGCGCAGTCAGAAACCAGTTTTCTCTGTGTAAAATACAGCATCCAAAGATTTTCTAATGTGCGTTCCACGTGCGTTTTCTCACAAAACAAGAGAAGTCTGCTAACAACATTTCGTGTGTCATCTTCGTCATCTTTCGGGCCTGTGCTATCATTTAAAAAATTCTTTACGTGTACTGCTTTATAATGTTATCATCTAACCCAGTGGTTTTCAACCTGGGGTACCCGTACCCCCAGGGGTACGCGAAGCTATCTTAGGGGGTACGTGAAATTTTAAAAAAAATATATATATATTATGTTATGATAAACACTGAATAATCAGTAATGTAATTTATTTAATTTATTTTAGATGTAGATTATATACTATGTATAACTTGAATTAAATACCAACTTTGGGGGTACAAAGTTGAAGAAAAATTATATATGGGGGTACGCGAAGACATCTTAGGGGGTACGTGAAATTTAAAAAAAATATATTATTTTATGATAAACACTGAATAATCAGTAATGTATTTTATTTTATTTATTTTAGATGTAGATTATATACTATGTATAACTTGAATTAAACACCAACTTTGGGGGTACAAAGTTGAAGAGAAATTATATCTGGGGGTACGCGAACAAAAAAGGTTGAATACCACTTATCTAACCGATGTCCCAGTGTGTGGTTAACCCTCAGACTACGACACACCGTAACGAAAACGAGACAAAAGACTAAAAGAAAGATAGAACAAAGTAGTCGACAAAAATAAACTATTTCAGAAACAATAGTCTACGTTACGTTACCTAAAGAGAATAAAGACAGAAAAGGGGGACTAATAAGTAGAAAAAAGAACTGAAGAGTGTATAAAAGATTCAGAAGTACGAGACGGACTCAAAGGCACTGAAGACGAAGAACAATACGACAAGATCAAGAAAGCAAAGAAGATAAAACAGAAACTTGTGTATCAAATCTAAAACTTCTTGACGATGGTGAAGAGTCAATTGAATAAAAATTTCCTTGGATATTATCCATCATCTAGAAAATAAAATATAAAACGTAAAACGACGTTTCGGAGATGGGGCTCTATCTCCGTCTCCGGAGATAGGGATTAGCTCTATCTAGTGGGCCCAACTGTGTAGGAACCTGAAGACGGAGATAGAGCCCCATCTCCGAAACGTCGTTTTACGTTTTATATTTACTAGACGATGGATAATATCCAAGGAAATTTTTATTCAATTCAGAAACTTTGTGTTTAAGGATATATTGTGAAAGAAAGGAACTGCTTGAACAGTTTTTTCGGTTATTTAACAACTCTTCTTCGAACACACAGGTTGATTGGCACCGAATATCAGGACGAGTTGGAGAAAGCGGTAGTGGCCTGTCTTCAGGTAGTGCCCCAGGACTTTCCTGCAGGAACTGAGTAAAACCATGAAACTCCTCTCTCGTTATAGTCGGTTTCTTGACTAATACTCGAACCTGGGACCTCCTAAATGCTAATCAGAACTAGTAACCGCTGCACCGTGATATTCAAATTGATGACAGAAACAGAAAAAGAAGGCAGGGTAGCACAGCGTTCGAGAAGGACCAGTCGGTTGTGTGTTGAGATGGGTTAGGAGTATTACACTGTTTATTTAACGACGTCATTTCAACCGAATTCGTTACAAGGTGTCGAGCGGCAAGATGCTTGTTAATGATGAATTGTAAAGAATGTCGAAGGAAAAGGGCGTGGCCTATAAAAGCTATTATTCCACCCTGGAAAGGCAAAAGAAAACACCTAAAATCTCAATCAGTGTGGCCAGTTTCCAGGACTAGAATCGAGCCAGTGACCTTCCGTAAACTAACCAGGAGTGCCAACTCAACAACAAGGATCGCATTTTGGGTCTTTCGTGAAGATTGAATTATGTTTCCATAACAGCAAGGAATCTGCTGTAACAGTTGATAACCTGTGCAATTAAAGTACAAGCCTATTTGAAACTTCTGGGATGCCGCGTTGTATAGTATGGTCGACGTTTCAGAGGCGAGTTATTAACTGAATTTGGCAGAATTATAACTGTATTCTGATGTGACGTTTGCGTATCGTTCTCGTCACAAGAAATTACTTTGTGTTAATACATAAAAGGCAATGGAAATTGATACAATTTTCACAACGAACTGTAGCACCTGTCCGTGACTGTGATGCAACCCGCGTTACGGAAGTGTCGGAGAAGTAGTCGAAGATGCGCGGCGAACAGACGCCCGTAGTCTTACATCTGATTTCTATTGAAAGCTGAGTACTTCAGGAAATTTAGAATTTTCTCGGGTACTTAACGTGAATGGCTGTGTCTCTCAGTCTGTCACAAAAGCTACTTGAATTCTACAAATGCGGCACATTATGTCGGAAGATGTTATCTTGAACAGTAAACGTTGGAACGACAGCGTTCTTTCTTTATTGACGTAGGAACGATAACAGATCTTCGACGGTTTTCTAAAGAGAACTGCGGTACCATACAAATGAAAAGAAGTGATTTCTTTTGAACTCGGCCAATTGCCATCCAGATGAAGTCACTTATGTTCCTGACATTTGGTGTTCGCACGGCACAGAGGATGTGGATCATACTTCGCTCGTCTGTGATGCCGTATTATCTTAAAGGTAGAAAACATCGTGCTAAAGATGAAAGCGATATGTTCTTCCAGAACGTTTGTAAATACCCACAAGACCACACATCACAAACAAACGAAGGCTATCGACTGCGAAATCTATAAAAGAATTCAATATCGATTCTTAGTCTTCGCAAAAGAAACAATGAATAAATTTTCACTCAATTATGTTACGTTATTTATTTAATTACATGAATTCCTTATTGTGATATGTTTCGGATTAAATTTTCCCATATATTTTGGCAATTATTTTACTGTATGACACTTTTAGAAACACAATTTATGAAGTAAAATTTAATTATAAGTATAATTCAAAAAAATTAACTTAGCCCGACAACTTTTAGTGCAATTTCAATATCATTTGTTATCCGAAATGTGTTATTGTTGTTAAATTAAGCACGCTGACAGAAAGATAAACACAACTGCACTCAAAACACATGCAATTATGTCCATAGTGCCTTAGCCACTAACAGATTCTCAAATGTTTAAGAAACGTTCCTCTTATCATGTCCGAAGATTCATCAACTGAATCACAAAAGCCGAGACACTACCCCGGGCCACTTCAACACACTACCAGCGCTCACTATATTGTGTTCCTCTCTGCATGTCTGTTTGCTGTTGCTGTGAAGGTCTCTAACGAAACGTCCTGTCCATTTTTCCCCCAATCCGTACTACACGTCCTTCCCAATCAACCAAAGTTCATTCCAGGACTCTCAAAATGATTATGACACCCAGCACTTCTATACAGACGACCTTTAGGACCATATGCCAACTAGACAGAGAGGTGCAATATCGATATTTTACGCTACATTGGAATATCGACCGAGAAGAACATACACCAATGTTTAGTTCCACCTCTACTTAAGGACGTTATAAAACATGGAAATTTATCAGGAGTGGAAATGGACAACACGTTTCTTTGTAACACTGACACGTGTTGGAGCGGGGTCATTTTGTTGCAGATTTTGTCGTACAGACAGCGCTGCAAGTCCAACTACAGGCACGAGCTTTTCCTGTGGCTAACAGAAATACGTTTTTCGCCTATGAGCAGACTTCACGTTTCCTTGGAAAAGTGAGGCATATTAAATTCACTATATTATGTGTAAGTAGTTTTAAAGATAAACAACGAATAAATATTTATTCAACTTCCAACTTTTTCAGTAGGTAGAGATAAAGCTGCATAATTATGACCTTAATAATTTGTACTTATCGCCTGACTTTACCATGGTAGCCATTTCAAGAAAGATTAGATGGGCGGAGATATAGCACACATGAGATGATAAGTACTTCCAAATTTTTAGTTGGAAGAAATGAAGAGTTCTTTTCATAGGTGGGAGTGTAATATTAAAACAAATATCAAATATATATTGTGTAAGGCTGTTGATTTGAATCATCTGGCTGAACAACAATCATCTATAAAAGTCTGAACACTTCTTAATCGTCGGAGCGACTTTCTGAAGACGAATTCTGCTCCATGCACAGAGTTAACTTGTTTCAATGGGAACAGCTTGAAGAACATTTAAGATCCAGGTGAGCGTAGATAAAGTACTGTAAAATATTCTAATCTCTTACCGCTATTCATGAAACTAGCTGGGCTAACTAAAATCTACGAGATTTGAGGTTGCCATGGTGATGAAACTGTCCTCACAACGTTACAACCCAGAAGACCAACATAGATAAACGAAGTCGTATAGTAAATATTTGATTTGTCTGATATATTGCCTATTCTTAATGGTCTGAAAATGGTGATATTTCATAGCTACTCCTTTCTGTATTTGCTACAGAATACGCCCCTAGAAATTCGTGAGGGATCGGAATTAAAGTCTCTCAGACGCCATTACAGACAACTAAGGACATGTTCGTGTCTCATCACCAGATTTCAGGATAAAGTTGTGCTGTAAACAAAGTTAATAAATAATTCGAAACTGTGGAGAAGTTCAAATAGGTTGATTTGGGAAATACTGCAACAATATATTGCATTCAGGAAGACGTTAACAGCACATTAAATTCGTAGAATTCAGTTCAGAACCTTATACCTTCAGGCCTACTTAAAAGTAATAAAAAAAACTATAATTTTATATACTGTGATATATCGGCCTTTCACGTTAATGAGGACTGTCAGCTGCAGAGAATATTTATTTCAAAGTGGGGATGATACCTTCAGGCCTACTTAAAAGTAATACAAAAAAACTATAATTTTATATACTGTGATATATCGGCCTTTCACGTTAATGAGGACTGTCAGCTGCAGAGAATATTTATTTCAAAGGGGGGATGAAGTGGTGATATTATGCTGGAAAACATGCATGGGAGAGATAAGTTCATACAAAGTTTAATTCGAAGCACCTGGAGGAAAGAGACCACCTGGCAGACATAGACATAGATGGACGGTAATACAGTATAGTTCATTTATGGTTTATTCAACGACGCTGCCAACAGATCTGAATGTAAAGAGCCAAATAATATTATGATCAATATGTAATGAACTGGACGTGATATGGGAGGAAACGGTCCTGGTCTAATTTAAGGTATTATCTCGGCATTTACTGGAAGTGGATTCTGCTGGCTCAAGACAAGATCAGTGACGGCGTCTTCTAAAGGTGGCATCAAACGTTTATGTTCCATAAAGGGTAGTTATTTCCCTTCCCCCCCCCCCCCCCAGCCGAGTGACCATCAGCTCCTCAAGAAGGACTCTGTTGTTAGGGGTTAAATCTGAATATTTGCCTAGGTGTCATCTGACAGCCTGTAAAATTAAAGCACACAGTACCTGGAGTCAGAAACTCAATCTTCTTGAGAAGAATTTCGTTCAATGTACAGGCTATAACATTAATAAAATGTATTACGCCACGTGTACATTTATCATAATGTGATTTATTTTAGAGAAGGTCTGCGTTATATTTCAGACCCACGTAAAGTAAGTATTATGTTGAACAGACACAAAATAAAATTAAAAAGAAACGAGAACTTTTTGTATAAAATCCAATACGAAATTTCATTAAAATTCCCTCACGAATTTCGAAATGAATCATGTGGGCAGACGGTCGGATGGACACTTCCTGCCAATAGCATGTTCATTTTATACCCTTCGTGCCAGTGACGTATTTTGTATTTTATCAGCAGCACGGAACGGGTCAATGCATGTCAAACAGCGCAGAATCATGAGCAGTTCGATGGTAAGGTTAGAAAAAGTGGCAATTATACCCGACCGTCTCTGAAATCTTGATCTCCTGACCACACGCTACTGTTTCTCTACGATGCGTTCTTTGGTTGCCGTTTCACTGAAAGCGCTAACCACACGACAACAAATTCGTTTATGATATAATAATTTTCGCTCCATAACTGCTATTTCGTTTCAAAAAGTGTTTAAATCATTTGTGTCTTGTTTTTCCACAAGAATGTTAAGTAAAACTTTGTTTCTCCCGTCTTAATACAGTGTAAATGTCGCTATTTTTCCGTGCTGATAACTGAGATTCACAGTGGAATCAATCTACCTGTCAGCGTGTTCTTGTGGGAATGCGCTGTCTAGCGGAAGAGTCAGACGCTCCTCCCGTCAAGTCCGACCGAGTCACGACCCTCGCTTCAGCTCGCGTCTCGAAAACTCCCTGTACCTCTCTTTCATAACGGAGCAGCGAAGCGGCCACTTTTCGTCTGTTCAGTCCAATACGATACTTGAGATGTACTGTATTCCTGTCGACGTAATGACGTTAATAACGCCTCGTAGAACACCTCACTTGCAAATTGGTGTCGGGATAATCTTATCCGTCTTTAAAAGCTGCAGATATTTACGTTTCGGTTCCCAAACTACTTGTGACTAAAGATGGCTGTCTTCTAGATCAGTGGTATTCAACCTGGGGTACGCGTACCTCCGGGGGTACGCGAAGACATCTTAAGGGGTACGTGAAATTTAAAATATATATATATATATATATTATTTTATGATAAACACTGAATAATCAGTAATGTAATTTATTTAATTTATTTTAGATGTAGATTATATACTACGTATAACTTGAATTATATACCAACAAATTTTGGGGTACAAAGTTGAAGAGAAATTATATCTGGGGGTACGCGAACAAAAAAATGTTGAATACCACTGCTTTTAAGGACAAATGACTTAATATCAATAAAGAGATGGCTTAAAAGAGAATAATAAACTGTATTAATAGTATTTAATTAAGTAATATAAGCGAATTTCTGTATAAAGCTAAACGAAATAAAATTTGTAACTTGTAAGTGAGAACACGGGAGGGGAGAGACGGTTCCTAGTTTCAGAATAAACTGTGTGTAGCCAGAGAATAGACCTCGAAATCCGGGTGTTGGACAGAACTCAGCTCAATAAACGAATGGGTGAAACCAACATGTTACACGGGTGTCCCAAAAGCCACGCAAGTAGAAGTTTAACAAGTATCTTGTTGGTATGATAGGGAAATTTCTACTTGCCTTGGCCAGTGGCAACACTGTTCTGTCAGTCCATTCGGTAGGTGGATTGACGGAGTTCGTTCAATTTCAATGGCGCTGCGTGTGAACATTATTTTAAGTTATTGTCGAACGCGGTCAGAGAGGCCATCAAACGAGTTAACAATTTTTTTAAAATTTTTTAGTCAACCGCCTCTTCGCAGAATTTCTACTAATATATTAAAAAGGGTTCAGTTATGTCCACAACAGGGTAGGGGGTCACTTTCACCATTTCATTACTATAATCTTTATGTGTAATTATAATCGAATATTTATATAGCAAACATGACATCCAACTTTGGGTCGAGTGACTTTTGGGACACCGCGTATAAAAGAACTGATTATTCTTAACGCTGAGTCTATGACGAAGAGAGTCGTAGATATACTCTCTTCCAGTTTGTGATTCATTTTCATGGAAATCCAATAGATAATGAATATGGATGCAATTGCATGTACAGAGTCATTGAAATTCACTCAGCCTGTATTAAAATGTGTATTGGTGGTTGCAATTCAATATATTTTGATTGTATTAACAAACACAATGTCGTTGTGGCTTGTAATCTGTTCTCGCCAGTCCGACAACTGTCTGCAAACAGTCGAAGAACAAGCATGTTCCCTGCCAGAATGAGTTTAAAGGGGGCACAGTTCCCTATTCTCCTGTATCAAACAAACCCACAACATCTCGTCTGGTGAACCGTTTCAGGAAGGGTGCAGGACAGAAACGTTTCCGTGTTTATGTGTCGCTGAACGCGGTGGGCATTTCCAACACTTCATATAACACTGCAGTTTGTTTTCCAATTACGTTATTCATTTTTGGCAAACATAACACATGTCAGAGATGGGTTGCGTGACTTTTCGATCACTGCATAACGGAATACAAAGGAAAAATGTTTACGTCCGGAACATCATCCAATTACTTAGATGAACCACATTTACGACGAAGCTGTCGAGTGTAACAGGCCCGTGATATTGTAATGTAATGTGGTCCTACCGTATTGACGCCTAAGAAAGAACACAAATATGATAATAGATTATGTGGCAATGTTAGAACGAAAACTGAATTAGGAAAATTAAATAACCTTCGAAAATCTGCCTTGTTGTCAACTTGTTCACAAAGAATCATAACCTCTGCACTGTGAAGCCGCCTCCTAACTACTAACCTACGCGCCGTGGTTGCATGTCTTGCAATTACGTGTACGCAGGTGCTGCCACGTTCTGCGAGTCGCTGACACTAGAAGGAGACAGGTGAAAAACGTTTGCGTGTCATGATATACCCGCACGAAGCCAGTGCGTGTCACTCCCGTAATGGCTGCCGTTTGCGTGCTTTCCACGCACTCATCGTTACACGTGACACTAGGGCACGTGTAAAATGCACACAAAAGTCGAATTCAGCTCAGAACAGTTGCGAAGAGACGCTGATTCCCGATCTCACATTCAAATAACGAGAACATACGTGTGTATATATAACGTTGTACAATTGTTTTCAAAACACATCATTATTTGCGATACTGTTCGTCCTTCGTATTCATTTTCCAAAGGTGAAACTCTCATATTTTAAAGCAAAACGCACTGCACATACGACAGAGAAATTGGTTTTAATTATAGTCTATTTCGTTAAAATACACAGCATTAAAACATTTCATATACAAGTTGTAGACCTTAATAAGATTTTATGTTTATGTCTCGCACCAATTTCTTACGAGCCATATTTTTTCACTCATCGCCCTGATGATGGAGGCATCAAATACCTCCGAAACGCTGATAACTTTCTTGCGGACTACATGGCACTACAACTCAAAGGACAACTCAAATCCTAGCATATTTTAGTAAATCAACAAAGATCGATATATCGACCGAAACTAAAGTCGTGTGAAAACAGTGATGCAAACAGTCATCGGTTCCAAGTTGAAACTGAATCTGTTTAGTAGTTTTGGATATGCAAATAGAGAAGAGAGATTACGAAGACAACGTACTCTGTGGACAGGACGCGTGATTATCACAGTCGCCATATCTACTGACGAAGTCAATGTAATACGTATTTAACGAGGAACAATATTAACCACTGGGGGTAATCCTAATACAGTCATGGAAAGTTGCATACACACACTATGATTACGACTACAATTCATACTCGATACATGGATAATTGGCTGCCTATTTCAACATTTTCTGCCAAAGTAGACGTTCTTCATTCCTTGATTATTTAAAACACCGTATCAACTGCAAGGAGCCACGGTGGTATAGCGGTTAGAACGCTGGCCTTGTAATCCTGGGGTCTCGGGTTCGATTCCCGGCGGTGCCCGAATTTATAACTTGTGTTGGGCAAGGCCGTGGTCTAGGCAACACGGAGTTTTCCTCCGTGGCATCCCAACAATTACTCCATTCACACACAGAAGAAGGCAATGGCAAACCACTTCTGGATCATCTGCCAAGAACGTATATGAACAGGTCCCAGTCCGAGAAAAGGATGAAAGGATCCTGTTCATATGGACCTGTCGTCAGACAGAACACTAAATAAATCAACTGCAAAAAGTGCTTTTAAATGTAATACGGTAGACAATATAACTATTAATAATTAGTTTGTCAATTAGTGGACATTCTTATTGATTTAATTAAGAGTTTTGATGCTTGTTGGATATGTAACTCTATTGAAAAAAAAAAATTAATTGTGTAAGGCAATGGAAATTGTGAGCGAACAGAATGAACGAACCCTCATTCGAAAACGGGCCTCGCTGTACCCGAAAAAAAAATGGGAGACTTGTGCCATTTTAGTGTTTTGCAACACTGTTAAGAACGTCTTCACTGATAAGGACACCGTTATTTCTTAGGCAATAAATTTCTTTATTAATGCAATGCAGTATGTAACGCGTGGGATCGATTACAGACAGTCTGTCTCCACAAGTTTCTCTAATTACTGTTGCTTATAAGTTGCTCTGTATTAGCAACGGCTGTACTGCAGGTATATGCACGAGTCAACTCGCCCTTAATTAACAGTCCCTTTCGACTGTATGAGTTAACGAAACATTTCGAGACATCAGTATCGACTCGTGGGCCACTGTGAACAATTTATCGAAACTTCGTGGCAATTTATTAGTAAAACTAGGCAAACATTCTCATACATTACTCGATTATTTTCTTTAATAAATTTGTTGACTTGCCAAGAGAGCAGCAGATTAAGAAAACCTGGACTACATGATTTCGTCTGAGTTGTAGTCTTCATTTTTGTAGTGATGGGTGTGGAATCTCTCTGGGATTAGACGTGTCCCGTTTTTTTCAAGGCCGTTCCCCCACTTTTGATTTAAATGTCTCATGAAATGAGGCCACTCTCATAACCTTGACATAAGATAATTCTCTTGAAGAGAGGAGCTGTGGCAATGGGAACCTGCTTCAGCTGGCTCCAAGGCCACGGTAATGAACGGCTGAAGTTTACAATGCACAGGACAGATCAACGTTGGAGTGTGGAGGAATCTGAAAACGAACAGTCAATAACTGTCTTTTATGAAGAAACTGTTAGTTAATAAAATCATATCGTGCCCAACGATTCCAGAAGGAAATTGTATTATTATTATTGTTATTATTATTATGCAGGATCGTTGCTTAAAATCTTAAACTATCGATATTTTGAAGAAGTTGTCTAATGATGTTACGAAACGCAGTATTAGTTTCAATTAACTTTCGCAGATACGCCGTCTTTTGTTCTTGGAAGCCATTTTGAACTGAACAATGTAACGCGCATGCAAGGTAAAACGAAGCTGTCATTACTAATTAAAAACTAAGGTTTCTGTTCACTCTGACGAAAGAGCAAACTGATATCGTGTATAGCTTCAACGCTGTTTACAATTAGTTTCTCACGTCATTTAGACTGTTTATTCAGTAAAGAGATAGAATTGTTTCTCCCGCTGATTCGTACATCGACTTCAACGCAACAGACGAATCGTTTGTCATGTGGTCGGTATATCTGGGCCAACAGCCTCCCCTCACATTTCGATATCAACTCACAGAATAAATGTAGATGACAGTCGCATTTGACACAAACAAGCATGATATTTGGTACCAAAGCTGCGTACACTTTGTTTTCTTGCATAAGTAGGGGAAAAACAAATACCTTTAGCAGCCGAAACTTACACCTTATTTCGAGCTTTTCACAGAGATGTTAGGGAGTAGGATTTGAGTCCGAAGATGGCCGTCTTCTGGGTTGCAGCGCCGTGCAGTCTGGTAGAAGTTTACCAACGTTTTAGAAGTCTTTGCTACCTCCGTCATCAGGGCGATGAGTGACTGAAACATCGGTAAACTTCTACCAGACTGCACGGCGCTACAACCCAGAAGACGACCAGCTTCAGATATTAGGAAGTTTTGCGTCGTGCCATGTATTTATTATTATTATTATTTATTATTATTAACTGCAAATGAGTTTTTACCCGGTGGCAGTGGCACTACAATAAGACACACGAAAACAAAAAGACACAACAAAACTATGAGACACAACAAAACAATGAGACACAACAAAACTATGAGACACAACAAAACAATGAGACAGAACAAAACAATAAGACACAACAAAACAATAATACACAACAAAACTGAGACACAACAAAACAATGAGACAGAACAAAACAATAAGGCACAAAAAACATAAGACACAACAAAACAATGAGACACAAAAAAACAACAAGACACAACAAAACAATAAGACACAAGAAATCAATGAGACAGAATAAAACAACAAGACACAACAAAACAATAAGACACAACAAAACAATAAGACACAACAAAACAATGAGAAAGAACAAAACAATAAGACACAACAAAACAATAAGACACAAGAAATCAATGAGACAGAATAAAACAACAAGACACAACAAAACAATGAGAAAGAACAAAACAATAAGACACAACAAAACAATAAGACACAACAAAACTGAGACACAACAAAACAATGAGACAGAACAAAACAATAAGGCACAAAAAACATAAGACACAACAAAACAATGAGACACAAAAAAACAACAAGACACAACAAAACAATAAGACACAAGAAATCAATGAGACAGAATAAAACAACAAGACACAACAAAACAATAAGACACAAAAAAACAATAAGACACAACAAAACAATGAGAAAGAACAAAACAATAAGACACAACAAAACAATAAGACACAAGAAATCAATGAGACAGAATAAAACAACAAGACACAACAAAACAATGAGAAAGAACAAAACAATAAGACACAACAAAACAATAAGACACAACAAAACTGAGACACAACAAAACAATGAGACAGAACATAACAATAAGGCACAAAAAACATAAGACACAACAAAACAATGAGACACAAAAAAACAACAAGACACAACAAAACAATAAGACACAACAAAACTGAGACACAACAAAACAATGAGACAGAACAAAACAATAAGGCACAAAAAACATAAGACACAACAAAACAATGAGACACAAAAAAACAACAAGACACAACAAAACAATAAGACACAAGAAATCAATGAGACACAAAAAAACAACAAGACACAACAAAACAATAAGACACAACAAAACAATGAGAAAGAACAAAACAATAAGACACAAGAAATCAATGAGACAGAATAAAACAACAAGACACAACAAAACAATGAGAAAGAACAAAACAATAAGACACAACAAAACAATAAGACACAACAAAACTGAGACACAACAAAACAATGAGACAGAACAAAACAATAAGGCACAAAAAACATAAGACACAACAAAACAATGAGACACAAAAAAACAACAAGACACAACAAAACAATAAGACACAAGAAATCAATGAGACAGAATAAAACAACAAGACACAACAAAACAATAAGACACAACAAAACAACAAGACACAAGAAATCAATGAGACAGAATAAAACAACAAGACACAACAAAACAATAAGACACAACAAAACAATGAGAAAGAACAAAACAATAAGACACAACAAAACAATAAGACACAAGAAATCAATGAGACAGAATAAAACAACAAGACACAACAAAACAATAAGACACAACAAAACAATGAGAAAGAACAAAACAATAAGACACAACAAAACAATAAGACACAAGAAATCAATGAGACAGAATAAAACAACAAGACACAACAAAACAATAAGACACAACAAAACAATGAGAAAGAACAAAACAATAAGACACAACAAAACAATAAGACACAAGAAATCAATGAGACAGAATAAAACAACAAGACACAACAAAACAATAAGACACAACAAAACAATAAGACACAACAAAACAATGAGAAAGAACAAAACAATAAGACACAACAAAACAATAAGACACAACAAAACAATAAGACACAACAAAACAATGAGAAAGAACAAAACAATAAGACACAACAAAACAATAAGACACAACAAAACAATAAGACACAACAAAACAATGAGAAAGAACAAAACAATAAGACACAACAAAACAATAAGACACAAGAAATCAATGAGACAGAATAAAACAACAAGACACAACAAAACAATGAGAAAGAACAAAACAATAAGACACAACAAAACAATAAGACACAAGAAATCAATGAGACAGAATAAAACAACAAGACACAACAAAACAATAAGACACAACAAAACAACAAGACACAAGAAATCAATGAGACAGAATAAAACAACAAGACACAACAAAACAATAAGACACAACAAAACAATAAGACACAAGAAATCAATGAGACAGAATAAAACAACAAGACACAACAAAACAATAAGACACAACAAAACAATAAGACACAACAAAACAATGAGAAAGAACAAAACAATAAGACACAAAAAACATAAGACACAATAAAACAATAAGACGCAACAAATTTTTCGTCGCATAACAATTTTTCACGCAAATGTTTCTATCAGTTTAATGGCTATGAACTGAAATATCGGTGTCTTTTTATTCTTTTTCTTTTTTGGTTTTATGTTTGTTCATTATTTTGTTTCAGATTGCGGACTGCGTTTTGAAAACTTGATGGACTTGTAAAAAAAAAAGGAAAAAAAGAGTAGAAGGCACTGAATATTATCAATGGACTATTGACATCGTCAACAGCTAAAATAACAAAAGAACGCTGTCACCAAACAATAAATGGATGCAGTATGCCCAGGCCTGCCTGTCACGCACACAGTGCGGGAAACAATTGAAAAGATACAAAACATTTATGTGACAGTGTTTGAATAAACCGTTCCTGTAAATGATTCGTAGCCCTGACCTTTTTATATTTCTGTATTTAATTTTAGTGACGAAAAGTAGCCAACGTAACGCTTTTGGTACAGTAAGTTCTCAAATAAGTAAAGGAAACATATCAATTCTTATTTCTCCACTCTTCTGAACACAATTTTAGTTCATTCACTTTATTATTGCTGTAAACACGACTATAATATTGTCGTAAAGTGTTTTTACTAAATTTATTTATTACACAAATTACCATAGTTGATGTTTGTCTACTTTACTTTACTGAACACTAATACGAAAATTGTTAAGTCAAATTTGAAACTTCGCGGATAAAAAGAAGCAGTGAGTAATGATTAGTGAAAAGTCTTTGCTTGTTTCTTTAATTTATTGAGAACAGACATTGCGAACTGAAACAAGAAGCCATCCCATTTTCAGGAGCGTTTAGACAAAGAACACTTTCTGGGACCAAGAGAATTTTCTCCGGACTCGTATTTCTCGACGGCGCAGTTAATGCTGGGGTCCGCAGTGGCCGCGCGGTCTGAGGCGTGGGCCTTGTGCCGCTTGGTCGCTGGGACCGTGGGTTCGAATCCCACTGAAGCCATAGATGTTTATCCGCGTTTTTCTGTGTTGTGCTCTCCTGTGTACAGGTAGAGGCCTTGCGACCGGCCGATCCCTCGTCCAAGGAGTCCTACCGAATGTCTATAGATGAAACCAACGAAAAAGTTGGGACCCGCAGTGCTTAGGCACTTGAAGAACGGGTCGTTCCCAGTATCCCAGCAGTTAATGCTAAAGGCCACTTAAATCTCCTACAAAACCATTTCGTTGGAGCTGTTCAAGGCGTGAAGATTGAATATGGAAGACACATTTGTTCAAAGACCACTTAGAGCGAACGCTGTACTTCATTTCTGTAGCGAATACTTTCACGGTCATCCCTAATCGATATCACGGACGATTCTGAATCGAATGGTCTTGATCACCGGATTTGAATTCCTGAAATTATTTCTTATAGGGATTCCCGAAGGAATGTGTCTACAGTAATAATCCACATGCAGATGAGGAATTGAAGGAGAAAGGGCAGCGGTTGAAGAAAGGCCGGCTGCAATTATGAAAATCGTGAGTCGACATCAGAAAATGGTGTCGGATGCAGTGAACACTTACTAAGTACGTTCTTAATCAAATACGACACTCGCAACTGTTACGTGTTCTATGACAACGCATTCATTGGCGTCAGTGTAATACGTCATTAAATATATGCATTTAAAACTACCGTGTCTTTTTATGATCTGCACATCCGACATAAACGACGTTTCGGGAGTTGTCTCTACGTCCATCTTCAGGTGGCATTATGGCTGATTTGTTATTGGTTTGATTAAGGGTTAGAGACGCTACCCCCTCGCGAACAGCGCTGTTTTGGTATGTAATGGAGCGACCACTGCAACAGTGGAACAAAAGTTATTGCAAAGAAGAATAAAGATGTATAGACAAACCAACTACTGACGTCAAACACATCAAAACCAGAACGACAGTCCATGGTTTCAACGCTGAGATCTGTGGCCGGAAGGAACATCATACTTCTGTCAGAATCGAGGATCTACACCGAAATTTGTGGGAAAAATTTAATTTCAATATAATCCCAGCATTCCAGGAAGCTGAACTGCAAGTTTAAAAACGACTTCTTGCCCAATTCCTCATCAAGACATGCAATTTCTAATTTCAAACGTCATTCCATATGGTGAGATCTAAGCCTACGTGGAAAGATAATTTACTGCCCGTCTGAAGTGTGGTATCTTTAGTGCTATTAACTTTGCAAAAAGGCCAATGAGAAATGCAACATGGCGGAAAGCGTATTTAGAACATATTCCAGCAGTTTCAAAGGTGTAAGCTAGAACAGTAGCCGCCCAGTCAACTCCGTCGCTTATTCTATGTGTTTCATGAATCTGTCTTCATATTTACGACGTGCAAGAACAAGCGATTCTGCGTTCTGACACTGCACGTTGCTTGAATTCGGGAGATTCAAAATGAGTTCATAGTTTATTCCACTACGGCTCCTGCATTATTTACAAGGAAGGAATAGTGCGTTTTCTGCTGTGTGGTGCACAGTATCACGCCATGTGCCACCCTTCCTGGGACTGGTGGCGCCATCAGACAGCGGGGGAACCCCCGAGGAACCTTTTCTTCAATTGTAATTCAAGAACAACTGCTGCTGTTGGAGCGCATTAAAACCCCCAACATCATTAACTGTTAAGAACTACATACATGAGTAAATATTTTTCTCTGGTCGGTACCATTTGTTCCACAATTCATTTACAGTATTTTTAAAATAGTGTAGTTGCGTCATATTGTGATTTATTAAATTAAAATTAAATTATTTGGTTATTCCGTCAAATCACAATGTATTTAAAATAAGATAATTAAAATAATTAAAATATCATTCTTTGTTCCATATCGAATAATCGATTTACAATTGGAACGGTTACAACATGTTTCGGTTTTATTAAACCAGTATTAAACCTTGATCGGATACGGTAATACTTCTGAATCACCTCCAGACACAACTGTGTTGTCTACTATTTCATCTCTGACCGATGTAAACATCAAAAGCATCACTTCAAACAATAAAGTTGATCCATTATATGAAAATATCTGGACACGACCTCCAAAACTACACTAAGAAAAAATTGTAATTGAGTTTTAAATTTAATATAATTTTACACCTGATGATGGTTTAATAAAACCGAAACATGTTGTAACTGTTCCAATTGTAAATCGATTATTCGATATGGAACGAAGAATGATATTTTAATTATCTTATTTTAAATACATTGTGATTTGACGGAAAACCAAATAATTTAATTTTAATACAGTATTTTTGTTGCCCAATAAATTATCTCAATAAACGGAAGTTTATCTTTTGTTTTAAACCTTTTCAAATCTTTACGTGGAACTTCACGCATTTGGGGCAGCCGCTTAATTGGCCCAAAGTCCCGATGTGTCCCATTTAACCGGAATCAACCGTACATCAGTTCTTGCGCCAGTGGCGAGCTCCTTCAAACACGCTGATGAACTTTCGGTTCCATTAAAGAGGAACATTTCTTGATTAGCTGAGTAAGTATTAGCTTACGCTGACTACGGGTCTACAGTAGCTCTTGGGTTACAAGTAAATAGGAACCTTGCGTCCCTTCCTCCCTATCAGCTTGGAAACAGATCCAGTTCCCGAAACGTCGTATTTGTAAAAAAATTATAGGCAATGTCGGACACTGCCGCAGTTATTTTCGTGAAAACGTCAATCGTGTATAGTATATTGAAATTAAACAAAAAAAAAATCTTAACGAAAATATTAGTTAATAATTAACAGTTTAACTTAGGGATATTGTAAATATAATCATTTTTATAAATGATTATTTCTTAATTGGTACACATCCATACTTGACCCAGGCTCGTCAGATGCCGCCTGAGTTGTCAGAGCGCGCTTACGTTGCCTATATTCGCGGCAGTACTGCGCGTTGGTTTTGGGTCCGGGCCCGGCGTTTCCGGTGTCATTCTCTTTGGAATTTTGTGCTCTACGCATTCGTGCCCGATTTTTGTAATTCTGGGTTTACTTTGCCCTCATATATCGCGACATTTTAAGAAAATCGGGAAATTTTCAAACTTTTTCAAATTCACAGCCTCGTATCTTTTTGAGTTTTTTTGAGATACACATTTGGAGGCCAGGAGGAGTTGTAACATATACACTCCTCTTCAAAACAACACTTGGTTCACTCGGATCGGATAATTAGTCTCTGAGATATGATCCCGTTTATGGACACGTGTCGAATCCGAAAAGTCGAAAATCGTGGGTTCAATTTGCGCGTGCGCAGTTCGCGACGTCCGGCCGCCACGAATGTCGGAGCGCTACTGGCACAAACTTTCATCCTTCCTCTTTAAAACGAGACGAAGATGGCGGCGCTATGTCTATTTTTAGCCGAGTTATTGAAGTTTTGAAATTACTTCGACAGAAACTGTCGCTCATTTGGGAGCGATTGCCTCCCCACACCAGGCATCGATTTTAAAGACGTTTTCACGTCAAAAAAAACATGACGATGGACAATGTCTATAATACTTAACACGGTTACAAATACTGCCTTATCTTGTCATAAAAGAGTCTACTCCACGGCGTTAGTTTCTGATGAAAGAGAACACGTGAAGAGCTTCTGTGATCTGCGCCTGCGCAGACAGCGTTGAGGCAACGAACGAGCAGAGAACGGCGAGATAACAGAAAAGAGACATTTCGAACAGTGTCAGACATTCCCTTATCACGTTTTCCTTCTGTCGTATCAACAAGAGCAGCGGTCGATGTCATGCTGTGCCTTGTACTGAAAACACCGGTTAATCACTAATCGATACCACACACGAGTGTGGGTCCCCACAACCCCTGAAATATCACCAACATGGAAAGTGTAATAATACCTCCAGGAAATGTTATATGGATTTTTTTTTGAGGAGGAGGAGGCTAGGTGCACTAAAGGGTTGTGGTCTTGGCCATCTGGCGTCTTTCAACGAAGCAACTGGCAGCGTTTGTACATCTTCGCGTCACAGCGTCAAACATCGCCCACAATAAAAAATATTTTTAGCGCCTGCATACACAATGGGTCGTGTCGAAGTTATTTTTGTACACAAAGCAAAGTCGCGTCGGATTCCCGTGTGGCCATTTTAATGCCTGGGGTAGAAGATCTCTCGCTCGAAGACACAATGGGGAGGGGATAGTGTCCATTTATCTTCTAAGTAATGAACGAATTTAAACTAAATTTAGCATTAGAAGTCTACAAGATAGTTGCTGTAAGAGTTTTATTTCTATTGTTTTCTGCCTGACACGTAAAGACCTTCATCGACTTTAAAAAAATTTGAGCATCTTATAAAAATTAGATAGCCACGGTGGTCTAGCGGTTAGAACGCTGGCCTTGTAATCCTGGGGGTCTCGGGTTCGATTCCCGGCGGTGCCCGAATTTATAACTTGTGTTGGGCAAGGCCGTGGTCTAGGCAACACGGAGTTTTCCTCCGGGGGCTTCCCCGGTTTCTCCGTGGCATCCCAACAATTACTCCATTCACACACAGAAGAAGGCAATGGCAAACCACTTCTGGATCATCTGCCAAGAACGTATATGAACAGGTCCCAGTCCGAGAAAAGGACGGAAGGATCCTGTTCATATGGACCTGTCGTCAGACAGAACACTAAATAAATAATATAAATAAAAATTAGACAAAACGTGATATTGAATATCAATAATTCCTACAAATTTTGTTTGAAACGTTTTAATAAAAGAATTAAACAAGAGAAGAACTGTTTAGGACACTAAAGTGTCCTACATTTACTATATATTTGTGTTTGTACGTCGTAGTTAGTAACGTACATAATAAAGTCGTAAAGAATTCATTTTGAAACTGCGTGTAGTAAAATAACATGCCATTAGAGATGCTCATCATCTTCGCAATAATGTAAACAATACCAACATGGCACGCGTGATAGGTCAGGACGATCGCCAGTTTCTAAAATGCAGTGTGACTTAAAAATGCAGTTCTTTTAAGTTGGCTTACGTGTGTTAGTTGTATCAAAGACTAAACAATAAACAGGTAATGAAGAGACCACTTTCTGCTTCCCTTCGTGACCAACTTCGATCTCCGAATTAATCAGGTGTTGAGGATCTACACAGACATTTTAGATGATATTGGTTGGGTCTTAACATTTACCAACGTACACGAAGCTCAATATTATCTATGAAATTAGTTATCATAGAAAATTTTGCTCATTACATAGAATATTTATTTATTTAGTGTTCTGTCTGACGACAGGTCCATATGAACAGGATCCTTCCATCTTTTCTCGGACTGAGACCTGTTCATATACGTTCTTGGCAGATGATCCAGAAGTGGTTTGTCATTGCCTTCTTCTGTGTGTGAATGGAGTAATTGTTGGGATGCCACGGAGAAACCGGGGAAGCCCCCGGAGGAAAACTCCGTGTTGCCTAGACCACGGCCTTGTCCAACACAAGTTATAAATTCGGGCACCGCCGGGAATCGAACCCGAGACCCCAGGATTACAAGGCCAGCGTTCTAACCGCTAGACCACCGTGGCCATCATTTATTTATTTATTTATTTATTTATTTATTTATTTATTTATTTATTTATTTGTATTTATTTATTTATGTATTTATTTATTTAGTGTTCTGTCTGACGACAGGTCCATATGAACAGGATCCTTCCATCCTTTTCTCGGACTGGGACCTGTTCATATACGTTCTTGGCAGATGATCCAGAAGTGGTTTGCCATTGCCTTCTTCTGTGTGTGAATGGAGTAATTGTTGGGATGCCACGGAGAAACCTGGGAAGTCCCCGGAGGAAAACTCCGTGTTGCCTAGACCACGGCCTTGCCCAACACAAGTTATAAATTCGGGCACCGCCGGGAATCAAACCCAGGACCCCAGGATTAAAAGGCCAGCGTTTTAACCGCTAGACCACCGTGGCTCCTACATAAAATATATCTTCCATTAACAATAGGTCTACATTTTCCATCCGAAAAATTTCTCGATATTATTAATATTTAATTAAATACAAGGAAAAATATGCATAACAAGTATAATGTGATTCGCTCTGTAGCTAATGCATTAAGAACAAGGCGAGTGCAATGAGGAACGGCCTCGTACGCCGCTGGTTCGAACTTGTTCCCCAAGACAGTTGTTGGGTTACGTAAATGTTGTTTTAACCCAGAAAACGGTCGCTGAAGCTGGACACTCGGCCGAATGACGACGGTCTGCTGGTAACACAGCATCGGTACCAGCTATGATTAAAGCTTTATTTGCATTTAAACAAAGCAGGTTATTAATGACACTGGGTTAACTCAGTAGCCTTTCCATTCCATTAAAAACATTTTGCTCAAACGCTACCTTACATAGCATTTTCGACCAATCTATTACTCCAACCACTGATTCTCCCACTGAGATTACGTGTTTGAGAAATAAAATTAGTATGCGAGCCATGACTGTAAATTCTTTATGCCTTAAATTAGCACTTAATGACCTAATATCTGTCAGTCAGTCGTCCACGTATTTTGCTTTTGATCAAATCTGGTATTGGGAATCTGTTATAAACGTAGTATGCCGCATTCAATTCTGGTTAGTATCGACCCAGCATAAACAACCCTACAAAACTTGGAGCACAATAATAAATTCATCAGATTTCTTAGAAAAGTACCGGAGAGAAAGTTTTATATACACCTTCATCGTTTGTGGTAGACATTACATAGCGTAGTATTGTATCAGAAATGTTCTTCGGAGTGGTAAATACACAAAGACATACAAGAAGTAATTTGTGACTCTGTGTGGTTTTACAAGCTTTTCAAGAACAGATTAGTATCTGCAATAAATGAAAATCAAGACCAGTGACGTGCTTAAAGTAACAAAGAGCATGTTTGAACAACATTCAAACTCCCCTGAACTACATCAACTCTTTTGCGCAATAAATGATTACAGAACGCAACATGTGTCAGTTTCTGCTCTTGTGATTGGTTTAGAAGTAAGTTGGCTGCTTCTGTAGTTCAAAGCAGTGAATTTAGAACTCATAACAGCTTCATATCCAATGCATTCCAATTCGCCATACATAGTATTCCTCTCAGTTCGAGGGGAAATAACAATGCAGTTGATGTAACGCTGTTAAACACCCAATTGGCGAAAACAAAAATTTAGTAGAATGTCATGCGATGTTAACAAATCCTTCTGCTAACTTCTGTGCAATGTAGTAACTGAAAATAAATTTTACGTAAAATTTGCATTACTATTTTATTTTATAATGAGTCTGACATAGTTTAAAGCAGTGGTATTCTACCTTTTTTGTTCGCGTACTCCCTGGCGAACGCTGGCCTTGTAATCCTGGGGTCTCGGGTTCGATTCCCGGCGGCGCCCGAATTTATAACTTGTGTTGGGCAAGGCCGTGGTCTAGGCAACACGGAGTTTTCCTCCGGGGGCTTCCCCGGTTTCTCCGTGGCATCCCAACAATTATTCCATTCACACACAGAAGAAGGCAATGGCAAACCACTTCTGGATCATCTGCCAAGAACGTATATGAACAGGTCCCAGTCCGAGAAAAGGATGGAAGGATCCTGTTCATATGGACCTGTCGTCAGACAGAACACTAAATAATAATAATACCCCCAGATATAATTTCTCTTCAACTTTGTACCCCCAAAGTTGTTGGTGTATAATTCAAGTTATACATAGTATATAATCTACATCTAAAATAAATTAAATAAATTACATTACTGATTATTCAGTGATTATCATAAGATAATATATATATTTTTAAATTTCACGTACCCCCTAAAATGTCTTCGCGTACCCCCGGTGGTACGCGTATCCCAGGTTGAATACCACTGGTTTAAAGCATTCGCCACTTCAACATTTTATGAATTTTCCGTGCTGAATTACGATTGAAGACAGTGGTATATGGGACGACAGCTAGTGAAATCGCTATGGATATGGCTAGCTCCGTTTCGCCACGGGATATGACAAACATCAAATATACGTGGCTCCATGGTAATCCAACTCGTGGCTTTAGATCTCGATAGCATTCTGTCGATCGGGAAACAATCGCGGTCAGAAATGAGTAGCGTCCGGCCGGATGTTGGTTTGATTTGTCGTCAAGGTCATTTGTTGTACGCAAGTACAAGCGATGTTAACATAAAATGTACACAAAACGCCACTAAAACAAGGACAGATAACAAGGGAGGAATGCATTGCAGAATGTATTCATTCTTGGTTCATTTATCGACGCATTTTTCGACTTTAAGCATCGAATATTAGAATTTATCTGAATTTTTTATTCGAAAAGGTGACCAGGAAATGGGTGTAGTCTAATTTAAGGCACTATATCATTATTTGTCTGGAGGGACTGAGGTGAAACTCGAAAAATCTCAGCATATCGTCTTCGAGCTGAGACTAGAAACAGGGACCTCCAAAATACGAAGTAGAAGTGAAGATGATGAACCTTTCTATTCCATAATACCACAGCATTTCAAATTCTATATGAATATTCAACTGTTTTTAGTGAAATTGCCCTGATTTAAAGCCATGTCTAAAACAAAACACACTGCAACTGAGACATTCCGGCAGGAGTCTGCCAATGTTTCAGAGGTCCTTGCTCTCTCCATCATCAGGGCGATCTCTGAAACGTCTACCAGAAGACAGCCATCTTCGGACTCTTCGCCGTGAAAACCTCAAATCCTACAAAAAACTACATTATCTTTGCTAGCGTCTAGCAGAATGTGGGCGAATACAATGCAGGACATTTTTTGGGTGGGGACTGTTGGGAAGGAAACGGTGCTCATGGTACGTGAGCAAATCCAGTCTCTTCTTCAACCTTCTCTGCTGATTGGGATGCAGCCCGCAACTCCTCTGTTCCGCCAATTAGGCCCTTCACATATTAGCCCTGTAGATGGCTACTGAAATGTTTGTCGAAACAGTTAAAACCTACAATATTTGACGTGGTTCATCCCCGAAAGCCAAAGATATACGTTGAAGGTTAAAAACCTTTGAAGAAGAATTACGTACTCTTTTTGTAATGCGAGGATTATTTACCGCAGACTGGCTGAAACTGGTTCGTCTCTGTCAGCCGCCTTTAATTGCGGAAATACAGACAAGAATTTTCTTTAGATTGGTGCGTGTTAAAAGTCACAAGTTCAGAGACGGGGCCCTCAGCAACACTGCTGTCACACATTTTGCCGTTCGGAAATCCTTAAATAACCTAGCTTATTCTTGAAAAAAGGAGGACGGAAAAATACGAATGCCTTTGTGAGTAATGACTTGATCTCCGTTTATCGTTAAACTTCAGAAGTGTTACTGCATACGCCTACAATGTCCGAGAGAAAAACAACAGAAATAACTCTCAGTCACTTTGATTGTCTGAAGCCTCTAAGTTTGATTAATCCTTGTCAGAACTGTCCAACAAAACGCCGTCAGTCAGCGTCGTAGGTCGGCCGAGGCTCGAACACAGTACTTCCTAATGCAAACCTTCTTTGCCGACTGAACCACATTCCTCCCTGATCACTCTGGCCGCTTGAATCCCGCGCGGCTGACAGAGCGTCAATCGAACTTGATCTACAGCGTGTTTCAAAAGTAGCTTTACAACTTGAAGGCGAGATATTGGTGAACTGATAGGAGAAACATATAATTTCAGAATACAGAAATGTAGTCAAACCATTCAAGTTTTATGTCCATCGGATTTTTATGATTCAATGTGACTTCCATTTGTTATGCGGAAGACGTCCCATCTGTAGTGAATTCTTGCCACACGCGGTGTAGCATCTCCGGTGTCTCTTCAGCAACTGCGGCGGTAATTCGAGTTCGGAGTTCGGCCACATTTGCAGGTAAGGGTGGCACGTACACTCGATCTTTAAAAAATCCCCACAAGAAAAAATCTAAAGGTGTTAGATCCGGGGAACGAGGTGGCCGTGCTATTGGTGCGGTCCGACCAATCCACCGACCTGGGAAACGGTTGTTGAGGTACTCGCGCACTTCTCCGAGGTAATGAGGGGGTGCACCGTCTTGCTGGAAGTGAATGCGTCCTTCCTGGTCGTCTTCGTGAAGTTGAGGAATGAGGAACTGTTGGAGCATGTCCAGATACACAAAGCCGGTAATGGTCTTCTCCGTGAAAAAGAAGGGACCGTACACTTTATTTTGCTGAGGGCGCAAAACACATTAACTTTTGGACCGTCACGAACATGTTCCATGAAACTTGATGTATTTGGCTAAATTTGTGCATTTAAAAATATTTGGCGCACGTCCTTTAAATAAATTTATATTCCCCTGCAAAGTTGTAAAGCTATTTTTGAAACACGGTGTATTTATTCCTGTGTGAGAGATAAAACGACAGCTGCGTCTCTGAGTGTCAAGTGCGAATCCGCTCTCAGTCTATCGTAGCTGCTGGGCGGTTATTTGTCCTTTTCCCCCAGAAAAACCTCGAAATTGAATTCGTAACTCGCCCACGCTGTCTTTTATCCGAGGTCAGAAGGGTAGGTTTTCATGTGAGGTTCTCAAAGTATGGATGGCGACTCGCCAGAGACACCTGGAGGAGATACAATTACGGAGATTTTCATCCAAATAACAAGAATTTCGAAATTATGCCCTGTGATTAAACTGTGATGATAATTTTAATTTCATCGTGTAACAGTCTTTATATTGTGCCCCTCTTCCAAGTTGTGATACTAACGTTTCAGACTGGGATACCATCGAATCTGAAGCTGAAGGCAGTATGTTCCCACGGAACGTCTGTAACCTCCTACAGGACATTTCGTTGTCATAACCCAGAAGACCACAGTATGAACTATCTCGACCATAAAAACCTCGCATTTCTATATTTAATGTCAAAAAATGTAACGAAATGGACAACGAATGTTGATGAGTTCTTTCTATTTCGTTGTCAAACAGCAGAATGATGTGAATTAAGAAAGGAAACTGAACGCCAACAGTTAATTCCTTTTAGAAACTTCCCGTCAGTTTCTTTGCCGGTTAGAGCAGTCTTGCACAATAGCTCAGTCAGTATAGTGACTAACTACGGGCTGGGCGGCCGGGGTTCGATCCCCGACGGGGGCAAAGGATTTTTCCTCTAGCGTCTGCGTCCAGACCGGCTCTGAGGCCCACCCAGCCTCCTATCTAATTTCTACCGGGGTCCTTTCCCCGGGGTAAAGCCGGCCGGGCGTAAGGTGATCACTCACCCCCATCTAATGCCGAGGTCAAGAATAAGTAGGAGCTATACCTCCACTCCCCCCAAGCGCCTACATGGCGTATAGTGGGAAAAACTTTTAGAGTCTCGATTATCCGACGTAAATGGTACCGAAGGACTGTCGGATAATCGGAAATGTCGATTAATACGGAAGACTAATGAAAGAGATGATAAATATGAACTCAACTTATAACTCGAATTACGATGTTATTAAAATTACGAAAATAGAAAATACAATACGGCACCAAATAACAAATCTCACAAAAAAAAGTATTTAATACAATGTAAAATTTTAAACGAAAGGGTTTAGTTTTCTTAATAATTGATATTTGCTTCTTTGCGGCAAGGTCACGTGAACATCTGAACTGAGTACATAAAATGTAGATTTTTGCTGGGGGAGTGCTGAGTTAGCTGTTGATAAATGGAGCATTCCGTCGCGGACAGTCGGATAAAATGGAATGTATGTCGGAGAAGCGAAGGTCGGATAATCCGGGCTTTACTGTAATATGAATTCTAAATGCGAAATATACGTTGTTGCCTTTTTCTAACTATTTAACGTGCGACTTTATAATTTACAGTAAAACCCCTCTAGTTGGACACCCCTATATCCTGGACACCCTTCTATATTGGACACTTTTAATTGGAACCGGCGAATATTCTATAATTTCACATGTCCACAACACTCTATATCTTGGACACTCCTTTATCCTGGAACTTGGTCACCCCTTTTGTTGTAAGTTGGACAGGTGCACGCATGCACTTAGCTTCAGTGCTTTTATGGGAAACGATTACAGTTAGTATTTTGTTGTTTTGAATTTCTGACTGATGAATGACTTCTACCTGAGGATTAGCTTATGGTTGAGGGTGTGAAACATTGAACACATCATTGTAATGCAGTGAAAGTGCATAGTTATTCTTTTGCTAAACCCCTCACTGGAGTTTTAACTTTGTCAGTACTGTGCTTGCAACTGAGTTAAACAGTGTTAACAGAAATTGGAACATATGCTTTCGCTCATAATCAACCAGGAGTGGTTGAAACTTTATTCAGATTGCGGCGAAAATTAGAAAGAGGATGGGCAAATTCCAAGATAAAAGCAAAAAAGCAGTGTTTTGTGACGGACCTTTTTACCAGAAATAAGTGACATCATATGTTGAGCTAATGCCGTAAGTACAATTAAAAAGAATACATTCTGAAAATTTAAAATTTCATTGAGGCTGGGGTGTAATGTGCAACCATGAGAGTGGGTTTCAAAAGATTATTATTATTGCCATTAATTCTTAATTCGATCAAGCCTACAGTAGTTAGATTATATAAGTAAACAGATTACATTGTCGGAAAACGTAAAGTATTGGTGCCCTTCTCTTTGAGTTTATCCATGCAAGTTTAATTTACTGAAAACAAAATTTGTAAAAATTTAATTTACCTTTTGATTTTTCTTATCAATAATTTCCTTTTTGGGAAGTGCTTCATAATACTTTATAATTACCACATTGTCATTACACAACAATTCCCTCTATCCTGGACACCTCTGTAAGTTGGACACATTATCGTGGAACCGCAAGTGTCCAAGTTAGAGAGGTTTTACCGTATTATGAAAATTCATGGCACACTTGGAAGCTCGTGTCGGCACACCAGTATACAGCTGTAAACAGGTTGCGAAACACTGGATAATAGTAAAGCCTGTGGGACTCCGCTGACATTACAATTTAATGTTCCGCTGGAACACTGTATAATGGCCTCACTTAAATTGAACTTCAGAACACTGACTTAAAATTTTAGCGTGAATCATTAACTGAATTTCGTAGGTGAAATAATCAGACAGACAGACAAACTCTTCTTTCACAGTGTGCGTTAATTTTAAACAAGTTGTCTAAAAAATTGTATATACCTTCAGGGAGTTTTTACATATTAATGATACGAATTGTTTTAGGTGATGAGAACTTATGAGTCTCACGTAATTCAAATGTAAAGTCACCACAAACAAACACACATCCACTCCAGTTCGTTTCAGAACTAGAACCCTCGACGCTGGTAAAGTGCGTCTTAGTATCCCGAAGAATAGCATCTTCCTTATCACAATTCTCGCATTTCCGTTATTACCAATCACATCAGTTCATCGTGACTTTCAGGCGCGTCCACAACTAAAATTTGTAAGAAATTTCCCGCGTGAGGAATCCCTAGCCCTCAGCCAGATAGACTTCACGCAACCACGTGGGTATTCCCCGACTCGGACATCGTTGATGGCATTTGCAGTATTTAAAGATTAAACGATTGGAAAAGCACGATAATTTCTGTTCTACGCATGTTTCATGGTCACAACGAATACTCCAGTTCTGATTCCATTAGGGGTGAAGCTCTGTTCACCATCCATTGGTGATACGAGGTGCGATCGGAAAGTTCCAAGACTGTGTCAATAGAGGGCGAACCGGATGTAGTACGAGCTTCTGCCGCTAGGGGGTGCGGCCTACATTCATAGTGAATCAGTGTGCCAGCCGGCATCATCGAATTAGCATTTGTTTCTTAGTTACGGGCGTTTTGGTAGTGCATTACACCGACCCTCCTGCGATTTCGGAATGGCGTGTGCATCAAATTTTGCCAAAGACTCGCCAAAACGGCTACGGAAACCTATCAAATGCTAAAGCAAGCATTTGGGGAGTCCGCAATGGGTCGTGCACAAACTTTTGTGTGGCATTCACGTTTTAAAAATGGCCGAACCTCTGTCGATGATGACGAGCGTTCTGGACGACCATCTTCGAGCACAACGCCCGAAAATGTTACGAAGATTCGGCAGGCCATTCACGAAGATCGACGTCGTACCGTCAACGACTTGTGCGACATTGTTAGGATAGGCTATGGGACCTGTCAGCTGATTCTAAAGGAAGAACTCCACATGCGACGCATCCTGTCTGAGGACCAGAAGCAGAATCGACTTCTCGTTTGTGAGGAGCTCAAAGATCTTGCAAGAACCGACCCCAACTTCCTTTCTAAGCTCCGTGTGACTTCTTCCTCTTCCCAAAGATGAAAATTCAGCTAGAGGGAAGGAGATTTGAGACGATAGAAGAGATTCAGGCAGAATCGCAGATGGTGCTTGACAGGCTGACAAAGAAAGATTTCCAGGGATGCTTCCAGGCGTGGCAGCGGCGCTGGGATCGTTGTGTTCACTCCCAGGGGAACTACTTCGAGGGTGATGGATGAATTTAATACCTGAGATAAGTGTACGGGTTTTTATAGGCGCAGTCTGTAAACTTTCCGATGGCACCTCGTATAACATATGAGCGGAGATATACCTCCACTTACAATCATCTTTCCATCATATTCAACGTTTTTCTCCTTCTGCACTTGAGAAAGAGTAGTTAAATAACTTAAGAATCGATCATTTTAACATGTTCGATACACATCCTGTATGCAAGGTAAGTTAGGCAAGGTAGGAGGTGACTTGCTTTTCGAGGCAGGCTGTACAACTAATTGACAGCTGCTGTGTGACGTGCACTGGCAGGCTGTTCACCAGCTCCTCCCTGCCTCTACCTTCCGTTTAATTCAGAAACAAGCCCAACAACTAAAATTCAAACAAGGTTCATAAGCAGTTCGTGTGACGTATGGACTCACGCCACTGTATTAATTGCGTCACGAATGAAATGGCGAATAGCAGAGCATTCTGAAAACTGAGACCATGTTTCCAGTTACCCGAACCATCACAGACCAAGTTTCATTTCCTTTCGTCGCCATATTGATGTCTGTGAAACTACTATACACATTGTAATATTGAACAAGGTCCCATAGCCTATCCCAACAATGTCGCACAAGTCGTTGATGGTACGACGTCGATCTTCGTGAATGGCCTGCCGAATCTTCGTAACATTTTCGGGCGTTGTGCTCGAAGATGGTCGTCCAGAACGCTCGTCATCATCGACAGAGGTTCGGCCATTTTTAAAACGTGAATGCCACACAAAAGTTTGTGCACGACCCATTGCGGACTCCCCAAATGCTTGCTTTAGCATTTCATAGGTTTCCATAGCCGTTTTGGCGAGTCTTTGGCAAAATTTGATGCACACGCCATTCCGAAATCGCAGGAGGGTCGGTGTAATGCACTACCAAAACGCCCGTAACTAAGAAACAAATGCTAATTCGATGATGCCGGCTGGCACACTGATTCACTATGAATGTAGGCCGCACCCCATAGCGGCAGAAGCTCGTACTACATCCGGTTCGCCCTCTATTGACACAGTCTTGAAACTTTTCGATCGCACCTCGTATAATTAGTTTATTTCTTAAAACGGGTCGTCGTATTACATGCGTTCATAACACGCACATCTCATCTCATTAAGATGCATAAACATTGTTTAAAACACAAGCAGAGTGTCCGAATTATTGCCGCAGCGAAATCAAACAAATGCTTGCATTTATCATAAATCATTCTTGCCCGAAAGCTTATCATGCGTCTGATCTTTCGATGTATGTCACTGATTAATTATCACACAAAAATATAATCCCTAATCGCAGGAACGCTTGTCTTCAGAAAACCATCTTCTGTTTTTAGTTTCAAAGACATAAAGGTCTATTTATATAGGAACGTAAAGATAACGACACGAGCACGACACGAGCCCTTGCCGATTTTTCAGAAAATATTAATCAACGTTTTTCAATGGAACTGCTTAGGAAAAATATCGTTGGAGACGTAAGTTGGGCGAGACTCGTTCGTGGAACGGACGAGCTTGGAGTCAATATAAACAGTTCCATTGAAAAACGTTGAATAAAATTTTCTGAAAAATCGGCAAAGGCTCGTGTCGTGCTCGTGTCGTTATCTTTACGTCCCTATATAAATAGACCCTTAGTCAGGAGAATTTTACTCGTTTCTTCTACATGAATGCAAATAACAGTTTGGCTCGTTCCTTCTCCTCAGGTTAGTTGCACCATAAATTTACCGCATTCTGAAAGGAATGTAGTGAAGGCGGGCAGAAGGACCCATCTAAAACGTTTCTGGCTGTAAACATAACGTCTTCATAAATAAACGTGAGTCATACACATTGACGGCGTTCTTATATACTATAGGTTAATAAAATTGCAATAAATGTAATTTAAATTCGCAAGAAAATAAAATAAACAGTGTTAATGGAAGTAGCAAAACCTGCAATGACAGACAAACTTGAGAGTTAAAAGTTCGCGACTCGTAGTTTGATAGAAAGTATTAGCAACTGTAAGCAATTTGGTTGAGACTGAGGTGTGCAGTGTCGCCACTTTCTGACCAGCTCCTTCCACATTTTCATGGCATCTTACTCCGGACGGAGATGAACTCAGAAGCCCACTTTTGTTCCTTGGCAACTCGCCTTCTTGCTTCCACAAGTTTCTTCGTAAACACAAACTTTCTTTTCATGCATTGCTCGTTTCCTCAAGCGATCAGGAAGAACTGGATCATCAGTATTCCTAGCCTGGGCGTTACTGCATCAAGCCAGAAAATGATTACAACACGGAAGAGCTCAGGAAAGGAGGTCAACTCATAGACTTCTGTTGTCAACACAAATCGACCGTCAGTTCCATGTTAGCCATATTGGGTATCTTAAAACTTTGCATACCGTGTAGTGTATTAGAATATAGAGTAAGCAAACCAACAACTACTAACACTATAATAAGACACTATTGCCATACGCGTTTCGACCTCAAGAGGTCATCATCAGTGGCATCAGGGAAATTAATACATTTAGTCAAATGGTTAAAACTGGATTCAGAATTAAAATGTAAAATACCCTTTTCATTTTAATTCTGAATCCAGTTTGAATCATTTGACTAAATGTATTAATTTCCCTGATGCCACTGATGATGACCTCTTGAGGTCGAAACGCGTATGGCAATAGTGTCTTATTATAGTGTTAATAGTTGTTACTTTGCTTACTATATATTCATATTGGGTATATTGCTTTGTTTCAGTTAGCAAGGTTACGTTAGTTTAGTTTAATTAAGATTAATTAAATTCAGTTAAGGTTAAGTTAGGTCAGGTTAGGTTAGGTTAAGTTAGGTCAGGTCAGGTCAGGTCAGGTTAAGTTAGATTAGGTTAGGTTAGGTTAGGTCAGGTGAAGTTAGGTTAGGTTAGGTTAGGTCAGGTCAGGTCAGGTACATTCCGCACTATTATTTCTGCAGGAAGGTTATATAGCATTTGTAAAATACGTGATCCGTTCAAATATCAGAATAGAAAATCACAGAACCCAACTCAACAGCGTAACAAATCTGTGATAGAGGCAGAGTCCCTTGGTTTCGATTACAGAACTTTCTTCTGAATTAATTAATGCTGAAGAATGGCAAATAATAAACACGTGTTAAAAAAGTGTACAATAATTTATCGTATTTTATAGAACACAGATTTGGCGAAGGCGTCAGTCCGTAAGTTTGTGCACAACTGTTGAGCCTACACAAATGGCAATCCTGCGAGAAATATGGACGGTCATGTCATACAGATTCTAGTTTATAAGTCAATTGGAAACATTATACATAAATAGTCTGTTCACACCAGAATCCGTTTGGTTGTTGCGCAAAATGCTGTAAACACTGACGCGCGTACGTTTTGCAAAGAATAAGTCGATGCTGGGTGTATTTATTTCAGCAAAGATGATATTCAAAAAGTTATTTTTCGTAAAAAAAATAAAGTATTTACTTTAATTTACGCGAATGTACAAAAATCTTTCAGGCACAACACCATACTTGCATTTAACGTAATGTCAACAGTAAGTAATCACTGGATATTGTAGACTTACAACTACTATGTTATGTACGGAGCCTTTCTGACCGCTAGACCACCGTAGCCATCATTCATTTATTTATTTATTTAGTGTTCTGTCTGACGACAGGTCCATATGAACAGGATCCTTCCATCCTTTTCTCGGACTAGGACCTGTTCATATACGTTCTTGGCAGATGATCCAGAAGTGGTTTGCCATTGCCTTCTTCTGTGTGTGAATGGAGTAATTGTTGGGATGCCACGGAGGAAAACTCCGTGTTGCCTAGACCACGGCCTTGCCCAACACAAGTTATAAATTCGGGCACCGCCGGGAATCGAACCCGAGACCCCCAGGATTACAAGGCCAGCGTTCTAACCGCTTCTTCAAATACCTTAAAAAAATGTACTAACATTTAAGTGAAAATTCGGTTCTGTTACATACTTTATCAGAAACGATCACCGATAATATCACTTTTCTTCTATGCTGCGATAGCACTGCAAATTATGACTGCCATCTTGTAGACCGAATGAAACTGATTCTTTGAGCTAAAAGTAGCTACGTTCTTAACCACGATTAAAGCTCCTGCCTTTACGTTGACAGCGACAAAAATATACAAAACTTCAGAATTTTTAATACCAAAATATTAAGACCTTTGCACTTGTTTGTAAAATGTATAGATTGAGCCTTCGCCTTGTGCTACCACAGTGTATGAGATCCAGTTAAAAAAAAACTATTAGTATTTCGTATAATTATGTTATATGTTCAATATAACCATTCAAAATTTTGTAGGTGCTTAATCTATATAATTACGATAATCGCCTACAAATTAAAATATCACAGATGTGAACTTCGAATGTGATATAAACAGAGCAGCGGTAACGAATTTAGAACAGATGGGAAGACGACGGGCAGACCATGTGAAATGTTTATGACAACAAAGAACGGGCATGATTATGTGACGTAAGTAAATCCATCGATCTTTTTTCAATATTAAAATGCGGAAAGCTTATCAACGTACAACTAACTCTGTCTCTGACTAAAACCAAGCCTCGTGAAGAACGGGAAACGAACGTTTAGTTAACGTGGGAAAGCAAGTCTTCACAGTTACGTCAGCAGTCAAAGCCAACATCATCGTTCGTTTTTTCTCTCTAAACTGAAAGTCTGCTCAGTATTCGAGCTATTTATATCGATAATGAGGTCGAACAGGGAAATTGTTTAGCTTGTCGAAGTTTAACATTTCTGTACACATTTCTTTATCTACTGGACATTTAACGACGTATTAATGCATGCATGTTCTGCTTTTTTATTGTTGTTTCCTCGTTCAAATTTCTTAATATCTGTATCAGGTTTCGATTTTCCTCAGTACCCATTTCAATTTTAATATTTTGTTTGTTTGGTCTTGTAGTGTATTATTATTCGTCTTTAAAATGCTGCCTATGATATGTAAAGATATTACAAACAAGGAATGAATGAAAAAAATAACTTGAACATAATTTGTGTTAAATCCAGACCAGGTTCACCCAACCTTACATCAACTGGAGTTAATGTATCACTGGGTCGACGGCTGGCTCATTCTCCGGAAGTATCTGGTTCGAATCCCGGACTTAATGGCTTCTTGAGGCTTGGAAATACCAAAATATGACAGCATGTTCTCTTGTATTATGGTATATAAAATGACGCTTTGTTAACATGGCAGAAAAAAATCCAAAATCATCACCGAAACTTTGCCTCAGGATAGCTCTCGGTTTTTTTTTTACCATTGTTCCTGTAGTTTCCGAGCTACATAAAAAGCCCTCATCGGTACTCAAACTCAGTATAGTTTTTCGGAGTTTTGACCTTTGAATTTTCTCTTCCTGGTCTCAAGGAATGAGCATGAAACGTTTGGTACAAATCGGTTTGTCCGTTTTCGAGCTAGAAGTGAACATACATAACCACAATTTTCGTGTTATTTTCAAGGAATGCCGGTTGTCCATAAATTAGAGGACGAATCGAAAGGCGTGTAACTGTTTATTATTACACATACGAGAATTTATTTATAATCTTCCGTGGCCTTATGTGAAAAAAAATGTTAATGACATGCGACTGCTATGTATAAGTTTTTCGTGTGCGTTATAAATAAATAATTACAAGCCCTTCAAATAGTCCGCTAATTTATGGACATTATATTATTTTTAATTATTCATCCAGCTCGTAATATTGTAGGTTACTTAAGCCTAGAAAAAGGCTTAATTTTCCAGCCTTTAAATAATCGTACAAGTTCCTAATGTAATCTATTGTTAGTACTTTAAGTAGCCAAGTTTTAAAACGAGCATCTTTAAGTAAAGTTTGTCCCACTATACGTCATGTAGGCGTTTGGGGTGAGAGGAGGTACAGCTCCTCTCTTCCTTGACCTCGGCACTAGATGGGGGTGAGTGGTCAGCATCACGCCCCGGCCGGCTTTACCCCCGGGAAAGAACCCCGGTACCCATTGTAGAGGAGGCTTGGTGGGCCCCAGAGCCGGTCTGGACGCAGAGGCCAGAGGAAAAATCCTTTGCCCCCGTCGGGGATCGAACCCCGGTCGTCCAGCCCGTAGCTAGTCACTATACTGACTGAGCTACGCCGGCTCATACGAGCATCTTTAGAGTTATATAATATACTGCAAAAAGATGTTGGCAGTGGGTAAAAACTTGTGTGTTGTTACTTACCTACATTCCGTTTTATCCGACATGTCGTTGATTCATAGTGACGGATTTAATTCTACGGAGACAGCGCTTAATGTTGAACAAAGCGAGACGAGAGACGTATACTGGTCAGGATCTGGCGTGACCTTCACGCAAATGCCCATTAGTAATCTCAAAAACTAAACTCTTTTATTAGCAATTTTATTAATGTTAAATACTATTTTTGTGAGAATCTTTCATTTGATGCTGTATCGTATTTTCTTCGTAATTTAATAATAACATAAATTTAGTCAAATAAAACTGGGTTCATTTTTATCATCGTCTTTTTCATTAGTATTCTGTATTATCCGAGATTCACGATTATCTGATTATCCTTCAGTCAGTTTCGGTCGGATAATCGGGACTCTACTGTATTTAATGTAGTCCAGTTCTTAGATTTGCACGGAAAAGGAAGACAGACACTTAAAAAATTTCAAGAACGACAGCAATATTCATTTACACTGTCACCTTAACAGAGCTGTAGGATACGTTGCCACAATTTATGAATGATATTGTCAGTGTTTATTTTTATTCTGGAAATGAAATACTGCAGTCTCCTCTGTAATGGTAACATTATGAACCATTTTACTTTCGTTTCATAAGAGGAGAGACTGTGTTATTTTCGTTATTTATAGGCAGACCTGTTCGTCATCTGTCTGTGAATGGATCTTGATTAACTAACTCCATTGAACGGGCTCTTTCTTCAGAAAATCAGCTAGACATGAAATTACCCACACTTTATGAAATACAAAGGTTCATTAGCGTGTCCACAAAAGCCCCCCCCCACTGGATTAGAGGCTGAACACTGGTGAACAGACACTTTTCGACACAAGTGGAATTCAAAATAATAATTCAGACCACAATCTTCAATGCCCACGTTAAATTATGAATTCTCTAATACATTATTTGTATAATAGGCATAATTTCGGGTAACACTTATACTCGCAACACAAACATTTCCTCTGAAAGCGGTTCTTTTAAAACCTGAGTCGTTTTGGGTTAACCCTCAAAATCTGCGTCCGTCTATTTACGAATCTGTTACGTTTGCCCCATGGTGATGGACTTAACTGTCACCCGGTACGTTTCTGATTTAAATGTTGTCTGAACCGCTCGTTCTCTTGATTTAATTTATTTTCTCGTTCTAAACAAATCTAGCCATAGTGAGTGCCTTTAAACAAGTAACCTTTCAAGTCAGATTAACCCACTAACCAGCTAACACGTAATTAAACACGAACGTTCAACAACGCCAACAATAAAGGCTGCAGTTTAAAGCGACCTCGCGTTGCTTCGACCCAGCTCATGTGATCACTATAAAATTCGCTACCATCTATAAAAATATCCACATGCCACAAATAATTGGTCTGACACAGAAATGTCAAATAGGCCACAAATCAATTATTTGCAATGGAATATTTTTTTTTATTTGTAGTGTTCTGTCTGACGACAGGTCCATATATCTTGAACAGGATCCTTCCAACCTCTTCAGGTTGTCAGGGACCTGCTCATACATATATACATTCTTGGCAGAGATGATCAGAAGTGGTTTGCCATTGCCTTCTTCTGTGTGTGAGTGGAGTAATTGTTGGGATGCCACGGAGAAACCGGGGAAGCCCCCGGAGGAAAACTCCGTGATGCCTAGACCACGGCCTTGCCCAACACAAGTTATAAATTTGAGCACCACCGGGAATTGAACCCGGGACCCCAGGCTTACAAGGCTAGTGTTCTGACCGCTAGACCACCGTGGCGATAATGGAATATATATGTTGGTAATATTTCGATGGAAATAAAAATATTGAAGGCAGTCCTAGTTCACCTCAAAATCTGTGTTGGTAACACTGAAAATATTGCGCACACAAACAATAAAAACTATAAAAACTTTATAAGATTTGATTAATTCGTCGTTTGGATTTAATTTACGTTCGAGTCGGTCAAGCTATTTCACGTGAAGTTAACGTCTTCGTTCCTCGATTTTCTAAAACGCGGGACATCGTATAAGAATGGCCACTGAGTATGAAATGCATACGTCACCTAGATGTAAGAATTTTATCTTAGACGTTTTTACATGTGGTTTGTATTTAGCGAAACAGATTGGCAACGCTTTGTCACCGCATGAACAATGACATCTGCAGATCAATAAACCATTCAACGCGCACCGACTGGTCTGAATAAATTTGAATTTGTAGAAAGAAGGTCGTATGTTTCATCTCGAAAACCACTGCAAGGAGTTTGGTTCAATACCTTATTCTACAAAAGAAGTTTTCAGGCGAATTATATTTTAATCTGTAATGGCACCAGAGTTGAAGGTGTAATCAAACACCGGAAATTTTCAATGGTTAATTTACAATAAACTGTGCAAGATATAAAATACACACTTTATTAGGATGCGCAAATTCTGTTGTAAAGAATTTTTTAATTGCTGTTCATTTAAATAAATGCTCACACACGCAAAATTAGTCTCTAACTGCATGCAGTATTCTTACTTCAGTAACAGTTTGATACCGTGCCACGGTGGTCTAGCGGTTAGAACGCTGGCCTTGTAATCCTGGGGTCCCGGGTTCGATTCCCGGCGGTGCCCGAATTTATAACTTGTGTTGGGCAAGGCCGTGGTCTAGGCAACACGGAGTTTTCCTCCGGGGGCTTCCCCGGTTTCTCCGTGGCATCCCAACAATTACTCCACTCACACACAGAAGAAGGCAATGGCAAACCACTTCTGGATCATCTGCCAAGAACGTATATGAACAGGTCCCAGTCCGAGAAAAGGACGGAAGGATCCTGTTCATATGGACCTGTCGTCAGACAGAACACTAAAAATAAAAAAAATAAAAAAAACAGTTTGATATCTGCAGTAAATTAATTTCGAGGTAAGGAATAATGCAAACTAGCAACAAATGAACTTCGAAAACACGTGTACTCCAATGGAATACACCTTTCTACTGTTGTTCTCTTCAAGAGGAAGTAACTAATATCTTGTCCCTCAGCAAACGAAAGCAGACCTCGCACGCAGGCGGAACTGACACACTTACTGCGTTCCAATCGAGAAGTCTCTCGCCAATCACTCGCAGTGCAGAGACTGGTGAGTCGACCCATGTTGAAGCACCATCTTATCACGCACTGCGACCAAACTCGAAAATTAAACCAGACTCGACGCTTGCGACCTGCCTTTCTGGGGTCGCGGGTTCGAAATAACTTAAAGTTAACACAAAAGGCCATAAAACTAACAAAACAAACACGTCGTAAAATTAGACCGAAGGGCGCGGATTTATCGCCGTGCCATATAGGCAACTTCTCCGGCACACCAGTGAAGCGGGCCAACGCAACACACAGGCATTTAACTGGGCAGAATTAAATAGGTGTTTTAATGAGAGCTTCTTTTTTTGGTAATTTACTAGGATTGATTTAAAATGAAGTGAGTTGTAGGACGTCTTATATTTATTATTTTATTTAGTGTTCTGTCTGACGACAGGTCCATATGAACAGGATCCTTCCATCCTTTTCTCGGACTGGGACCTGTTCATATACGTTCTTGGCAGATGATCCAGAAGTGGTTTGCCATTGCCTTCTTCTGTGTGTGAATGGAGTAATTGTTGGGATGCCACGGAGAAACCGGGGAAGCCCCCGGAGGAAAACTCCGTGTTGCCTAGACCACGGCCTTGCCCAACACAAGTTATAAATTCGGGCACTGCCGGGAATCGAACCCGAGACCCCAGGATTACAAGGCCAGCGTTCTAACCGCTAGACCACCGTGGCGGTAAACATACTTATGGGATATTAACTCTGAAATACTTATCTTAAAGTAAGTACATGTGGAAATTATAAACCCTGTCCGAAACGGATAAGTATCAGTATTTAAATTTAAGCAAGTGCTGAACTAGAATATTAAATATTTTTAAACCGGAAGTAAGACAAAAATTACTCTACTTATTTAAAATCAGTAACTTTTCAAACTTGTTTCGTTTGGGTACAAGAGATTGGTTGAAAAACCTCGTGGAGAAAGCATTTTAGATTTCAGAACAGGTTTAGTTTATAAAATTATATTTCTGAATTGTTAAGGTTATGTAACGTCGAGTTTCAAGATAATTTTTAATGATCACGTGACAATAATCCCCCGACATTATGAGATGCATAAACGAAATTCAATCGATCTGGACTGTGTCTGGGCTTAGATTCAAACTCAGGAATAGAATACGAATCATAAGGACCCGCTGTTATTTCCGGTCAATACGCAAGCTAATACAGGCTACTGACTCGCTCTGGATATTATAAACTGATGCTTTTGTGATTACAGTGATGAATTTCTTAATCCCATGATGACAACTGAAAACTTATTTCATGCGAGTACTCTGCGTCAGGAAGGCAGTGGTCAGGTCTTAACTCCAATACATCTGAGGCCATTATTATTCGATTTTATTTAAATTTTGAGGTTATGTAGCACCAGCAGGATAAGCGAATGTTAATGTGTTATCCTATTATTTGACTAGTCGCGTTGTAACCCTCTCGGAGTTATCTGCACAGCGAGCAATTTGAACACGCGTAGGTGCTGAAGATGCTGGATGAGACATCACCCTGATTATGGAGGCAGCAAGGACCTCTGAAACGTTGGTAAGCTTCTACCAGAGTACACGGCGCTACATCCAGAAGACAGCTATCTTCCAATGAGTGTCTCGTCTTCAGACATGTTATCCTAATTATGCATCGTTGTCAGCGAATTACAAACTTTGCACCGAATTGTAAATAAAACAGGAAAGCTACATTTTTTTAAGAAATCAATGTAAACTTGTCTGGAGTTTATTCACTGTAAAAGGGAGCTGTAACGTGACTCAGTGTTAATGTTTATGTCGATATTTTAGTCCTTTAAGCATGATTTTCGTATTCCGCTTTCTGTGCGTGAAATGCACACTTCCGAAACGACGCGTATAAAATCTGTATCGGTCGTCAAAACTGTCACGAAAAACTTGACTCGTTCGTGTCGGTTCGGTGTAACTTCTGATTCACATAAAGCACAAATCGAACATTAATCAATTTTATGTAAAATTAATCATCGTGTATAAAATATATAAATCTGATACCTCATTTAAATCTAAGTCATAACTTTATCTGGATTATTTATTTACGTCCGGAATATATATTCAACGATTTGAACACAATTTATGTGCACCGTGATAACTGTAATGTGATTTGCTTTAAAACGTCTGTACCTACAACAAATGAACATCAAGACCAATAAGCTACGTAAAATAACAAAGAAAGCGTTATGAAAATATACCCACTCAGTTTCACAACAGAACACAAATTCCCGAGTTTGTTTCTCTAGTAATATGTCCGTTTGTGTGTGTGATTGTCTTTCTGTTTTCCGTTAACATACTAACTAAATAGGACACTCCCATTAAATTCGATATAGACCGCACGCCGTTAAACATTGCGTAATTGGTACATTTTCTAATTCTCCGTCAAAAATAATACCAGAATGATGGCGAATCAAGTTTCTAAGCTCGTTGCATATTGGATTCATTAAATATAAACTTCTGAAACACGTATGATAACCAATCTTACAGAGATTATAAAATCAAAGAGTGACGTCATCTTGTAATCATGGTAATATATATTCGGGGAATTTCTTAACTAGCTGAGTGAGTAATAGCTTCTCGAGAAGGATTCTGCTACATTGAGTTAGTTAAATGGATCTTCGAAAACCATGAGAAGCCTACTGGAATGTGGACATCGCGTTATAAACATTGCATCTGGAAATGCACTGCTAAGAAGCAGATTGCGTTGGTTAAGTTTTCTATGCAGCTAACCAGCGCAGCGAGTCAACTCTAAACACTGCAATCAATCGATCAATAATCAACCCGACCCTATTTTTTATAAACGGAGGTCGGATAACACAGAGCGATCGAAAAGTCACGCAAACCATTCCTGATACGCGTTCTATTGTAAAAATAATTACATTGAAATCACAATAGCAATGCCATATTTAGTGTTGGAAACATCCACCATGATCAGAAATGCATCCATTCTCTCTGTTAATAGTGTTTAATCCTTAAAAGTATAGTGGTACATACCTGCCCCATAATTGACAATCTGTACTTCTTTATGTTCCGTATAATTCTCAGTGTAAATTTTTAATAGTTTCATTTTAATAATAATTTTTTTTAATATTTTCTAAAATTCTGAAAAATTATTTTACTTTTTATAGATACAGAGTTTGTAAAATATCTTAAAATTTTGTGAATTCTTTAAAATTTTAACTTTTTAATATTTATTATATTTCAGTTTTTAAATACACCGAAAACTTCAAAGAATTTTGGAAAAATTAAATGACTATGATTTTTAAAATTTCTAAAAACTTTGACTTTTTAATTTTTTTAATTTCTGAGCTCTTAAAAATTATAAAAAAATTACAAACCTTGATTTTTTAAATGTTTGAGTATTTTAAAGATTTCTTAAAATATAATGAAAAATTAGAATATTTTTATAATAGAGTTCGGCAATTTTTAAAGATTTTTAAAGTTTTAAAAAAATTGAAAACAATGGAAGTATAAAGAATTTTTAAATTAGGCTAGGTAGAGTTTCGAAGACTTGTTCATCGGAGACTTGACAACAGCAGCCTTGTGTAGATTAGCTTAGGTCAGGTTGTTAGGTTAGGTTAGGTTAAGTAAGGTTTTTAAAATGTAAAGAAAAAGTAAAGAAGTCCCGCTGCACGCCATGTAGGTCGCTTGGGGGGAGAGAAGGATTCACTGCTGCTCAGTCTTTACCTCGGTACTAGATGGGGGTGAGTGGTAAGCATCACGCCCCGGCCGCGTTTTACCCCAGAGAAGGAAAAACAGAGAACATTTTTAGAATATTTAAAGATATTGGAATTTATGGAAACTGTTAATTTTTTAAAAATTTGTGGTAATGTTAACAATTTTTTAAATTTCGCAAAGTTGTTAATATTAAAATTGTTGAAAGATTTTGCAATTTTTTTAATTTTTAAAATTGCCAAAAATTGTTTAACATTCTGAAAACCTTAGAAAATTTTGTAAATTTTCCAAAAATTTTAAAATGTTGAATATTTATAAAAGTTTAAAATTTTTGTCTATTCTGGAATCAGACTTTTTCAAACCGGAACATTTTTATTAAATAAATATTTTTGAAATTTGTTAACACTTATTTTGAAAAATTTTAATTTAAAAAACTCAGAAAATAATTAAAATTTGCTTGGATACTTTCAGGTATGGTTAAGGCTCGGGCAGTTTACAACATATTTTAACATGTAGGTTAGGTTAGGTTAGGTTCGGTCCGGGTGTCGTAACGATTGTGCTAACCCGAATGAATTTTTCCGTACTCTTCATCAGTTTCACGATAAATGTCAGTGAAATTCAATAGGGGTACCGCCTGCATTCGCTAATGATTGAGGCCTTCGGCCAAAGCCAAGTCGCAGACGCCATTAGCCAGCCAAAGCGATTTCAAAACTTCTGGTTTCAGCTCCCAGACATCCATCTAACCAAAGTTCCTATCCATAAGGACAAGTTGCCCCATGAAATAATCTTCCGCCAGATGCAATTTCATCTGGTCTGAACATGTCAGGGCCTTCCGCCAAGATAAGAATCCCGACTGCGCAAGCACGTGCCCTGTTATAGTTCAAAAGGCGCATTTACCATTTCCAGTAATGCGTTTCGTACTCATGAATGGTCTAACGTTACGAGAGTTTCCTTCAAATAAACATTCACTCTGAGGATGGCGAGTATAACGCCTGCTGAAACGTTAGACAACTTACAGCATTCTTCGCAGAGTATTTCTGAAAGACTAAAACTTCCATAAAGCCCAACAGCGAAAGCGTAAGAACAAGAAATACGAGATTACGTGATCCTTATCTCGTTTGCTGTTTATGTACAAGTGTCCCACGTGCTGTTGACTTTAAATTGTTCACACTTAATTAAAATGCGTATTTGTGCTTATGCTATGGTAATTTCCCATTTCTTAAAAAATATTGTTAAAGACAATGAAAACTGGCTGTTAGTTTTTTTAACAATAGTGCCAGAAGGGATGTTTTGGTCCTTCAACAGGAAAAATTATTAGCACGTGAGAAGAAAAATGTTTGGCCACGTTCATTCAGCAAAAAGATCATCAGAATATCGATGGAACAAAAAACTAATTTCTGTGTGCAAAAGTGAAAAACAAATTATGAAAGGATGCATTTGGAGAAAAAGGGTGTTTCTGACATAAACGCCACCAATTTAGTGTCATGTTATGTGCAAAAAATTTCGAAAATATATGTGTGAACATGGGTCCTTGGACGCTTCGTTTTCGAGCTATGGCCCTCAAGATCACCTGACTTAAACCAGCTGTATTTTTATTCATAGGGTCATCTCAAAAGTACTACGTCAGTTAATGACTTAGTGAAACTTCAAAAAAGGGCAGACAACATGCGAATTAAGTCGTAACGAGTCTGGAACATCTGCGGGCGTGCGACAGTCGTTAGCGAGACGCCCAGCGCGGTGAATGGACGTACAAAGACAAAACATGAGCCTTTTTTGTAATTTATTCTCCCTAGATCAAAATATTTTAATGAAAACTGTTTTCAGACGCTTTTATTTCAACTTACAACAAAATTAAGGAATTTATTTGTGTTATTTCCTTTTAGCCAGGAGTGTACGGTACTGAGAAATAATTCATCTCCACGAACCACGAAAAGCTGGCACAGAAAACTGAGCCAACTGAGACCGTTGCCTATCAGACGTCACATGAACACAAAATTATGGATTGAAACGAACAAACCTCCCCCTCTGCGGGTTGTTATCATGTGATCGACGTGTTGCATGTTTCTGGCATCTTGTGTAATTGAATGTACCCAGGTCGGGGTGTTGCCTTCATGGTTGATTTTATCGGCCTTCAGAACTACGAACATACGCCATAATCGTATCCGTTCTAATGGTGATGGTGATAATAATTACCAGACAGCAGTCCACATTTATTTCTGTTAAGATTTTGGCATAGCTACTTCGTAAGTGGAGAGTCCCGGTTTCGATTCTCGACCGCCACGAAGACGGCTGGCTTTATCGTGGTATTTCTCAGTGCTACCTGGTAAATTCGCAATGAGCCGCGATAGCTCAGTCAGTATAGTGACTAGCTACGGGCTGGACGACCGGGGTTCGATCCCCGACGGGGGCAGAGGATTTTTCCTCTAGCCTCTGCGTCCAGACAGGCTCTGGGGCCCACCCAGCCTCCTCTACAATGGGTACCGGGGTCCTTTCCCGGGGGTAAAGCCGGCCGGGGCGTGATGCTGACCACTCATCCCCATCTAGTTCCGGGGTCAAGGAAGAGAGGAGCTATACCTCCACTCACCCCAAACGCCTACATGGCGTATAGTGGGACAAACTTTACTTTTTTACCTGGTAAATTCGTAGACAGAATCTTAAAATACGCCACGAGCTGGTCCCTTCAAATAACTTCCCAGTTCGTAATTCGAAATAATCTGCGCTTGAAGTTCGTTCGGGTGAATGGGACCACGGCTGTCAGATACCAGGAACCCGACTGACTTACAGTGTGCTGTAATTGCATTAACAGACAAATACAAAATCATTTCGAAATGGTATGTAGGAAAGCTGCCAATATAATGAATAAGCAGTCATGAACACCTGATAAGGGGTGGTCCTCCATAATTGAGGTCGGACGGGGGCTAGCAACTCCTCGTCTTAAAAACCAGAATGTTATGAAATATTACACAGGATTTCAGACGCGGTAATAAAAGTAAGCAAACTTCTTGACTGCCAGCTTCCTAAGAATTTCTGTGAGTCACACAGTAAGTAATTTGTTGTTAAATACAGTACAGCAGTGTATGCGTGTAATCTACAATGTGTGTTTAAAATAGAGTGCGCTCGTACGAATTTATTTAGCTTCCTTACGTCGTAATAAATTATTTAGAAACAAGACTAGTTTTGTAGCGACAGCACAACTGAATTAGCAAATTAACAGAACCTCAGTCAGTTTTGAAACGATAAGCCTTCGAGACTTTTGCTCCGCTGTACTCGTCGGTGGAGCGAACGGTCCTACAGACAGAACGGAGTCACAGTGCGTCCGCGGCCGTCTTGATGTTTGTCTCTCGGAGGTAACTTATGCCTTCGGCATGGTTGGATCATCCCCAGAGGTCCCCACCGTACACAATAAATGGACGGACTTCCCTCAGTTGTTTATGAAACAGTATATTTTTTACAACTAGAATAAAACTTTTTATTTTGTTCTTGTATTGCATCTTTGATGTCCGCCAAACACCCAGCTATTACTACAAGAAAGCTACCGTCTTACTTCCCTTTTATGGCAAACTGTGGCTGGCAGGCGTACGAAAGTACTTGAGAGAGGATCGTTCTATTGGATCTCCTAAATCAGTTATATGAGATTATAATTTGTCACAGTCTCGAAAAAGTTGTGTTGGGCTTCTGGGTTACGCCGCCTTGTAGACCTCGTACGTAGATCAACCAACCGAAAAGCTAGCTAATGGCGTGGTGATTTTAGCAAACGAAAGACCAATCCTGCGTATGATACGCAATGCTGTAAATGGCAAATTGTTCCTCATAAACAACAAAGGGGGATATGCTTTTGCGCTAACAGGATCTTTGTCATGGAGGATGGAGTTGACTTTTCAAACTAGGGGCTATTGCCACTTGTGGGAAATTATCTCAACAGAAACTTGTCCTTTGCGAAAAGGATTTTGGTTGGGTGGCTTTGTAGGATTTGAACCAAGAAGTGGTGGGGCCGCTTTGGCTGATAGCCTCTGAGACTTGGAGGAAATCATTTTGGCAGAAGACCTCCATGATTAGAGAAGGCTGGCCGTGCCCCTTTTTCAAATGTACCCTGGCATTTGCCTACAACTGATAAAAAGGACAGAAAAGGTCAGTCAGGGTAGCCGAATAGTTGGACCACTCGTTGCGCCGACTTGGCCGTCATTTTAGGGACAACCTCGGCTGTCCTACTGATCATTCCATCTCTGTTGCTCGAGGGTGACGTCAATCAGTTCTTGGTCAGCACAAGCGCCTTCCAAGTTACCGAAATAAGGGGTTCCCGGCTTCAGCTAACTTTGAGTAAAACTCATTTTGTGAACTGTAATTATGTTGTCCCTAGTTCTGTGTGTGTTTCTTCATTTAGTGATAAGTTACAGCTCTTTCAGTTTTGCAATATAACCAACAATTTCACATACAATCCACGACTGTAATCTTGAGACTTGCAAGGAATGCAGGAAGTACGTAGCGTTAAAGGCAGACGCTCCCACCCCGCAAGTCTCAAGATTACAGTAGTGGACTGTATGTATTTTCAAAAGAATGACACAGCTTTATGAAGAAAGTCCTCTATAAATAAATGCACCGTTAATATTTTATCAGATATTATTATGTACTTAATTTGATTCAATTATATCGTTAAAACACTGTCTGTTAATACGTATAACGTGACAATAATTACACATAATTACTCCAGTAATTAGAACTGGTCTCGCTTTCCGGTTTACATCTTTCAATTCGTCGATAAAATAATCCCCATTATCAACACTTCTGTATTCCCTTAATTACGTCTCTCCGCATTACATTACGATGTGAGTTTAACGAAATCTATAAGCGAACCATTCTGATTCTACAGTATTTGCCAGAATACAACACCCAGCTTTTCATCCAAATGTCTCCCGAAAAGTCGACTACACACTGTATTCGAGAAAGTTCAGTTCGGTTTTCTATTTGCAGTACCACAACTGAAATTGGCTGAATAAAATGTACAGCAAAATTTTCGTGGACGATCTAGACCAGTGGTATTCAACCTGGGGTACGCGTACCCCCGGGGGTACGCGAAGACATCTTAGGGGGTACGTGAAATTTAAAAAAATATATATTATTTTATGATAAACACTGAATAATCAGTATTGTAATTTATTTAATTTATTTTAGATGTAGATTATATACTATACATAATTTGAATTATACACCAACAACTTTGGGGGTACAAAGTTGAAGAGAAATTATATCTGGGGGTACGTGAACAAAAAGGGTTGAATACCACTGAACTAGACGAAGAAAGTTCTCGGTATAAACATTATAATAAAAGATATGATATTGACAATTGTTTCGTATAGATGTGAAACTTTGTCTCTCACAAGGAGGATAAAACACGTTGGCAGTACTTGAGACCAGAGTCGTAAATCGTATAATGAGATGCTTCTTAGACTTCAGTCTTCAACAGAAATATTAAGAGGACCAGATGAAGAAATTTGGGGGACTTGAGAAATCCAGACAAACTTTAGTAGAAACCCAGAAGGGATAAAATCACTTACGAGACTGGCATAAACGGAATAATAATATTAAAATAAATCTTAAAGAAATTGTAGGAATTGATGCAAGTGGCTCAGGATACGGACCAATGTCTGGCTGTTGTTAAGACGGTAATGAACCTTCCATTCCATAAAGTGTTTTAAATTTCTTAACCAGATAAGAAAGTATCAGCTTATCAAGAAGGACGCTAATGCATGTAGTTAATTATAAAACAGGTGTTTAATATTAACGTGAGCGACTTCTGTGCTGCAGAATTTAGCTTCCTCACACGGGAGAGAGGATTCTGTTACCACTAGGAAAAGAGCGTGTTATGTATTACGTGTTGGAGGCATAGGGCAGTTCCCGTCCACATGCAACTACGTCACGAGTCCACCCTTTGACCCACACAGTTTTATTGTTCGTAGGTGGAACTGCACGCCACGACCTGACTAGAATAACAGCGGAGTAAATCAACTAAAACGCATTAGTAAGGAAAGACGTTTAAAAAGTGATATCCCACACGTGTGGTGTGTGTTGGAAAACTTACAATGTAACTTGGACGCCTTGGAAAGGTATTTTAGAGAAGGAGTCAAAGTTTTGCAGCATAAACTACGCCTTGAAGAAAGAAGGAGCGTAATTCGAATCATGGCATCAAAAACTGCAGTTGCATAATGAATTTAAGGCAAATGCACATTAAATAAACAATATAAGACGTGGGACGATATAAGATTTAATAACAAGAAGGGGTGATGGACAAAACTAATGAGTTTCACAAAGTATTTTTATGAATTTATGAACTATTAAATGTGCACAAAACTTGGCAGATGACTGCGAGACTCGAACATCTGAACCGTCAGCCTACATGTTTATAGACTAGTAAAAATCACATGACTCCCGAGATATGTACTGTATAACATCAAAACTGTATTGCTTATCCATGAAACTACTTAACAGTTATTATTATTATTTAGTGTTCTGTCTGACGACAGGTCCATATGAACAGGATCCTTCCATCCTTTTCTCGGACTGGGACCTGTTCATATACGTTCTTGGCAGATGATCCAGAAGTGGTTTGCCATTGCCTTCTTCTGTGTGTGAGTGGAGTAATTGTTGGGATGCCACGGAGGAAAACTCCGTGTTGCCTAGACCACGGCCTCGCCCAACACAAGTTATAAATTCGGGCACCGCCGGGAATCGAACCCGAGACCCCAGGATTACAAGGCCAGCGTTCTAACCGCTAGACCACCGTGGCTCTCACTTAACAGTATTAAGATATATTTAAATTAAATCCGTACTATGTCCGTATCGGCAAGTCTGACGCATTTCGTTTTCAGAATGGTATTAAAAAGGAGATGCTTTAATACCACTGATTTTTAACTTGACTTGAGGATACACCATTAAGATCGTGCAAGACAATAAACAGAGGGACGCTTCAGTCCGCAGTTCGCACTTCTATCGACAAAAATATCTCGGAATTTTCGGTATCTTTAATTTTAGTAAAGAAAAGCGGCCTGTCCGTTCTATGGTGAATCATACATGACCGATCGGGAGGTCCGCTGCCCGCAGCCACGTCCGGAACCTGTAAGTTTCGTAATATAATGTCTTCGCATTGCGACTAACTCACCTTGGCACGTCAGTAATAGGCAAATATTTTGGATTTAGAGATTCCATTTTTCACCAACCACATCAGAGCACAGAAAATTTCGATTCATAGGGGGGGGGGGGGAGCCAATTGAAGAGGGGAACTCCTTAACTCGTCAAACTATAGTGCTTCCAGATATAACAGTGGTGTATTACGCTTGTGGCCGTAGCGTTGTAATATTTACTAAACGCGCAAAAGCAAAATTATTTATCCTGTTGAAGAACACGAATTATATTTCAAGAAATCACCTTTAAAACCGACACCTGTTAACTTTTCTTTGGATATCACAGTCCTGTACTCAAAATCACCACGTGCACAAGCCATGCAACTGCGGTAGTGGCTGTTCCTTCTACCGTACACTATCCCGCTAATTATAAAATAAAAATACATTGTATTGGATGAAATTTAAACATTTAAATAAACTCTTCACACTAGTAATGTACTATAAATTGCTTAAAATGCATTCTTACGAAACAGTCGTACTGCAACTCTCGGTTTTGTAAATAGAAACATATCTATAGAAGGTGATAGAAATGGAAGTAAATGCTCACATTACACAAGGGTGACCCAGGGGACTGATGGTCAGCCAGTTAGCATCGGCATAACCACCGTTATAGTTTTAAAGCACTCTTTACAATTTCCAGCAATGCGTTTCGTACGCAGAAATAACGTAACGTAGTAAGGCACGATGTCTTCCGCTTGCGTAGGACTCCACCCTTAGTTTGGTTTCTGATTGGTTGGGCTTTCATTTTTTGTATATTAGGAGCAAAGTTAGGTTAAGTTACCACTTTAAATTAAAGACCAAGAAATCAGTAAACGGAAGAAATAACGCGCAAAATATATGTATGAAAATTCAGTCCGGACCTCAAAGAAAACACTACGCTTCACCATTACAAAGATCAACTGGTCAACGCTGTTCAAGGAAATAATCTCTGTTTGCACTGAAAATCACATAAAACCCATATAGACGCTCTGTGGGCTATTTATTTATTGTTCTGTCTGACGACAGGTCCATATGAACAGGATCCTTCCGTCCTTTTCTCGGACTGGGACCTGTTCATATACGTTCTTGGCAGATGATCCAGAAGTGGTTTGCCATTGCCTTCTTCTGTGTGTGAATGGAGTAATTGTTGGGATGCCACGGAGAAACCGGGGAAGCCCCCGGAGGAAAACTCCGTGTTGCCTAGACCACGGCCGTGCCCAACACAAGTTATAAATTCTGGCACCGCCGGGAATCGAACCCGAGACCCCCAGGATTACAAGGCCAGCGTTCTAACCGCTAGACCACCGTGGCTATTTCTGAATAATTTATTTATTTATTTTATTTAGTGTTCTGTCTGACGACAGGTCCATATGAACAGGATCCTTCCATCCTTTTCTCGGACTGGGACCTGTTCATATACGTTCTTGGCAGATGATCCAGAAGTGGTTTGCCATTGCCTTCTTCTGTGTGTGAATCGGATGCCACGGAGAAACCGGGGAAGCCCCCGGAGGAAAACTCCGTGTTGCCTAGACCACGGCCTTGCCCAACACAAGTTATAAATTCGGGCACCGCCGGGAATTGAACCCGAGACCCCAGGATTACAAGGCCAGCGTTATAACCGCTAGACCACCTCATCTTATTATTATTTAGTGTTCTGTCTGACGACAGGTCCATATGAACAGCATCCTTCGATCCTTTTATCGGACTGGGACCTGTTCATATACGTTCTTGGCAGATGATCCAGAAGTGGTTTGCCATTGAATTCTTCTGTGTAATTGTTGGGATGCCACGGAGGAAAACTCCGTGTTGCCTAGACCACGGCCTTGACCAACACAAGGTATAAATTCGGGCACCGCCGGAAATCGAACCCGAGACCCTAGGATTACAAGGCCAGCGTTCTAACCGCTAGACCACCGTGGCTCCTCTGTGGGCTACTAATTCTTAAATTATGAGATGCATATAATTACCACTGGGCCCTGTCTTTAATAACTAGGAGTTCACGGAGGTAACGCTCATGTTAAACAAAACTTAATTACTTTAAGAAAGCCGCGGGTGAAGAATGGACGAATTCGCTGCTTTTTGGAACATCGGGCAAACAATAAAGGAATGTTTTAGCACAGAACTTAAAATGTTTTCGAACACATGATGCAGTTTTAACTGTTTCAATTAATTAAGGGTTTTTAGTTTTAAACTGCTTCCCTACTAAGAGTACAGTAACATTTATTTTTTCCACGTCATATACGGTTTTAATAATAAGAACTACGAAAAACCAACAGAGAAACTGAATGTTATCTTTTCATTTTCCCTTTGTTTGAATTTTACGTAGAACTTCAAGTAGGGCATCTTTTTGAAGAGCCGTCTTATAAATTTTTAAGTGTGGCTGTATTCATTCGTGTTCTGCTGTAACTAATAAGTAAAAGGTGGAGTCAAGCGAAATTTTATGGGTGACTGCGTAATGCTAAATGACTGTTAAGTAATTAATGTTGCCCTTCAGGGTGGAAATTTCATGCACAACGTAATATTATTATTCACAACTCTTTTCTTAAATCCCATTTGAACCAGAATCGACATCTGAAATGTGCAAAATGGTCCAGCACATACGTCATCAATGCGGTTGTATTCTTGTTGATTTATTTTCATGAAATTGGAAATAGCGGTCTTCTGGGTTTACCATCATGTGCAAGAAACGTGTCGTCTCCATCTTCTTCACTGAAAATGGAGACGCCACGTTCCTTCGAAATGTTGGTAACCACGTATAACACCATAAGGCGTTACAAGTCAGAAGACTGTGGTCCACATTCTGACCACGGTGAAAATTTCAAATCGCATCTCCTGTAATTCCAATATCCCTTCGAGTAATTTATCTTGAATTCAAAAACGAAGCTCTGAAAACCGAGTGTGTTCATTACAACGCTATTAAATAATGCTGATTCAAGTACAGAGGTCATACGGTGTCAAATTAGAATCGGAATTGATCATGAACAGTGAACGAGGCAAACTGTGGCATTCGCCGGGAGAGACTGAGAAAGAATGCGAAAACCTGCCATAAAAGCCGGTAAAAGACCGGTATTCGAATCGGGTACTTCCGGATAGAAGTTTACCGCGACACCAAGTTGATCAGTGGACATTCCATTAGCACAAATGAGATGGACTTTGGACCGCACTGATCAAATACAATTTACATGCATCAGACATTTTATGTACGGTTTATTTAACGACGCTATCAGTAGCTCAGGCTGTACAGCGTTGTATGGTATGATCAATGAATAATCAATTAGAAAGAACGTGGAAGTAAATAGTTGGAACTTAATTTAAAGTACTATCACGGTAATTATCGGAACAGCCTGAAGAAAACCACACAAATTCAGGATACCCGGTCTCCAGCTAAGATTTGAACCCAGGACCTCCCGAGTAAGAAGCATAAGTTTATCTGAATCTAAATGTTATTAACTTATTTTTAAAAATGCTTATCATATTCAAATTTGTACGCGGAAAAAACGTATGAATAAAGTTTCTAACCGTTAGACCACCATGGCTATTTCTGAATAATTTATTTATTTATTTTTTTTAGTGTTCTGTCTGACGACAGGTCCATATGAACAGGATCCTTCCATCCTTTTCTCGGACTGGGACCTGTTCATATACGTTCTTGGCAGATGATCCAGAAGTGGTTTGCCATTGCCTTCTTCTGTGTGTGAATGGTGTAATTGTTGGGATGCCACGGAGAAACCGGGGAAGCCCCCGGAGGAAAACTCCGTGATGCCTAGACCACGGCCTTGCCCAACACAAAGGTTTTATATTCGGTTTATGATTGGAAACGAACATAGTCTGGAGTTTAAAATCAAATCTGAATTATCCTGCACTACGAAGAGCGCACATGCGTACAGCTGACGCTGTGCGCCACTGCATCACCGCATTGTCATTAAACATGACTGACAACATTCAACAATAATACGAATGCTGTCAACGGGGAGCGGGGGGCTAACAGAGAGAGAGAGAGAGAGAGAACAAAGGACACCTCACGCCTGTATCATTCTGAAGAAAAAACATTTTTAACCTAATTCAGGTGATGACTACCGTTGAAAAGCCTTAGAACTCCCAACAGTTATCTAATATATATTTTTTGGTCTTATATTCCCCTCTTCTTCTAGGTCTTCCAAGGGGCCACTTTCCATTAATATTTTATAAACACTGGTTACTCATCCCATCTGTTCGGTCGCCCCCACAAAATTATGTAATTAGTTTTTCGCGCCAACATTTGTGTTATGAAACAGTCATCAGGTTATCAAAAAATATTTTACTGAGAATGTATACTTTATACTGTTAATAAAGAAACATTGCAACAACTTTAAGCGGAAGAAAATAAATACATGTTCTTTTTTCGGAAAATGAGAGACAGAGAGAAACTTATGAACAGAGCCACCTTAAATATAATAATTATCTCTTGCCTCGGTTGCTATGGAAACGTTACTAAAAACAAGAACCTGTTCGCTTTGTTTACATGTTAGCTTATGAAAGTCACACAGATCTTTAAAAAAAATAACTCGTTTTCGGTTAAATGTAAACATAAACTTTTACGATATTGTATAGAAATGTAAGGGAAATTATTTGTCAATACGGAACGTTTCCAAACACGAAATTTTTTTTACGAGATATTTTATCTGTAAAATAAGTCATAATCCGCGGTGTCATGGCAAAATTATTTTCGTCACCTCAATGAAAAAACTAACTGAATTCAAATATCACTGCAGCAGCCATAACCTTACGATCGATTTAAAGAAATTCTCCGTGATACTTCATTACCAATGAACAGCTGAACTACACAATTCTTCCTCCTTCTCCAACAAATACGATACAGCCACAAAACAAAATGATAATTCTATGTTTCGACGTTTAATATTTGAGACAAGAAACTAGATAAATGCAGTAATTTGACTTGAATTGAAACAAACATGTCCTTACGTAGTTCATTAACCTCGTAAAAAACATTGAATTAGAATTACATTTATTCTTCACTCTGCTTATTTGCATGCACAGATAATATTATTAATCAACTGGGAAGGAAAGAAGGCGAGAGATTTCAGTCAGCGAACTTTTCTGCTGGTGTTAGCTAAACCGAACACCCACCAGCGTCTGATGTGGACTTACGAGTTTCTTGGCAGAGAGACGCGGCGACTGGTACGTCCTCACGCGGCGACGCTTCTAACCACACTGACCTACAGAACCACCTAGGTCACGTGAGGTCACGTCGAGAGAATCGATCCACTGATTCCTCCATTCGTGATCGTGTCCAATTTAACTCGGCATCGCATAAAACTTCAAGGATACTAGCTTCACACAAATGCACTGAATGGAACAGAATTTGGTGAAGGAAATTTTTTGAGCCCCATTCCTTGGCAAGTTATCACTTTCACTATTAAACTGCGGACGTTAAACTATTTCCCTCTTCTGAATGTGTTTACTCCCTTCCTTTTCCATGTATCTGTCTGTTCCTTTAAGGCTTTGACCGGGATGTTCTTTTGTTAAACTTATGTGGTACCGCCTGATTCGACTTCTAATGGTTAAGTGAAGTGTTTTCTTCGCGGTACGGTCTGGATTCATAAATAATATTCAGACGATCTTCGGCTTCAAAGGGTTAAATAAACTCTGCTCCTTATGCACAGTCTCATTACGAATGAGTTCTAATTGTCATTCATTCTCCGTGTACGCACAGATAAATCACTCTAAACTACTTCTATTGGTCAGCAGGTGATCGAATATAATTGTGACCCTGTGAATTTGTGAGCTTCAGCTAATATTGTTGGGGCGATGGGCAGGTCATACATTACACCATGGGTGGGGAACCTTTTCATGTTGGAAGCCCGCATTAATTTATCTGTAATCAAATAAGGCCGCATTCAAGAAACTTCAATTAGATATACTTAAAAATGTACATTATTTTGTAAAAATCTAACTACTATGTACTTACCAATTTAAAAAAAATAAAAACTATTTGTTAATTTTAAAGTTAACTACTCTTTTAATAAGTTGATATAATTGCGTCATATTGTGAATTAAAATTTAATTTTTTTTCCGTCTAATCACAATTGTATATAAATAAAATTATACATAAGATATTAAAATATTATTTACATATTTGGTACAACTTTTTACTACACTTTTTACACCTGAAGATGGTTCAATGTAACCGAAACATGTAGTAAAAAGTTGTACCAAATATGTAAATGATATTTTAAATATCTTATGTATAATTTTATTTATATACAATTGTGATTAGACGGAAAAAAATAATAATTACTCTTTTAATGTTTTTTGTTAGAAAGCATTTGAATGTCTGGTTGCAGCATGGAGGTCCGCAGTTTCAGTTGATCCTCTAGATGGGTATCCGTCATTTGTGATCTTAAGGGCGTCTTGAAAAATGTATTAATAAAAATAAAAGGATTTGTTCTGTAAAATTTGGATTCAGTCAAAAGGCAGCACTTAAGGACCTAGAAGGCCACATGTGGCCTTAAGGCCGCAGGTTCCCCACCCCTGCATTACACCTGAGACATTAAAGACGCAACAAAATTTTCGTCGGGAAAACTTAATAATATTAAAAGTGATAATAGAGAAATGTATATGAAATATTTTAGTCGGGTTACGACAGCGTCTAACGGTGGATTACTGCGACCGTGTCAATAAATCTTCGGTTTCGTAACACTTGATGCCGATTACTTTATAAGATTTGAGGTTTTCACAGCGGTGAGTCTGAAGTTTGCTGTCTTCTGGGTTGTTGCGCCGTGTAGTCTGGTCGATGTCCACCAACGTTTCAGAGGTCATAGTGCCTCCATCATCATGGTGGGGACATCTACCAGACTACACGACGCAACATTCCAGAAGTAGTACTACTCCACCTCGGGATGTCATGGCACAGATAGACCAGCACGTAGCTTCAACGCGAACACATTTGACACTCAAGGAACAAACAATAAACCTCCCTCAATCGAATTTGGATCAGAACACATTCGATTTTAAGTTTGTCGTGGTTTACCTCAGCCTGAGATATTAGTTTAAAAGAAATTCACCGTACACAAACATGCTCGATCACACCGGATGTTGCTTTATACAAAACGTTCCTGATTCAAATTCGCTTGATTCCGATAAAAATTTCGAACACACAATCTCCTATACTGAAGTAGCTTATTCATAGTTTTTTTTCTGAACCTGCATTGAAATTCATTACTTTGTATTACTTACGATCGATTCTCCCACATAATTTACCAATTCACTAATAATTATCGCAGTCATTTGTCATTCAACGGTAAATTATCTAAGCTTTGAGCCCGCGCCGTAAAATAACGTATAAACATGTTTGTCTCATATAATTAAACGTCAAATATTCGAGCCTCCAACAAACCACGAAACCAAAGATTGCCTTAAATCAAACTGCCAACAGACATCTGCAGTTCTCAACAGTGTGACCACCACGCCATCAGTGCCCCACCTCACGACTTTGAGCAAGCTTGTCGTTGGTATAAAAGCGTGCGGGAATTTAGAAAATATGTTTTCACAGTAATCACCCATAGCACAACGTCAATATAAAATTTCATGATAATTATTATACAAATTATACATACTAGAGAAACATCCGTAAACTATGATGGCGGCCGTCCCAAGTAGGGCTCAAAGAGACATATTTTTATTTAAAAAAACCGGAAAAGTGAATATGAAAATTACAGAAATCACTTACCCCTGAATAATTTCAATGAAGCACGCACACAGTAGTCCCAGGTTCAGTGTACAGTCTTTTTTTCCTCTGTTTCCACGAATACACTTATAAACACAATCGGTTTCACAGAGTCTGACGTCGCCTCCCGATCCCCAAATTTCTTCTCCATTCTTCTTTCGTCTGTAAGCCCTAATGCCTTCAACCCATGTTCTTGGCGGCCTTCCACGTTTCTTCTTTTCTTTTCTTGAAGTGACCGTTCCATCGCTGCTCTCGGTAGCCTTTCATCTTTCATTCGTTTTACATGGCCATACCAAATCAGTTGTTTCTTTTCCATATTACCCATTAAAGCCGTCACAGTGGCGTGTTCTGAGGCGTGGGCCTTGTGCCGCTGGGACCGTGGGTTCGAATCCCACTCAAGGCATGGATGTTTGTCTGTGTCTCCCTGTGTTGTGGTGTCCTGTGTACAGATGCCATGCGTCAGGATGATCACTCATCCAAGGAGTCCTACCAACTGTCTAATAGATCAAAGCCAACGAAAGTTGAGACCCGTAGATGCTCAAGGCACTGAAGAACAGGTCGCCTAAGTATTAATATTATCCATCAATGTGTCATAGACATTCATTATTTCTCTTAGTCTCTGGTTGGTTATTTGGTCTCTTCTGGAGATTCTAGCCGATCTCTTTAATACGTCCATTTACACTGCTTGTATTTTTCTCTTTTCGGTTTCATTGATTCTCCACACATCTGATCATTATGTCACTATGCTCTTCACGATGGCGTTGTAAATATTTGTGTTTCTCGTTTTTGTAATTTCCTTGCTCCACCAAATTCCATTTAATCTTCTCTACCATACGACATTCGTTGTTTTATTTCATGTGTATCTTTCCCATCTTCATGTATTTTTATTCCCAGGTAATTGTATTCTTCGCCCGGTAATATTATTTAATCTTCTGTGCATAGAGATACTTGCTTTTGTCAATGCTAATGTTAATGTTAAGCCCAAATTCTATGTATTCGTCTTTCAATTTCTGTGCCATGTATTCTAGGTCTTCTTTATCCTGTGCTGTTAACACCTGGTCATCGGCAAATTGTAGCGTACATAAGTTTTTGTTGTTCATTTCTATTCCCATACCTCGACATTTCCTCTTCTATTTTCTTAAAGCTTGTTCTATGTCGATTTTTAAATAACGTAGGAGACTCATTACAATCTTTCCTCAAAACCTTGTTGCATTGAAATCCTTCTGATAGTTATTCTCCTATTCGCACTTTTAATATTGATTTGTTATATAAATTGTTTTAATTGCTTTGACGACGGTATGATTAATGCCAGATTCTTGTAGTACTGGCCACAGTTTTGCGGTAGGTACGTTATCACATGCTTTCGCTAAATCGATTAAAAGCAGATGAAGTTCTCTTGCTGTAGCTATTTTATTCTCAACTACCTTTTTAAGCCGGAATATATTACCTGGTATGGTTGACCGCCCAGCTCTGAACCCACTCTCTTCTTCTGTTTCGTTCCTGTTGTATTCTTCTTTCGCTATGTCACTTATTATTCTCACGTAGAGCCTACTAACTTTTTGATGTTGCTGTTATTCCTCTATAGTTCTCGCATTACTACCAAATACACTTATACAATTAAAAATCACATAACGCTGTATCAGTATTCATTTCTCTTGATTAAATAGTTCATACGATTAATTGTTAAGCAATGCCTAATACAGTCTTATATCGGAGTCAAAATAACTGGGCTGTGAGACAGTATAATGTGATTAAGCATAATTCTAATGACGACGGTTATATAACACAGATCAGCAAACTCGTTAATAGCAAACGATCACTGTACTCTGGCGAAATATAGAACACAGATACTAAATTGCATAAGCCAGATGTCACGGCCGAAGTTTGGTTAAGGTAAATCACGTTACCTTGTAAGTAAACGTAATGCTTTTAGTTTCGTAAATTTTGCTATCACACAATAGAGCATTGTGCATATCACGTAAAATGTATTTATTCTTTACTGTTAATGCAGGCATTAAAACGACTTCTTCGTCTCTTAGGTGGTTGCAACTTGACGTACTCAGATCACTAATGCGAAACACATGTATTAAAATTACACTGTTACGACAGTTTTCTGAGCACTTAACACATCCATCCGTAATTGCCGATCTTTTCAATGGCCACTGATTTTTCCAAGCCACACTGAATTAACAACACTAAACACAAACTGTAAATACTGCTAACATAAACCACTTACATCCAGCAAACTCAAGAAACCAACATCACATTGTGCCAAACTACATACAAACTAAATCCTGGGTCACATGACCGGAAGCAACTTCGCTCAGACAAGGTCACCAAATTAACTAATAGAACTTACCACAAGCACTAAACCTACCTTACCGAATCGCAATATGGTGTTCAAATGTTTACAGAAATTTTACTCAGAGCAAAGGATTTATGAGTCCCACTATACGAATCGAACTTGTGTTCGCTGTCGTTCGTCTCGTAATATTCCAACATTCAGAAAAGACTCAAAACTTAAAAATCTTAATCCCTTTAATGTCTCAAAATTTTAAGAGTTTGTAAATTTAGAAGTCTAAAAATATATTAAACCTTGAAAACTTTATAAATTATGAAAATTCTAAATTTTGACATTTTTCAAGTTCTTAAATTTGCAGTCTCCAATCTTTGAATATTTTGACAATTACGTATATTCTGAATAAATTGAAATGTTTTAAATTCGTAACATTTTTGATAATGTAAAAAAAATAAAAAATATTCAAAATTTAGAAACGGTTTTAAAAATTGAAATGTTTTATGGGGTTGTTACGTTCCAGTTCCCATCAGCTAGTGCGCAACAAAGGAACAGACTGGTTACCCAGCAGTCCTGAGGATAAGAACAGAGATTGTTCTCAAACGTTGGCACAAGATATGGTTTGTTCAACTTTTAGCCACCTGACATGGCTTGTAGCCCGAGTGTCTTTCATCAACTTCAGTTGCCGCAAAAGCTTCGCTTTATACAAACAAAGCTTAATTCCATAAATTTGCATGCATGATGTATGATAAAACTACCTTTGTCAAACAGCAAGTGTGGCGAGCATTTGTTATAATGGCAAATTTTTTTAACGTCGTGAACTCTCTTAATAACATACTTACTTTTCCTATTGTAGTGTCCACAAAGTCCCTTCGGGGTTTTGAAAAATTGTGGCGAGCAAACAAATTGAGCTAGCCACATGCGGTTTACGGCAGATTACAGTGAAACTCTGGAAGTTTTTTACTGACCTCAGTAGACCTCGATGTTGGCTCCCTTGGTAGCACGGAGAACGTCCAGACGATATTCGAGCTCTTGCCATGTTCTGTGGAGCATGTCCACTGGAATAGTCGAGATCGCATTCCTGATACGGGTCTTCAGGTCATCAAGTCCGTTAACTGGTGTTCGGAACACATTGCTCTTAACATAACCCCACGGGAAAAAATCCAGTGGTGTTATGTCTGGTGAACGTTGAGGCCGTCTCTGCCGATCCATCTTCCTGGAAATGTCTCTTTTTTCAAGAGCAGACGATCAACATGAACACCTACCTGGACATGCTGGAACTATACGCAGTACCACAAATTGAGCACTTACAGCCACACTTCATTCTTCAACAAGATGGTGCTCCACCTGCAGGTACGCGCGTACCTAGACAGGATATTTCCAGGAAGATGGATCGGCAAAAAATGCTTAGTAGTTTAAAAAAAAACATTTTTTTCTAGATACATTAATTTAATTTTCTGACATTGGGTTGAAACCTGCTGATGTTTTTGGTTATTTTGCAGGATCTATTTCTGGAGCAGAAGAATGGAAAATTGTACTCTAAATCACATTACGATTTTGCATATCTCGTCAATCCCGTGGTTATTTATTGCAGGTGAAATTTATCATTATGTAACGTTCTTTGTTCCCGCTAAATTTACTCTCCCTTAGGCTTGCGTAGTTTCCTTAACACTAAGAGACAAAGAACTGACTATTGTCCTCGAACATTACAGAGTCAATATTAAAACAGACAACCACTTCATTCCACCATTCACGTTCACCCGACCACTCGACGCTACAAAAATTTGCAGTTGACACGGTGCCTTAAACCAAGACTGAAACAAACACTAATACACACCAAGAATGGGTAAAAAATATTTGCACTCCTTTCATTTTTAATAGGTGTATTTTTGATTCCTTAAAATGCTAATTATCAATCTCTTGTATATAATAACAATGAGAGCAATTTGTGTTATCACTACTGGCAAGACTGTTAGAATGAGATTCTAATAACCAGCCATAAACACATGTAACACATCCACTTAAACTGAATAATACAAAAATCTGTTGCTGATAATGTTTTGAAAAACTGACACACAGAGCCAAAAATGCTAACCTCTGCCCTCCAGAACAACAGACTCACTAATTCATTCACACATTAAAAATGGCTAGCAAGTTCCAATACTAAAACCATTTAAAACTCGGATAAACCTGACATCCTGACACAATCAGAACCTCTAGTGACAGGAGATGAAGTTGGTGTCTATGTAGGCTGCTGAGGAGACGGCTGCGTCCCCATCGGCGGTCCGGGAGAGGGAGAGCCGGCTGCCGAGGGATGAAGAGGGGGAACGGCGGTGGCGCCCGAATGAGGCGGCCCTGATCCAGGCACAGCTTGTGGGGATGGTGGAGTGGGTGTGGTGCTTGGTGTGGCAGGGCCACCAGACTGCTGTTCACTGCCTGAGGACACTGCACTGCCAGCCACTGCAGAACCTGAGGTTACTACACTGCCAACCTGCTGGGAGGATGCAGACTGCCATGATCCCTGCTCTGCAGCAAGCCTCTGGTGAGCCTGCTGGCGCGCCCGGAACTCGGCGGCCTTCAACTGCTCCAAGTGAAACTGCTGGCGCTCGGTGATTAGCTGCTGTCGCTGATATTCCAATCCTTCTCGCTCTCGTTCCATCGTCGTTTCCAGCTCCTCAAAGTGACGAAGCTTGATTTCAAGTTTCTTCATCTGTGTCTCCACCAGAAGAGCGACCAAGGACTTGATCTTCCGCTCTTCCACAGCTGCCAAGTGCTTTGCTTTCACTGCGGCTGCAGCTAGAGCAGCAGCGGCAGCAGCCTGGAGCTGTGCGTCCTTCACCATTCGTTCCTGTTCTGTCTCACCTGTACTCTCTGCTGAGCTGACTACTGCCTCCTCTGACTTCTCTTCCTTCACAGTCAGATTCTCCTCAGTGCCAGCTACCTTCTCTTCAGCACTCAGCTCCTTGGGACTCTCCTTCTCCTCAGGCTTTTTATCTACTTCCATTGGCTCCACCTTGTCTCCTTCTTTCTTCTCTCCATCTGACCCTGTTGCCTTTTCTTCACTTTCTTTCTCTCCCTCTTTCTTCTCCTTGTCCATGGATTCTTCTTCCTTCTCAGGAACTGTACCAGCAATTCCACTCTGGAAATAACATTCAAACGCATTACACACATAAATATAATAACAATAATAAAATTAATTAAAAAAATATTAAAAAAACTTTCACTTTGTTATGCTTATTAGGTTATTTTGCAATACTGTTTTAACTTCCAAAGTTATGAAGAATCCAGTAACATATGTTAGGAATGTTGTAAGCAATACTGAAGAACTACACCATGGGCATTAGAACAAAACGTAATGTAAAAATATTCCACTGACACTATAGGCAGGTGGACTCCGTAACACAGCTTTTGAACTACATTATACTTCTGGCTCCCTGGATATGCGATACATGAGTGCAAGTGTCAAAGAAAAATCCTGTCCACTTCACAGTAAAAAACAATAACATTTAAGAAGTGTATACATACTTGTGCCAGACCAGCTGATGGATCAAACTTCCCATCAGTGGATGATGCCTCGACATTCTTAAAATGTGCGTCCATCAGAGCTGCTGGTACTTCATCCTGCAAAAGCACAATAACCAGGTCACTTATCTCAAACTAATCACAACCTCATTCTGAAACAGAATGAGAGCAACTATCTTCTCAGTAGATACCACATCCAAACGTTTTTCAAAATAATAGTGTAACAATGATAGAATGAGCAGCCTACAATGGTAACTACAATACAGCAAACAAAATAATCAACACCATTATTTTCTTAACTGTGTGTATATGAATAACAACATGTAAAGCAGGGGTCGTCAACCTGGTCCCTACCGCCCTCTAGTGGGCGAGTCAAGCTTTCATGGTAGGCGGTGGGGGTTTCTGTCCGTTGTTACAAATTTTGTTCTTCCTCCATATATCGAATACATTGCTAACAACTTCGCAAGTATGACTTCTTAAAATATGCTTTTGCAATTTACTTTTGAATTCCATCTCTAAACTCTGAATATATATAATAATTCACCGGACACTTCTCGAAGTATACTCGTGAACGAGGGAACAACAAATGAGCTCCGTAGCCAAGGGCATGAGTTTAGTGCACATAATGAGGGCGGGGCTTACCACCGGCCATCACTCAGTCTTCGAGATGTTTCGAAACCTCAATCAAAGCCTCGGACAGACAGACCTAACAGCTGAACGGAAGAGGAGAATTGAGGAGGCCATGGACCAAATACGGACTGGAGAGCCATACAAGAAGAAGAAGAAGTACTGTAGTCCTGGGCAATCATGATAATAAGATTAATTCAGATGGCAGTGCTCGCAGCAGTGAAGCATAATGGTGATTGCATGATGTTTCATGCTTTTATTAATTTTCCATGCTACTGCAGTGTTGGTAGACATTGCGTGTGCTTGTGTAGATTTCTAGAGTGGGACAAGCAATATTTTCTATTTTGTCTTAGCATTAGTGCCATTCAAGTAACGCGTTCTTGAAAATACTATAACAAATTGGATGGGCACCTTATTCAGGGTGTAAACACAGTATTCATCTTGGCATTTTAAGGAATGAGGGAGCACGGGAGATTAGACAGCATTCGCTGCTCAGTACTTCTGTCCAAAATAAAATTTCTCCATTGTACAAAACACACAGTACAAACCTACCTTGATACTAGCAAACTCCTCCATCGCTGCCTTTGCTGCTGATGCAGCCACCCTTGGGTCCACCACTGACGCAAGGAATGCGACAGTGGACATGATGGGGTTGCCTGCCTTGCTGAAAGGGATGGGCTGGTATGCTAGAGGTCCAAGTGCTCCTCCCCCTGCTTCATGATCCTCAAGGTATGGATCTTCAATAGGCAGCCTCAAGAAGTGCAGAATGCACTCATCCTGTGTCCTGCTACCGACATGCTCACAAACTTTATTCCAGTCATCCTTGTACAGCTCCAGACCTTCCAGGAGCAGCAGCGTCTCTTGTTCTGTCCACTCGCGGGTCATGCTGGCCGCTGTCTTGTTACGCAATGCCGCAGGTTTCCGTGCATACCTGTAACATAAACATATTGTGACGTGTTGCTTTGAGAGCAGCATAACAATGTCAATAAACAGTTTAGTTGTCTGTTTATTGACATTGTCGCGTCTGGCATTGTTGTAACCGTTTATAGACATTGTTGTATTTGGCATTGTTGTATTTGTTTATAACCATTGTTGCGTTAGACATTATTGTGTCTGGCATTGTTGTGTCTGTTTAATGACATTGTTGTATTCATTTATAATTGTTGCGTTTACCATTGTTGTGTTTAGCATTGTTGCATAGACATTGTTGTATTTGTGTATAAAAGCCGGTTGACAATCGGCTTTGGAGAGTTGGAAAGAGAGTGTAGTAGGTGAAAGTGTGGAAGAAACACCATGAAGAGAGGTTGGAAAGAGAGAGTGTTAGAGTGAGGTTGTATTGTGAGGAGACTGTTGGAGGTTGTATTGTGGAAGGATGTAGAAGTGAGTTGCAAGCGGTATGCTGTTGCGGACATTGGTGGAGTCGAGTGAGTGGAGCCAACGAGAGGTCTGGTGCGACGCCGAGTAAGGACGGGTCGGCTACGTGAGCGAGCACCGGGTACGTGGACGGGGGCGGCTGAGGAGCCAGCGAGAGTCCAGTGGGGTGCTACGGGCCGACGACGAGTATGGACAGGTCGGCTACGTGAGCGAGCACCGGGTACGTGGACCGGGGCGGCTGAGGAGCCAGCGAGAGTCCAGTGGGGTGCTACGGGCCAACGCCGAGTAAGGACGGGTCGGCTACGTGAGCGAGCACCAGGTACGTGGACGGGGGCGGCTGAGGAGCCAGCGAGAGTCCAGTGGGGTGCTACGGGCCGACGACGAGTATGGACAGGTCGGCTACGTGAGCGAGCACCGGGTACGTGGACCGGGGCGGCTGAGGAGCCAGCGTGTGTCCAGTGGGGTGCTACGGGCCGACGTGTAAAAGAAGAGTGTGAAGAGCGGAGCTCGGGGACCAGATAGACTCGATGGACAGTGCGAGAGAATGTGTGTGTTGTTGTAGAGAGAGACTCGAGTGTGTTATTGTAGAGAGATGACTGTATGTGCAGACCACTGTAAGTGATTTAATTTGACGTGAATAAATCAGGGTTGACAATCCAAGGTCGCAACGCCGACCCACGTTACAATATTAAGGAACTGCACATCCAAGGCATACGCATCAATCATCATCAACACATGACAAGCTGCTTCCATTCCTTTTTATCCTCCCACAAACACATCTCTTCTGTCTGTATTCACTCTTCCCATACTTTACTTGTTCATCTACCTTCATCCGATTTCTCCACTTTGTCCTTGATCTCCCTGGTGATCATTCAATTGGCTTTGCATCTAATGCCCTTAAGTAAATCCTATTAATACCTATGTGTAACATGTCCATACCACTGTACTCTTGATTTCATGTAATTTTCTTGCATAATTCTAATTTTGCCCTGATGACGGAGACAGTATGACATCTGAAACGTTGGTTAACATCGACCAGACTACACAGCGCAACAACCCAGAAGACAGAAATCTTCATAATCACCGCTGTGAAAACCTCAAATCTTACAAATTAACTATGTTGTGATCTATTTTAATTTCCCAAGTTACAATCATAATTACATCTTGAGGTTTTCACAGCAGGAAACATGTTGACGTTGGTCATCTGGGATGTAACGACCAGCCATGAAGATGGAGACGGTTATGTTCTTCTGAAATGTAGGTATTTACCTACAAATCCACATGACATTACAGCCCAAAAAAGCAACACTGACATGATTATTTGTCACCTTACTTGCATCCATTTTTATACATCACTATTTTACAAAATGTTGGAACAGTTTTGCTCTTATCATCAAGCAGGACTGAAAACAGTTTTGATAAGATAAGGAGATGTAAATTATTGAAATGGCAGTATTTTGTGCAGACAAGGTTCTGAAATCAAGCACTCGCTGTTTTAATACATAAGACAGCCCAACAACATACTAACATAGCTTAGACCAGAATTCAACAAATCCAGCGATGGGTTATCATGGCTCCTAGTATTTTAAAAAGTACTTATTTCTTCTTCATGCCTGTCTTTGCTTTTTAGAAATTCTGAGTTCAACATTGTTTGCAGCACAGAACTGTTCATCTCAGGCAACAAACAATCTGAACATCAAAGTTTTCTGGTCATTTGCAATTATATGTATCACGGTAAACGGTTAGCAGATGATTCATTTGCAAAGCCATTTAATAGCATGAAGTTTGGTTCGTGTGATAAATTCAATATTTGGTAAATTTCACAGATCGGACTTCACAAATTATGGCACGTGTTAATGCAGTTTATATGCACGCTTATTGCTCATACCATATTTTGTTGGAGTTTTAATAATTGTTACATAAGCTTAAAGCAACAGTGAAACATACAACAGCCGGGAGACAAGAATACACAAAGCAATAGTGTCTGATGAATATCTTCACTGTTTCATCGAAAATAAAAGACTAACAACTTCTGCAAAAAGAAAACCCAAAAAAGGTTAATGTAAATGAGGTGTACCATAGCTCAGGTGACTAGATATTGGTCTCACAATGGAGACACTGATTTAATCATGGGCGATTTCAGATGAGATTCATGGCCGATGAAGTGGTGACGGATAAGGTTTTTCTCCAAGTTCTTCAGTTTATCCCTGTTCATCCTCATTCCATCGCTGTACCACAAGGAGTGCGACAGCCCTCGGTCTTAAGTTAGGGGTTTCATCTCTGACCTGACAATTGGCTAGTCTCAGAATACACAATGAGGCATCTAGTACTAATATAACAGCCAATGGTGCTCAGATTTACAATTTGTGTTGGGCAAGGCCGTGGTCCAGGCATCACAGAGTTTTCCTCCAGGGTTTCCCCGGTTTCTCCGTGGCATCCCAACAATTACTCCACTTTCATCATCATCATCTCGCAAAAAGGGGGTCACAGCAGGAGCGTTAAATGTCACGGTCCCGGTCGAACCCATGTACTGATGTCAGTGGCAACTATGGTATTCAGATCTGTTAATGAGACTACAGTGGGGTGTGGTGGAGTCTGCATTTGGTGGGAGTATGGAGTCAAACAGTTGGTTTAGCATTGGTGCATTTGACAGGAATCTGGCTTCAGCCACTGCAAAGATGTTTTCATATTTAATTTACTTTATAAAGAAATTTTATACAGTTTCCACTTTCATTGTGATTTTCAAAGATAATGCTGCAACTGCATTACTGTTCAACAGAGAAAGTTCATTCCCATCAACTGTGACGGGACATACTATGTTGGTCATAAAATAAAAGCACAGTGAACCCAACCAAAGTGTTGGCAGAATCTCTTTAAACAGACCAGCTTCAAAGAGGACGGAAGAATAACAAAAATAAAAATTGACACCAGCCAACAGACTCAAGCTGAGCTGCAGTCACTGGGGTTCACAATGCTCCCACACCCACCCTATTCCCCCGACTTGGCACCAAGTGACTATGCCCTCTTCCGTAAGATGAAGAATCCCCTGCGTGGTCCCCGATTCCCCGATAGTGACGCCTTACATGATGCTGTCAGGGAGTGGGTACGAGACACCCCCAAACAATGGTTTCGTGAGGCAATACGGAAATTGCCAAAGATATGGCAATGGTGCATCGACCTCCATGGAGAATATGTAGAACGGGCCAAAGTGTAACCTGGGAGCCGCCACCACCATCAAGGATCACATAATTCAGGTTAGTCTAAACCATTTGTATATGCCCCTCGTATTTTGTGACATAAAAAAGTAAAGCTATCTCGCTACATGCCATGTAGATGCTCAGGGGAGACACTATAGTTCCAACTAATTCTCAACCTCAACACTAGATGGGGGTAACTAGTCAGTCAGTATCATGTCTTGGCCATGCGTTACGCCAACATTCCTTCTTTCCAATATTAACCACTTAAACTGCAATGGTAACTATATATCACATTTGCTTCATGTCAGTATCTTTCCATATTGTATTTTTGTTTCATAATTCTCTCTGTAAACAGTGATTGTTTCCTTATACAGCGCTGACCAACTGATCTTTATAATGGTTAAGTATTGTGTTTTTTGCAGTATGAGCTAAATTATTAATTATGTAAACAAGCTTCAGCTTCAAGGTGTTAAGTAACCTGTAGAATTGACAGTGTCATTAAATAAACCAAGACATAAAGAAACATATAACTACCAAAGAGCAGTGGTACTGCTTCACAATGGAAAGTCAAACCTATTTGGCCCCATCCAGTAAACTGGTTTGCCATTCCTTTTATACGCTCCTACAGTTCTCACACAATTTCTACTTTCTACACTCATATTTTCTACTTACTGATCAAGCTTAAGGCCAAAGTTACTTCCGGGATCCGAGTCAGTTTTCTTGGAAGGGTCCTTCTTGTCCAGATCCAGGAGTGTTTTGGCAGCTGATGGCTGAGGTGTCTTGGGCGGGTTTATAGGTTGCAATCCAGATGGAGTATCTGACAGAACATGGAAATGTGAAGTTGGTGGAGGGCCCATAGGAGTTGGCCGGCTGTCAGAGTCAACCTGCAAACATGAAACAGTGCGGTTATAAACTTCTTTGTTACAACTAGGACACAGTTCACTTCAGCCAAGTTCCAGACCAGAGTTCAAGGTCTAATTATAGACCAACATTATGAAACAGTCTGTTCAAATGGTCATGGTGGTGAAAACAGGATGCTACTACATGTGCCTGGTCATGGAAAGGCTTCTTCTTCTTCTTCTATGGCTCTCCGGTCCGTATTCGGTCCTCAGTATCACAGCTATTATACAGCCCATAGACAAAAATGACAGAATCCTCGAAACAACAGTACAGGACGAACTGCTCAAAATTCTGTCCGATGAAGGCAACAACATAATAGAGATATAGAAAGAATTATGGTGTCAGACACTAAGTACAGTGCGTCTTGGAAATAGTCTTCTGTGAATCAGGGTAGGGGGTCAATGAAGGAAGAAACTTCTTCCAGATCTAGAAGATGATAGTTTCCATTAAAATAAATCAGTCGTCCAAAATTCTTAATAAGGTGAATGTTATGAAAAGTTTTTAAAATGTCAATAAAGATAAAACTGAAGAATGGCACATGACTGACATAGATATTGCTAATACTGCTGCAAAACAAAATGAACAAGAATGGTGGAGAGGGGGTTAAGAGAAAGGATAAAAGCAGTGGGAGTATCAATCATAGTATGCACTAGTGTTTTGGCACTACCACATTACATGGGTCAGAGAATTTGCATACAGTGACATTACACCTGCCAGAAAATTTATAGTCCCATGAGGAGTCTGAACAATTCACAGAAACAAGTGATCATTACACACTATCAAAATAAAACATCGGTGCAAAGAAATATATAAATTACTTCATGATATTTTGTGAATGCACCAAACAAATTTTTGAGATTATCCATGCTTTTTTAATTATTTGTGCATCTTCTACCCTCCAATAGCCTGGATAATTGAGAGATTACTGCAATTAAAAAAATATAAGAATATTTCTGTGCAGACTGAAACATAAAAAACAAATAAACTTACAATCCCTACGTTAGGACATACAGATAATTTGCAAAATAAGTGGTACATTTCAAATGGAATCTGAAAACTTCTGGCCTAATCCAGATATGCCATTACAGTTCATGTAGCAGCGGCTAAATGAATTGAAACAAACCTGATAATTAATGAGACCCCACTGCTCCAAGAAAGCATGCACTCTCATGATGGCACAAACATCCCCCGCCAAGTTGCGCCTGCAGGCGGTACTAGTGATGTACTCTGTAGGATTGAGGCGGTATGTATCGATCATGAAGTTGCGGTATGCCAAGTAGATCTCCGGTGTCTTTGATTTGTTCTTGCCATTAAAGAACTCGGGTAGGGCACGTTTCTCCACGGTGTGGATGGAATTGTAGTCAAACCATGCTGAGTAGCTTGGAATGATGATGTGATGGGTCTGCTCCGTCACATTGTCCTCCTGCCCATCGTCCTTTGTACTGAATTCCTGTACACACAACAGTCTGAATTTATGACTATTGGACATAATGCAGCCACTGTTTAATCTGACATGTTTAGGAGCATGGATCATTCAAGGACCACCAACTGACCAATGCTGCAGAAAACTGTACCTGTGTGTTGGTGTCTGACGCCTTGCCAGTCTGACTGTCTTCACCCTTCTCTGCCTCCTCCTCCAGCTCTGTCATAGTCCCACCCTTGATGGGCTGAAGGTCATTGTCCTTCTTAGAGGATGAACCTTACAAAAAGAAGAAACATTTTTGAAGAATGAATATTTCTGAATTCCTTTTGCATTTGGTGGAGTGCCAAATACCAATTTTGTTTCATGATATTGTTACCAACTGCAATGTCAAGATAACAATGACAGGTAATTATGAATGACAATTTTTGTAGACTAGAGCAGGGCGCTCCTTTCGGAGCTCCTAGGGGGGGTTGGTCAAGTTTGTAAAACGCAACCAACCTTGGTTAGTCCCGAAGAGGTGTTAGTTTAGTGTCTCATTCAAGTGTTTTAACCACAGAGTAAGAAACTAAATTAACCACAACGAATGAAGTGTTTAAACACTTGACCAACCTCCCGAAGTGGTTTGGTTGTGTTTTAAAATCTTAAGTAAGACAATAAACTAACCCCCGTGTATAAACAAATATAAGGTGATATTGTTGATGACGTCATTTTTTGACGACAACGATGGCTAATCTTTTCGGAGCGCTTCCTGTAATCTGATATTTTACTTCTTTAATTCGCTGATCAGAGGCCAACAGTTCTTGGTTAGTCAACTTTCTACGTCCAACCCCACCCTTGCAAGTCTTCTTCTTTTTTCTCTTCTGTTTTCTGTTGAATAGTTCTGATGTTTTATTTTATTAAATCGCTGTTCAGAGGCCATCTGTTCTTGATCAGTCAACTTTCTACGTCCAGCAACACCTTTGCTAATCTTCGTCTGTTTTTTCTTTTCTTTTTTTCCCTTCTGTTCATGTTGTATACGTTTTTCTATGTTTATCAATGTAACTCTCCCTTCGCTTTTCTTTATTTGTTAAATCGGTCTGATGGATTAGTTCTTTACGTCGCTTTTCAGATGCCAACAGTTCTTGGTTAGTCAACTTTCTACGTCCAACCCCACCCTTGCAAGTCTTCTTTTTTTTCTCTTCTGTTTTTTGTTGAATAGTTCTGATATTTTACTTCTTTACGTCGCTGATCAGAGGCCAACAGTTCTTGGTTAGTCAACTTTCTACGTCCAACCCAACCCTTGCAAGTCTTCTTTTTTTTCTCCTCTGTTTTTTGTTGAATAGTTCTGATGTTTTAGTTCTTTACGTCGCTTTTCAGAGGCTAACTGTTCTTGGTTAGTCAACTTTCTACGTCCAGCAACACCATTGCTAATCTTCGTCTGTTTTTTTCTTTTTTTTCCCTTCTGTTCATGTTGTATACGTTTTCTATGTTTATCAATGTAACTCTCTCTTCGCTTTTCTTTATTTGTTAAATATATCTGATGGATTAGTTCTTTACGTCGCTTTTCAGATGCCAACAGTTCTTGGTTAGTCAACTTTCTACGTCCAACCCCACCCTTGCAAGTCTTCTTTTTTTTCTCTTCTGTTTTTTGTTGAATAGTTCTGATGTTTTAGTTCTTTACGTCGCTGTTCAGAGGCCAACTGTTCTTGGTTAGTCAACTATCTACGTCCAATCCAACCCTTGCAAATCTTCGTCTGTTTCTCTACATGTGTTGTTAATACGGACTCGTTTATCAATGTAAGTCTTCTTTCGCTTTTCTTTATTTCTTAAATATGTCTGATGTTTTAGTTCTTCACGTCGCTGTTCAGAGGCCAAGTGTTCTTGGTTAGTCAACTATCTACGGGCAACCCAACCCTTGCAATTCTTCGTTTGCTTTTTTCCCTTCTGTTCTTGTTGAATTAGTTTTTCTAGGTTTATCAATGTAAGTCTTCCTTCGCTTTTTTTATTTGTTAGATAGTTCATATTTTTAAGATTATACGTCGCTATTCAGAGGCCAATAGTTCTTGGTTAGTCAACTTTCTACGTCCAACGCCACTCTTGCAAATCTCCGTTTTCTTTTTCCCCTTCTGTTCTTACCGAATACGTTTTTCTACGTGTGTCGTTAATATGGTCTCGTCTATCATTGTAAGTCTTACATCGCTTTGCTTCATTTGTTAAATAGTTCTGATGTTTTAGTTATTTACGTCGCTATTCAGAGGCCAATTCTTCTTGGTCAGTCAAATTTCTACGTCCAACCCCACCCTTGCAAATCTTCGTTTGTTTTCTTCTGCTCTTCTGTTCTTGTTGAATAAGTTTTTCTGCGTTTATGAATGTAAGACTTCTTTCTCTTTTCTTCATTTGTTAGTTCAGATTCTTAAGATTTTTCATTGCTATTGAGAGGCCAATTGTTTTGGTTAGTGAACTATCTACGCCCAAACCCACCCTTGCAAGTTTTCGTTTGTTTTCTTCTGCTCTTCTTTTCTTGTTGAATAAGTTTTTCTATCTTTATTAATGTTAGTCTCCCTTCGCTTTTCTTTATTTGTTAAATAGGTCTGATGTTTAAGTTTTTACATCGCTGTTCAGAGACCAACTCTTCTTGGTCAGTCAACTTTCTACGTCCAACCCCACCTTTGCAAATCTTCGTCTGTTTCTTTCCCTTCTGTTCTTATTGAATAAGTTGTTCTATGTTTATCAATATAAGTCTTCCTTCGCTTCTCTTTATTTCTTAAATAGGTCTGATATTGTAGTTTTTACGTCGTAGTACAGAGGACAACTTTTCTAGGTCAGTCAATTTTCTACATTATTCAATATAAGTCTTCTTTCGCTTTCCTTTATTTCTTAAATAGGTCTCATGTTGTAGTTTTTTACGTCGCTGTTCAGAGGCCAACAGTTCTTGTTCAGTCAACCTTTTACGTCCAGCCCCACCCTTGCAAATCTTCGTCTCAAAATCGATCATAAAGTCAGTTTTTATAATAGTTTTCATCATCGTAATATATCGAATGAGTATCACTTTACCTTGTTGGAGTTGGTACTTCAAATACTTGATAACTTCTTCTTTCACTTTCCTGATGTTTTAGGCCAACTGTCAGTCAATTTTGAAGAATGCGACGTGCTGTTTCTGGAGCAGTGATAATGCGACTGACTTGATATTCTTTGATTTCCTTGTTGTGAAGCGTTATTTGTTTACTCAGCATTGTTGTGTCGACTTCAACAATGCCAACATATTTGTTTACACGGCATTGTTGTGTTCCACAACAATGCCGAGTAAACAAATATCTGTTGGCATTGTTGATGACGTCATTTTTTGATGACAAATTGGTTGAAGACAACGACTAATCACAAATTTTTATAGTATAAGAAACTGACAGAAATCAAAAGTCGCCTAGTTAAAGGCACCATCATGGCCTTAAGACTGACAGAACTTGAAAAACTAAAAGTGTTTATACAATGCATGGCCCTTTCATTATGCATGAACACTGCATCAGTTCATGCCTTTCCTACTTTGTCACGTAAGACAGCAACAATATCATTTTGGGAAGTTTACCTACCAGTTATAAAATACGCTGAAAAATGTTCGCCAATGGCTGTGATACAGTCCTCACTTTTTCTAAATAGATCTTGCACATACCACACTTCAATAGTTCATATTCTACAGCTGTTGATGGCTATATACATACTTCAAGCTTAATGTTTTCTTTGGACTCTTTCATGTATAGATTGGTTCGGAAGACATCATTTTTAAATATCCCCACACGAAAGACTCGCGTGGAATTTTGTCAGAACAACGATGTGGCCACAAGCCACACATTATTTAACCCTTTCACCAATTATTCAATTTAAATTTTGTATGGAATTTGATCTGGTGTTTTCACAGCAACTAAGGATAATAGAGTCATCTTGGACTACCAGCTGTGTCCGGTGGTTGATAGGTGAAAAAAACCAACATTTCAAGAACTATCTTTGTCGTCTTCAGGGTACTGAAGTACTACTAGCATGATTCAAACACGAAACTTTCCTCAGTTTCCTTTGACTCTTCTTAGCAGATTTGCGCTTTATGTAAGATACATACAAAGACGCTTGGTGTTCTAGTGTAAACTTATCTATATCTTACACAAAAGGAAACTTGCAGTACGCTGGGTCACACGTGAATATTGCAAGGGAGAAAACTTTCTTGGAAACAAATACAGTGAAGACACATAACAGAAAGATTATATACTGTCCTATATTAGTAGAGCTACCATATCATTTCTCTATATTTTCCTTCCTCAAGGCCTTCTATGTGCTGCCATATCACTCACAGCAGCAATTTCCTTGTCAGAAATTAAAATACACACAGATGCCATTTCAGTATGAATCTAACTGTACAGAAATAAACAACAGCTGCTTCTAGGGTCAGAAGAGTTAAATGTACCTGGCTTGGGGACAGTAACCTCCTGAATGTTCGGTTCTGAAGGAGGTTCTTCCATTTCCTTGGTAAGATCATCAGCTTCTTCCTCACTCTTGTGCTTCTTGCTTCCACTTGCTGCAGGGCTGCGACCACTAAAAAAATATCGAGCATAACCATTCAAAGAAAGGGTTTAGAAATGTACGCGAGAAGCAGGAGGTAAATGGAGGAGACAGAGGGCAGTCTTCTGCGTTGTTGCACCATGCAATCGTTTGTCTAAACATAAACGTTTTGGAGGAACATACTGTCTACATCTTCAAGGACAAATATATAAACAGTATGTTCCTCCAAAACACAGGTAGACGAGGTGCGATCGGAAAGTTTCCAGACTGAGTGTATAAAAATCTGTACACTTATCTCAGGTATTAAATTCATCCATCACCCTCGAAGTAGTTCCCCTGGGAGTGAACTCAACGATCCCAGCGCCGCTGCCAAGCCTGGAAGCATCCCTGGAAATCTTTCTTTGTCAGCCTGTCAAGCACCATCTGCGATTCTGCCTGAATCTCTTCTATCGTCTCAAATCTCCTCCCCTTTAGCTGAATTTTCATCTTTGGGAAGAGGAAGAAGTCACACGGAGCTTAGAAAGGAAGTTGGGGTCGGTTCTTGCAAGATCTTTGAGCTCCTGACAAACGAGAAGTCGATTCTGCTTCTGGTCCTCAGACAGGATGCGTCGCATGTGGAGTTCTTCCTTTAGAATCAGCTGACAGGTCCCATAGCCTATCCCAACAATGTCGCACAAGTCGTTGATGGTACGAGGTCGATCTTCGTGAATGGCCTACCGAATCTTCGTAACATTTTCGGGCGTTGTGCTCGAAGATGGTCGTCCAGAACGCTCGTCATCATCGACAGAGGTTCGGCCATTTTTAAAACGTGAATGCCACACAAAAGTTTGTGCACGACCCATTGCGGACTCCCCAAATGCTTGCTTTAGCATTTCATAGGTTTCCGTAGCCGTTTTGGCGAGTCTTTGGCAAGAGATTCAGGCAGAATCGCAGATGGTGCTTGACAGGCTGACAAAGAAAGATTTCCAGGGATGCTTCCAGGCTTGGCAGCGGCGCTGGGATCGTTGTGTTCACTCCCAGAGGAACTACTTCGAGGGTGATGGATGAATTTAATACCTGAGATAAGTGTACGGGTTTTTATACGCGCAGTCTGGAAACCTTCCGATCGCACCTCATACAGCCAAAAGACTACGTGATGCAACAACCCAGAGGACTACTATCTGTACTTTTATCATTGTAAAAAGCTTAAAACGTACAAATGAAGACAATGAATTTGTGTTAGGCAGTGAACAGATTCAGTACATGCTCCCATTAATACAGTATGTGTGTGCAAGAATACATGATGAAAGTGTATTAACTCAAAAACATAACATTTTTTATGACAAAGTTCTCATGTAACTGACCTGTTCACTCTGTAAATATACGAACCTCTTCCTCTTATCACGTTTTGGAACAGGCGAAGGTGATCTCTTGCGTTTTGGTTTCTTCTTGTTGCGGTCTGGATCAGACTGACTCATCAGATCATCGACTGACAGACGAAGCTAAAAATGTAAAATGCAATGCGACCTTTAATATTTCCAATGATATTTTAGTATGGTGACTTTCCTGTAAAATTGCTGTTTTATTTTCAACAGTGTTTCCAACTTTGCCATCCTGTGAAATTGGTTTTTTCCATTTACAAGGTTCAATTTAAACACCCAATTTGTTACTACTGGATTTCTTGTTATGTTCACTGTTAATAACTTATTTGTAATTGTTATGAAATTATTCAAAACTAAGAAAAAACAAGACTTTAAAAATTTCAGTGTCCTTAGGTACAACACAGTTTTGTACCTTGGGACAGGCCTTTATATCAACTAACCATTCAAAGCACAAGTTTATCAAATTTTTTTTAAAATTCAGTTCATACCTCCAAGAAACTTCAATGAGTCTCCAGACACTGGATGCCATCTACTGCATGTTTAACTCTTTGAAGCCAAAACTCATCTAAATGATATTTAAAAATGTAGTTCTTAGCTCAAAGAAATCACAGCGCAAATTCAATACAAAGACCAATTTGTTAATGTTGTTTACAAACATAATCACTGTTTATTCTGAGAATCATGCAAAACCAATAAGCATGGGGAAAACGCAAAGTTACTGATTATTCATTAAGGTAGTACACCTACCATTGGATTTGGGCTGTTAAAATTAAGACAGTTTTTAAAGTGACACTTGAGTAAGTTTGTATGATTTGAGGTTTTCACAGCAGTGAGTATGAAGAGTTCTGTCTTTTGGGTTGTTGCGCTGTGTAGTCTGGTCGATGTTAACCAACGTTTCAGAGGTCATACTGCCTCCGTCATCAGGGCGATGAATATGCCAGTAGGGGGTGTGGGGCTAGGCACATTCATCGCCCTGATGACGGAGGCAGTATGACCTCTGAAACGTTGGTTAACATCTACCAGACTACACAGCGCAACAACCCAGAAGACAGAAATCTTCATTCTCTGATGACGGAGGCAGTATGACCTCTGAAACGTTGGTTAACATCACTAGACTACACAGCGCAACAACCCAGAAGACAGAAATCTTCTTGAGTAAGTTTGCTTTACTTTCTGATTTAATTATTTTTTTAAATTTTTTCCTCATTTGATCACTAACTTAATTCAGAACACAGAATACAACCCATGTTGATTCAGTTTAGTTCTTACAAATCAATTTCAGATTCAAAATTATTAAACAATGGATTTTCTTTTGACACTTCATGTACAGTATGAAAAACTTCTGCAATAAACACAATCTTTTGAGATAATTCCATTAAAATATGTTCAAAATGGCCTTCTTATTAGCTTCTGCAACCAGCTTTAACACATTGGCTGCCCTATTCACTGGACAATTATATTCCTGTCCCCTTTCAACTCTTGAATTCCACTCTTTGGCATGACACACAGCCAAATTTCTTATTACAAACAGCCAATATGTCTGGCAAAAATTCCTCTTTTTTAAAGTTCAGCAATTACACTAGTTGTCACCAGTTTGCTGTTTAACACCAGACAAAATAGGAACAGGAACTGATGCCATTAATTAAATATTTTCTGTCACCCACATCTTTGTCCAGCATTCCAAAAGAACGAGGACCACAGTTTGGAGGCGATGATGATGAGACAAATTCAGCCACCGGTGATGGCAACAGCAAAGCATACCAGTACATGTCAGTACAGTATATTAGTTTTTATTAATTTTTCATGTTCGTGTAGTATTACATAATTGTAAGCAGTGAAAAATAACTGAAATTTACTTTTGACACAAAACATCTTCCTTTTCATTTTTTTTAAAAAAAAACAGTATGACTCCACATAATCATTAAGTAGTTTCAACATTTACAGTGGCTACTCTGTTATCACACAACCATCTCCTTACTGCATTAACAGGGAGCAGCTGCATCCGGACTGTCCCAAGGTATAGCTCCCTCTTACAACCACCAAAGTGTAAATCCCCATTGTGAATGAAATTAACATAATTTACACATACACTCTGACAGCATAAAGCCCCATAAAAGTTACAACTAGTACTAATGGACTCTGACTTCCAAGCATTCCCACCAATGTCAGGAATGAATACACAGGTCAGACAAGAAGACTGAACCGAACCACAGCCAAAGGTCACCATAAAAAGTTATTTGTATAATGATTCCATTTACTCTCAATGAGACAGTAACTAATGATGCCTAAAAGCTCTACTGCTTAATGTGCGCCATCACTAGGACCTGCTATCCCCTTCTCACAAAGCACCATAATAATGGATTCTGCATGGCTCGACAAAATCACAGCAATGAGAACCACAATGTACATTAAAAATTTCACTACTGTTTCTGCTTGTTTATAAAAATCTTTCATAATACATCCATCTTTCTTTCTCCCCACTCCCAAAACACACTAATTGTACAAAGTTTTATAACAACGATTCTGATCACCTGCATAAAAACAAAATTCACAATAACAGATTCCACCCTGTTTATAAAAAAAATCAAAATGAATCCTACTTCATTTGTAAAACAAAATATCACAGAGGATAGTAATATGAAAATGGGACGTCCAGTTTTGTACCTGACCTCACTGATTTTGACCCCAAAAAAACAAAACTTACAAATCTACCTACCTTGTGTATCTTCTTGTGTCCTCCTTCATCAACTTCATAATCCTCCTCAGTCATCCACTCATTATACTGATCAAGATCTAGCACCCACATTGCTGCTACCTGAAAACATAAAACACAAGATACAAACAATTACAATATTGTTTACTTCTTTATATTATGGAAATCAGTGCTGACAACCGCTCACCCGCCAAGGCCCAGCATGTGGCGCAGGAGAGTCAGGTGGTTCAACAGGCAACTCCATATTGGTCCAAGTATCATGGCTGTCTGGGAAGTAGTACCAATGCAGCAGAACCATCCGATCTCGCTTCATGGTAGGACGGGCATATTCCTCGTCCAATGGATCACAAGGTGGGTAAATTATGTGTGTTGCTTCCTCTTCGTTATCTAAAGCAATATCTACATTAATTCCTCTGAGGCTATATAAGAGGGGCAGTCAAAAAGTTCCTGGAATTGTGGTATAGCACTGTAATGGTAGGACATATGGCAACGCTTACCTAATCACCTTCAAAGTAGGACCATTGCGCACACACACACTTGCTCCATCGATCTTGCCATTGTTAGAAGCACCGGCGGAAGGCTTCATTTGGAATCTTCTGGAGTTCGGCCGTCGCATTCGATTTGATGTCCTCCATGGTTGCGAAACGCATCCCCTTGAGGCCCATTTTCTGAGTAGGGAACAGCCAGAAGTCACTCGGAGCGAGATCCGGAGAGTATGGTGGTTGGGTGATGACGGGAATGCTTTTCTCAGTGAGGAATTGCTGCACAACCAGCAATGTGTCGAATGCGACGGCCGAACTCCGGAATATTCCAAACGAAGCCTTCCGCCGGTGCTTCCAACAATGGCAGGATTGATGGAGCAAGTGTGTGTGTGCGCAAGGGTCCTACTTTGAAGGTGATTAGGTAAGCGTTTGCATATGTCCTACCATTACAGTGCTATACCACAATTCCGGGAACTTTCTGACTGCCCTACATATTATGTTTATGCAGCATGGGTCTTGGCAGTGTGATGTATTTTCTTGATCAAAATGTAATAATTGCTACAGTGGCGTGCTCCATTGTTAATCATTGTAGCAAATACCATAATCACCATTGCTGTGCTAGAACAGCAGAGTCTTCAGGCACTGTACTTGCCATAAATTATCTGCAGTGATGGATTCGTAATTTATCCTGGACTTTCTCTGCATCAGTTAATTAAAAATATAAAAGCACAACATTTTAAAGGACAGTTCTTCCTTATGCTTTAGCTTTGTATGTGTGTGTGTGTGTGGGGGGGGGGGGGGGGGGGGGGCAAAGAATGCCAGATACTCCGCTGGTTCTGGTATAAGAAGCTCAGTTTTGGAAAGTTTAACTACCAATCCGATTTCAGGATTATGTGTTTTAATTATTTATTAAAAAATTTATATTAATTTATTTTCATATGTCTATAAATTGTGTTCAATTAACATTAATAATGGACAAGTCTTTAACACTTTTGGAAGTACTGAATTTTTCTTGCAAGATCCTCCAGCATACAGTCACTTTGAAATAACTGTATTACACCCCCACATAAAAATAACTATCCATCCCTGGTCTAAGCAAATGATCATATGCACCAGACAGTGCTCAGATTGTCACTGAAGACAGCAGGCCAACCAATACCTGAATCTTACTATGACTCACACCACCATGCAATTCGACCCATTTTGGGTCGCCAAAGTAAAGAGAACAAAAACCTCCATATATTCATTGCTTTCAGCCTTACATTATAATAAATAAGGTGCAGCATAAAGCTGAGAGCGAAAGAAGCAGAACTAAGAGAAATAAGTGAAAAAAGAACAAATGTATTCAGCAAAGTCTGATGACTGTGAAACACGGAAATGCCATGAAGACTGTAGTCCGAGGCTTACCTGTGGACTTATTTGCTGCTTTACTTTGTTGAAAATACATCATTTGTAAATTCTCCAATGAAAACTGGTTACAGAATTTAATAAACACCTGAAGATTTTTAATAAAAATCATATATTTTCATTATTAATTTTAGGGTCCACCCTGTGATTCAATTTTTGCAGGTAGGACAGTTTAACAGAGAGAGGGTTTTCATAACGGACAACAAACAAAATCATCACACAAATCACATACCCAAGTTTCCGATCACAAAATTTTTAGGAAAAGAGTAAACTACGCAATTAAATATTGAATTTCAGATCTCATGTTAACATTTTACTGAAAGCATGTTTAAACTGAAATAAATTATGGAATGTGATGAAATATTCAAACATGAAGGAACAAACCTGTGATGGATCCTTGGTGTCTCTTGATTATGTCTTTTATTTTCACCTGCATGCTTTTCTCCACCTCTGATCGTACATATATTACTGGCATTGTAAGGCATTTGTTTTGGATGAGGACCTTTTCCACATTCATAAACATTTCCACATTGCGGTCCATTCGAGAAGGTGACTGAAGTAACATACAAAACAATCCTTTATTCAATTCAGTCATTCACAAAAACAAATCCTTTGCAAATAAAAATATATTTACAACTTACCTGAAAATCAAATCTCCTCCATCCCTGATCACTCTTAAATTTGTAGACTGTAGCTAGAATGTGGCACAAGGCACCGCCAGGTTTGAAATCTAGAAAACATCTCATCTGGGGAGGAAAAAAAATATAAGAATTCTGATTAGTCATTTAACTGCTGTAATCAGGGCTCTATGTTAACTCATTCATCACTGGGAAGTTAATAGAGACCAGTTTAATTACAAAAATATTATATGAAGGATAACACGAGATTGTTAAATAAGTAAGTGAATGTAAGTGTCCAATATATGCAAGTTTTATTTTCAGAGACTTTACTGTAAGTGTGTCAAAGAACTTAAAAAAAGGGTCATACTGGACATCACACAGTGCACTGACACATGCAGCAGCAGGGGAATAATAAGGTAGTGGTCTAATATACACTATAATACTCTCTCTGCTTTCAGACAGTTATTGCAATGTAACATCTACTTTTCACTAAAAATATACCCAATATGACAAAAATTCAAAATGTCAATTATTATTAGTGATTCTTGTGCCTACATATGGACATGTCATAATATAATTCTGGAAAAAATTTGTCAATATTCGCTACACACAAACAGGCACCATAAAATGTACTATACATTACAGGAGAATCAAAGCTTTTTTTGGGTGCCCGCGTTGTTACAGAAAGAGGTTATACTGAATAATGAAGGCCGTTCAACCACGAACATTATAAAATCAAAGCGCAGATCTCGACTCACTGACGCCCATCTTGACGATTGTTTGCGAGCAGCAACATCATCCTACACTCCCCAATTTGAAAAACTGGCCGATGAAATGCAGTGCCAAACATCACACTAAATTCCCACTTGAGTAATAATAATTGTACTTATAAAACTACATATTTTTGATTGCACGGTTTCTTGTATCATTAAACGTTGTGTTGTTTTGTGTATTATTTGGTGTCCATATCTTATTTGTCCAGAGAAAAGAAAATTTGGATTTGTTAATTGGTTGGTGCCCGCCACGATCTCGTAAACTCTCAAATGTGCCCGTAGGCACAAAAAGGTTGGGGACCACTGGTGTAGAGAAGTGCTTCTCAACGTATCTGATGTGGCAGGCCAGCATTTTTTTTCTAATGTGCCAGGGACCTGTATGTAGGTACATATGTACTGTAGCTCTATCACATAATTATCAAAATTACATTATGTGCTTCTGAAAACATAATATTATTTGATATTGTCAACTTTATTGACGTTTAGTTATTCTTGTTTGACTTCTTTTTCAATTTTTAAATTCTACTATTGTTTCTTTCTTTCTTGGAAACTTGCCACAGACCAGCAGCAGATGGCTTGCAGATTTGCACTTGCCTGTGGACCACCACTTCGAGTACCACTGGTGTAGAGGACATTCACTCTGATCTCAGGCCTCTATTCAGCAAAATGAGGTTATCAGCCAAAATTATGCTTAAGCCTCATTATTCTAAGGTATCTTTGACTACATCTTAAATAAGTCACCTTTGTTGATATTTTCCATTTCGTAGTTTTGTACAACAGCAGTATGTCCTCTGTTTTGATAAATTTCAGAGCATGACAACAGTTTAGTAAACACTGTTGTGTCTGTGGCACCAGCAAAGCTCATCTCAGGACCACTTCTTAATCTAACACTTTCCATCGTCTGTAAACATTAATTTCTTCACAATCACAGAACAGAAATGTCACTGTAGCCAATGTAGGAATGTTTGACTTATGAAAGCACAATAGTCCATCTTGTACCGAGATCTAGAATCTGATATACATATTTTCTTCGCAACCCAAATTAACTAGGTTTAGTAATAATGGCACAGAAGAGAAAATATTATCCCAAATTAACCAGAAAATATTTTCTTGCAAAAATTAACCCAGGATACCCTTGGACAATTAGGGAAGTACGTAGTTACTTAACAAAAGTTAACACCCGTTGATTGTGGTTCAATTGTGTAACTGAATAAATAACTTGCATTTCAATAACCCCTGGTGTAAGCGTCCAACACACTTAATAACATTTCACAGTGTGATGTACATAACATCAGAACTTGTTCGGCCTTGTTTTGTGATGTCATTACCCTATACTATCGTATCTTTGATGATGTTTCATAGTTGTTAAAAACTGCACCTTATAAGAACAGCCGTGTGTAATTTCAATATACAAACTGTATCTCGCTTTTCATTTAGTATGTGTTATAAAAATTTGTAAATCATTATGATGTTCGGTGAACTATATTTTTCAGTGCTGCTACTTGGAAAACATTCAGAAACAATGACACATACTTAATAAATAAATATATATATATATATGTACACACACATCAGAAACAGTATATAAAAACACACAACTCACAGGCAGTCTGGTAAGTGGGGGTTTGCTGACATTCTTTCCAAGATTGTCCTCTTGGAATTGTATAAGCTGAATGACCAACGAAGACAAACCTTTGCTCGTAGGTGGATCTGTTTGAACATACTGAAACACAACAAACACCAGTCACTATTATCCAATACAGTTGGAATAGTTAAATCTGAGTTGGACTATAAACCATATTTCATTCTACACTGTAACAGCCTTCATGACACTCAGATTCTCTATGGTTTTTGCTCTTTTGTGGACTCCTACTACCTACCAGCCATTACACTTCAAGGTATCTGTCCACAAGCAAGTCACATTTACCAGTGGAATTCTTCAAACTGTAATAACAGAAACCACTTTAACACAAAGCAATAATGAATCACAATTTTTTAAAACAAATTTTCACAAAATTAACTCTGGCTGGACTATTACATCACACTAAAAGTACATGCCTTAAATGCAAACATATTAGGGACTGTATGCACAGCATAAAAAGTAGTAAGCTAAGCTCAAAAGAGCTACTAATGGCTCAGCTTCATGTATTTCAGTTTGCCCAACATCATTAACCCCACGTGCATTCAATAGATGACAAAAGTAATTCCGTATGATCTGAAGCTTTCATGATGACTGAGTATAATGAATTCTTCTTGGGCTACCAGCTGTGTAAGGTGGTTTGATGGAGAAAACACCATTTCGAGAACCATCTTCATTCTCGTCCGCAGGGTATCTTGATGGTTCTCAAAACATTGGTCTTTTCTCCATTAAACTACCTTACACAGCTGGTAGCCCGAGAAGAATTCATTATAAACGTAATTCTTTTGCCTATCACAAACAACATGAATCTATGATTCTGAAAGCAGAACACTATTCTCATCTTTCACCATTATGGCCCTAGGCTTGTAACCCTCCTTAAATGCCTCAATACAGGTCTCTAATGCTTCTGTCCTTACTGCCTGTTTCACACTCATTAATGTTGCCTTTCAGCTGTTATCTATTCAAATTTCTGCAATAGTTTGCAAATACTAAGATTCTCTACTTCTACAATTCTGGACCTGCAATAATTAGTAAAAGACAATGGGTCATTGTGGAACTATTTCACAGATTATTACAAGACTGTTCCTATGTTTTAGGTGCCAGTTGACAGAAATATGGAACCAGAAAGCATTTAAATGATACTTCTGCAAATTTTTATGGGCAGAATAAAACTTCACGGGGTATGTGTACGTCAAACAGTTCTGTGTTATCTGTGCCTTACAAAATAACAACTAAAAATGTTATCTACCAAAGTCAAACTAGTGTGGATTCCTTTTTCAATAAACAAAATGTGACTCGCTATTAAGACCATAAAGCAAAGCCCAACACATTTCCACTGTAAGGCCAACCATAACGTAAAACAGACTTAACCTATTGTCCATACATGTCAACCAACTACTTAACGCCGGTGCAAGGACCTGCCATTCAATCTTACCTTTCTACAGTTTTTCTGCAACCACGATTTTATAGCATCGAATAAAGATATGGTTTCTGGAGATTCAAAAAACTTTGTGTTAGGCCCTCCATCCTTTTTCGGTGCAAGAGACACCATATTCGGGCTTGTTTTGAATGACGCTTTGCTGCAACAAATACATTAACAAACTCCACCAAACACACTAGTGCTAGTACGAGCAGTGCGATCTACCGGTACAAATTTTGCAACGGGAAAAGTATAGAACGTAACTTCACTGACAATCAGTACTGCCACACAAGAAAATTACCTTCGTAAGAACTTATGAAATAATGGAAACGTTTCGTACGATTATTGCAGTTGTCAAGTGCAACAGTAATAATTGTTTTATGGGACAAAGAATGAATCAGAAGTGCTAATGCAATGCCACATTAAATGCATACCTCCAACACAACACCACTAAAATGAAACGAACGTATCATGCTGTTCTGATACAAAGAAACTTTCAATTTTAAAGCAAAAGCCATGAACATTTCAAACAAGAACCTAAATATTTCAGTGGGTGAAGTTAAGTTCTCCATCCACATTTCAGCCGCGTTTTTACAAACACATTTTAAAAAACAGTCCACATAAGGAAATGGTTAATATTGGTGCTATTCAGATGTAGCTCAGTCAGTATAGTGACTGGGTACGGACTAGATGACCAGGGTTTGATCCCCGACGGTGGAAGAGGGTTTTTCCTCTAGCCTCTGTGTCCAGACCGGTTCTGGGGCCCACCCAGCCTCCTGTCCAATGGGTACCGGGGTCCTTTCCTGGGGGTAAAGCTTGGCCGGGGCATGATGCTGACCATTTACCCCCATCTAGTCCCAAGATCAAGAATGAGTAGGAGCTATACCTTCTCTTCCCCGAAGCGCCTACATGGCATACAGTGGGACAGCTTTACTTTTATTCATATGAACAAAACATTACTGGAAAGATTGGTCCTGCAACAAAGGGACGAGTTAATTATCATCTGCCGGCCATAGCAAAGCATGCTGTGTTTAGTTTTGGGATAATTTATTGAATACTGGTTTTCCAATTTAAGTTATTGACAATTTGTAGGTCAAGATATTTAGTTGTCTCTACTTCTTTAATTATTTTATCCTCATGCCTTATGCCTTATGCCTAGATTTCAGCAGCACACTTGTTTTCCAAGTGAAAATGTCTCGCTACTTGGAGTGACAATGTGTTTCTATGTTATCCTTTGTGATGCTGCATACATAAGATAACTGATCAATCGTATGGTAGCAGCACCTTTTAAATAAAGGAAGATTTCTGCTGTGTTTAGATGGCCGAATGTGTCTGATCAACAAAATCAATGGTTTGGGGTGAATTGTCTGCCTGGTTTGTCTACAAGATTACGTGTTTGCTGAATGCAATGAAGTACTGCTAGCATAAATACTTATTTTTATGTCAGAATTGGTCTTTGGGTTGTGATGCCATTTTGACTTCAGCATAATTGTATTTTCAGGGAAGACAGAAAGTAAAAGAAATAACTTGTTATTGGGAAGCAGTCATGGGAGGGAAATTGGACCCATACTGCAAGAAAATCTGAGCACTAAATTTTATATAGTTAGTATTTTTACCCCAAATGCTCCTCTTGTAAAGGTTATTGAGGAACTTGGGAAGCTTGGAAATGGCCTTATCAAACAATATTATATTGCTATAGTAGGAGGGCTAGGTGAACAGCCTCAAATAAATTAATATTAGTAGGAAAGGATGTCAGTTTCACTGCTGAGAGGACAGCCAACGCAAATGTGAGACTTGTCAACTTCTTCAAGAGGCATGGATGAACTGGAGAATTAAGAGAGTGAATCTTCAGCTTGATCAGCACTGATGGAGTGTAATATAGCTTAAATTAGTGTCATTGACACAGCTGCTTTTGTGAGAGAAGACTACACAACACATGAGCTACACCTAAGGTATCAGGGCAAACAGAGCCTGATGCATCTGATTGATGAAAGAATAAGAGGTGGACATGTGTCAGGTGTTAGAAGCATTCCTGTTCTTACCCAAGCTAGAGCCTTGACTTTTTTTGGCTTAAACTCTAAAGCACAGAGGTGCTTAATATATTGACTGAATTACCTTAATTCTAAAAATTCACAGTAAAAATGTAAACTCATTGATTTCATTAATATCTTTCACAGAATATCAGGGGACTAAGAAACAAAAGTGATGAATCAATATATTCTTTTGAAGTAGGTGGCATAAATCCCCATATATAGTGTATAAGCAAAAATCACATGGTAGAAGGATTTACTACGCCTCACATTAGATGGTTGCTTATTAGGTTCCAGTTTCTCCAGACAAAATCTACAGAGGGGAGTTTGTGTATGTTTGTAAAGAAATATCAATGCTTTAACAAAATTGACATTTCACATCACTGCAAAAATAGGATATGGAAATTTGTGCAATTCATCTACAAACAAAAACATCTAATTTAATTATATTAAGCTTGTACAGAGTTATATCATGTTATTTTTACCAATTCCTTAGCAAATTAGATGCTACTTTAAAGTATCTGTATAATTCAAAAACTGAATTCTTAATCTGTGGTAACATGAATATAGACTATCTCACCCCCCCCCCCCCCCCCCCCCCCCCCAAATCATTCCAACATACAACTTAATACTTTCTGTAAATTTTGCAACCAGGATTCAAAATAATTGAAGTACAGCAGGTGATAATATTTTTTTGGATAATGTAAGATTTAGCTCATTCTGAACTCCCCTAATAAATGGCCTATCAGACCATGATGCTCATTATCTTATGATCAATAATATTTCTGCAACAGTTAACTTTATACCTATGAAGCAGAGAACAAGAAAAGTAAAATAATGAAACAATCAGTTTAAGCTTCTTCTAAACAGTGAAGCATGGGAATCTGTTTATAAAGGTATGATACCAACAATAAGTTTAACCCATTTTATATACTTTTCTAAATATCTGTGAAGCTAGTTTTCCAATTAAGTATAAAAGTATAGGCAATATAAAGAATGTCTCAATTACACAAGGAATAAAAATATATTTCAAATGTAAAACAAATCTATGTATCAAACGAAGGAAAAATAATGAATCAAACAAAAATGCATTTTATATTAAGTACTGTAAAATCCTTAATAATGTTATAAAAGAGGCTAAAAGCAGCATTACAGTAGGCTTTTAGCAAAAGAATATAATAAAAAACATGGAAAATTAAGATGGCTGTCTCCTGGGTTGTTGCGCCATGTAGTCTGGTAAACTCCTACCAGACTACAGATTACAACAACCCAGATGACAACCATCTTCAGACATACCACCGTGAAAACCTCAAATCCTACAACACGGAACATAATAAAAGGGAGGCAATAAATGCTATTGATGAAAAGCTTATTATAATTATGCCATTTTTTAAGGAATTTTTATATTGCTGGGATACCTTCATCTGATGAATAAAAATTATATGAAAATTATTATACACATCCTCATTTTAAAAATTATTTATGATATATAAGTATGTTTTGGAGAGAAAGAGAAAAGAAGGTTGAAGAGTAGTTAACCTTCTTACCGTCTGGGCTACTGTCACGTAGTAATTGTGTTTTTACGTAAATTGCTCACAGGGCGCAGCACAATACACCCCGCGCTACGTTACCATTCAACAGCATTTTGCATACGCATCTGAATAATCCGTGGTTAAAGCAAGACATTCTATGAATATTGCAGGTTTACCCAAGTTTGACGTCCGCATGTCCTGCCAGAACAAAGAACAAAAAGAGTTAAGTCCAAAGATATTCAATTTCTAACCAGCAGACAACAAACCAGGTGATGTTTGGAATTTAATTTGGAGGCATAAGTTAAACCAATGATAAGGGCAAGTCTAATCTTATAAAACATTATGAAAGCAACTGTACTATTTTATTCTTATCCATACGTTTTCGCCGCTACGATTCAAAGCATAAATTCGGCTTTAAAGTGAGAGTCGAATTACCATTTAGAGCTATCAAATCTATCTCGTCTTTCTTTTATAAGGCATTCAGGACTCGTCCCACTTCATAACCATATTGGGAAAAGGTAATTGCAATAACATTAAACGTTACTCTCACCCGAAAGCCGATTTTATACAATTATACAAAACAAATTTATTCAAACTTAAACACCAAAGTTGTGCGTTCCAAATTACTTGCGGCTTTTCAAACTGCGCATAAAAGCCACATCTCCGTGAAAAGTCTCAAAGAAGGCCCCTATATAAATAAACTCTGTCTATTCCACGAAGGTAGACGCCGTTCCAGTTTCGCAGTTCGTTACGTCATCATTTAGCAGTAACCAACTTCTGTTTCCGACATATGCCGTATATTCACACGCCAGAGGGAAATTCTAACACTGGGTTCATGAAACTGTCACTAGATGGCAGATGAAGCAAAAACGAAGGAGTGAAATAACTACTGTTTGCAACTGTAATCTTGAGACTTGCAAGGAATGCAGGAAGTCCAAAGCGTTAAAGGCTACTACATAGCAGACGATATCTTTCCTCCGCTGCAAGCTTCAAGATTACAGACACGAACAGTACAACACTTATTTATGAATTACGTTATTATTGTGGTTTTCAACCAAAACTTTACTAATTTATTGCAGAACTAAAATTTATAATATTCATATCAAGATACGTGGAAGCCATAACACGATGATTTTGAACCAGACAGAATAGAATTGAATTTATTTACATTCCATAGATCTTTGATAGGCCTAAGCCAAAGATGTAGAACATGTCGGCGCAAAAACAAGGCTTGTTTCTAACGCAAATATAAATTATTATTATTATTATTTATTTAGTGTTCTGTCTGACGACAGGTCCATATGAACAGGATCCTTCCATCCTTTTCTCGGACTGGGACCTGTTCATATACGTTCTTGGCAGATGATCCAGAAGTGGTTTGCCATTGCCTTCTTCTGTGTGTGAATGGAGTAATTGTTGGGATGCCACGGAGAAACCGGGGAAGCCCCCGGAGGAAAACTCCGTGTAGCCTAGACCACGGCCTTGCCAAACACAAGTTATAAATTCCGGCACCGCTGGGAATCGAACCCGAGACTCCCAGGATTACAAGGCCAGCGTTCTAACCGCTAGATCACCTCATCTTATTATTATTTAGTGTTCTGTCTGACGACAGGTCCATATGAACAGCATCCTTCCATCCTTTTCTCGGACTGGGACCTGCACATATACGTTCTTGGCAGATGATCCAGAAGTGGTTTGCCATTGCCTTCTTCTGTGTGTGAATGGAGTAATTGTTGGGATGCCCCCGGAGGAAAACTTCGTGTTGCCTAGACCACGGCCTTGCCCAACACAAGTTATAAATTCGGGCACCGCCGGAAATCGAACCCGAGACCCCCAGGATTACAAGGCCAGCGTTCTAACCGCTAGACCACCGTGGCTTACAGAGTAAATTACTGATAATTAATTACGGGAGTTAAAAGAAAGTGTAAAGTTGTAAGTTAGATAATAAAAATATTTACAAACTGCGACTCAGAAATTCATCTGGTAGTTCTTTAACCACATCAGAATATTTCGCAATCTAGTGTCATTACTTAGAACATTTTGTATTAGCCTGTTTCGTGTTGCCTTATAATCTATGCAGAAGCGATTACAACGAATTCCGCGCCCATATCCTCTGTTAACAGAAGCAACCATATAAGCTTTCATGCAATGTAGATTACTTGTCATACGTCGGTAAACTTCTATCCGACTACACGGCGCTACAAACCAGGAGACTTCCGTCATCGCAGTGAGAACCTCAAATCCCACTTCCGATTGTACAGCGTCAGAATTTTTGAAGAAGTCTCTCTTTCCTTGAGATACCTCAAGCTCGAATATGTCGAACTGTGGTAATAATTTTTTAGAAAGGTTTCAAATCCTCAATTATGTAGGCATCATTCAGAAGCCTACTTAGTTGAGGCAAATACTTCAGTTCGAGACTGCTCAAGCCATGTTAATAACATGTCGTCTTATCGAGGTAGTGACCTGAACTTAGGAACAGGGATATTCTAGACGTGTGAATGCACCAGCTGTGGATATGACGCGTGTCGACTGTTCTTTGCAACTTGCACTGAGGTAATTTGCATTTAACTTCCGTGCAGCAGTGAAATAAAGTTGTGACTCGCACCAAGAGAGGCGAACAAGCTTGCGGACAAATATAAATTATAATAAAAATGTTACGCGTGAAGATTGGTCGGACAGTCCTGTCACAGGAGACTGCGTCCTGAAATGTAAGCTACTCTTCATCTAGGAGGGTGTGTTCTGAAATGTAGGCTGTGCTTCATCTAGGAGGGTGTGTTCTGAAATGTAGGCTGTCCTTCATCTAGGAGGGTGTGTTCTGAGATGTAGGCTGTGTTTCATCTAGGAGGGTGTGTTCTGAAATGTAGGCTGTGCTTCATCTAGGAGGGTTTGTTCTGAAATGTAAGCTACTCCTCATCTAGGAGGGTGTGTTCTGAAATGTAAGCTACTCTTCATCTAGGAGTGCGTGTTCTGAAATGTAGGCTATGCTTCATCTAGGAGGGTGTGTTCTGAAATGTAGGCTGTGCTTCATCTAGGAGGGTTTGTTCTGAAATGTAAGCTACTCCTCATCTAGGAGGGTGTGTTCTGAAATGTAAGCTACTCTTCATCTAGGAGTGCGTGTTCTGAAATGTAGGCTATGCTTCATCTAGGAGGGTGTGTTCTGAAATGTAAGCTACTCCTCATCTAGGAGGGTGTGTTCTGAAATGTAAGCTACTCTTCATCTAGGAGTGCGTGTTCTGAAATGTAGGCTATGCTTCATCTAGGAGGGTGTGTTCTGAAATGTAGGCTGTGCTTCATCTAGGAGGGTGTGTTCTGAAATGTAGGCTGTGCTTCATCTAGGAGGGTTTGTTCTGAAATGTAAGCTACTCCTCATCTAGGAGGGTGTGTTCTGAAATGTAGTAAGAGTGATCGTTGCTGTAACTTTCGCTGTAATTTTTGCAAAACTTCTAAAAATCGCAATTGTAATTAAAAACATCTAGTTTTTTTTTCTTAAATGCAGTCACAAAGCATTTTTTTTTATTTTTGATTCCACACTATATAATCAGAACAAAGTATAAACATGTTGCAACTTTTCTTAATGTAAGTAAACCTTCCAAAATGCTTGAGTAAACTAAAGCTGCTGTGTATGAGCTACAAGACGCAATCATGTGACCAGTGCTATATCAAGTAGCATGTTCGTTACTGAATGCTGAGTGGCTCCGCCCTCCTCCACTGGCATACGCCAGAGCGACAACAGAAGAGATTCATAGCCTACGAAGAAATAATAACAATAATAATGCACATACGCACATGCGGAAAGAAAGACTTAAAATTAAATCCTTATGCAGCTTTGCCAGTAAAGACATAAATCAAGGGACATAATATACTGAGACGTCTACAAAAAGATAGAAAAAAACAATTTTAATCCTTGCAATCGGAACAGGTTAAGGATTTAACACGTCATTTATTGTAACGATAATAATAATAATAAGTAGAAAAGAAACATTTGTATGAACACATCCCGAAGACAGTGGAGACAAGTCAAGATAGCCAAATAACTATTTTGTGGAACCAACAAGTCAAAACAGATAGAAATATTCCTAATAACAAACCAGATATTATAATCAGAAACAAAAATGGAACTTGCCTCTTAATTGTCATAGCAATACCGACTGACAGGAACGTAATTAAGAAGAAAGCGGAGAAGATCTTGAAATAGAAGGACCTTCTCATTGAAATACAGAGAATGTGGAAGGTAAAAGCAAAAGTAATCCCAATAATTACAGGAGCAACTGGAACTGTCTCCAGGTCACTCAGAAAATATTTGGCCAACATCCCGGGCGAACACGACGTCAGGAAACTGCAGACGACCGCCATTTTGGGATCTTCATACATCATCCGAAAGACGCTGTCGTAAAATATGTAGTCATCTCTAACAATAAAATTATATAATACGTGTAACATGTATCGAAAACAAAATGTATTTCGGAAACAGCTGCTGCCCTATGCACCTTAGGGACAAGGTCTGTCTCGGGTACATGGAAGTAAATACCCCCATAAAGTGGTGAATATTTTATTTATTTATTTAGTGTTCTGTCTGACGACAGGTCCATATGAACAGGATCCTTCCATCCTTTTCTCGGACTGGGACCTGTTCATATACGTTCTTGGCAGATGATCCAGAAGTGGTTTGCCATTGCCTTCTTCTGTGTGTGAATGGAGTAATTGTTGGGATGCCACGGAGGAAAACTCCGTGTTGCCTAGACCACGGCCTTGCCCAACACAAGTTATAAATTCGGGCACCGCCGGGAATCGAACCCGAGACCCCAGGATTACAAGGCCAGCGTTCTAACCGCTAGACCACCGTGGCGGTAATTGGTGAATATATGGAATAATAATAATAATACGGTGAGTCGGGGTAGCTCAGTCAGTATAGTGACTGGCTACGGACTAGATGACCAGGGTTCGATCTCCGACGGGGGCAGAGGATTTTTCCTGTGACCTCTGCGTCCATACCGGCTCTGGAACCCAACCCAGCCTCCTGTCCAGTGGGTACCGGGGTCCTTTTCCGGGGACAAAGCGCGTGACCACTCACCCCCACCTAATACCGAGGTTAGAAATGAGTAGGAGCTACACCCTCTCTCCCCCCAAGCGCCAACATGGCGTATAGTGGGGCAGCTTTACGTTTGCTTTATAATATATGATGAAAAGTGAGCGTGAAGGTGTCTTTAGGAACCTATCTTGCCTTGTTAAGTTTATGATTCATTTAGGATGTTTCTCCTAAATTTAGTTAAGTGTAAAAATATTCTTCTATTATGTTCGTATTGTGTTATTTCGAAGGACATTCTTAGAATATTAAAACTAACGAAACTTCAGAAAGTAGATCGCTGTCGATTGTTTCCAGTCCCCCCTCTTCCTCAGCAGAAACCTTCTGTTCTCATCACCGCCGCTTTGGGAACCACTGCTTCTGATACCTGCGTCTTTTGTAACAGACTTAACGGACCAGCACACAAAGCGAGAGCACAACGGACCGATGTATTGCATTATGGGAAAACATTTCGTTGGGAAAAACGTTTTCACATTTGTTAGCACGCAGAGGGGCTGATAATTAATTCTGAAACGTATTCATCCTATATTATGATCCACCAAGATGCCTGATGTGCATTAATAAAACTGCCAATTACGGTAGGAAATGATATTGGAAGACAATCATGAAAACCTGTTTATCTGAGCGGAGAACTGACTGGACTTTCAAGCAGAAGTATCTATCTGCGCAGGCGCACAGCCATCCTAATACACGATATAGAAATATCGACTGTCAGTCCTCGCTGTTTCGTCTCATTCTTGTGTTTTTTGTATTCATAGTTTATATATAATTTGTCGCCCTCGGTGCTTAGCGTGCTCGCCACTGGATCCAAGGTTCGCGGGTTCAAACCCGGCCGAGGTCGATGGATTTTTAAGGGTGATAAAAATCCGTAGCACAACTTCCTTTGGAGGGGAAGTAAAGCCGGAGGTCTCATGTCGTAGATTTACGGCATGTAAAAGAACCTTACGAGCATGAAACGAGATGTTTTGTAAGCAAAATTCTGCAGCCATTTCTCGACCGAAGTCTCTCCTGATTCACTACTAGATGGCTCTAGCAGACAAATCAGGATTGAGTAGAAATTGTGAAGAGGCAGTGAGTGGGCTCGTCACTCACTACTTATAAATGCACACTTCAAAGACAAAGAAACCTCCTACATGGGAGGAGGCCAAGGTTCGACTTCGGGCTGTTGTGCCATAGAAGAAGAAATTTATATATAATTTACTTTTTGACGTAAATACGTCTATATTTACGGGTCAGTGTCATTCGGCAAAAAGTGAAACTAAAAAGTGTAACTGCATTGTTATGTTACCCTGGAAATGTCAATTGTTTACTCGGTATTATTGTTACCTATAAAACATTACCTTACCTTACATTACCTAGCGGTGGTCTAGCGGACAGAATGCTGGCCTTGTAATCCTGGGGTCTCGGGTTCGATTCCCGGCGGTGCTCGAATTTATAACTTGTGTTGGGCACGGCGTTTTCCTCCGGGGGCTTCCCCGGTTTCTCCGTGGCATCCCAACAATTACTCCATTCACACACAGAAGAAGGCAATGGCAAACCACTTCTGGATCATCTGCCAAGAACGTATATGAACAGGTCCCAGTCCGAGAAAAGGATGGAAGGATCCTGTTCATATGGACCTGTCGTCAGACAGAACACTAAATAAAAAAACAGTGGTCTAGGCAACACGGAGTTTTCCTTCGGGGGCTTCCCCGGTTTCTCCGTGGCATCCCAACAATTACTCTATTCACACACAGAAGAAGGCAATGGCAAACCACTTCTGGATCATCTGCCAAGAACGTATATGAACAGGTCCCAGTCCGAGAAGAGAAAAGGATGGAAGGATCCTGTTCATATGGACCTGTCGTCAGACAGAACACTAAATAAATACATTACATTACTTTACATTACATTCATCTATCACAGACCCATAATAAGCGTAACTAATTCAAGTTAAATAAGCAAAGTCTTAATCAAACTTTACGCAATTGTAAAGCATGTATAAAGGAAATATTTAGAATAAAGCCAATATATAAACTTCCTTTCCGTATAGACGTATTTACGTCTAATTCTCCGGAACTGGTTCCACTATCACTTTTTTAGTAGAGTGATTTGTAGCAGACCCAAAGGATCAACTAGCATGCATATTGCTTCAACAGTGCGGACATTTTCAATAAGAGAAAATGCTTTTAAGTAAGTATGACGTCACTGGTTTAAGGTCGAGTCAATTCTCCGCTAAAACAGGCAGTACTAGTAGCGTTAGTGGATTAGCGCATAGGTAATTAAAGAACTCCACGCTCCAGTTTTCCTGAATGGTTGATATATTCAGAGGCAAAAATATATAATTATTTTTAGGAAGCCCAGTTTACACACTCGTACCCTATCCCTCTAAGACCTATTTTAATATTATATTTCTATGAGCCGGGATAGCTCAGTCAGTATAGTGACTAGCTACGGGCTGGACGACTGGGGTTCGATCCCCGACGGGGGCAGAGGATTTTTCCTCTAGCCTCTGCGTCCAGACCGGCTCTGGGGCCCACCCAGCCTCCTCTAAAAATGGGTACCGGGGTCCTTTCCCGGGGGTAAAGCCGGCCGGGGCGTGATGCTGACCACTCACCCCCATCTAGTGCCGAGGTCAAGGAAGGGAGGAGCTATACCTCCTCTCACCCCAAACGCCTACATGGCGTATAGCGGGACAAACTTTACTTTACTTTATCTATGATTAGTTGTGCCATGTGCTCTCTTTCCTTTGAGGTCTACTATCACAGATTTACATGTCCTGTCCATCTCAGCCTCTTTCAAGTTATCAGACGAAGATGCAGAATGTGACAAATCTCATTTGTTACACTCGGGATTACTAAATTATTGGACTTTGTCCGTCGTCTGGTATTCAAAGGAACGAAACTTTTCGAAAACTGGATTTGTTTCCGTCCTCAGGTGAAAAGGGCAGGGGCTAACCTCAGTAAATGGACCAGTAACAGAACCAGTTTCCGAAACGTTTCGTTCTTTTGAGGACCAGACGACTTGGCAATCCCAAGCGTAATACACCGTCGTCAGAACACTTTAAAATTAATTAATTTTTACGTTCTCCATTAAATCTTCAATTCATTTACAAATCGAATGTGCTTCTATTTATAATGGAAAGCAAGGAGGATGGGATGGGCTGTAACATCAGAGGACATCCGAAAAGACGAACCTCTGATCGCAGTGCCACCTGGATCGCGACCGCGTATTAACATCGCGCAGTCTATTTCTGTACGTTACGATACTGGGTCGATGGTCACGCCCCTAATAATGCGACTTGCGTGAACTGCCGTTCTTTACATTGCAAATTGCGTCTCTCGCTGCTGACAGGGCCAATGCTCCGACAGGTGGCGTCGATAAAATCTCAGCTGCCCCGTGCCACATGTGACTGACAACTCAGTGCTCCACTTTGCATTATGCATGCAGCATTCGGACTGACAAAAGCGACTTTCGAACAGGGCCGTCCAACTGGACGGTGCCTTTGTAAAGAGGGTAAGAAATGCTGCGTCCTGGATTGTTACATTCCATTCCCCGCACGGCCACAAACCTGGCATTTCGCTTCAACCGACTAGCGTGCTTTACCTCCAATCCCCCCATACGCCTTCGTAGCGTGATGCTTCGACGCAGGGGTACGTTTATTGAAATACGTGTCAAACCTAAGATCACTTATAAAACAGTTGACGATAACGAATACGTACAGAATTTTTATGACGGACTCAAGTGAAAATGCCCAGTTTAGATGCCAGATACGTGGTAGGATAACATTAAGATGGCTATAGAGAAGTCAGTTATGAAAATGGAAAATTAGTTATTAAAAGAACCCTATGCGAAAAGATTAATGTACAGGTAAAGTTTTCCTCCGGGGGCTTCCCCGGTTTCTCCGTGGCATCCCAACAATTACTCCATTCACACACAGAAGATGGCAATGGCAAACCACTTCTGGATCATCTGCCAAGAACGTATATGAACAGGTCCCAGTCCGAGAAAAGGATGGAAGGATCCTGTTCATATGGACCTGTCGTCAGACAGAACACTTAATAGCCACGGTGGTATAGCGGTTAGAACGCTGGCCTTGTAATCCTGGGGTCTCGGGTTCGATTCCCGGCGGTGCCCGAATTTATAACTTGTGTTGGGCAAGGCCGTGGTCTAGGCATCACGGAGTTTTCCTCCGGGGGCTTCCCCGGTTTCTCCGTGGCATCCCAACAATTACTCCATTCACACACAGAAGAAGGCAATGGCAAACCACTTCTGGATCATCCGCCAAGAACATATATGAACAGGTCCCAGTCTGAGAAAAGGATGGAAGGATCCTGTTCATATGGACCTGTCGTCAGACAGAACACTAAATAAATAAAACAGGAACCAGTACCTCTAAAATATGAGCTCACAGACATAAAACTCCCTCCAAAAACACACGTCTTTGTTTTTTAATATTAAGTTTCAAAAACCCACAAGCATAGAATGACTTGCGTAGACTACACTGTCTTTTGGTCACCCCTGTATAAATTTTATGAGGCTGTGGGAAAACCACACAGGCAACGGGTCGTGTGTGGTTGTTGATACAAGCAGTTCGTTTACACACAGCTTTTCGCAACCCCCCCCCCCCCCCCTCAATCGTGATTTTAACGTGGATCACCACATTTTTCAGTTACAAGGGGGATGCTGTATCCATGTGACATCATGCCGGAGTCTGCGGGAGATATTTAAGACTGCTGAAATAATTCGTAATCTTCGAACAGGGATATTTTTTTTCATCGTCTATGGTCAAACTTGACCGTCGTGACTCCCCCTTTTCAGGGTTTTATTGCGAAAGTACCACGGTGATTTCGCCTTGAGGAGACGCGGACAAACATCCATGCCTTGAGTGGGATTCGAACCCACGATCGCAGCGGCCAGGTGCACGAGGTCCATGCCTCAGACCGCGTGGCCACTGCGGATATGGATGGACGGTAAAGACTTCAGTAATGATGATGATGATAGTAACTTCAATGTTCTTTACGTCGTACTTGACTGTTTTAAAGCAATATCAAAAATGTCTCTGACGTAATGGCAGGGGGAATGGAGGATTTGTGAATTATTTACTTGGAACTTGCAATATAAAATGAGTTTTCTTACAACGACAAATGAGAACTTCCTGTCGATATTAAACCGGGTCGATGGCGTCTTTGTGGTGGAAGGCTGGGTCAACAGGTCACTCACACGAGTGACCGACAAGGTGAACACACACACACAGGCAATGAGAAATTGGAGAAAATCAAATTGGAATTTCTAATCGCCAAGATAAATTTAGACCGAGTGCAATGATCTGCTTTAGCTGCAAATATTATTACATTTACGGGACACACGTGGATAAAGTCGAAACTTCAATTACAGACGTAATTTATGGTTTGATTTAAGGTTCTTCGCGATGGTGAATACGAAGATGGGTTGTCTTCTGGGTTGTAGCGCCGTATATTCCAGTAAAGTTCACCGACGTTTCAGAGGTCACTGCTGCCTCTAGCATCAGGAAATTTGTTAACTTCTACCAGAGTGCACGGCGCTACAAGTCAGAAGACAGACATTGTTTGCGGTTCTCTGCATTTTTGTGTCTAAAGACTATTGTTTGCTAGATTAGGTAACGAGTCCATCACATTGAAGCACTGATTTGAAGTTCCTCTACACTTTTAAGTGCAAAACTGAACGATAATAGATTTTAAAAAAATGGGGCTCAGGCCCCGAACAGAAAGGAACGAAACTGAACCGTCTGACTTTAAAAAGGTCAATATTTGGGGGGGGGGGGGGGGGCTCAAAACCTGCGTCCCGGAGCTCACGAAGGAACCACGACGTCACCCTTTTAGTACCAAACTGAAGCTGTGTCACTACGCACAATTTACGGCTAATGCATTTTGTGGGGTTTAAGGGGCAGTTGGGTTCTGTTGTCGATACAAGCAAGAGTAAGTACACTTTTGTTTTCAGGAACGTTCTTTTGCGAGATATGAGGTCGACGGTGTGGCGGCGTGACGTCATCGCCTGATGCATATCGCAACATAAACCTAACCTTGCAATCACTGTCATGCTGAGTTCGACACACAAATGCTTCAGTTCTGGTTATTTGTAAATTTTGCATAGCCCCCTGTATTTTTCCACTTATTGTATATACGCACAAATATTTTGCATTGTTATGAATTATTCGTCTTTGTATTACGTTAATACATACCACATCAAACATGTTTGAAATAAAGGTTATGCGATCAGTAAAGCGCATTATTATTACACCCATTTGGGACTTAAGGAAAATTCGATGTGTAGACCCCCGAAGAACCACTTACAATAGAAACGAATTCATTCATTAGCTTCGGAGACACGCGTGTACACTCAAACTGATTTCCAATTATGATTTTGCATTGCTCGTGCTTACAACTCAGAGCGGCTGCTGCTAACTAATCAGTATTTATATAAATTAATCTTGACTTTACTATGTTTTCGGACTACCAAATGTTACCTCAAGAACCTTAGACGACTCACCTCTCTTGGTAAGATCATGCTGGAAGTCTGTACGGGCCTGATAACGTTCACGTTCGGGCCTGTTTCAATTGATAGCAATCAAACTTTTTTTAACATTTCCTCGAGCAAGGGAAATTTATTTGTAACAGCGTTCATCTTACTGTGAATCCCCGGTCAGTGCTTCAAATGTCAAATTAACCACAGAATTTTACATCGTCGTCAAATCTGTTCAAGGTTTATTTTCATTTGTGCATAAAAAAACACGTATTAATGATACGATAGTCGGGACAGATTGTAAATAGACCGGGTTATATTTGGGTTGGAATAAAGGAAAGTCGGGCTTGGGGATACGGGTAAAATATTTAAAAATCAAGTTTTGCCCGTCCAGACCTCTTATTTGTCTTTACGTGAAGTGTTTTTGTATGTCTTAATTTAACGATACTCTCTCAACGGCTTATGCCATATGTCGACAGTGAAAGGTGTCGAGGCGTACTTAAACGCAATATCCCAGCATCTGACTGGATAGGCGGAGCAAAATCACAGAGATTCGAACCCAGTCCCTCTCGACTGCGTAGCAGGAATTATCTTGATTGCATAATCAATACATTCTGTAAGAAATGCTTGTACTCTCAGTACAAATTACAACCGTGACACTTAACCAAATCGGTGTTTTACGCTTCGCGTTTTTCCATCAACTTGTAACCCTGAACGGTAACTTACACGGAATGTTTTCAAGTGTCGTAGATTATTCTAATGGTTTTGAATGCTTACACAGTTTGACTAGAGGCCTGAAGGAAACAGTAGACTGTCGGAGGTCTCAAAAGCTTTCTCAACAGAATTAGAATCGAGACAACCGGAAGGAACATGGAATCCCATTTCGAGGATCCAGAGCCGTTGTTGTCGACATCTAGCGATATGCATCTGTATACTAAAACACTTGTTTAATAACACGGATTTTTGTAACAATCATTGTCATATCTGTAAGATATTGTAGGTGCGTCATATTGTGATTTTATTTAAAAATATTATTAAAATATATATTAAAATTGTCCGTCAATCACAATAAAGTATTATAAGATAATTAAATGGTTAAAATATTATCTTTTGTTCCGTATCGAGTATTGACAGTCAATAACCAACCTCGCTCCGATACGATGTACTTCTGATCTCTCCTCTTACAACTTCGATATTACTTCTCTGACCAATATACGCAGCATTAACATCACTCCGACAATACGATTGTATCAATGATATATAATACAACAACAAATGTTGATACAATGTGAAAAATTGAAGAAATGATACGAAAATTAAAAATTAGTAATTGAATTAAGAGTTTATAACATACACCTGATGACGGCTCTATGAAAGCCGAAACATGTCGAGAATGTTCCTAATGTAAATCGAGTGCTCGATACGGAACAAAGGATAATATTTTAACCATTTAATTATCTTATATTACTTTATTGTGATTGACGGACAATTTTAATATATATGTCATATCTGTGTTCATACACTCTAATTTTCAGGAAAATTCTACGTCTGTTAAAGTAAATAAATAATTTGAGTATTATTTTCCAGATACACGCGACCATTTCGTTAAAACAAAAGATATCAATATTGAAATAAGACCCACAGCGCAAGAGTCTGTCTGTAGGACATCCGTTTATAAGTTACAATACTTGCTTGGCCTCTGGGTTGAAGGAGAGCGTTAGGTTGAGGTTGACGGTGAGGGTCACCGGAGCATCGTTCAACGTGATTCACTCAGTGTACTTCTCGTCTTCGATTATGACCTACAATTAGAAGGAGTGCCCCTGGGGTGATTCAGATGATGGCGAAACTAACCCGCGTTATGGAACCAACGTTTAACAAGAACAGAGACAAAGAACTGCTTAAAGACGCGTCACCAATCCTGAAAAACTAAACGGCAAGAGATAGGTTTAAAAAAAATAAATTAACAAAAAACAGTTTTGAAGGTGACTGTCTTCTGGGTTGTTGCAACGTGTAGTCTGGTAGAAGTTTATCGACGTTTCAGAGGTCCTTACTGCCTCCATCCTATAAAAAGCACTTTTATTACATAATCACAAAATCAACACTGAAATAAACACTTCTCGGTCCGCACACATCATGTGTTTGTCTTGCAACTGCATTATGCGAACATTTTCCTCCTAAAGGTCAGTCAACCGATTTTTGGGAGTAAACCCACAAGCCACGCCCTCCCCGCTCTGCAAAATCTGCATCTCAAAGGACGTTTCCACGCATTCGACAATCCACAAAGAGTGGTTAGAGCAACGAGGTTTTGCTTTATCCCATTGGCCAAAGCCGCTGTTTCTGTAATCCCAAAACCTTATTCGTCACGTTTATTATTTCTTCTCGCCCGTAATTTTATTCTTAATCTGCAAATTTGTACGTTACAAATTACTATGCACATTTATACAAAATTAACATTAAGTATGTTCGGAGGTTTTCACGGCAGTGAGTACGAAGATGGCTGTCTTCTGGATTAAGACGTCCTGTCTCGATACCAAATACAAGTCCAATGGCACTGAATAATGATGAAAAGCGGCGCATTCTAACAGAACCTGATGACAGGATGACTCCATGCAAGATGCCGGCAAAAAACAACTCTGCATTATCGGGCCGAAAAACTTGACTCTGAATTCATGTGGGAGGAATCATGGTATGGAATTTAGTAAATAATTAGATATGTACGCGTTCTGTATGCTAAATGTATTTCATAACAAGCTCTAAAAATTTATTCTGTGCCGGAATACACATAATATCCTCATGCGTTTTTTGTAAAGTGCATTTATAGGCACTGAAAATCTGTCTTGTCCAACAGTTCCCATTTTGACCACCAGATCGCGACTTTCCTCATCCATAATTTCTTATAACCGCTCGACGGGCATTCAAATCAAATTTAATCCAAATCCGTCCATTGGTTCTTTTTTAATTATGCGGACAGACATACATGACAAGTTTTATTTGCGTGTGTTTGTCCGCGGATGCGATTAGATGAGTAATACCAGGGACTCTCATGTGATGATGAATTACCATTACCGTAACAATGTTAACATGGCATCATGACGAAGGCAGCTACAGTTGCGAAGGTTACAATGGAAAAAAAAATCGGCAATCACACCATTGTATGACCAAACCTCACAAGTTCCTTGGTCCGCCATTCTATTATTACCGATATTAGGAAATTTTGAAGTACGATTTCAAGGTAGTCCCCAATAGCGAAGTCTACATACCAAATTTCACTCAAATCCGGCCAGAAGTTATCGAGTTTGATCACGCAGATGAACGGATATAATGACCGCTCTCTTCCGCGTAGGGTTGAGGAAAATAATTCCTCAAGGTATCGCAGTCAACAGACGGTTAGGTTCCGGAAGAAGCTTGCCACTGCCTCGTCCAACCACCGGGCACAGGACTCCTCCAGTCACTTCCTCGAGGCGCGGTGCTGAGGCACGATGTCCAACCGGTGGCAGAAAGTCTTTTACCTGTATCCACCGTTCCACCTTCTAAAGACACACGTGGACAAAGAAATTACCAAAGTAATTCGGTTGCTAAGGTTTCTACCGTCTTTGAAGTTGAAATTGAGGCACACCAATGTCGAAAGAGCTGTTCGTACCCATAGCAACAGAGAATCTGGTTTTGCTTTCGGGGGAAATTGTCAAACAGAATCTACGACAGCCACATTCTCTGCGTTCTCATTCGAAACCAACAACTAGACAGTCGGAAGTCGATTCCCGCCAGAGAAAGGGAGAAGTTGTCCGGGGTCTACACATCCAGCAGCACTCGGAGCTCTATTCCAGACGATAAAGCAGCCGGAGCTGCTCACTCGTTTAATACGAAGCATAAAATGCGTTAAAATTTGTCTCCACATTAATTGTAAACCTCTTTGCGGTGTTTGTAACACACAGGTCAATGTTAATGTAACGTGTTAGGAGAAGGAGGAAATTTAAACACATAACCCCACCCCCAAAATAAGGACATAACCTTACATTTACTGTCAATGGATTTTATTACTTGCAATGGGAATATTATGGTCCTTCTACCTGTTTCCTTGCTGCAAAGTTCTCTCCTATCCAGCGGAAGTAACGGAAAAGTGTTCATACCTGTCGGCTCTCTGTACCGCGTTTTGCGGGACGTTTGCCAAAGGAAAAATAAACAAGGCTAGAAGGCTGAGACGCCCCGTAACTGGCGTGGAAATGAGAAAGGCACTTGCAACCACAAATAACTCAAACCTCAGATCAGATCATCCGTTTTGGTCCCAGATTTCAACGTCACCACAAGGGCTACGTTCAACTGAACAACAAGATTAGTGTCCTCCACTCCCCCATACGCCTTGGTAGCGTGATTCTTCAACGCACTTCGAAGGAAATACGTGGCGAACTTAGGACCTATTACAACTGGCGAAACCGGGGACTGTTCTTCCGGTCAAGGTAACGACTCCATGTTCAAGGTTGTGTAAAAGGCGACGAGTAACATTCTTAAGTTAACACTCACACGACGCCTGAGTTCAGTCGGACTAAGCTCTCGTCGGTAGGCGAAGTACGAGATCTTGATGCAACGCCTCGCACTCTCAACGAGAACTTTGGTGACTGTTAACTTGGCGGAACATTAATGGGAATGAAAGAGATCTTGTCTAAATGTTCAGAGGCAAAACGCAAGATGTGTTAACAACCATTAACACAATCACAAACAGAGAAAGAAGCAAGAACAAGGAATGTCTTTGGTTTCGGGCCGTACTTTTGTCCACAATAACTCCTTTTACTTCGTCGACCCTAGAGCCATGCTGTTTGACGTCAGGTGTACACAACCCCACCTGACCTGCTGGCGCCAGCAAAGCTGTCACTGACGTGCAAACACCCTGTTCATTTTGCTAAGGGGTGGCCAGTTTTTTCGGCGTAACAATTTTATAAGCCCCAAATGAGTACTGTCGTGCTAATAGAAATAATCCACGAGATAGCCCAGTGCAGGGTTCAAAATTGTGTTGGGCTGAAGCTCTGCGGGACTTGCCTGCCTTCGAATAAACCAAGATGGACATAACAGCCCTTGTCGCCCTGAGCAGGCCACGGCAACATGGACGACCGAAGGGCGGAGCTTCGGCGGGCAGTAAGCCATTAAGGGAGATTTGAAGTTGAAACTGTTTTTAAATCTTCATGTCTCAGGTAAATAAGCAACTCTTTGAGTAAAATAACGCCAAACAACTTACCCGAGTGGATGATTATTAGGGGTTTGAACACAACAGAAATTCTTACTCGTACGATTTGAGGTTTTCACGACGGTGAAGTCTGAATATTGCTGTCTTCTGGGTTATGCCGTGTAGTCTGGTAGATGTCCGCCAGCGTTTTAGAGGTCCATGCTGCCTTCATCATCAGGGCGATGATGGAGGCAGCATGGACCTATGAAACGTCGGACATCTACCAGACTACATGGCGCAACAACCCAGAAGACAACAATCTTCAATTCTTATTCGCTCGTAAATATGTGGTAGTGCTCAAATAAGCCGACCCACAAGTTGTTTGGCGAGAAGAATAAGAAGGGGCTCCGTTTTTGGCTCAAATATTTTTAAAACAATTTTTAATTACTTCAAGGTCTCCAGAACTGACCCACAGAGTTCCACTCAGCCAAGGGATCCAGCGTCTATGTGTATAGTCGGCGCAGTTGTTTTTGGCCGGTGGAATTTTCAAGGGGAAGGCTAGGAGCGAGTCTCTTGTGCGATAGTATAATGCTGACTGCACGGAGGAGCTTATCGGACTGAACGCCCAAACAAAAGAAATGCACTGACCGCGCCACCTCAGATACACAGAGTAGGCCCGTCCGCCAGCTCCGCTGGCTTCTCCACCGGCCAAAAACCACTGCGCCGACTATACACATTACAAATTTTTACAATCTCAACTTAAATAGCGAGCAGGTATAACAGAAGAACACTTAAAACCTTTTTAAATTAAACAGTTTTATTGCGGTGAGGGATCCAAACAGGAGAAACCATTTGTATCTGTAGGATGCAGGCTATTAGATTTGTCAACAAAACTGACTAGCCTTGTTGAATGGGACACAAGAAACAACAGGATTATCCGTAAAATCGCGAAGACCGACTGTTTACGATTGAGGCTTCCCAGCCTCCACAGCCCGTTAGACAAACCACCGCCCTTTCCAGGACCCAAACTCAAATTTTTGCAAGGGCAATTTAGAACACGTGGCTCTGTTACTTTCAAATTTCACATGAATTGCCTGCTTTTAAAATATTAGCGTTGCAAACACTCACACCGCTTGGTCGATATCATTTATCAACACATTTCAGAACCGTCATCAGGAACAGGATCACCTTCCAGGAGACACAGTTTTCTGGTTTGGACATAACATTGTTTCATTTCGACTTCCTTACAATGTGACTTAATGAGACTTAAAATTGATGGTTGGGTTCGATGTTCGCCCAGGTGATGGGAGAGGGGTTGCTGACGGCGACGACCACGATGTACAGAATATATACTCTGTCTACTCCATGTTGAAACCTTCGATTCACCTTGCGTACGCCGAGACAAGGTCCCTTTGTAAAATAGACAGACTTTAGTTACAGCCTAGAAAACAAAACATTACCCCCCCTCTCAATTTAACCACAAATTCCATTTATATCAACTTGTTTTCCCCAAATATGAGAGGCGTAGACACGCCTATAAACCCACACTTACAACTCACGTGACTACAAACTTCTCAAGCTCTGTCGGACCGAAATAAGAGGTTGAGTCGAAGTGTTACGTATAAAAACAACACCACAAAAGCTCAACTTACTCAACGCAAACATTCCTTGCAATTCCTTAACGCCTATTGTCCGGATGAACAGGTATCACGACACACGTGTATAATACAGCTGGGTTTTCTATACAGGTGCTACCGGATTATAAGGCAATTTCTAATTCTCATTTCCTGGTATCCACTTGGACAATCAACACACCCAGCGTTTCCTTCAGATCTTGATTAAAATTCGTTCACGTGCGAAGTTCACACAAAGTCTGACGTCTCGTGTCCTGGGGCGTTCTCATAGATTCTCTTCTGCGACACTGATGCCACATTAGTAATTTCCCAAAATGTATACTAACGAATTCTTACCGTTAAACGCAAATGGCGTAGGGGAGCAGCACATGCCCGTTACCAGTACAGTCCGGAGACCAGGAGAAAATCCCTGCTAGGAATTCGATATACGCGCATGCGCAAGATTTCGCGGTGAGTGACGACCGATCCTAAAAGCATTCGTTCCACAACCACTGAACGAACAACAGAAGACAGGCTTTCGTGTGTTCTAATGGGTACAGCTTTAAGATTACCTCACAGTGGCACAGCGATTTAATCGTGGTCTAGGCAACACGGAGTTTTCCTCCGTGGCATCCCAACAATTACTCCATTCACACACAGAAGAAGGCAATGGCAAACCACTTCTGGATCATCTGCCAAGAACGTATATGAACAGGTCCCAGTCCGAGAAAAGGATGGAAGGATCCTGTTCATATGGACCTGTCGTCAGACAGAACACTAAATAAAATAAAATAAATATTATCGAAACACCCGCAGAACACATTAGAGCTGTACAGTCAGCAGACCAGGAGAAAATCTCTGCTAGGAATTCGATATACGCGCATGCGCAAGATTTCGCGGTGAGTTACGACCCATCTTAAAAGCATTCGTTCCACAACCACTCGACGAACAGCAGACGACAGGCTTTCATGTGTTCTAATGGGTACAGCTTTAAGATTACCTCACAGTGGCACAGTGATTTAATCTAAGAATATTATCACAACACCCGCAGAACACATTAGAGGTGCACTCACTACACGCTACTCTGAACGGCTTGATGTTTTCAGTCTGTGTAGTAGCGTAAAACTGTGACGTATCACACTTCCCACCAATAGCAGCCCTCTAGTCCACCAGGCAGTAAACATTGCCCCTGCACGCACTAAAACCATTTTCCCCTCGCAGGGATTTTCTCGTCATCTGTGGACAGTAGTTCTTCCGGTCAGTGACAATTGGCAGATTGTATATAAAACATTCATGCTGCAGCGTTTTGCGGCTTCAAGAAAAAGGAATGCCTCGGGGTCAAACCATCATCGTTACGCAGAAGTGCTGTGTCAGCGTTGCTCCAGAAACAATGTAGAACAAACAAGCAGTTCGTGTGTTACCACTGACCCGACTAATATACTAAATTCTTTCTTAACCAACAGACAGAAGAAATACAAGAACGACACCAAACACAAAGCTAGGAAACTACTGAAGAGTCGAGCGTCAGCCGAAGTTTCAAGTGTATTAGAACGGTTGTGCGCCTGCGCAGATAAGACACTTGTTTCAAGGTCAAATCTGCTCGCACAGAGAGCATATTTTTAAACAAAAAATGGTTACGTTGTTGAGATATCAGCATGAATTTCGACTGTAAAAGACTTATCATGTCATGCAGTGGTTCTTTGCCCTGAGAACGTCACAAATCAGCAGTCACTTCGTGGCAATATAATTTATAATTCCACAGTGTAATATCTTCAGCATGATGAGGTATGTTTATGCAACAAGTAAAACATCAAGGCTAATTAAGTTTGGAAAACATGGGCGTTTTAATTTGAAATACATTTTTCTTCAGCATATTTTTGTTTATGGTAGAAACACTTTAACGCAAGTTGCGTTTAATATTCAGTCCACCTTAAAACACACGATCAACTCGACGGCAAATAAAATTTACCTTGGGTTCACTAGTTCAATCGGCAATGCAGCGGTCTGAAGTGCTGGTCCTGGCTGATCGAACACTGGGATCGTTGGTTCTAATCCCACGAGGTACAGACGTGTTGTCTCTCTATGATGAACTGTCCCGTGTGGGAAAACGCCATCCAAGGGGCCGTAACACCAGACGAAATGACGTTTCGTCTAAATTACCTTTCATCAACTAAAAACATCTACAAGATCAAAAGACACAAGACAAGTAACATGTTTCGACAAGTAATGTAGTCATTTTCATGGCTTATAATACTGAAACTTGAAAACGCAGTTTCTTGCGCAAAAATAAATATTTTCTCACAGAAAATGTTACAAATACTGAGCCATGAACAAGATCCTTCAAGTTACAGATTATTCTTTACTGGTTGATTATCGAGCCGAATGTCACGAAGAAAGTCGTGGGCAATGCAGGCCGGGACTAGTGCAATTTGAGCGCAGTCACAAAAGTGCACTGTTCACGACCTGGGTTGCCAGCCACAAGCACAACAGACATCGACACATTCCACGCTTCAAGGCCCTGGCGAGTGACGACGGCTCAAAGCTCGCAGCGTAGCAACGCGTAACTGGTGACCTGGTGGCGCGCAGTAAGGGGCGGCACGGTTAGTGCCGGAAACTGTAGCAGAAACGATCACCATTGAAAATCAGAACGAAATTCTTTTCGAATTTCATGCACGGAACGAGCTGTCCTCTTACTGACTAGAGACGAACAAAATAAACTAAATAAATAAATACGAGGTGCGATCGGAAAGTTTCAAGACTGCGCCTATAAAAACCCGTACACTTATCTCAGGTATTAAATTCATCCATCACCCTCGAAGTAGTTCCCCTGGGAGCGAACACAACAATCCCAGCGCCGCTGCCAAGCCTGGAAGAATCCTGGAAATCTTTCTTTGTCAGCCTGTCAAGCACCATCTGCGATTCTGCCTGAATCTCTTCTATCGTCTCAAATCTCCTTCCCTTTAGCTGAATTTTCATCTTTGGGAAGAGGAAGAAGTCACACGGAGCTAAATCCGGCGAATAAGGAGGGTGCGGGATGACGGCCATGGTGTTTGAGGCCAAAAACTGGAGAACTTTGAGGGCGGTGTGCGCTGGCGCGTTGTCATGATGCGTCGCATGTGGAGTTCTTCCTTTAGAATCAGCTGACAGGTCCCATAGCCTATCCCAACAATGTCGCACAAGTCGTTGATGGTACGACGTCGATCTTCGTGAATGGCCTGCCGAATCTTCGTAACATTTTCGGGCGTTGTGCTCGAAGATGGTCGTCCAGAACGCTTGTCATCATCGACAGAGGTTCGGCCATTTTTAAAACGTGAATGCCACACAAAAGTTTGTGCACGACCCATTGCGGACTCCCCAAATGCTTGCTTTAGCATTTCATAGGTTTCCGTAGCCGTTTTGGCGAGTCTTTGGCAAAATTTGATGCACACGCCATTCCGAAATCGCAGGAGGGTCGGTGTAATGCACTACCAAAACGCCCGTAACTAAGAAACAAATGCTAATTCGCCCTGATGCTGGAGGCAGGAAGGACCTCTGAAACGTCGCGGGCAATCAGCCTCGTGACTGGAGTTGTGATACAACGTTTCGAAGACTGTCTCTGCTGCCATCATCAGGGTAAATCTCCCGAGGAGACTTCACTCTTTGCGAGTCTATCGGGCGGTTTTCATCTCAAAAACAACTCATCTCTAGCGACCTAACTTCCTGAAACCTGTCCTGAGTCAGAATTTTGTGCCGTCCTTGAAAGTGGCCCCGGGCTCAAACTGGTCGGTTTCTCCCGATTTCCCGACCAAACGTTTGTAGGCATTCATAATTTTCCAACGAGTGTTACATGCGTCGTATGACAGACACGTGTTTCTGTAGCACGAAGACATTTGCTCATCATAATCAAGGAAATAACAAGCTTACTGTCAGGACATCAGCTTCACTGTTCACCGCGTATTTTCAACCTTTCACGACGAGAAAGAACCAACTGCCCACCGATGTCGCTAACTGGCAGCCCTCTCTCTGGTCCACCGTCGCATTCTGATCCTGCGACATGATACACAACCTTAGCTTCCTGAACATGAACTACGCCTGAAATATTTTGCATTTGCTAACCGTGTCTAATGGAATTTTAGGGTCGGAAGTAACGAGGAACGTCTTCGGCTGAATCTGGCGCCGAACGCCGATGATCTAGTGGCTCTGACCTTGGATAGGCCGGGACAAGTGCAATATTAGTACGAGAACCGACAATACTGCCACAAGTCACGGACTGTCCACTGCCCGCAACCGGTCTCTTACACCTCAGTCTTCACACGCGCGAGCCGATATCCCACAAGGTCTTCCGCTGGATCGTCCACGTCTCACATCTCACACTAGGAAGGCCGAATAAACACGCGTAGAGCAATTGGGAATTCAATTACTGTAAACCTCGTAACAGACGATTCAGGAAGTCCGTGACACGTGCCATGGCTGCAACACAAGAGAATCTACAGTGAGATTGCAGGTTCCACGGCGGCGAGAACGAAGATGACTTCTGGGATGTTGCGCAGTGTGGTCTGGTAGAATTTTACCGGCGTTTCGGAGGTGCTTACTACCTGCATCATCAGGGCTTAATAGATCACACGACAAAACATCGCAGATGACAGTCATCTTCAAAAAGTCACCTACCAACATTATTTATCTACTTTGATTGAAACACTTAATAGCTTTCAAAATTTAAAAATAAAATTTGCGACCATTTTTAATAAAAATACAGGAACCCAATATACGAGGGTCGCTCATTAAGTAATGCCCCACATTTTTTTCCTCAGAATATATTTATTCAAGATGGCTCAAATTTAGTGACAATATAAATCAATGTTTCCTTTACACATACTATTTTTCCACATAGTCCCCATCAACTTGTACGGTTTTACGCCAGCGTGGAACAAGTGCATGCATGCCTTGCCGGTACCAGCTCTTGTCCTGTGCACGTAGCCATGTCCTCACTGCTTGAATCACGCTCTCGTCATCTTCAAATCTTGTTCCGCGGATAGCATCTTTAAGTGGCCCAAAGAGATGGAAGTCGGAGGGTGCCAGATCTGGACTGTAGGGTGGATGGGGTAGCACCGTCCAACCCAATTTGGTGATTTCTTCCCGGGTTCTCAGACTTGTGTGAGGGCGTGCATTGTCGTGCAGGAGCAAAATTTCTGCTGGATGCTTGTGAGGCCGAAGTCGTCGAAAACGCTTCTTGAGGGTTTTCAGGGTCCTGATGTACGCGTCTGAATTGATGGTCGCACCTCTTGGCATCACATCCACAAGAATGACCCCATCACTGTCCCAAAAGACAGTCATCATGACTTTTCCGGCGGAGGGAGTTGTCTTGAATTTCTTCTTTCTCGGTGATTGAGGATGATGCCACTCCATTGACTGCCTTTTTGTCTCTGGCTCAAAGTGGTGTATCCAGGTTTCGTCACCTGTAATGATCCGGGACAGAAAGACCTCTCCCTCAGCATCAAAACGCTCCAACAATTCAGAAGAAATCGTTTTCCTTTGAATCCTGTGGTCTGCTGTGAGACTTCGTGGAACCCATCTTGCGCACACCTTCGAATATGCGAGAGCCTGGATAATTGCAATCACACTGAAAGCTGTTGGGCCAATTGTCGAGTTGTGATGCGCCGATCCTCACGAATAATGGCATCCGCGCGGTTCAACATGTCTGGAGTGGTGGCTGTGGCAGGACGCCCAGAGCGCGGCAGATCACGGAGCTTGGTTTCTTCACTTCCTGAAGCTTTAACTCTCTTAGCCCAGCGACCAACGGTGCTCCTATCGACTGCACAGCTTCCATACACAGCACACAAACGTTTATGAATGTTCACCACCGTTTCTTTTTCAGCAACAAGGAATTCAATTACAGCTCGTTGCTTGTAACGAGAGTCGTTCACAGACGCCATTTTAACAGTTCACTACAGCTCCGCTATCGGTTGGAATCATTTGAAACTCCGTACACGAACGCGGGAAACATCAAATCTCAAGCATGTAAAAGTACACTTTTCTATCTTCATTATTGGCTGAGAAAAAAAATGTGGGGCATTACTTAATGAGCGACCCTCGTATTTTCCAGAAATATGTGATGTAGTAATCTCTCAATATAATTTTTTTAAAAGGAAAACCTGTAATACTAATGTGTATGAAGGAAAAGGTTAGGTTAAGTTTCATTGTCTATGGTAAAAACATGAGAAAAACGCAGTTTTAATTTGTTGAACAGAGAAATCAGATGTTTGCTCCAACCTACTAGGGATCCAGTCAAGAAACTATCAGCCAAATTTAATTTCGTCTCCGTCCACGTGTCTTGCTTTCCACAGAAGCTCAAATGGGACTTTCAGGTTACAAGCAAAATATTCTTCCTTGCTTATAGCAAATACAAATCTGGTATATGCACTGCATCAGAAATGGTCTCAGGAACCATCAGACGGCCAAAAGAGAAAGGGAGATAAATTGAAATTAGCTTGAAGACCTGATAAATAGAACGGATCTGCTAAAAGGGAACCTCACCTGACACAGTACGTAGTTCAACAGGGCCTGGCACTTATACACCTCCTTGGGGCCGATCAAACCCCACAGGACTTCAGGACTGCGTCTTCAGGTCACGAACCACGTGTCACCGGAATGAACCTAAAAATAAACGAAGAAAAGCTACCGTAAGGAGTTTGAATTCTGTAAAAGGGGGTAACGAATTGAGGGGGGGGGGGAGTCACAGGGACAAAGCTTTAAGCGTTACGGGTGACTGCGCGCAGGGATATGTTTGATTGATCTATTATATATATTCATTTATATATTTAGTTTAGTCTGTTTACTTTTTAATATCAATTTTTAATATTAATGTCAATGGCTCCTCGCTGTTGGCAAACACTTTAATAAATGAATTATTATATCGTGTATCCGTTTCAGAGATTGCTTATTATTACCTTTATCACCATCAAGAACCACTCATGGGCTCGTAATAATAAGAGAAATAATAAGAATTAAGGACAGATAATGGTCTATACAAACACCAGTCAACTATCGAAGAAAATTCTGTCACTATCTGAGAACATGATTCTTAATGTGAAGTATCCAATTATGATATTACAAAAGTATATAATAAATAGCCTTCTACACAAGAATTAAATATATATTATACAGATGTTTCAAGAAAGATGTGTACGCTCTCGGCTGTTGCGAGCAAACTGAGAAATCTTTTAATAATATTGTAACGTGGGGTCGGTATTGCGACCTTGATTGTCAACCCTTGATTTAATCTGGGGTCTGCTACCTCAAATCCGATCCGATTGTAATCTTGGTTGGATTGTAAGAGACCACGATGTCCTCCAGCAATAATCAATTTAATCAAACTAAAACGTCTTTTACAGCACAAAATGATCCAATCTACAACACACTTCTCCTACAAGCGATTCACACCTCAGCTCTCTTCGCACTCTGTTAAAAGCCGATTGTCAATCGGCTTTTAAACAGACACAACAATTATAAACGAATATAACAATTCCAAATGCAACAATATTTACAGTCGACATTCACATTGTGTTTGGTTCGATTTCCGTTCTCAGGGTCTCATTTACCGCGGTACGCTACTCACAAAGAGCATAGTCTTCGAAGATTTCTGTCTTCTGGGTTGTTGCGCTGTGTAGTCTGGTCGATGTTAACCAACGTTTCAGAGGTCATACTGCCTCCGTCATCAGGGCGATGAGTATGAAGATTTCTGTCTTCTGGGTTTTGCGCTGTGTAGTCTGGTCGATGTTTACCAACGTTTCGAAGGTGATACTGCCTCTGTCAGCAGAGCGATGAATATGCCAAATGGGTGAAGGACGCCAGGTTTATATGAACAGGACAGTGAATTGAGTGACCCGTCCTTAGCCAATGGGAGCAGGTGTCAAATCAGGCGTGGGTGCGGACCAATAGGAGAGAGAGGGTTCGAAAACAGCCCTTGTAAGGGCCTCAGGGAGTGTGACTGGAGGGATCTCGGGAGTACAAAATGAGAAAAGCCCTGCTAGGAATGCGATCTGTATAACTTTAAAATTACCTCACAGTGGCCGAGCGAGCGAGCGAGCGAGCTCGGAGTCAGAAAAGTCAGTTCCTTCCTCAGACTTAACATCTCCACAAGAAGTCTCTTCGTCATCGCTACTGTCATTTGGATTGGAAATAATTATTAAGTAGATCACGTCAGCAACAACCCCGTTCCGTTCCCAGTATTGTTCCAGATGTTGGCAGTATCCTTCCCAATCCTTTGCAGTCTGTTGTTAAATCCAGCAGCCGCTTCAAAGACAGATCCCCTGTCACGTTGTCCTCTCAAACGTAGTTTTTTACCTTAGACCATGCTAGTTCTATTGGGCTAAGGTCACACTTAGGCAACCTAACTACAATGTGAACATGGGCGTTTAGTAACTGATCAATTTTTAAAAAAAATTCTTTCGGTTCCCTTGTCAGTATTAGGTCATACAGTTGGCCTTTCTTCATAGCTGGATCACAGAAAACTCCGTGCGGCTGTAACCACGAGATCATTTCAGATGGGGCTTTATCTGCTTGTACACTGTGGTATATGGAGCTTTGGAAGGTGTGATGGGGCCCTGAAAAGGGCCAAGTTTAGTCGTCTGGGTGGGCGTTCGGAGTCCTCGAAGAGTGTGAATGAGGGGCTTCCACGACTGGCTCAGGTGAAGTCCACCTTCGCTGTTGAAGTTATCGGGATGTAATTCAACCTCGATGGCTTCCCTGATTATCCGATCCATGTAGCTGGTTTTTGTCGGGAGGATAAAAGAATCCCCGAGCTGTATGTGATGTCCCCAGGGCCCACACGGAGGAACCTGATGGTTTTGATGAATTCCGTGTTGTTCTTAACGTGACGTGGAGATTGCCCCACTAAACTACCGAGTAGTCAAGCAAGATACTGGGCAAGACGGTACACTGGGACGCCGATGGTCCTGAGTAGAGCTCCTTTCTTGTTGATCTTTGGTAGCCTAGGTGGCCTCGAACCCTGTGGCCGCAGCTGTTTGATGACCTCCTCGGGAAGTGACGACTTCTTGAGGAGGGGGGTCGCCTTCCGTTCCACGGCTTCCGTAGGGTCCTTGGGCAGCAACCTATACGTAGGGGGTTCCAGGATGGCTATAATCTTCCTGTTGTAGTCCTCAGTTCTGTGGACCATTGTCGCGCTGCCCTTGTCAGCAGGGTGGACCGTGAGGTCCGCGTTGTTCCGCAGGGCCCGGAGGGCTCTCCTCTCAGCTCTGGACAGGCTGTCCTTCGGCTTCTTGGAGGCTCTCAGGATCCGAACGGTCTCTTGCCTGACCTCCTCGGCCGCTTCCTCTGGCAGGGAGCGAACAGTCCTCTCGACACCGCTCAGGAAATCCTCGATGGGCAGCACCGTTGGGGCCACTGCATAGTTCATCCATTGCCCAGGGCTGAGTAGGCAGGATACTCCAGTGGCTTTCAACTTAGGTTTATGGCCGTTGTCTTGATGGCAGTCAACGGGCCTGGCACTGCCTGCCTTCTCGAAGGTGATGCGGTCGATTTGAGCCCAGTCCGCGGTGGACAGCTCCGCAGCGAGGCGGAGGTGCATGTCCAACAGGTCCCGGGAGATCGCATCCAACTCGCTCCGCGTGTGGTGTATTGGTGTATACATTCCCGTAGTAAGCAGAAGCTCGTCCTCCGATAGATCCTCTTGGCGGCCTCGGAATGGCTATTGTAATGAAACTGCAGGAAATGCGGGACCGTCCCTTGGCCCCTGCATCGTAGTAGGAAGGAGATGGAGCAGAGACGTTTTGCTTTCTTGATCCGAAGAGCTTCGAATCTCCGGATGTAGCGATGAATAACATCCCCATGGAGGTTTACTATGTAAGATTTGAGGTTTTCACAGCGTTGAGTATGAAGATTTCTATCTTCTGGGTTGTTACGCCGTGTAGTATGGTAGATGTTTACAAACGTTTCGGAGGTCATACTGCCTCGTTGGTAAACATCTACCATACTACACGGCGCAACAACCCAGAAGACAGAAGTCTTTATACTCACCGCTGTGAAAACCTCAAAGCATAGTCCTCGCTCCAGTGATGTGGCGGATATCCCTGCGTAACGGTGGTGACGAGGGCCTATGGGGGATAACATGTATCAGAACAAATGTATAGTGATCTAAATGTTTACCATGGCGGAACAGGGCAAAATGATTCCGCTACACCGTTGCATCGTTTGAATATGGATATATTTTTCCCCCAATCTCTTAATCCTCTTTTATGCTATGGATTCTCAGAAGACCTAGGGAGAGAAAGTACCTAGAAAACTAACCAATGAAAATGTTATGCATCGGTATGAAACATTCAGCCATCAAATTAAATCGAAGTGAAGAATTCAGTGCAATTTCAAATCTTTGTGAGCAAACATTTGTTTTTAAAACTTATGACAAACGCTTGGAATTTTTAAAAATAATTTCGCTTCTGTGCTTTAGGTTTTGTGTTGGTGAGTTAAATTCAGTTGTTTTTTACATTGAAATGGCATGGGAGAAAAGAAAAATGTTAACAATCAGTGAGAAAGTGGAAATTATTCGTGACTTAGAAAATGGAACAAGCAATGCGTCTTAACTCGATCAAATGCGTCAACTATTTTGAAAAATCGGGAAGCATTACTAGTGCCTTCGAGAAAAACGTCATTGCGAAAAAAAGTTTCGTAAGTGTGATAAGAGAGAAAGAACTGAAGAAAATGATGACAATATTCCATTAACAATGTGGTCTAAGAAACACAGCTTGGACATTGGACGATTAGGTGACCGTGGACAACAACCTCGTGGCTGCCGGAACGCCACAGATGAGGACCTTCTGGAAGCTGTTAGAGAAAAAGAGGCTTTCGAAGGTGAATGCGAGGAAGAATAGGGTGGTGTGTGTCGAGCGCAGAGGCACAAATTGCTCTAAGAACCCTTCCTTTGTTTTATGAAACCAATGACATCGATCCCAAATTTTGATTTTATCTTAGTAAAATGAAAGACATTCCTCATGAATTTCACATTAAAAGAAATTTGAATCAAACGGCATTGGAAGACTTCTTTAAAAAAATAAAAACAATGCACTTCATCAAGATATTTTTTAATAATAAAATTATTTTTCTTGTGAATTTTTTGTAGTACATGAATCATGTTTTCGTTAACTATGTTTACTCATTCTTGTTTTTACACTTTTCCCATAAGTTTATATATATATATATATGCGTGTGTGTGATAAAAGTAGTAACAGCTAAAGTAACATTTTGCTACAATAACGGATATAACGAGTAACGGTTATAACGAGCAGTTATAATACAGTTTGTATATTCCACAGAATAAGTAATAAATAACAAATTTACAATAATCAATATATTTTATAACAATCGGTAGTCTACTGGAAACTTTTGTTAACTTATGAAATATCTTTAATTTGGTATTTACACTTGAACCCAAAACTAACAGCTCGGCGATAACAAATCTAGGTTGATACAAACTACAGTGTACTAACATATTTTACAGCTGTGTAGATGGTAAAGAAGCATTTTCTTATTAAAACTGTACAAAGTTTCTCCCTTTCCCACCACCAAGCAACAAAGTATAGTTTGGTTATTTGGCGGCTGTGCTGGTCGCGCGGCACAATCTTTCCGCTGCGTCTCTTGCCTAGTCCAAATGGCACACTCGCCAAGTAGCCTCGCCGTACTTCAAGACGTTTCCTCGGCGAATATTCATAATGCACACATTATAATCGCCTTACCGAACGCACAATTTCGATGTATACCAATCGTCGGTCGTCACATAGAAGGCCCACACATCACAATATGGAACACCAAAATCCACAAGATTTGTAACGTTCCTTCCTCGCCCAATGCAAAGTGTTTGCACGAGTGCTAATATTAATTTGTAATGGAATGCTGAGTTACTGGTAATTCACTGTAAGTGTGTGGACAGAAATGTTCCTTCTCAAATAAATACCGGGATGCATGGGTATGATGGAAAACAGATATTCAAGCAGTTTATTTTCAGTTTAATTGTTTTTATTTTCCGCCATCTTGTATCAGTATCTACTGCTACCATTTTCTCGGGAGGAGACATTATTTTACCGATAACGAACTGACTCCGTTTAATCTAGGTTTCGCTTTCAACTGTTTCCAAAGTAACATTTTACAGAGGAGCTAGTACAGTCCACAGATCAGGAGAAAAGCCCTGATAGGAATTCGATATACGCGCATGCGCAAGATTTCGCGGTGAGTGACGACCCATCTTAAAAGCATTCGTTCCACAACCACTGAACGAACAGCAGACGACAGGCTTTCATGTGTTCTAATGGGTACAGCTTTAAGATTACCTCACAGTGGCACAGCGATTTAATCTAGAGTATTATCACAACACCCGCAGAACACATTAGAGGTGCACACACTACACGCTACTCTTAACGGCTTGATGTTTTCAGTCTGTGTAGTAGCGTAAAACTCTGACGTATCACACTTCCCACCAATAGCAGCCCTCTAGTGCACCAGGCAGTAAACATTCCCCCCGCACCGACCAGAAACGACTTCCCCCAACAGGGATTTTCTCCTGGTCTGTGGACAGTATATTAATCGCGTCTGACGATCTGCAAGCTGTATCATCCAATCTGTGATCAACGTATTCGCTCGTTTCTTGAATGTAGCCGATAAAACCCACTGTGGCTTGTGAAGGCGTAACTTTCGTTTCTAATTCGGCACCTGATGGACGTGCGTGGCCGACTTAAGCCTCTTCACCGCCCAAAAATATCGAGAATTTATACAAGTTACCGAAAAGATATTTTATCTATACATGTTCCATAGATCAGTGGTCCAAATATTAGATGTAAACATGTAATCATTTCTTTACGTAACTACAGAAACTTAAGGCCTCCTTCCGCGTAATGTGACTCATTTCCTTTGCTGTGTAAATGATAAATAGATAGCCTGATGACACCAGATTAAGATCATTCTAATGAGTAGGACTGGATACGTAGCATTGAGAAATTCAAACAAAAGTTTGGCTCGAAAAACTCACGGTGAAGAATCAGATGGTCTTCGAAGTGACGTAACGCAACGTAGCAAACAATAATACAGTTTATTTATTTATTTAGTGTTCTGTCTGACGACAGGTCCATATGAACAGGATCCTTCCGTCCTTTTATCGGACTGGGACCTGTTCATATACGTTCTTGGCAGATGATCCAGAAGTGGTTTCCCATTGCCTTCTTCTGTGTGTGAATGGGATGCCACGGAGAAACCGGGGAAGACCCCGAAGGAAAACTCCGTGTTGCCTAGACCACGGCCTTGCCCAGCACAAGTTATAAATTCGGGCACCGCCGGGAATCGAACCCGAGACCCCAGGATTACAAGACCAGCGTTCTAACCGCTAGACCACCTCATCTTATTATTATTTAGTGTTTTGTCTGACAACAGGTCCATATGAACAGGATCCTTCCATCCTTTTCTCGGACTGGGACCTGTTCATATACGTTCTTGGCAGATGATCCAGAAGTGGTTTGCCATTGCCTTCTTCTGTGTGTGAATGGAGTAATTGTTGGGATGCCACGGAGAAACCGGGGAAGCCCCCGGAGGAAAACTCCGTGTTTTCTAGACCACGGCCTTGCCCAGCACAAGTTATAAATTCGGGCATCGCCGGGAATCGAACCCGAGACCCCAGGATTACAAGGCCAGCGTTCTAACCGCTAGACCACTGTGGAAGGTAATAATACAGTATCATAGGAAAATGACATGGATTGGTTCAGCTGGCAAGGAAATATATAATTTAATGACGGTTTTTACATACAGTGCTTTCACAAGAGAGGAAAGATATCTTGGCTGACATTTTAAGTATTTGAAGTCCATTTCCTCGAAGTTGCAAATGTTCGAAGGCAATGGCTTCATGGTATAAATAAAATCCGCAGACCCCTATCCGAATTACAGCCCAAGAACTGTGAAAAGTTTTACGTTCGTCATTTCCTCTAGTTCGAAGCTTAAATTCAGACCAAATGCTTGTGAATCCCTGTCCTGAACATGGCAAATGCAAACTGCTGAAACTCGTAGTGTGATGTAATTTTAATTTTGACTGCTGAACACATGTCCCATCTTATTTAGGCACTCGACACCAGTTTATTTCGTCCTGAAACCCGATACAGCCGCTGTGATTTACGTCACTGGGTACAACGAATGAAATAAAGAGCCGAGACCCGGGATTTGGGTAGTACGTAACAAATGGCGCCGATCTGCTGGTGTAAGTGCCCACAGTCTACCTTCCGCACCGCGTGGCCTTCACACACTAGAGGTCTGCCCAGACCGAAATTTTATAATTTCAAGAGAATAGCTTTGGCCTTGGCAGGGCGGACCCACGCGGAAGTCCGATGGCAATAAATCTGTGGCCAGGAATTCATCAGCTGCGACGTGTTTCTCAAAACGCTGCATTATGCAGAGTTAAAGAATTGTATTTTCGACGAGGCCCGTATGCCCCCCACCCACCCACACATGGTCAAGGGTTTTTTCCTGAATAGACAGTTGTTCTCTATTAGGGAAATCAAACAAATAAAGGAAGACGAGATGGGTGAGGCATGTAGCACGGACAGGGGAAATTGCCGTCATAATTTCGGTTGAAAAGTATGAAGAGATTACTCTAACGAACTGGGCGCGATGAAACACAATATTAAAATGGATCTTAACAAAATACGGTGTATATATTAAATCTTGTCCGTCTAATCACAATAAATTCTTATTAAATATTAAAATATTACAATAATTAACATTTAAAATATTTAAAATATTAAATGATGTTCTTTATCGAAATATTCGATTTACATTAGACCATCATTTTTCATGTTTCACGACATGTTTCAGTTCCTAAAAGAACCATCCTCAGGTGTATATACATACACCTGAGGATATTTTAAATATTTTAAATGTTAATTATTGAAATATTTTAATATTTAATAAGAATTTATTGTGATTAGACGGACAAGATTTAATATATACTTATTATATCACAATATGACGCAACTTTACCATCTTAAAAATACGGTGTGCTGATGTTGACTGAATTCATCTGGCTCAGGGTAGGAAGCGATGGAGGGCTCTTGTAAACAAGGTAATGAACTTTTGATTCCACAAAAAAGACTTGAAATTTCACAAGCTTCTTAGAGAGGTAAGGACGTGCATTGAGGGTCTGAGGAAAACCCCGTCAGGGCTGTCGGGCTCCGGTTGGAACCCGAACCGTCAGAGGCTTTACAGCTAGTGTAATGCAGAAACGAACAAATGCATTAATGCTCTTACCACCGTTCCGGAGGAGTGTGAGGGGGCAAAATATGCCCACTGAACGGTTAGTGTTGTAAGTTACTTCATTTCTGAAGTGGCCACAGGATGTGATTTGCATTTAACCTCTACTTTACTTCGTTAGGCTGTGTTGGTCGAATTTCTTATCCTGGTCGGTCGGAGGAGAAAAGCGAGAGTGTTCTCGGTGACTGGTGGACGGGGAACTTCCTTCCACAGGTTGAGCGGATGTTTTCAATTGACACGTGTACAAATTGGAAAGAAGTGACCGTATTTATAAAAAAAACAAAGAAACAAGAACCCTAAGGCCGGGCGCAAACTGAGCCACTAGTGGTCGCCACTTTATGCAGACATTTTCCCCAACCGCGCGTCAGTAGCACAATGGACTCCGATATGGAAGCATTGGTCGCAATGCTAATAATACGACAACGCCGACGTAAACGACGACAAAGACATTCAATATTGCGAACTCGCAGCGAATACGGCCATTTGCTACGCTTTTTGAGGAGCTAACGAGGCACGAAGATAAATTTTTTTAAGTATTTTCGAATGAGTTTGACAACATTCAATGATAAGATGGTAAAGTTGCGTCATATTGTGATATAATAAGTATATATTAAATCTTGTCCGTCTAATCACAATAATTCTTATTAAATATTAAAATATTACAATAATTAACATTTAAAATATTTAAAATATTAAATGATGTTCTTTATCGAAATATTCGATTTACATTAGACCATCATTTTTTTAAACGTCGTGAAACATGAATTTACATTAGACCATCATTTTTTTTAAACGTCGTGAAACATGAAAAATGATGGTCTAATGTAAATCGAATATTTCGATAAAGAACATCATTTAATATTTTAAATATTTTAAATGTTAATTATTGTAATATTTTAATATTTAATAAGAATTATTGTGATTAGACGGACAAGATTTAATATATAACATTCAAAGAATTATTGTCCTTGTTTAAAACGTCAAGATACCATCATGAGAGAAAGCATTACCTCCTGGAGAAAGACTTACAGAACAGCAACTGACCTGACTGCCCTGCCAGCTGTGTTGAGGGTAGTGGGTGGGGAGCTAGGGTTTTTATGGCGGACGCTAGTGGCTACGTTTGCGCGGGATAAACAGTGGTCGGAGGCAGCCACAAGTAGCGAGACACGGCCACTACGAACGCCGTGTCTGCGCTGAGTCTATTAAAATTCCATACAAAATACAGTCCGCAGCTTGTGGCGGCCACTAGTGGCTCCGTTTGCGCCCGGCCTAAAGTGTCTTCTTATTTTAAAATCGTCACCTACAATAATAAAACTTAACTACACCGCCAAGAGACAGTCATTTATTCCCTGGTCGCAATCTTGACACTGCAGTTCACGATGTCATTTAACTCCGAAATTCCGTCAGAGGACTTCGACAACTGAAGACGATTAAATTTGTGGGAGAGAGCTGTTCTTATTTTGAACCCGTTCAATACAATTGGCACCAGCCACTTATTATTGAAACAATATCAGTATTTCAAAATATAACAAAAGTATTATGCCAACTTTTCACAATTGTTACATTAATACTTCATAAAGAAATGCAAACACAAGGATTCCTATTCTTGATTAAACACTGAGGGGTTATTACAGTGAAACCGATATTCTTAAACATGTGAACAAATCAACGTGCACGAGTTTTGCAGACTTTATTATTATACTTCATTTATTTCCCGATGAAATAACATTTCAGGCGAAATTTAATCACACAAATTTCGCCAGTACAAATGTTATTTTTGGAATTTTGTCATAGGAAATTAGAACACTGCTCAGAACCGGCCTTGCTTATTCCGCATACTGGGTTGATGCATTTTGATAAAACTCGGTAACGAATACTACGTTTAATTTCGAAAGCTCCTTGGTCTGGTTTAACCAGCTTACATTCTGTGGGAAGACAAACCAGGAGGGACCTCGCGGCTGTCTGGTTCTGAAGATACGTCAAGAAGGAAGTGGTGATTCTTCAGGTTATCTTCAGTCAGACCTTCCGAAAGTCTTTTGGACAAACCACGCGGTCACATTTCAACTCCTGCAAGACATTTTGTGTGCGTGACCCAGTCACATCGCCCAAGTGTTTCAGCCATTTGCAAGTGGCAATCCGCTGAAATAAACTCAAACCCTAACGGCGCACTGTTGTAAAAGTTCTGGGTGTGTATAAACAATGTTAGTTTCGTAATGTTTTTCATGAAATTCTGCAAAAACATATTTTCGCGTTTACAGATAAATAATGAAAATTTAAAATTAAGATCCAAATAAAATAAGCGGACAACAAAATCAGATGACAGGACGAAGCTGCTGTTACATGACCGCAATGTACCGTGAAATGTGAAGACAAATCTGGATTGAAAACGTCGCGGGTCTCCGGCTGATGAACTCTGCCACAGATCTTAAAGTATTTTTAAGACAATTCGCTTGTGGGAAGGCTTATGAGCTAAGCTGTAAGAACTTAGGTGACGATGCACGGTCATGGTTCAAGCAGAGTATCTGGCAACACAGCAACCTGGTAACTGTAACTGAACACTACCATGTCCCGGGTCGAAAACCAGGACTTTAGGGGGGGGGGGGGGGTTATATTGAACCATACTGCGTCAGCAGTTTCGTGAAATGCGATAGGACACTATGAAAGAGCTGGAAATGACGCAGAAAATTCGACCCTGAGCTGAACAGCGTGTCTGTCAGGGAATGCCACCGACCCAGTCCACACTCAGGTATCAGACGGAGATGTTTCCAGCTTCATGCTCCGGCCACTTGACCTCCGTACCCATTACATGGCATGTCTATTTTAAAGTTATTGCACCAAGGGACAGATGAAATCCTGGAGGCCCACTGTTGGATTACCGACCGATTTGTCGGGACAGGTCCGATGACAGAGAACTTGTTCGAACGACAGCTGGGCCCCTGATTCATCATAACTAAACTCAACCACTACTCCACGCTGAATTACCTACGACGCTGATACAGCATTTTTAAGCTACCAACGTTTAATCAATACCATATAAACAAGAATCAGTCAACGAGACATCCTGAGTTCTGCCTTCTGAGTTCCGTGAAGTCTTGTGACTGTATCTCGACGTTTATAAGGCACAAGCTGCCTCCTTCTTCAGGGTCTACGCGTAGCATAGTCTTCAGCCGTAAGACTAAGCTAATGGCAGAGTCCTTGAGACGCTGGGGCTACCTTCACACGCAAATATTACGCATGTCAAATGACACAAGTGATGGGCTGTGAGTGCACGGGCAGAAGGCAAGAACACATCGCAATCGAGTGGCTTACCTAATTTCATACACTGACGTGACCGCGAGTTAATGTTCTCGTGCTTTCTGTATGAATGATATACGGGACGAAAGAATTTATTAGCATTTATAAGCCAGAAACGTTCTGTGGAAGATTAAATTAAAAATATTCAGTTGGTATAGATCAGTGGTATTCAATCTTTTTTGTTCGCCTAGCGGTTAGAACGCTGGCCTTGTAATCCTGGGGTCTCGGGTTCGATTCCCGGCGGTGCCCGAATTTATAACTTGTGTTGGGGAAGGCCGTGGTCTAGGCAACACGGAGTTTTTCTCCGTGGCATCCCAACAATTACTCCATTCACACACAGAAGAAGGCAATGGCAAACCGCTTCTGGATCATCTGCCAAGAACGTATATGAACAGGTACCAGTCCGAGAAAAGGATCGAAGGATCCTGTTCATATGGACCTGTCGTCAGACAGAACACTGAATAATAATAATACCCCCAGATATAATTTCTCTTCAACTTTGTACCCCCAAATTTGTTGATATATAATTCAAGTTATACATAGTATATAATCTACATCTAAAATAAATCAAATAAATTACATTACTAATTATCCAGTGTTTATCATAAAATAATTTTTTTTCAAAATTCACGTACCCCCTAAGATGTCTTCGCATACCCCCGGGGGTACGCGTACCCCAGGTTGAAAACCACTGGTATAGATGTCCTGATAAGCATTTTTCTTCTGTTTTGTAATGTTACTTCACTAAATACAGCAAATGATCAATATTTCACTGTTCTTGCGTAGATAAGTTTTCCTTTAATCCTTATAAATGGTATATGACTATGTAAGATTTTTCTACCTTCCGTCTCGATTTCCGTCGTGAACTTTGTGACAAACATTTCTTTTTATATTTACCGCATGAACACATCACTTGAAAAAGGGACACATTCCATTCCACTACAAAGGAAACCGGTGGAAGTTATGGACTGAATCCCCGAGTGATAACACAGGGTTTCTCGATTTCCCGCACGCTTTGTTTTGTCCCATTATACGACCTGTTGTGGAAACTCGGACTTCCATTTGTTCCTGGGCAGACTCGCTCCATCCTTTTCAAATTTCACAGGCCACATGAATCCAATCCATTCGCCAAACCCCATTTTAATACTCTACGCCTATACCCGCCAAGGTCTGTTCCCAAGACTTTAGAACCAAAATATATATACATTTATCGTCGCCCCAATTCGAGCTACATGCTTTGCCCATCTCATCCTCCTTGATCTTATCACCCTGACAATGCTGCATTGAACGTAGCAACAACACAACTCATTCTAGAAGCACAGTGCGGCGAAAAACGTCGGATTCTTCATCTACTGTGGCTCTCGGTCCAGTGAGTGAGGTGGTGTTCGTATACGGATGATGGACAGAGGCATTGTTCATCCTACGACGTCCAAAATGACTGTTACATACTGTTCAATGAGCAGTGATATTATGTAACATGATTAAAGCAATCAAATTCGAAGGAGTTAAATCTGTTTCAGGCAAAAGCCTCGATTTAAAGCTATTTCCGAACGAGCTTCGGGTGATTTGTATAATTCTTCGCACACACGTTTAATTTTCGAAATTACAGAATGTATTTTACCCATCACGTGAAGATTTTAACAACAACGGCACGTGAAGCCAAGTTCAACAACTTTCTCCCATGTGGTGTGGCATAACAACCGATACCACTAGAGCATGCAAGCTGACTGAAATGTACTTCGTTATGGGACACTTTTACCGTGAGTTACGTCAGGAACTGGCTTGTCTAAACACGTTAGAAATATATAGTAGACTGCTTATTTCCGCATGAATTGAAATAAAACATTTGAAAACAGAGAACCATCGCTCCCAAAGAAATGTATCCGTGTATGATTTGAGGTTTTCATAGCGGTAAGTATGAAGGTTTCTGTCTTCTGGGTTGTTGCGCCGTGTAGTATGCTAGATGTTTACGAACGTCTCAGAGATCATGCTGCCTCCGTCATCAGGTTCTACACAAAGGTCGGTAACTACAAGTTGTCGTAATTCATTACACCACAGTCAAAGTGTTCGGGTTACAACCAGCGTATTTTCGAATAATATAATGAAACACCACGACCGCGTCCTACCAGATCCCTTCCGACAAACCATACATTAATAAATACTGTCATAAATCACAGCTACACAAATTGGTCAGTAAATAACATGAATAAAAGAAAAAACTTACATTTAAAAATGAAATGGGACAACCTCACGCTGTAGCCTCCAAAGACAAACGTCCCTCTGCAATGCAGGCAGATCATAACAGTTGTTTCCATGGTAACTCTGCAGAACTGTGAAGTGCGTCTGTTAGCCTCAAGGTGTTTATAGACACTTAACTCGATTTAAAAACAGGAAACGTTCACTAATGTCTGAAACGGAAATAACGTTAGCACCGCATTCCAGCAACGCACACAGTAATATCTGCCTAAAAAGGAACAGAGATTAAACGTAAAAGTTGCCTTCCTAGAATGTACCTGGTTCCAACAATACAAAAATAAAACTAAGGCAGACTTACGTTTAATAAAAGATAACTCTCTAACAATGAAACATAACCTTAATTTTTACTAGAATATAATCTCCTTTAATTTGCTTTACAAATATTTATATTTATTTGTCACAAAAAGACCGATATATCATAAACAGGTTCGAACCAAGTCCAACTGTGGACAAAATAGGTGTGTATTATACTTAAGACACTGCCGGAAATAAAGATGTGTGTTACTCCGTAAAAGTATAGTGTACCGGTACGCGTAGTATGAATTTATGAATTGTGACTTGAACTAAAATGCTTATAACAGGCCATAACTTGGATTGTAATTGTTTCAACAAAGTCTTACTGTGTTGCTTTTGAAATAATCCTGGATGCACAGGTAGAGAGATCACTACTACGCTGATCAAATACTTCTCACAGCGCCCACACCAGACAGGAAGTCAAAGGCGACGTCTTAACGCGGAGCACGCCGAACCAATACTGATTGCATTAGCCATACAGTTCTGGCCCTAAGCCAACAGACAATACACGAAGATAACCAACCACTGGGAACTACACTTCTTCACTGTAAGGTCACCAGCAGACTGCTCGGGACAACACACTGGAAGCCTCCCTTCCACACGTCCGTCATATTCTTTTCTTTTCGCGAAGGAAGGCTGGTTCCTGTTATGAAACCAGCGGTCCTTCGGATAGGAGGGGGTAGGGGTTTTGTTTGTTCCCTGCCCAAATGAACCCCTGAATTTCAGTGCAGCCATAATGCACAAGAATGTCGGCTGTCTGTTTTCTGTTTAAAGTGACCCCAGGCAAAGAAACTTGGTTTTCCAGTGCACTGAACACATCCCAGCTAAACTGAAAACCGACGTCGAAGAAAGGAAGGCACGTCCCTTGTGTTGTGAATAGTCAGGACGGACGGGCACTGGGAACTGCTTGGAACATCGGAACACCGTTCCTTTAGCTCCATGCGTGGTGTTACTGAGGAACCACCGTTAAAAATTTTAAAACGACGTTTCGGTAGCGAGTTCTGCGTCGGTCATCAGTTAAATGCTTACTTTCTGGGTCCGATACAAGGGAGTACCCACCAGTCCCTGGATACCTGAACTAAATTAGCTGGAACCAAGTATTTTCAGCTAGAGACAAACAATTTCAGTACAATGGAAATCACAATTTTGATGGTTTTAAAGTATCCTGATAGAATATAACAATGTTCATGTCGTGTCTTCTTGCCGTCTATTTGAAAACTTGATTTCAGTTTATCACGTTTCAGTTAGTAGACTGAAGGTTTCCAGGGACTGTGATCGACCCCAGGTATCGGACCCAAAAGAATATACATTTTCCCATGAAGACGAGAGCAGAACCAGCTCCCGAAGAGACGAATCGATACTGAATATAACGCCATTACTGTCATCAATATGAATAAATAAGAATTAATTCATCGTATATTATAACGAGAATAATGAACAATTAATTCATTGTGTCATAACAATTTATACTATTCACCTGGGGATACTGGGAACGACCCGTTCTTCAAGTGCCTGAGCACTGCGGGTTCCAACTATTCGTTGGCTTTGATCTATATAGACATTTGGTAAGACTCCTTAGACGAGGGATCGGCCCGTCGTAAGGCCTCTACCTGTACACAGGACAAACATCCATGGCTTGAGTGGGATTCGAACCCACGGTCCCAGCGACCAATTGGCACAAGGCCCACGCCTCAGACCGCGCGGCCACTGCGACCCCACTACTCACCTACTGTTACCATAGGATTAAACCTACTGGAAATCGGCTACTATTTGGAAGATGCTTAGAAGAGGATAACATTAAGATGGATGTGATGGAGAGAGGCTGTGAAGAGGGAAGATGGATGAAAATAGCTCAGAATACGGTTAGAATAAGTGGTTCTTCATCTTCAATCCTATATATACCTTCAAGGCGTGCAAAAGTTCAGGTTAGCAATAAATGCAAACAAAATTTTTGTTACGATAAGTTATCTCATAAAATCAATCTCGGAAAGGAATTCATAAGATGAATGGAATATAACACGTTTCTAAATCGGGCTTTTGTGATAACTATACTAAAACAGCAGCACAGTTATCAATTGCTTAGGCAAATCACTAGATTGGTTTGTCTGCAACAATCATCGTCCTCGGGAGTTTGGGTCCATAAGCATGCTTCAAGATCACAAAGAATTCTGTTTTAAAAAACGAGAAGAAATTCAGTTTTAAGACCAAAACGTATAAATGACCGTGGGTTGACACAAGCCCTATCCTGTAACCACAAATATTTACCTTCAAGTTAAATATGATAAGATAGCGTTCCACACAAAGCGTACACTAAACCGGTGCGCAGGCACTGCCATCTCTCGGCGCCACCGACCAACAACAGACCACTACGTCATCGAAACATTTCGAACAGTTGCAGACGTAAATAAAATTAAACTAGGAAGAAGGGAAATACAAGTTTATGACCAATTAAGATAGACGTTTTTGTGTGTGAAGTAGTGTAAACGTGGCGACATCGTGAAGGGTAAGGGCTAAACCGTCAAAAGAAACTGAGAAAGTCTAAAAGTCTGAACTAGGTCGATGTCTATTGCCCGATCAAAGTGACGGGGCTGTTAAAATGACGACGAATTTGGAAGTGATGAGGATATGAAATGAAGTGATCATTTCAGTACGTTGTCATGGCATTCGTCTTGGGACAAGTAAAAAAAATGTCACCGGAACTACCGTTGCTTTGCATTAGAAAGGTTCACAGTTCGAATCCAAGGCAGGTGACAAAGAACCTTTGCAGGAAACAGTAATCAGTTTGACCTTGAAGTAAATACAGACAGCTGTAGAGTTTTAAAACAGAGTTTTCATTCCACATAGCGCTTTAAGTTATTGTTAGTGTAGGAGGTCGATTATGTATCTCGATTCGTATGACTGCTCACATAAATCGATTAAACGTGGTTTTCACTAATCGTAAGTTGCGCCAACCAAGTTTTGATCAGCGACGGTCCAAAATACCGGCTTTCTTCACCAACTTAAATTGATATTTTCATCGTAGAAAAGACTGGGCAGCCGACGTGACACAGAATACGGACCGACCTCATTACAACTCGAAGTTTCAAATATTTTTCTATATGGTGCGCAATTTAACGAGATGTTACGAAAATCTTTGTTCTGTGATGAGGGCTTAAAAGCGACAGTTTTAATTATGCAACATGACACAGTATTGTTTTTTTTCCCTGTCGGTTAATAAAAATGCACATACAGATAATTCGGTTGGCAGCAGTGAATTAGCACCTGCCGTAAAAGATCTCTGACAAACAAAAGGTGGTAATCTGCAAACGTTCCACTCTTGTTCCATGTCCTCGGTGTCTTGCGAAATAAAAAATTTTCGGTAGTTGTTTCAGTCTGAGAATCGCAAGTTCTGCGACAAATTAAAAATGTGATTCCGGTGTGAGGAATTATTGGAGCGGTCTTGTGACGAACATGGATATAAAACACAGAACATTTTTCAAGGCAAAACCTGTGTTTTGTTTACTGGTACAGCAAACTGAGTTAAGGAGATAAAAGCCTGTAATTACAAAATGTGTAATGCCGTACACAAACCCTGGTCGTGAATTTACTGCATTGACTATCTCGTCAGTTCACGAAGACTTGAGTTCTAATAATCGAGATACTGGCCATCTTGATGTTTTCGTGGTTCTCCCAGTCTCTCCAGGCGAATTCCGGATCCTTAACATTCACGGCCATCTCAAACTTTTTTTTCAATGCTCTCGAAAGCTCACAGTATCCCCTATACCGAGGAGCACGTTTCATTTGACACCATAAAACATTTGCAGTTTATGCTATGTCTGTAAAATCCATGTGTGCACAAAGACATTAATTTTGAATCTTCAAATACAAATTTCAGTTCAAGATGCTCAGTCAGGAAAGTGACTGGCTACGGACTAGACGACCGGGGTTCGATCCCCGACAGGGGCATAGGATTTTTCCTCTAGCCTCTGCGTCCAGACCGGCTCTGGGGCCCACCCAAAATCCTATCCAATGGGTACCGGGGTCCTTTCCCGGGGGTAAAGCTCGCCCGGGGTGTGACGCTAACCTCTATCTAGTACTGAGGCTAAGAATGAGTAGGACCTATACATTCTCCCCCCCCAAGTAACTGCATGGTGTATAGTGGGACAGCTTTACTTACTTTACTTTTTATGCAAGTGCATAAACGTGTCGAAACAACAGTTCGTATGTTTCCTTTTTCGCCTGTAATTCTAACAGCAATTATGAACTTAGGTCTCTCATTGCGCAATTAGCAATCTCCTTCTGTGCGTAATCTAGCGTTAAAACATTTTTCAACTTCTGTATGCTTCTATATGGTCACTTTCGAGCCAGTGTTTCAATTACTTAATTAATTTGTCGATTATTCGGCAAACTGCAAAGGTTGATCAATGGAGTAATTTAATCGGTTAGTAAAACATCGTGGCGTACTGTTTCCTAATCGATAGGTCTCGGGTTCGATAATCGGCCAGTCAGCACTGGTAGGTTCTTATGGTGTGATTTTATTCAGCACCTCAAGGCAAAGCCTGAGATAATATTTTAGAACTGACCACGACCGCTTCCTTTCACATTCTCCGCCATTCATCCTGTCATTCAGCGCTACAGGCCTGAAACGTGAGGTATGCAGCTGATGAAACGTTGTTAAAGAAACTCACAAAACCTGCTTGTTCCGTTCTCTGAACGCTGAAGGTACATTCACATTCCTGACATATCTAATTTGACCTCATAGAACCTTAGTAGTTTATGCAGAGTCGTAAAATAACCAAATAAACTAGATTATGTCTAAAAGCCACATCGTATCTCTAACATGGCACACGTTTAATTTCAAGTATCCATCACCGCATTCACAAAAGCCAAGTGGTGTTCTATCATGAGCCATCTGAACTCAGTCCACATTCACATTCTATTTCTTTAACAGTTTTTTGTAATAAGACTTTGCCCCCCCCCCCCCCCCCCATGTTCGCCTTCAGCTCTGAAGGCTCTCCGATCTCATTTGTTATATTTGTTTACGTGCCAAACTTTATTACCTGAATATTATCATAATTTTTAATTTCATATAAACTCTCATTACCAATTCTTGGTCAAAATATTCTCTCTCCTGTATTTTTTCCACTGACAATTCTACAATATATCAACAACAAATAGTTCGCAAATACCAAAAGATCTCAGATGATAAATTACACACCGAAAGCAAGGACCACCGATCTACATTAAAGAAACGCAGGCAGTAATTCAAACGAAACGTCGTAATTTCATCCTGTCTGGAGAGATAATTAAGGAAAGAAACGAAGTATCTCGGCCTATTCAAAGAAAACAATCCTGATCCAATCAAGTCTGTATACAGCGCCTTATTACTGCAAAATAGTCAGCTGCTGTGAGTTAGTTAACTTCGGTTTCCGGTAGGGGGACGGCAGCCAGATGACGTGACAGCACGCGCCCTGCGCATCTCTTTTGTTTCAATACAGGTGCTTTCTGGTCGCGTGCCTGCTGCTGCATACCCCGCCATCTGTAAATCGACTCCAAAAGAATTAAAAAAAAAAGTGGAGCTGCAGTCTTGAGTGGGTAATCTCAAGTCACGCATTGGGAGTTAACTGCAATAAAATATACATCGCCCTCCCAGTGGTTTGTTAAAACAATTCGACATTGACTGACTTCTGTTGCTAAGTTCGAAATATCATGTCTTGACAACTCTGTATAAAATTTGTGGATATCTTTAAACATTTCACAGGCTTCCAAATGTAAATTAGGGGTTTGCGTTCCACCCCGTCCTCCATTTCAGACGACAGACAGCCTTCACAACAAGCCAGCGCCCATCATGCATTTTTCACCAAGCAAACATTTTTGAATGGGATGGGATGGACTGGTCTTATAGCTCATTCACGACACTCATTGCAGCTGCAGTCTACAAGTACAAACCACCGAAATAACTGTGAATTGACTGAAAGGTGCTGGACTGATTTTGAGAGATCGTCATTATAATACCTCCTATACGGCAAGCCATTCTTTTATTTTAGAAAATTAATATAATCTACTTGATTTTCGAGCGAAATTAAATTTCTTGGATGATTTATAGTGGACACCTTCAGTGCACGTTTCATAAGAATCCATCTGCGTAGCTTCGAATGGAAACATTCTCACGGACGGACGGACGAACGGACGCATTCTTAATGTGTGTGTCTGTGCACTTCCTGCAATTTAAATAATGGTGATTAATGAACATAACATACATGCGCTTTTGACGAATCACAGCCACTCTGTAAAACACGTAAACACCTTTGGAATTTTAGATCCTTACAGGGATGAATCCGAAGATAGCTGTCTTCTGAGTTGCTACATAATGACGTCTGGTAGAAGTTATCAACGCTTCAGAGGTCCTTGCTGCCTCTATCATCAGGGAAACCATCTTCGTGATGGGAGCGAACAAACACTTCTGGAACGTCAGTAAACTTCTATCAGATAAAACGGTGCAAGATAACCATCTCCATAATCGCCACCATTAGAACCTGAAATATCACAGAGCACATAATAGTATGCATGTGTATACTTTTAAGTATCGTCTGTGCAAAATCTATTTATATTTACAAATCTGACAGATCACACGATCTACTTGGGCGTGAGTTAACCAAACAGATCCAAGAAAAATTCGAAGCGAAGTTCGGAGACTTCAACGCCAGAGCAAGTGACGAACTTTGTACGTCAGTCGGTTTAACAGATGGTTGGGTACTAAAATCTTATACGTAAAAATCTATTTTTTGCACATGTTTACTTTAGTTTTAATAGCATAATAACAGGCATCTTATAGCGGAACTTGAAAATTCAAGCGCACTGAAACACTGGCTTTCATCTGAGAGCACAAAATCCAAGTACATTACACCGAAGACCATGAAGTTGTAGGAAGATCTTGTGAGGCTTACTTTCCTTCAACTTACATTACGAGGATAGCAGGAACTATATTTTTTGTAAAATCAATGTGTCGTCTATGCAGTAACTATTCGTCTCTCCACCCGGGCTTCTCCCTAGATCACTTCACTAAGGTGTAGTTAACGCCATTCTCACTAGATGAAAGTGAGTGGTTAACGTGACGTTGCGGATGCTTTACCATTGCAAAGAGGAACTTGGAGAACCCCATAACCATTGCGGGTGTAACAACAAATGTTGTTCTTCCTGTTCCTTCCAGGAATCGAACTTCAGTCAACACAGTTACTAATTGAGCTGTCCCGCCCACAGCCACAGATCAGAAGGGGGGAAGGAGAAAATGGAATTCACTGCGATGCTTGTTAAAGTAAGCCGTTTGAGGGACCCTTCCCCAGTTGCATAAAAACTAATATGAAGGACCCATCCTAATATGTAAATAAGCCGGATAGCTATGTCAGTAAAGTGACTTGACATTGGCAAGACGGGTGGGGTTCGATTCCTTGCAGGAACAGACTTTTCGCTTCGCAACCACGTTTCGACCGGGCCTACTCCACTCGCCAGAGTCACTCAACAGGATGAAATCGACATCAGCTTGAAGCTTATCCACTCTACACAGACTACAGTCTGGCAGCCATGCTGCCTTCATATCTTGCAGTTATTCACAGGGCGTTTCTTCACCAGAGCGCAGACTGTAATTGTATGGAGGAGCGTACCGTGCCTCAGAAACCCCGCAACATGGCTGTGAGCGCCTGCAACTGAGTTCTCAAAACAACATTTTCTTGAAACTGGATGAGTTTACAGGCCAGCGGTGGTGTCGAGCAGACACCTGCCAGGCAGGTGCCGTGTCTGCAGTGTTTTATTAACATTACGATAATGCCACTCGTGACGTAGAGCGTAGTTAAACGCGCTTCCTGACGTCCGTCGTGTTCAGGCCTTACATTAGAACTCTGAAAGAAACACCAGACCGTAACCTCTGATAAAGAAAGATGGAATAAAGCGGCCGGGACGTGAGACTGACCTCTCATCTCGGCCTACAGCTGAGGTTAACAATGTGTGGCGCTATACCTCCATTTCCTCTTAACTGCATTAATTGTACCTAAAATCATTGTTTTTATAACTTCAACTTCATTAAAGGAAAGGTGTTATGCGTGCCATTTATACTGTTACTTAGAGTTGTACAATGCCGGCTATTTGTCTTCGAAGTCGTAATCCGCGAGAGGGGCACAGCTGAAATAATGCTTTATGGATGCAAGCGTACTCCTGCAAAAATGTCAAAATGCGAGTGTCGCGTTTTAATTATGTACTCATTGTTGTAGTAAAAAAGAAAATATCGTTTCTAAACATAAAAAAAAATTATTAGTGTTCTGTCTGACGACAGGTCCATATGAACAGGATCCTTCCATCCTTTTCTCGGACTGGGACCTGTTCATATACGTTCTTGGCAGATGATCCAGAAGTGGTTTGCCATTGCCTTCTTCTATGTGTGAAAGGAGTAATTGTTGGGATGCCACGGAGAATCCGGGGAAGCCCCCGGAGGAAAACTCCGTGTTGCCTAGACCACGGCCTTGCCCAACACAAGTTATAAATTCGGGCACCGCCGGGAATCGAACCCGAGACCCCCAGCATTACAAGGCCAGCGTTCTAACCGCTAGACCACCGTGGCGGTTATACAAAATTTACCATGATAAAAATGGCATCCAAAGGAATTGCCCCAAGCGACACTTCACTTCCAAGAACAGACTCCGTTCCAGAAATGTTTCTGCGCACTTCGACTAATTTAGGCATTTTGTAAGAATAGGGACGCTCAGCAGATACGCGCCTTAACACGCAGAGGGAACCGAGAAATAATTTTCCCTGCTTCAAAGACGGTAGAGATGAAAACGAAACCGAATGTAATCAATGTTGGGTTCAGAAATTTCTTTTTTATTTGCTTACTGTGTCGCTGAGTCCTGATATTATATAAAACAGATATTCTTGTCCCTTAATATATTTCGTAGCATAAAAGGTCAGTCACGACTAGAAGACTTCCACATCCAAATATTTATAATAGGTTATAAGTTAATGATATTCAGAGTAGATGGCACGAGGGAATGAGTACATAACAATGTTTACATCTCGTCCTCTCTTTTCACCCACGAACTGAGTAACAATTCTTGACCTCATACGTGCATAATGGAGATACAGAGTCAAGTTTCGAGTGGCGTCCGGTGGAACAAAACAATGCAGACATTCCAAAACTTGAAGAGAGCACAGCGCCACACACTACCACGATGTCAAACGGGAAATTAAACGATTTTGTCTTTCCTTGACAGGACCCAGGGCCAACGCAGTGGTAGAGACCTGATTACAGGCCGATCCTTGTGGTATTTTCACTCAACTACCGCACAAATAATCCAGTATATATACGAGGCGCGTCCTCAAAGTAAGTTTCCCTGGGGCCGTTTACAGAAACAAAACACAATTTCATGGAAATATTTATTGCAACAGATACAGCAAGTGTCCAGCTATTTTTCAACATATTCGCCACCGGAATTGAGACATTGGTCATACCGTGGGACCAACTTTTGAATACCTGTGTCGTAGAAGTCTGCCGCCTGGGATTGGAACCACTGTGTGACAACCATCTCCGCCTCTCTGTCATTCTCAAAACGCTGACGCTGACCGGACAGGAATTTCTTGAGGTGTAGGAAAAGATGGAAATCACTGGGAGCGAGGTCCGGGCTGTAGGGTGAATGATTAAACACCTCCCAGCTGAACTCCTGCAGGAGACTTGCTGTCCGTCGAGCCGTGTGCGGCCTAGCGTTATCACTGACCGCACTTCACAGTCGGCGGGAGCTGGAATAAGAACCTCCATCTTCAACAGCTGCAACGATGCTAATGTGAGAACGCGGGAAGTTCCGTTAGTGCATGCGCCATGCTACGTCATTGCTCTATCACGTACGCACAGTCGCTTCGCGCAATACAAGGTTTGCTAGCTGTGGGACGAGTGGGAAACTTACTTTGAGGACGCGCCTCGTATAAAATACATCTGTTTATTTAACGACGCTTTCAACTGACGAAATCAAACGTCAAATGGCTATGATTAGTAAGTAATGAACTGTATCGGATATGGTTGTAGTCGACTCTAATGTACTCTCCTGGGATGTTTTTGAAATTACTGAGAAAACAATCTAATGGATGTTGGATGGCTGGTGTCCAGGTCGAAATATGAATCCGTGTTTCCGGAATACGACACTACACGGCGATGTTTCACTAATTAGTATTCGTTTCAGTTACTGTAGGGTTGCAACGCTGTGCGAACTTGTGCGAAGATAGATTTACCTCCAAAAACGTTGGGATGTGCCCACAAGTCCACACGGCGTTTCAACATGCACACTTCAGAAACTGCTCCAGTACGAATGTACAGAACAGCAATTGCATTGTGCCTTTCAACGCACGATCTCCCATGACTTCATGCAACTGGTAGGTGGTGTATTTTATCATGCCGAGGTTCAAATATAGGACTTCTTTGTCCTTCGAGTACGGCTCAGTATCTAAAATCCAGAGAGGTAAATAAACACACATACACACCAGGACCCAGTTCTTGCATATCACCGGGCGATCAGCGTGCGGGTCTTGACAACTGCACGGCGGGCAATCTGATCCGTACTCAGCATAGCCGAACAGACAGACGGACAGACACACGGGACATTTGAGAACGAACAACAGAGGCGAATATCGGAAGGCGAAAAAGGAACACGAGCAGAATGCATAATGACGGGCTTCATGGTTCGCATTCCACACATCGTAATGTTGTGAATGTGTACAGTTGAGTAACATGAGTGACTGGCGACCGGGGGTCGATTCCCAGTAGGGGTAGGAAGATTCTCTTCGCTACTGATTCCAGACTGGTTTTGGTGCCAACTCGGCCTCCTATCCAGTAGGTAGGCTTACCAGCGATTCCTTCCCCGGGAGTAACAAGGGTGATTAATACAGTACATGTCTCATTACGTCATCCGATTCTCAGTGTCTATTCTCCACTCTTCTGTCACTGCAACCCGGATTACTTTCACCCATCTACATCTAGGTCTTCTTGTGTGACATCCACTCAACCACTTGCCTGGACTATCTATCACTCTTTAGACGTGTCTGTACAATGTTAATTTTCTTTTATATCATCCAAAACAGAAGTTCGTAAACTTTTAAACTACTTTCGTGATTTAAAGTTTTGCCATTTCTTGATAAGCCAGCGGAAAATCGAAACATGTAGCACGGGAAAAGAAACATCCATGCACAATTTTTAACTGAGAATATCAAGCAAACAGATTAGTAAGGTCGTCCTTAAGAGTAAATGGGATGATAATATTAAAATTTATCTTGGAAAAAGGGGTGTGGGGATGAGGTTTTTATTCAGCTGACAGAATGAAATGACGCAAGTGAACCTTCGGATTCCATGAAAGTGGAAACAGACCAGCGAAATGCATTCAAAATTTACAAGTGCGTAATAACATGTGGAATTGAACGCTCACACCATGAATTTCTGTCGGTGCCGGATTGCTTAAAAAAACGTTTCGGCCGCCATTTTTTACAAAACCAAAAATAGCCACCGAAGGGATCCTTTCAATTACGAGTAACCAGTCAAGTTGGCTCTAACGGGAACTGGTTCCACCAGCAGACAATTTACACGGAGACAACTGAATGCATTTGAAAAGTTTCGGCTGCTTCGAAGCGACTAAGGAATGTTTCGTTTTGGTGGTTGTACATTTTAACTCTCATACATAAGAGGCTAACTGAAATGCGGAAAGCAGAGCGAGCAATCACGGCTGGCTGTTTCGTATCTCTGCGCTCTTTAGCAGTAAACGAAGACTTGAATCTCAATTTTAATCTGACAAGTTGATTTCTGTCTTCGAATTATTCTCATTGTGTTATAACATTCAGAAAATAATAATATTCGAAAATGTCAAATACATGTTTAAACATTTCATAATATGTTTGAAAATCTTAAATGTGTTTGGAGATCTCATAAATAAATTCCAGACTTGTTTGTATTCTCATCGGCTTTTGCCGTCCAAATCCAGGCGAAGAACATGCCAATAATTAATCAGTTTCCAGAAATTTTAAGTTTCATGTACGGTACCAAATGTTACCAGCTACTGGCAACCCACGAAAAATATAAGAAATTTAGAAATACATAGAAAAGCATTATTAAAACAGACCAAACTAACAAAATTCAAAAATCCTTGTCATAACTTCTCTGTGCCAGTCATTCAAGAAAGCCGGAAACTTTTCTAATAGACCATAAAATCATTAGGCAAAAAAAAAAGTTTTTATAAAGTAAAATCTACCAAAACCCGGGAGATTTCACAGATCCTTTGGTACAATCTAGACCAGTGGTATTCAACCTGGGGTACGCGAAGACATCTTAGGGGGTACGTGAAATAAAAAAAATATGATAAACACTGAATAATCAGTCATGTAATTTATTTAATTTATTTTAGATGTAGATTATATACTATGTATAATTTGAATTATACACCAACAACTTTGGGGGTACAAAGTTGAAGAGAAATTATATTTGGGGGTACACGAACAAAAAAGGTTGAATACCACTGATCTAGACGAAAGCGGACATGAGATTCGGAACGTCCAATGGCAGATACAGTGGTCCGAAACGTACAACTAAATTTAACGCTTTATTATGACTAAATTATGAAACATAAAAGTCTCATTCAAATACCATTCAAGTCAGATTCTTAAGATATTTATACTAAGATGTGTTTGCCCTGAACTTTGACGACATTTCTCAATTTCACCCCAAAATTTTGTCACCATACTTCGGAGACATCACTTTCAACAGCGAAGATTTCACGTTGAATACATGATCCGCGATCTTTCAAAGTCTTGGTATTGTCCTGGTACTTGGACGAAGACAAATGGTAAAACAATGGCTTGAGTACCACAGTGTGTCAACAGTTCCCTCAAATAATAATCACTCGATGCAGAGAAAATCGAGTTTAAATTTGGTAGGTAAATTTTGAACCATTCTTTATATAAAAACACTTTGTAAAATTTAAAATAAATTTAACTGGCTGAGAACAGGGTGCAATGGCAGTAAAACATTGGTTTTAGAGGAACAATCAGGCCAGAAGAGCACGCGATATTTCTTCAGATTTCAAATGAAGTAATGAAAGAGTTGAAGTAAGGAGAAGAGCTGATAATTCCACGAAAATTTGACGTAAAAAATTATCAGTTAAACCGAAGATAACATCCAAACAGAATACGAGAAGGGGGGGGGGGTCCGAAAGATTCTCTCAGAGGCAGAACAGATACCGGAAGACCTCAGGAGTAGACAGGAAGACCAATTTTACTTCTGCAGCTCAGAATGGCTTCAAAGCAAGAAAGTAAACTTTCCTGCGCATCGGTTAAAATGATGAACTTGCTAAATCATTCGGTTCCCAGGTGCGGCCGGGCCCCGCGCGTTAGCAACGGCAACAACGTCAGTTGCTCACCCGTCCTCTTTCACCTGGCGTCTAGTTCTCCCGAACCTACTTTCCTTTTCTTCTGGTTGCAGCTGCCACCCGACTCCAGATGTCTTGTCGCGTCTTGGCAGGATTTTCACCTTCTAAATTCGAACCTACGCATCTCTTTTCCTTTTTTATCCTCGTTGCATAATCGCACAGAACGCACGCTCGAGGCATTGGGGGGGGGGGGGGGCAAAATAGGCGCACCGTTCCCTGTCTGCGTCACTACTTTTGTATAACAAAAGACTTCCATTGCCTGCCCAAAATTTCTTCTTTTTTCAGTATTTCCTTACTGTTCAGTTCATGTGAGTAACAAGCTCACTTTTTGTTATCCACAAGACATAAGACGAATCCTGTATGCTCAGTTGCGGGGCTCATACCAGTTCTTTTCTACTTCTGTTCCCCTCAGGGGCCTACAGCGCTTTGAATTCACAGGACGCTCATAAAGGGACAAAAATCAAAGCAAAGATTCTTTCAAAAGGTCTTACTCTCTCTTTCCTTTCAAGGGCTTGCTTGCATTGAGAATGCCTACGACCCCTGCCAGAAGGTTCTATTCAATTTACCGATCTTTTGCAAAGTGGAATGGGCAGGCCGAAGACCCAGTTTCCCTACACGCGTGTACAGTCGGATTCTCTTTACGTAAAATCTTGGGTCTCACCTCTAGAAATTCACAAACTCTGTCCAGAATTCCAATTGGATATTCTCATTTGATACGAAAGTATATCAAGGCCTTACGAGATATCTTGTCCATGAAAGATTCTTTTACAGAGTTCGGCCTTTGCACCGGAGCCGGCAACTTCGTTCAGACGTTTACAATATCTGATCACGCCAAATCCAATGTTAAGGCATGATCCACTGAGATGAACGCATTCAGATGGTATACAGTGAAGACAGAATACAAATATATCTAATTTAATGTCAAACGAGAACTGCTGGATACAAAGACTAACACGTACTTCAATCATGCGGGCAACCACGAGACATTAACGAAGATTAATTTGCCAGGTAATTAATTTCTTTAAAGAATTTTCTTAGTATACAAAATACCATAACCATCCCCACTGAGACGTCGTGTTTTCATGCAAAAGAACCGGTTCCCAGACCAAGATTCGAACCGGGACTTCTGAATTCTATCACAATGCGGCATGGTTCAGGTTGACAGAATAAATACGATCCGTCCGGAAAACAACACAAAACAAACGCCGAAACATTGCGACCTTGAACAGAGCGATTTCCATCTCCTCATGCGTGCTACATGTTCCGCCCAATTTAATCCACCTTAATCTGATATTGACAATATTTGGTGACGGTTGTCTGTGCTACATAGGATAAAATGAGTGTTTAACAAAGAGACGCGTTAGCATTAAGGTATGAATGTTGCCGTGACCTGACTGAACTCTCTGAGCGTCACTTCCGGTCCACGGATCGTATTTGCCTATCCCTGATTTAGAGAGTCAAAATTTAACATCGAGTCTCATTGGAGTTTAATTTCAATGGAGGGACAACGCGTGGATTTGCTGAATTCCATGTATGTCTAGACTTATTTGATAACAGTTTCATTCCGTGAAAGTAATGGAGAGATCGTCACAAGGAGTGAAGGCGGAAGGCAATGGCGGCCTGTTTTACGTATCGCTAGGTCACACAGATCGAGGAAGCTCGCAGTGTCTGCACGAAAGACGCCCTGTGACCACGGAGGGTAAAGGGGGGAATGTTTTGGAATTGCATGAGGCAAGCACAATGTTATCGGATTTTGAGAGAAGAAAAATAAATTAAATAATATAAAGAAACAATCAAGAAATGAAGAAAATACAGAAAATAAATTGCCCCACATTACATTCTAAAACATTATTTTTCCTTAACGTAGGCCTATTATGTATTATTATTATTATTACTGTTGTTGTTGTTGTTGTTAACCTCTGTCCTTTATTTCTTGTCTCCCTTTCGTCCATGTTTCTTCTCCATCCCTTATTTACTTTTAGTTCACAAATCAAATTACACTGTAAATATAAAAGTTTTGACCGTTCTGGACGCAGAGGCTAGAGGAAAAAAAAAAATCCTCTGCCCCTATCGGGGATCGAACCCCGATCGTCCAGCCCATAGTCAGTCCCTACTGATTGAACTAACCGACTTCACATATCTGAGGTTATAATGCAAGAATCAGGGCTTCCATTATACGGATCGTTAGAGACTTCTTCTATTGCATTAACGTCTAAACGTACACAAAATAACTAATAACACGGGTAGACTGTGTTCTGCCTGGCATCGACAACAGATTTAGGCTACATAATGCAGCTGTCCAAAAGCCATTTTTCTAATAATATTACAAAAAAAGCCTCTTAGAGAAGTTCGGTGGTCCACAGCCATTCTAAATGTTACGGTGCATACAGAATCAAAAATGCCTCAGCCCGAGATAGGACCTGGCACGAACGGACTGCACTTGTTCCACAGCATTGGATGTCGATCTTATTACGGTGACAGAGCCCTCTGGGTGTAAAAAAAAAATACAAATACCGCACCAGTTAATGCGGCGATGTAAAGTTGATATCATCGGAAACTTAAACACGAAGATTGTAAAGTGTCTCCATTATTTCAGCTTTCAAGCACGAGCTTTTTAAATTCCAGACTCGAAAACCCAAGGACAACAATTATAAAGTGTTAGACTAACTGTGTCCTAGTACAAAAGAGGGCCACGCTTCAATGCCTGCCTGCGCCCTAGCACGACTTAATTTTATTTATTTATTTATGAATGTAACAGCAGGTTTCGGAGGAAAGGCTGTAGGGATACGAAAATCATCCTCCGTTGAATTTCAACGGGGTTCCTCAGAATATGTAAGTTGTAACTAACGGTAACATGTATGACGTGAAGCTTTCACGGCGGCTTTCATTAATAAAGTCAACAACAGCCTTGAAAATGAGGACAGAGATAGTCCTCGAAACGTCGGCGATTAATCACCATCTAACACGGCTGATAGCCCGAGAAAGACTTTATTAATAACGGTAACTTCTCTGTTAGCTCAGACATATTGAAATGAAAGCAAGCATCGGTTCTTCCTGGATCTAAAACTGCCAGTTTTCGACGAAGCTCCGTGTAAAAGAGGGCTAGATAGAGAGAATGCCCCCGTCCAGTAGGCTCTACAACAGCGCACTATGCCGTTGAAAAACAAGTCCACACAAAAGAAGTGAGCGAGCTGAAGAACCTATACAAGCCGGTGGATAAGGAGGCGGTCCAGGTGTCCCCGAAGAATGGACCATCAGGTACCCACCCGCTCGCACGTCACCTGCAGACAGCCAACAGTACTCCGTCCATCTATATAAGGTTTCAATCCCAACCGATTTTAGATAAATTGTCAATCTTACTTTCCTTTTGTGCGTAGTGAAGAATTCCGGAAATGGTGTTTAACGTTTCGGGGCGACTTGTATTACAGGCGTTACGAATATCAGACTCGGACTAATTTATGCAGATTCACAATTCTCTCTGTCTCTCTTTCACTTCCTTTGCCTGTATTCTTCCATCTTTGTTATTTATCTTTTTCTTAATAACGTCAACAAGAAAGAATTAAAATACTAAAAATTTGTTGCTGAAATAATTAATTCCTTTGCCCCTTAATTAAATATATTCATTTTATTTCAAAACAAATTTCTACTGAAATAAAACATTTCTTAAATTCTTAAGCGATGCTCGCCTTGCATTTTCGTCTGTGGAACCATGTTTGGAAAAAAAGAACAGCCAACGAGAAATCCCAAAAACTTTCAATTCGATTTTAATCATCATCATCTAACTGTCAAGGAATTTGGGTCCTGTCACCCGTTCCGGCCTCAATCGTCCAGGAATTTTTTTAAAGGGCGCCCTATGTTTCTTCTTCCTGTTGGTTTGTGTTTCAAAATTAGATGTGACAATCTGCCCTTGTCAATTTTTGGTACATGTTGGATCCAATTCCTTCCGTATCTGTTAATTTTTTTCTAATATTGGTTCTGTTTGCAGTTCTTTGTGGATGTCTCTCTTGAAAACGTCATCTCTGATACTGTGATTCTTCATTTGTCACTGTTTCATTGACCAGGTTTCACACCCATGAAGAACTGTAGATATGGCCAAAGTTTTATTTATTTTTAATCTAATTTGGCTTTTAGAGGGTTTAAATATTTGATTAATGATGCCTGTAACTTGTAAATGTTTTGATAATTTTACTGTGAGATCCTTTTCTGTTTCATATGATAATGTATTAAACAGTAAATTGAAGGTGCATACAGAAACATCTCTGGAAAACCCCAGTGCGGATTTTGAAATGCCGTTCATGTATAGACGCTGCGTTCAGCTTAAAATTATTAACAGAATTTAATTTAGAAATTCACCTACTTTTCTTATATTATGAGGTGACCTTTGATCGAGTTGATAGATCAATGTTATTTGAAATTTTATGTAAGAGAAATATACTTGATTCATTATTATAAGCAAATATGTAAGAAAAATGAACACAACGAAATAAAAATTAAAATAAACTCGAAATTAACAAAATCGATAAGTATAAATAGAGGCGTAAGACGACGCTGAACTCTTTGACCAACTTTGTTTAACATATATATTAACGGAATTATTTCTGATGACATATATGGATTAAAACTCTCCAAAAATGTAGATGTCAAAACTCTTTTATTCGCCTGATAACTGATTCAAATTTTAATGAGCGCTTTAAATTTAAATTTGCACCTAAACGGACAGATTATTTCGTTACTTTATGTAAAGTTCTTTGCGTGTAATGCTTATGTCAATAAATCAATAAACAACAGAATAGTAAATAGGAAACATGACGACATCACTCAACTTCTTATAATCACAGGCGAGGCTTACAGGTGATGCATTTAAAATCAACCTTTGTCTACTGCACGTATGGAATGAGTAAATGTCCAGAGGTTCTCTCTCGAAAATCGTGCAATTATATATTGTCCAGTGACAGAGACTAGCTCTTTCTAAGGGACCCAACAGAGTAGGTACCTCTCACCTGAAGACGGAGACAGAACCAGCCTCCGAAACGTCGTAGGTTTTAAAGAACAAACGATGGTAAAAGTCCTGACAATGAATAATTTTAGGTGAAATCTTGTCCATCCTTCAGCAACTTTGTCTCTGATTGAGTACCATTAACGATCTCTGTAAATGGTATTGATAGCGTAAACATTTTGTAATTACTCTATAAAATTATACAAGTGATTGTGGAGAGTATTCCATGTTAATAAAATCATCTTGATAAAACAGTTTGGGGGAAGGTAAAGATGGTAAAGATGTAAAGTACATGACGTCACGTTGCCTTTCGGTTAGGAAGTTGACAGGAAGGTAACGGAGCTCAGTTCCAAACAGTTTTCTGAACACGGCATAATACAAATACTGTTACGATTTGAGGTTCTTATCCCCTTGATGATGGCAGCATCAAAGACCCTGAAACGTTGGTAAAGTTTTACCAGAGTGCATGGCGCTACAACCCAGAAGACAGCCATGCACATTTATTGGATCTTCATCGTCTGGTATTCCAAAGGGAGCATATTCGGAAACTAGCAAATTAATAAATCCGTCCTCGGACAAATACGGGGAGCTGGTTCAGTTAGAAACGGCGCTCCTGAATCACGGGACGCTGGTGCAACTAAGTAGGTATTACACTTCTCGAGGACGGAAGCAAACCAGGCTTTCGAAACGCTGTGTTCTGTTGGAACTCCAGACAAAGACCAGACACCGGATATCCAGGACCGGTAATGGTAAATTTAACGGAACATTAGCCCTGATCTGTGCTAGAGAAGGCAATACTGGCTTAACGATTTGCTGAACCATGCAAATGCAATACGTTGAATCCTGTACAACTGGTCATACGTGAACGGCGTCAAGGCTTCTTACTAATGTCTTCTCACCCCATTTACCGGGGTGGGAATCACAAAGAAGTCTGTGTATTTTTAAGAGATTACATCACAAAGCACGCACAGAACTCTCTGCGTCGCAGAGTGGCGTCATCACTGACCGCACAGCTAAGCTGCTTCTCTTAACGACAATCTTTGTTGAGAGGATAGGTCCCTGAACCAGGAAAACCTCTATGACGAGTAGTGGTACGAAAAAACGCAGTGACTCCCGAATTCCGTGTGTACGTCAGTTTATAGACGTTCATCTACAAACCCTCCTCACTTAATTCTATCTTAAAATGTAACCCATAGAGTTTCCATATAATTAAAACGAAGAAATCTCTCAGGATAACCTGTGTCATGGTCGAGATGTGAACCAGAGACCTCCCGAATACTGAGGAGGAACGTTAGCCAGTCGACAGGTGAAATTAGTTTCATGTTCCGAGTTGGCCATGGCACATAGCCCACACCACAAAGAGTGCAGACTCAGCTGGTCAAGACGTTCATTACCACGATCACAATAGCCAGCAACTAAACCTTGTTACCAGCCATTTAAATCCATCCCAGACCTTCACATCCAGATGTGTACTACAAGGCGCTTGGTGGGGCCCTTGTTAACTTTTAAATAGTTATCTGAGCCTTTTATTTTCGACACAGAAAATACCAGATTAAGCATGCGATAAAGCAGCATTCATATATCGATACACACGCATTCATATATCGATACAAAACGCATTCATATATCGATACACACGCATTCATATATCGATACACACGAATTCATACATCGATACACACGCATTCATATATCGATACACACGCATTCATATATCGATACAAAACGCATTCACATATCGATACACACGCATTCATATATCGATACACACGAATTCATACATCGATACACACGCATTCATATATCGATACACACGCATTCATATATCGATACAAAACGCATTCACATATCGATACACACGCATTCATATATCGATACACACTGCACTTGCCAGATGTGGAGGGGACCTAAGCATTCGTTGGCAACACTGCTCTGAATAAGCTTCAGTCTGTCCCATGCCATATGCATCATCGCCGTACGTAACAATACAGCCGCTTGTTGACGAACTGGCAGCACACACCGGCTCATGGCCCAGTTTTCAAGATAAATCTTAATATTATCCTGTCATTAACGCCTCAGTCTCTCTCATGTGGACTCTTCCCTTCAAGTTTTCTGACCAGAATGCTGTGCTTACGCTTATTTCCGTCATGTGCGCCACATGTCCCTCATATCACATTAATTAGCCTATAAGATCAGCGGCAATTGAAAGTCGGCGTTACATAGACTAATCGGTGGGATAATAGTCTTTAAACTGCGTCACAACCACCTCCAGCATCCTAGCGAAGCTGTATCACCCAACCTACACAGTTGAGAAAGCATCGTTGCAGAAATATCCCTAACTCTGGACACTAGAAACAAAGACGGACATAAAGTCACTGTGCGACAACGTCCCTTAAGGGACGCCGTTGCTTCTCTCCCGAGGTCCGTCTATCCCTGAAAAACGTTGCCTTTGTGAAAAGGATTTTGATTGGATGGTTCTCTAGGATTTGAACTCGGAAGTCGCTTTGGGTAAAGCCTTCTGTGATTTGGGGTTGGGGGTGAATCACTTCGGCTGAAGGCCTCCGTGATTGGGGAGGGTGGGCCGTGCCCCTTTTAAATTATATCCTGGCATTTGCCTTACAACAGAGGAAAAGCACGGAAAACCTCAGTCATGGTAGCCGAATGGTCAGACCACTAGTGCCGACTTAGCCGTCTTTTGGGGACAGCCTCGGCTGACCTGCTGAACATCAGTCCCCCTCGGTTGCCCTTGGATGACCTCTGACAGCCCTCGTTTGGCACAAGTGCCTCCCGGAGTTGCCGAACTAAGGAGTTCCTCACACCAGCTAACTTTTGAGTCGAAGCTCTCGGTCATTTCTCTGATGTGGTCGGCGTAGAGCGGGATCCCGAAATCCTCGTGAATTTGCCTGTTACTAACGTACCAAGGCGCGTTAGTCGCAATGCGAAGACACTTGGATTGCAACACTTGCAGCTTCCTGACGTGGCTGCTGACCTCCAGATCGGGCATGCGTAATCTATCATAGGACGGATGAGCTGCCCAATCGTTGCGCCGCTCTCTTTCCCACTTGGCTACCGTGCGCTGACCAGGTAAGTCCGGTGTCAAGGACGACCCCAAGACCCATTTTATCGGCTGTCCGAGAAACTGCACTGCTCTAGGCTTTTGGATGCGTCTCGCGGCCTTAACGAAGAGAACCAGAGGGAACGTTTCGCTTACATAAACGCATTTTCTGCGCAATAAGGCGGCCAAAGCTTGAGGTCGTCCCATGTTTAGTCTCTGCAGAGATTAAGAATGTGTGGGACTTTACTCTCGAGGATGCTAGTCAACACAATCTTAACTTCTGTGCGTACAGAGTCTTTAACAGGACCCTCAAAGAGCGAGGTTAAGGAAAAAAAGCAGCACTGCTATAATGCTTGTTCGTCTGTTGTCCACAGACGGAGCGTGAGTTGGTGGCAGCTTTTCCGAATTCAATTTCCGGCGAATCAATTGTCTCGTCAGCCGATTGTCCTGTGAGGGGACGGACGGAATCCTGAGGTACTGTAGCATCTCATACCGTCGTATGAAGAGAGAGGTCGGACAAGATAACAGCAACATCTCATTTATATTTCAATTCAATACACTGAATCACGTGCTTGAGTTACGTGATAGCTTATTGAAAACAGACTCCAGGATCTTCCTACTGTCGGGATAGCTCAGTCAGTACAGTGACAGGCTACGGATTGGACGACCGGGCTTCGATTCCCGGAAGTAGCAGAGGATTTTTCCTCTAGCCTCTGGGGCCCACCCAGCCTCCTATCCAATGGGTACCGGGTTCCTTTCCCGGGGGTAAAGCCGGCCGGGGCGTGATCCTGACCACTCACCCCTATCTAGTGCCGAGGTCAAGGAAGAGAGGAGCTATACATCCTCACCCTCCAAGCGCCTACATGGCGTACAGTGTGACAAATGACAAGATGAGGTTCGAATCTCGACAGGTTCATCTCAGCACGTAACGTAAATTCAAGAACAGTGACAAACAAATTATTACCAGACTTCACGGGGCAACAACCCAGAAGACAGCCATCTTGAGACTCACGGCGAGTAGGCTACGACATTATGTAACCTGCGTGGGATGTTATATACTCACAGATATATTTTTTGCTTATTATTTCAGTCGAAATATATTGAATTACAACCATTAATAAATATTTTAATATGAGTTGCGTTACTTTTCGATCACTCTGTATAATTAATGAAAAATTAATTTTCACTGCGCATTATACGGGCGGAAAATGTTGAGTAGATCCAGTACCTGAAGTCGGTACCTACTCGGTCGTGCAAAAATAAGGCTTCCACATCAGTCTGGCGCTGTCCTCGATCGAAATCAGGTTCTTGAGCACAGCACAGAGTAACCCAAGACATCAGCTAGGTGTCGTCTTTCACGTAAACTGAACCTGAACGTCGCGGCCTGTCCTTACGTGAGAACGCAAAAGATAACGTTCACTTCGGTTTCTGGACGAGTGTCTGCCATTGGCTCATGAGAAACGATAATTAATGGGAGTGATGATGCGATCCATTTGCTCATATGAACGTCAGTTCGCCTCCGTGGAGCAACCACGTGCGTTCCTACCGCTCGGTAGGAACGCACGTGGTACCTGGTTCAAGTTCGCGCGATCTGACCGCTCCGGGTTCTTGTCCGGATCGCGACGATCCAGTTAATGGGGCTGAGGCAGACATCGTGGAAGTGTAGTCGCCGTCAATGGCGTGCTATGATTATGTACGACACACTCACTCAATGGTCTGGTAAGTTCCAACCACGAGAACTGGAAACTACTCAAAATAGTACTGTTAAGTTATTTATTTTTATTTATTTAGTGTTCTGTCTGACGACAGGTCCATATGAACAGGATCCTTCCATCCTTTTCTCGGACTGGGACCTGTTCATATACGTTCTTGGCAGATGATCCAGAAGTGGTTTGCCATTGCCTTCTTCTGTGTGTGAATGGAGTAATTGTTGGGATGCCACGGAGAAAAGAAACCGGGGAAGCCCCCGGAGGAAAACTCCGTGTTGCCTAGACCACGGCCTTGCCCAACACAAGTTATAAATTCGGGCACCGCCGGGAATCGAACCCGAGACCCCAGGATTACAAGGCCAGCGTTCTAACCGCTAGACCACCTCATCTTATTATTATTTAGTGTTCTGTCTAATGACAGGTCCATATGAACAGGATCCTTCCATCCTTTTCTCGGACTGGGACCTGTTCATATACGTTCTTGGCAGATGATCCAGAAGTGGTTTGCCATTGCCTTCTTTTGTGTGTGAATGGAGTAATTGTTGGGATGCCACGGAGAAAAGAAACCGGGGAAGCCCCCGGAGGAAAACTCCGTGTTGCCTAGACCACGGCCTTGCCCAACACAAGTTATAAATTCGGGCACCGCCGGGAATCGAACCCGAGACCCCAGGATTACAAGGCCAGCGTTCTAACCGCTAGACCACCGTGGCTGTCACTGTTAAGTGACGACTGAAAAATCATACAAAGGCAGAGTTTGCTTTCTTGTTTCTTTTTTTATTTATTTCTTTTCTTCATCAACGGAAAAAGTCGCGGTTCCAAAACGGTGGCGAAACTTAGAAAAACATGAACTTCCCAACATCATCTTTAATTACTGTATGTAGCACAGCTCTGGTTCACCCTGTATACGCCAAACTACAGAACAGATTACGATAACATTGGGTAATGTAGAAGCAATGTACTAAATTATGTAGGCTGAGTAATGGCTGCTTCAAACATGACGCTTAAATCGACCTTCGCCAGTGAATGGCGGAAAACAATCTGATATCGATATCGATATAGACATTTATTAAGTCTGCTGGTTTCAAATTGCAATGTCGGACGTCAATCCACTAAATATCTTTTCATTTATTTTATCATTTCACATTTCTACTTTCATTTTAACCTTTCTTCTATCTTTTATCTTGGCTACCTTCACATTCTGATTTATTCATCGTAACATTTCTTCATCTTATCCATTTCTCTTTATACCTGTTTAATTAAAACTGTTTGTAGTCCAACATCTTTAATTGTACATATCCTCCTGATTCCAGTTTTTGTCCAAGGTAAATTTAAGTTATATAAAATATAATAAAATTGTTATTTAAAATCGTTAAAACGAAGAGTAAATGTTGGCACAACTTCAAGGGTCTTGTTTATGTACGATGTTCAATTATATGGCACGTGGTCAGTTACATGTTTAAGGTATTTTCCTACCTGCCGTGAGATTACTCTGTGATGTGCCTTTGCTGAGTGCAAAAACGTGACAGTGGAAACAATATAAAGAGTCTACAAATACCAGTGCCACACCGGGGGCGAAAATTCTTCAGGCATCTCTTGTTTTACTTATCATAATAAAGGTTAACAATACCTGACTCAGATGTGGACATTACTTACAATCCAATAAGCATTTTTGTGGTGAAAATGGCTATGAATGGGATTTCATATGAGTTTGGAAGTGATCGTGGCCTATTGAAGGCAACATCGTAGACAGATTGACAGCCTAAAAGCCCCTAACATCTCGGTCGGAATAACAAATTCACTTCAGCACGCTGTGTACGTCAGAAGTAGCTTTACCGCGGTAATAAAGAACATTTATAATAATAAAGCAAAAGTAGTCCTAATAATCATAGGAGAAACTGAAACTGTTTCCATGTCAATCAAAACATATTTGGCCAACATTCCGGGTGAACACGACATCAGTGAACTTCAGAAGACTGCCATTTTAGGATCCTCATACAACATTCGAAAAATGTTGTAAAATATATAGTCATCCCTCAAAATAAATTTATATAATACATGTATTATTATTATTATTATTATTATTATTATTATTATTTAGTGTTCTGTCTGACGACAGGTCCATATGAAAAGGATCCTTCCATCCTTTTCTCGGACTGGGACCTGTTCATATACGTTCTTGGCAGATGATCCAGAAGTGGTTTGCCATTGCCTTCTTCTGTGTGTGAATGGAGTAATTGTTGGGATGCCACGGAGAAACCGGGGAAGCCCCCGGAGGAAAACTCCGTGTTGCCTAGACCACGGCCTTGCCCAACACAAGTTATAAATTCGGGCACCACCGGGAATCGAACCCGAGACCCCAGGATTACAAGGCCAGCGTTATAACCGCTAGACCACCGTGGCGGTATAATAATACATGTAACACGTATTAAAAACAAAATGTATTTCAGAAATAGCTGCTGCACTGCGTACCTCAGGGGCAGGTTTGTCTCAGGTACATGGAAGTAAACACTCTGCAAACCGGTGAATAGATGGAATAATAATATAGAGTAACTATAAATTATCTACAGTTTTTCTAACATTTAAAGTTTTGAGTGTGAGCTCCAGTGGTCAGGCATCAAAATGATAATCTGTCACGTTCCACACGTGCGCGATATCGGAACGTGAATTCACTGACATTAATCTCAAATTCAAATTTGGAGGTCCTCCAGATGATGAGGGATGCTGGGTCCAGGAGGGCCACCGCCGGGTTAAGTCCGAGGCACAACCCTGATGGTCCACCAGAATCTGCCAACGCCTGTACCACGCATAAATGAAAGATCTCGACTGTGTTTTGGTAAGATCTCGTAGCTAATGGCGAAACCACCGGACCACAGAATACAACCATCTTTCTCCATTTGAGTCGATATTTCTTCAACTGCAACATCAGCTCACCTAGCAGGATCTCATGCATGAACATTAAAAGTTTTGAACGATGTACAAGATATCCTAAAATTTTCATCGGAGGCAATAACTTACGAGGTGCGATCGGAAAGTTTCCAGACTGCACCTATAAAAACCCGTACACTTATCTCAGGTATTAAATTCATCCATCACCCTCGAAGTAGTTCCCCTGGGAGCGAACACAACGATCCCAGCGCCTCTGCCAAGCCTGGAAGCATCCCTGGAAATCTTTCTTTGTCAGCCTGTCAAGCACCATCTGCGATTCTGCCTGAATCTCTTGCCAAAGACTCGCCAAAACGGCTACGGAAACCTATGAAATGCTAAAGCAAGCATTTGGGGAGTCCGCAATGGGTCGTGCACAAACGTTTGTGTGGCATTCACGTTTTAAAAATGGCCGAACCTCTGTCGATGATGACGAGCGTTCTGGACGACCATCTTCGAGCACAACGCCCGAAAATGTTACGAAGATTCGGCAGGCCATTCACGAAGATCGACGTCGTACCATCAACGACTTGTGCGACATTGCTGGGATAGGCTATGGGACCTGTCAGCTGATTCTAAAGGAAGAACTCCACATGCGACGCATCATGACAACGCGCCAGCGCACACCGCCCTCAAAGTTCGGCAGTTTTTGGCCTCAAACACCATGGCCGTCATCCCGCACCCTCCTTATTCGCCGTGTGACTTCTTCCTCTTCCCAAAAATGAAAATTCAGCTAAAGGGAAGGAGATTTGAGACGATAGAAGAGATTCAGGCAGAATCGCAGATGGTGCTTGACAGGCTGACAAAGAAAGATTTCCAGGGATGCTTCCAGGCTTGGCAGCGGCGCTGGGATCGTTGTGTTCACTCCCAGGGGAACTACTTCGAGGGTGATGGATGAATTTAATACCTGAGATAAGTGTACGGGTTTTTATACGCGCAGTCTTGAAACTTTCCGATCGCACCTCGTATGTTACTGAAAGTAAATTTTAGAACGTACAAAGATCATTTGTACTTCCTAGTAAAGCGCTCACAAAACTGCATTGTTTACTCTTTTTTCTGGTACAAATTTCTCCCTTAGGCTGATCATTTTCTGAGAAACAGCTTAGCAGTTTAAACTTCACGCCACCTTCTTTACACTAGTATTCATGAACCTAAGAGTCAATTAATTTGAGCTCAGACTGTTCCACTGTCACGTCTCCTCGGCAGAATCCTACAGGTAAAAACAACTGTTTCTTGTCGGTGAGAAACTCGAATCGATCTCAGACGACCAGAAAAAGCTGAGTGGATCTTGACACTGCCGAGGGGAACAGAGAATATTACGTAACGAGAAACTTCACACGTGACGTAGAATGAAAGTGGCGGGGGCTGGTATCACGCACGCGCACACACGGTTTGTGTTGGAAACCATCTCGGAAAGAGACCAATTGCGAAAACTAGATGACAGTAGAACGGATCGCAAGAGAAATAATTATGGAAATATGAAATCGATTCAAATGGCGTACGAGTAACAACGGGGTCCCGGATGGAGTCTTTGTGGTCAAGCTTCTTATTTGACAAAGTCATGGGAGTTCTTGATCTGTTGAGACTATCAGAGATGACGCGATGTAACACCCTTCTGTATTTAGTGAGAAGAAAACTTCCAATTCCACTCTCTCTCTTTTAGTGTTCTGTCTGACGACAGGTCCATATGAACAGGATCCTTCCATCCTTTTCACGGATTGGGACCTGTTCATATACGTTCTTGGCAGATGATCCAGAAGTGGTTTGCCATTGCCTTCTTCTGTGTGTGAATGGAGTAATTGTTGGGATGCCACGGAGAAACCGGGGAAGCCCCCGGAGGAAAACTCCGTGTTGCCTAGACCACGGCCTTGCCCAACACAAGTTATAAATTCGGGCGCCGCCGGGAATCGAACCCGAGACCCCAGGATTACAAGACCAGCGTTCTAACCGCTAGACCACCTCATCTTATTATTATTTAGTGTTCTGTCTGACGACAGGTCCATATGAACAGGATCCTTCCATCCTTTTCTCGGACTGGGACCTGTTCATATACGTTCTTGGCAGATGATCCAGAAGTAGTTTGCCATTGCCTTCTTCTGTGTGTGAATGGGATGCCACGGAGAAACCGGGGAAGCCTCCGTGTTGCCTAGACCACGGCCTTGCCCAACACAAGTTATAAATTCGGGCACCGCCGGGAATCGAACCCGAGAGCCCAGGATTACAAGGCCAGCGTTCTAGCCGCTAGGCCACCGTGGCTGGTTAATTCCACTTATTGTCAATTATGTTAAGAAATCGTGTGCGAAAACTAAATAATGTTGTTGCAGACTAAAACATGCTTATTGTTACCTGAGATGGCATTTTTTCTAGGCTGAGGCGCGCCTACCCTGAACAGTAACGGGGATCCTTGGTTTCACTAACAGTCTTAACTCTTAACAAATATGTGTTGTTGCTTTCGTGCACTGTAATTGGCAAGCCCCGGAGCGGTGGCTGCAAAAAGTAGCGTGTTGCTTCCTCCAGAGCAGGTAGCAAAGCGATGGATGGGTCTCTGTTCCGGTACAGGGGCGTCCAAACATTTAGTATTCATTATAAGGATATTCATTACGGGTCGATGATGATGAAATTTGTTACATGGACGTTAATATTTTATGATAATTAGCTTGCTGGATTCTAAATGCAGATTAAATTTCAATTGGTTTTGAATTATCGCTCTTTTTAAGTAAATAGTAAGCATTTAAACTCCGGTTAACATATAATGAGGAAACATTCTGAAACATTAATAATGGACTTGTTTATACTAATTTGTTTGTTACTTTCTAGTCTATTTACTGCCGAGAAATGTCCAAATTTCAATAAGATAATTCCATGAAGGGAGTAAATTGTGTGGTTACTATCGGAGAAGCTTTCCGAAGCGAAAATTCAGTATTAATTTCTAGTTTCTCCTATTCAAATTACGTGGTCTCAGCATCATAACCGCAAGCAGGTAAAGAAGATGGGACGACAAACTTAAAATGGACGTTCAACGAAGCATAGACGGGAAGATAATATTAAATTAGGTGTTAGAGCAATGAGGTGTGAGGGTGTGGCCTGAACTAATCTGTCTCGAGGCATGGTCCAGCGATGAATTCTTGTAAACATAGCCTCCCGTTTCAATGTGTCTCACCACCCTTAAGAAATAGGAAATACTTCGATTCGATATATATCGAGAGGTAAAACTGTGAAGAAAATAAGATAGCTGAATTGAATGGTACGAAATTTTTTAAAGTTTTCTGCTAGTTGCACACCCCTAGACGAGAGACTGAATCGGAGAACAATGCAGCCCTGTGCTCACGATGTGGACCGTTCATCTGATTACTTCGCAAGCCTTCCCATGAGAGACGATGCATCAAAGACTCCCCGAAAACGTATTTATGACGATTTACTAAACTGGAAATTAACAGCAGTGGACAAGAGTAAGCATACGACCCCGCCCCGGGAGAGCACACACCTTGTACACCCCCTGGGTATAACGTTCCTTTAGCTATAGTAGTCGTCAACAAATTGCATCCTTCAAGGCCATGGAAGGGAGTCACCATCTGTGCTGCTGTAAGCCACCAGTACAGCGGTGAAAGCGTTGCTACGCTGCGAGTTAAGAGCTTTCTTCACTCACCTAGGCTCTGCTGTTCCGAGTTTCAACGTTATACGATTATGCTGTGACCTTAAATGAGTTTGGTAGCCGCTGCCATCCCACTTTATGCAGAGACGGAGGCCCTCAAAATGCTGACAATGTTTCATCAGACTGTAGCTGAACCTCGAAATAGTCACGGGTTTTAGTAAATTCTCATTTATTAATTTGGAGTCTGTTCATTTAGCAATTCCCGAATCGCTTTCATTTACACATCAAAACGTTTACAGAAGCACTACAGAGGAATCCTCAGTGATCTCGACCGATCATGCTCCTTGCTACTACGCCTCTGATACATCGTTCCCGAGAAGAACCAGCGAAGTTTTATAGCCAGAAATTGTTCGCCCCACGCCCATCCCCCATGCCGAAGACTGCACTTTAACGCCTCACCAACTGCCCACTGCCGATAGCTGAGAGGGGGCAGTCCCCATCTGCAACCTGAGGGCTCAACAACACACGACTTCGTAGGGAACTGCGCACACAGTGACGCGCAACCTCCCTCCTGGCGGGAGCAATTTCAATGAACTACTCGGAACGAGATTTTTCTGTGCAAAAACTTTTGCGGAACAAGACTACGTAAACAAGAGCCTGGAGAGCGCGGGTACTGTTTTGTGACAAAATTAACGCCAGTTTACGTCAATCCTGAGGTCGAAAACGAGGAATGACGAGAGACCGGGATATAGGGCCTGCCGAGCACAAAGAACTGGACCTTTCGCAGCTGTCAGGTGTCACCAGTTAGGTCTGGGCTGACCCTCATTCGATCCGCTCCCCAGTGATAAATCATGGACATTTACATCCACGCCACCACCCGCCAAAACGACTTCACATGTTGGAAGCAGGAAAGACCGACAAATTTGGATTTCCGCATTTCAGAGTCATGTTTCCAGCTTGTTGTGTAAAACGTTCGCGTATAATTAATCCGAACCTACTTCGACCCTTTTGTACAAGGCACATTCATCATCAGTTTGTTTCAGACACGGATTTGAGGTTTTCACGGCGGTGAGTTTGAAGATGGCTGTCTTCTGGGTTGTTGCACTGTGTAGTCATCGCCCTGATGATGGTGGCAGTAACGACCTCTGAAACGTCGGTAAACTTCTACCAGACTACTAATCGCCCTGATGATTTATGCAGCAAGGACCTCTGAAACGTCGGTAAACTTATACCAGACTACTCATCGCCCTGATGATGGAGGCAGTAACGACCTCTGAAACGTCGGTAAACTTCTACCAGACTACTCATCGCCCTGATGATGGAGGCAGTAACGACCTCTGAAACGTCAGTAAACTTCTACCAGACTACTCATCGCCCTGATGATGGAGGCAGTAAGGACCTCTGAAACGTCGGTAAACTTCTGCCTGACTACTCATCGCCCTGATGATGGAGGCAGTAACAACCTCTGAAACGTCGGTAAACTTCTACCGGACTACTCATCGCCCTGATGATGGAGGCAGTAAGGACATCTGAAACGTCGGTAAACTTCTGCTAGACTATTCATCGCCCTGATGATGGAGGCAGTAACGACCTCTGAAACGTCGGTAAACTTCTACCAGACTACTCATCGCCTTGATGATGGAGGCAGTAACAACCTCTGAAACGTCGGTAAACTTCTACCGGACTACTCATCGCCCTGATGATGGAGGCAGTAAGGACCTCTGAAACGTCGGTAAACTTCTGCCTGACTACTCATCGCCCTGATGATGGAGGCAGTAAGGACCTCTGAAACGTCGGTAAACTTATACCAGACTACTCATCGCCCTGATGATGGAGGCAGTAACGACCTCTGAACCGTCGGTAAACTTCTACCAGACTACTCATCGCCCTGATGATGGAGGCAGTAACAACCTCTGAAACGTCGGTAAACTTCTACCGGACTACTCATCGCCCTGATGATGGAGGCAGTAAGGACCTCTGAAACGTCGGTAAACTTCTGTCAGACTACAAGACGCAACAACCCAGAAGACAGCCATCTTGTTTTGGGCACTTGCAATGTTCCAACGAAGTAAGAGACTTTTTCGCAACTACACTACTGCAAGGTGTAAATACACGTGAGCTGACGTTCCCACGAAGGTAAAGATGTCGACAAAAGAGCGAATGTTATGTCTCCTGTAAGAAGTTCATTCAAGCGACGCATTTAAACAAAGCGTAGCGTAAGGTTCAGTCCACACTGGCCAAACTTTTATCAAATACGTATCTCAGTGTCCATGACTCACTCACTGAACTTCCAAATGCCGAACTGTTTCGAGGCAGACTTTTATTTTTATGAAGACACTGCATTAATACAATACAGAAAACTGCTACTTAAACATGAATCGATGTTCCGTAGGAACAATTTTGAGAAAACGAGAAATGTCGATGTTGTTATTCTGAGTTATTTCTCCGTGTGGACGGGTCGTCAGATGTGACCTTGAGATGACTGACTCCTTCTTCGGGGCTCACGTTTCTCCGAAACGTCGGTTTCTGTATCTACAAGTCCACACGGCTTAACATCTCGGTTGACAGCATCCGATTCTTCATCGCCGTGTGAACGTCAATTGTCATGAAGACGTCATGTTGGACCAAAATTAAAATGGAACGAGGATACACCACAGTGCATAAAGAATCCTATCGGCAGTTTCGCGAACTAAACAGGTGCCAGTGCTCTCGCGTTCGTTTCTTTTGTGTGGACAACACACAAGCCTGTTGATTGGACCGGTGGCTGCGACACTCAGGCCGCGAGCCGACAGCAACCTGACTTCCGCACAATGCGCTGCCCGGAGAGGTGAAACCGGACGGTTAGGGGGGGGGGGGGGGGGGGGGGACCGCAGCGACGGTCGTAAACTTGGCGGGCTCTCTTGCAAAAATGCAACAAGGTCGTTCAGATATTCGTTGGTCCCCGACAGTCACCGGACGCTGAAATACTGGGAACACAAAGGTCACGTGGAGAGACCTCACGATGCGATGCGGGCAGGTCTCAGAACAGACCACACACGGCAGAGAAACTGAGCACGAAATTACATGGCATTTGGTTTGTTTAACGACGCTCGTGAACAGCTGTTATGAAGCATTACTTTACAGACTGGGGAAAACTCCATCCACGATTCCCAGATCCGCAAAAGGATCTCCCGAATATTAAGTTAGAGTGTCAAGCACCTAACTTCCACGATCGCTTCTGAGCACGGCAAAATATTTTTAGTGACGTCAGTTAATATTTCGATTACAAATGATTAAAAATTTCAGACAATTAGACAGACCCGGGAATACGAAAATGTTATGAATTCGGAAGATCTTTTATTGTTTTCTCAGTGCGTTTCGTGTTTATCGAATCCATTTCTGTTTCAGACGCGAGAAACTGTTCTCAGTCCAAGGACCACAAGACGTAGAAACAGCTATGCCTCGCGTGGGATTCGAACCAGCCATTGAAGTGTCTGAGCAGCTCATGTGATCGGCTCAAAATGGGTTTAAATACCAAAGCAAAAGGCGGTTACCTGTTCCTCTGCGCGTTCAGTGCCATCGGACGCGGAACGGAGCGCACACTTTTTCGAAATGTTTTCTTTGCGATCTCAGACATCAATTTTCTGCCCGCTCATTTCTTTACTTCGTACAGCAAGGCGATTAAAACTTACCCCTTTTCTTCACTTTGGTAAATGCATAATCTCGCTTCTTTAGTTCTTGTACAGGAATCGGAAATATGTTGGATTTTCGGTCTACCTCCATTCACACAACTCAAGATTCACACATGGAATGCACGACTCGCACTGCCTGAAAATACGTTTCACAACAGTAAAGGCTAATTACGTTCATCCACCAATGCATTTATACTCTCACATTCCTCATTCCATGTTAAAAACTGAACATTTCTAAAAAAAAATGTCATACGGACGTTATTACGCAGAAATGTACTGTTGCAAATGTTTTGCAGTAAGAAATATACATCAATTACTTTGCATGCAATTTGTTATTCACACGACACATTACATACAGAAGCTGTAAATCTTAGTGGATTCTGTATTTTATATTATTTACGACTTTTTCTGAGAAAATCTTGCAGTCTGATGTAAATTTCATGTGACCACCTTGTATCAAATTTCATCAAAATCCTTCAAAAAGTTTCGGAGATGAAACACGTGGAAGGACACACAAGTATAGAATCTGCTACTACATACGAGGTGCGATCGGAAAGTTTCAAGACTGTGTCAATAGATGGCGAACCGGATGTAGTACGAGCTTCTGCCGCTAGGGGGTGCGGCCTACATTCATAGTGAATCAGTGTGCCAGCCGGCATCATCGAATTAGCATTTGTTTCTTAGTTACGGGCGTTTTGGTAGTGCATTACACCGACCCTCCTGCGATTTCGGAATGGCGTGTGCATCAAATTTTGCCAAAGACTCGCCAAAACGGCTACGGAAACCTATGAAATGCTAAAGCAAGCATTTGGGGAGTCCGCAATGGGTCGTGCACAAACTTTTGTGTGGCATTCACGTTTTAAAAATGGCCGAACCTCTGTCGATGATGACGAGCGTTCTGGACGACCATCTTCGAGCACAACGCCCGAAAATGTTACGAAGATTCGGCAGGCCATTCACGAAGGTCGACGTCGTACCATCAACGACTTGTGCGACATTGTTGGGATAGGCTATGGGACCTGTCAGCTGATTCTAAAGGAAGAACTCCACATGCGACGCATCCTGTCTGAGGACCAGAAGCAGAATCGACTTCTCGTTTGTCAGGAGCTCAAAGATCTTGCAAGAACCGACCCCAACTTCCTTTCTAAGGTCCGTGTGACTTCTTCCTCTTCCCAAAGATGAAAATTCAGCTAAAGGGGAGGAGATTTGAGACGATAGAAGAGATTCAGGCAGAATCGCAGATGGTGCTTGACAGGCTGACAAAAAAAGATTTCCAGGGATGCTTCCAGGCTTGGCAGCGGCGCTGGGATCGTTGTGTTCACTCCCAGGGGAACTACTTCGAGGGTGATGGATGAATTTAATACCTGAGATAAGTGTACGGGTTTTTATAGGCGCAGTCTAGAAACTTTCCGATCGCACCTCGTATGAGGGGATATCAGATGCCTGCGTGCAATCCTAAATTTCTACCGTCAAGGGAGGAAACCCTCAGCCCTCGCTAGCTCTGCGGATTGTGGTCCAGCAAGACAACAGCTGGCCACGAGAATCCGTAAACAGCTGCCAAATCAACGTCAGCAAAACAAGACCTTACAAGCAGCGAAGAGCGAGTCAGAAATCTTCAATCAGTCCAGCCGACAGCCACAAAGTACAACCGAACGCTTAACATTTTTAAAATTGCATTGACATCAGAAGACACTGCTGTGTAAAGGCCGCCATTCACGATCGCTCCAGATGGATGACATCCGAATGGATGACGTCCAAACGGATGTCGTCCAAAGAGGTACTACATTCACGGTCGCGTCACGCCAGTCGCGGTTTGTTGTCCCTCTGTGAAGTGCGTGGTGTTTGCGATGGACGAAGAATTGGTACTAGCTACGGCAGTATGCCTGTATATTAAAAGGAAAAAACCAAAACGAAAGTGGTCAAAGCAATGGCTCTTAAATAGAAGCAATTTAAGTCCTTATGCTCCTTTCTGAAGCAACTTCTAAGGGAATTTTCTTTGTTGGCGGTAGGATCTTTGGTTTTAAATAAAACCACCAATTCTTCCATTGCTAAGCTTCTTTTAGCTTTATCATGATAGTCTTCATTACTTATCTGCCACAAACATGGCAACTCTCTATATTTATCAATCACCTCAATAACAAACTCACGACCCGACATTATACAAGTTTGGACTTCACTGGACGAAGGCTCGTGGCAGACTGGTATGAGAATCGACCACGTTTCCACCACTCACGAACCGATTTGGAGTGGCTCGATCGCCGATTCCCCCATTCACTATACGATGGCGCGATGGAGTGATGGAGCGATCGGATGGATTATGGCTCGACAGAATATCCAAACGAGCCCACCACGCCACGCCAATGGACTTCAGTTTCCGCATTCACGGTACAATTTTGGAGCGACACCGCGCCATTTGGACGAATGGAGCGATCGTGAATGGCGGCCTTAAGTGTTGGAAATGTCCACCGCGTTCAGCGATGCAAGGATTCACTCTTTCTCCCTCGCTTTATGCAACCCGGTGAAGAGTTTCTTTACCCACGGAAATGGTTCACCAGATGAGATACTGTCGATTTGCTTGGCACAGGAGAATCCGGAACCAGATGCCAGGTTACAACATTATTTGCGTTGGCTCTCGTATAGTCACAGCGATATTGTGCGTTTATTACTCGAATCGAAAGGAACAGAATACAAATACGAACTTTAAGAACACTTTCCAATTTTTGTTACTTTCATTTTACGAGTTATTTTGTTTAATCTATTGCAATTTCACACCACTTTTCGCTCTGTGTCCTATTCCTGCGACAAAATATTACGCGTTTCGGGCACGTTCTATCGCGCTCGGTTGTTTCTTCGCTGTAAGTTTTCGCTGTTAGAGTCGGCTGCAATGCGCTGGAAAGCTCGAGTGATTCAAGGATAGAAGTGAGGTCAGGATAAGCTGCAACATGTTGCAAGACTCAAGTGACTCATGGATCCAGGTGAGGTGATGTTTGTGACGAGTTGCTGCTGCAAACCCTCTTGCCGATCCCCACCTGCGTACCTGCGACCCTGAAGGAGGCTCTCAGCTGCCTTTCCCTGAGCTACGTTCCAAAATATTGCAGGGCGGACTAAAAGTGCCAGTCGAAATCAACAAATTTCCTCCACACAAATGATTGTATTTGGAACACACCAGTCAACAACGTAAGAAAAGTCAAGATAACCAAATAACTATTTTGTGGAACCAACAAGTCAAAACAGATAAAAATATTCCAAATAATAAACCAGATATTATAATCAGAAACAAAAATGGAACTTGCCTCTTAATTGATATAGCAATTCCGACTGACAGGAACGTAATTAAGAAGAAAGCGGAGAAGATCTTGAAATACAAGGACCTTCTCATTGAAATACAGAGAATGTGGAAGGTTCAAGCAAAAATAATCCCAATAATTACAGGAGCAACTGGAACTGTCTCCAGGTCACTCAGAAAATATTTGGCCAACATCCCGGGCGAACACGACGTCAGGAAACTGCAGAAGACCGCCATTTTGGGATCTTCATACATCATTCGAAAGACGCTGACGTAAAATATGTAGTAATCTCTAACAATAAAACTATATAATACGTGTAACATGTATTAAAAAGTGACAGTGGAACCACGGTTCTGGAGAATTTGACGTAAATACGTCTATACGGAAAGGAAGTTTATATATTGGCTTTATTATAAATATTTCCTTCATACCTGCTTTACAATTGAGTAAAGTTTGATTAAGACATTGCTTATTCAACTTCAATTAGTTACGCTTAAGATGGGTCTGTGGTAGCTGAATGCAATGAAATGTAATGTAATGTAATGTTTTATAGGTAATAACAATGCCGAGTAAACAGATTAAGTTTCCACAGTAACATAACAATGAAGTTACATTTTTTCGTAATACATTTTTGCCGAATGACACTGGCCCTAAAATATAGACGTATTTACGTCAAAACAAAATGTATCCCGGAATAGCTGCTGCCCTATGTACCTTAGGGACAAGGTCTGTCTCGGGTACTTGGAAGTAAATTCCCCATAAAGTGGTGAATAGATGGGATATAATAATAACTACTACACTCCTCAACACGTAAGAGATCAGGCACCGTAACAACAGAAAAGTGGTACTCACACATACCTAAGTCGCTATGTTAACATGAAGATTCAACAGTACTGTGGAATCAAGAGATGAACACGCGATTTGGAACTTGGAATATCAAGTTAAGTTAATGGGAGAAGAGAAAGTCAGATGGGACAAGGGTGGAACTGAACCAGCAGCCGACTGCACAGAGCGATTCAAAAGACCCTTTCATCTATTGTGTACACGTGGAGTGCGTGTACAGGGACTTTCGAGTCACTTCTCACTTGCAACATTTGTTCTTATAAGCTCTAAATCTGACCGACGGTGGTCTAGCGGTCAGAACGCTAGCCTTGTAATCCTGGGGTCCCGGGTTCAATTCCCGGTGGTGCCCGAATTTATAACTTGTGTTGGGCAAGGCCGTGGTCTAGGCATCGCGGAGTTTTCCTCCGGGGGCTTCCCCGGTTTCTCCGTGGCATCCCAACAATTACTCCATTCACACACAGAAGAAGGCAATGGCAAACCACTTCTGGATCATCTGCCAAGAACGTATATGAACAGGTCCCAGTCCGAGAAAAGGATGGAAGGATCCTGTTCATATGGACCTGTCGTCAGACAGAACACTACAAATAAAAAATAAAGCTCTAAATACTTTTGAATCATCGTTTACATTCTTCCACGGAGATGGAAATGTTGCTTTCCGCCTAGCGGCAGAAATGATAATTACAACAACAAAAAATTTTGGCACATGAACATATCTAGTTTCGTGAACACATTTTGACTTCTCCTGATGTTAAGACGCAGCCTGATTGATCACATCTTGATAGACAGAAGACGCCAGCCAACTGCAGTTGGTGATATTTTACGTAAAATTTTAAGTTTACCACCAATGTTGGTGGCTGACAAAGTGTTGCGCTCTGACGGTTCTCGACTGTTCAGTACTCCATGTTCCATCTTCTGAACGAGCTCACTCTGATACTGACCATTACCCGACGGTTACAAGTCGTAAGGATAGACAATCAGTAAGTTCACGAGCAACACAATTGGTGTGATATATGCAATGATTCATAACTTCCAGACAATCTCAACCAGGTTAGAGGTTTCAGAAATCTTGGGCGATAAAACGCGTGGGACAATGACAGGGGTTATATGGCATGTGAGCGGGACGAGTCTAGGTCAGAGCGGCTTACAGCGAAAGGAGCATAAGTCACGTGTTCAAAATTGTTTGAGAAAGGGAACGAGGCTAAACGCCCTCTCGTTCCATCCAACTGTGCTCAGACATCGCCAGTCAATGTCCTAGAGCAAAGGTATTCAACCTGGGGTACGCGAAGACATCTTAGGGGGTACGTGAAATTTAAAAATATATATATTATTTTATGATAAACACTGAATAATCAGTAATGTAATTTATTTGATTTATTTTATATGTAAATTATATACTATGTATAACTTGAATTATACACCAACAACTTTGGGGGTACAAAATTGAAGAGAAATTATATCTGGGGGTACGCGAAGACATCTTAGGGGGAACGTGAAATTTTAAAATATATATATTATTTTATGATAAACACTGAATAATGTAATGTAATTTATTTAATTTATTTTAGATGTAGATTATATACTATGTATAACTTGAATTATACACCAACAACTTTGGGGGTACAAAGTTGAAGAGAAATTATATCTGGGGGTACGCGAACATAAAATGTTGAATACGACTGTCCTAGAAAGAGCGCGATTTCGTTTGATACTCTTACAAAACATAAACTAAAACCAAAATTCAATCAGTCAAGAGGTTGTTGCAAATTTAAACTGAATCACTGTATCTGGATTCAGACCCAGAGGCATCTCCATGGCGACGTTCGCCAATTTTCTGGTGCTTAGCGACCAATCGGCATTTAAATTGTTGATCATCGCTTGGGCGGGATTCCACGGGATTTAAACAGAACCCCTTCTTCCGTCCCTTCGCCTCTAGAGCGGAAATGACGACACCCATACACAAAATTACCCATCAGGCAGCTCTGTGGAGTGGAATGGCCACGGTATTAGGCTGCAAACAATGATGAGTCAATCAGCTACGCCCACACACGGCTGAGCTGGGCTTCTGTACCCGGAAAATAACTTGTTGACTGTATGGCTTCCTTTTACGTGAGCAACAGACTTCGACCTCTTTGTAAGAAAGTGGAACGTCGAAGAAACACTCAAGTCGTACACCTTTGTATTCCTCGTGTATTCTATGTGCAAATTCTTTGTAGGCTGTCGTTTCGAATAAATAAAACAGAACTGAGCTCCATGTAAGTTCTACTTTGCTCATCCACATCAAAATGTAGTTCCATAATTTTTAGTGTGGCAGGTGAAACATGCAGAATATATGGGGCACATGGCTGTCTATAGAGTTCGTGTGAAAATCACGACAAAGCAAAACACGTGAAGGGGACTGGCGGAGCTGCCAAACACAATGAGAGCCCCTGGCACACCACCATTCTGTCATCAGCGAGACGAATAGACAGTTTACCCAGGAAATGTTTGCTGTTGAATATAACATGACGACGTTCTCTCTTTCTGTAGGTGGATACTTCCTGATGCAAATAAACTGCTGAAATAAATCTCCAGTCGGGAGCATACAGAATCTTCCTTTCCGGCTTCAAGGGCAGGGCGGTGTACAATTCTTAAGACACAATTGCTTCTTCAATTGTGGTCATATTGATACATTCCCATAACCCCTAATAACAACTCCACAATCTGCGTATGAATACCACAATTATGCCAAGGCTAACTAAAAGAGAAATTCCATTCTTAACTTATAGGGGAATTTGGGGGGGGGGCAAACATGAGCACAGTTAAAATAGCAGACTATTATATCAGATATAGGTATGCAGATAAAACGGTCGCTTATCCAAGTCCTTTTGCTACGTTCAGTGCGGATGAATACACACCGACTTTACACTTGGATCGATCTACAATGGAAAAGTTGTCAGTGGAACCACGGTTCCGGAGAATTTGACGTAAATACGTCTATACGGAAAGGAAGTTTATATATTGGCTTTATTCTAAATATTTCCTTTATAAATGCTTTACAATTGAGATACGTTTGAGTAAGACATTGCTTATTCAACTTGAATTAGTTACGCTTAAGATGGGTCTGTGGTAGCTGAATGTAATGTAAAGTAATGTAAAGTAATGTAATGAAATGTAAGGAAAGGTAATGTAATGTAATGAAATGTAATGTAATGTAATGTAAAGTAATGTAAAGTAATGTAAAGTAATGTAAAGTAATGTAATGAAATGTAATGAAATGTAAGGAAAGGTAATGTAATGAAATGTAATGTAATGCAATGTAATGTAAAGTAATGTAAAGTAATGTAAAGTAATGTAAAGTAATGTAATGAAATGTAATGAAAGGTAATGTAATGAAATGTAATGTAATGCAATGTAATGTAAAGTAATGTAAAGTAATGTAAAGTAATGTAAAGTAATGTAATGAAATGTAAGGAAAGGTAATGTAATGTAATGAAATGTAATGTAATGTAATGTAAAGTAATGTAAAGTAATGTAAAGTAATGTAAAGTAATGTAAAGTAATGTAAAGTAATGTAATGAAATGTAATGAAATGTAAGGAAAGGTAATGTAATGAAATGTAATGTAATGCAATGTAATGTAAGGTAATATAATGTAAGGTAATGTATCCACCAAACAAAAGAAAAGAACCAAAAGAATTTTGTATTTATTTTCCTTTTTATGTTTCTTTCCGGAAATACGAAGGCAGGCAAAGTCATGTGCAGGGGTTTTAAAACGTTTCTCAACCTCAGACCGCATTCACCGTTGCTTGTCGACTCGCGGGCCGCAGAAGATGAAAGACAAAATGGAATTTATAGATATTTCATGGCAATTTATTAAAAATGCTGCTCACTTATTTGTCATTAATTTTCTTCGACAAATGCACTCATTACTGAGATATCTGATGCTGCTTTTGCAATGTCAGCTTTCATTTCTGTTGCTGGGATCCACACGTGTCGCTCCACGTGTTCATCATCAACACACGACCTAGTTCTTAACGATCTTCATTGAGCTGAAAAGTTTCTCACGGCGATAAGCAGGCCTACCACCAAATACCGACAACATTAAGAGGGCGTGTTTTCTGATATCAGGTGACTATTTTTACCACGCAGTCACAATATATTACAATAAATATGCAGAGTACACAAAACATATTGGAGGACCGTGGGTTGAGAATCTTTGTGCTGGATACTTAGCGTAAACGCTTCAGGTCTACCAACAAACCAGGGCGTAGCGTGGGAATTACGAAGATTCACGGGGCGTAGACGGAGGCATGCCAGAGGATCTGATGCACTCAGGACCTATGAAACGAAGATCCTGATGATGCAGGCAGTATGCATTTCCTAAACGTCGGTAAACGTCTACAACACTGAAGACAGCCATCTTTATTATACCTGACGTGAGAACTTCGAATCTCACTTCTGACGTGTGAGGTTTCCAAGGGCCAGCAGGTGTCAGAAGTGTCCAAGTAGCTAATTACATGTGTGGTAAAACGAGTAAATATGAGAAAGTAGTATCATTATAAGATCACGCAAGCTGTTTTACGGGGAACATGTGGGCATTGAACATCGCGAAGCTACCGTCGCATTGCTACATTCAGTTGTCCTCGTATTGGTCGAATGTTGACAAGAGAGGAGAACTGGAAAACACGTACTGTGTGCGGCCTTATATAAGAAAATAGTTACGAGTGTAGTT